>NC_084543.1:3752500-4500000 GCF_024500275.1 Phycodurus eques | reverse complement strand
CCTGTTATAGTGCATTGGAGGTTAATCCTGATATTTCACCCAAAAAGCCAAATCTCCCGAACGTTTAGTGAGTCGTGTGTGTGTGGGTAATTAATATTTAACTGGAAAAAGGTCACTATCACCCACAGGGTAAGTTATTGGTCTCCAGGGTAACTGTTTGTACACGGTCCAGGTCCAAAATGATACATGCATGTTAATAGGCTGTAAAACTAAAGTGTCGACCTTAATGCTGCGTCTTCATTAACTGTCAGTGTTATTTAACGGTTTCTCAACATTCTGCAAACGTCTAGTTCGGAATCGTCGCCTCTCGGGCAAGTTGGATGTCGGACTGCACGGCCAAGAAGCATAAATATTTAGACAATGAAGAGGGAATGTGACAACATTAGCAATATGGAGACTTTGCAAAGAAGAGTGCCAGCTAGTGACCTCCACTAAGGCATGTTTATAAACTTTAGCTAGCTGTTAAAAGTGGACCGCTTCCATTTTCAACACAGGATAAAACTGTACTCGCTCACTGCCTCACAGCCAAAGCCATCTTAATTGAGTGTTTTTAAACAAAGCCTTACATGATGCTCATATCATTAGCGCATATAATCATTCCCGTATGTATCGCCTTGAAAACAAGAGTCGACATAACATAAAGCCTTTAATATTTGAGTGTTTTCCATCTTTAGTTGAAAGCCGGCAAATTTATAGGCAACGTCGTCCACGCATGTCTGCCATAGTTTTATTGCGTTCACGTGCGTCGCAGATTTTGCCATAAAACGCCTGCTGATAATGAAGCGGAAAGATTTATGTTTGGCCAGCGCTGTTTAAATGTGTAGTGTGTATTTAAAGGCCTCCTTGAATAGTTTAGTTTCGTCTAGCATTAAGTGGTTAATACCACTACACTTAATACTCCCATCGCTAAGCCCCTGCAAGATGGAGGACCCCTTAACCGCTCCATCCCCTACTCGGTAGTATTCCGTCCAGCCAGATGGTATCTGCTCTGCTCGCTGGACACCAGACAGCTGAGGGAAACCCCACAAGCAGGATTTTTCTAGATGAGACCACCACTCCCAGCCCCCACCAAGTAAGCAGTCCATTAGAAATCGCTTGTGTCAGTGCTTAGTTTGCAATGCCATACATCTTTAGTCCACCCAATTCAATTTCAATCATATTTGAAGACATTGGCACAACACTACAAGCGGAATTTTTGAAATAGTCAACTATTTGTCAACCCACGGCAGCCAAGGGGGTTGAAGAACTATCAAAATAAATCATAAAGGTATACACCGAGGAGGAACGGATTACACAAAGCCTCTTAAGCTTTAGTTTTCCCCGCCAAGTAAGTCAGCGCTGCTCAGTTCATACTGACCAATGTGTTTTTACTGTCTCCATCATTGCTAGAGCGAATTTATTTGAAGTGTTACTGGAGCAAAGCAATGTTTGGTAGCAACGAGTTGGAAGCTGATGTGTTTTTAACTGTGGCCACTCCATCTGTCCAGTAAAAGCCATGACTGTCATGAAAAGTCCAGTGAAGCAGTGTGTGTGTGTGTGTGTGTGTGTGTGTGTGCGTGTGCGTGCTCACATATGATCCCCTGGTGATATAAAGCCCCATCAACCCTGCCCTTCCCACTCACAAACACACATACACACCAGTCCCCATGCTTTTTGCCTTGTTTTAGAGACACAGTGTGCATTTCCGCAGGCTTTTCGGGGCTCTTCACTTGTGTGTCGTGCGTGTGCGTGCGTGCGTGCGCGCGCTTGCTTTCCCATACGACACATTTTAATGGCTCCTTTGAATGCAGTAGACAGAAGGCCGGAAACCGGGAACAAAGAAGCTAGTCTGTGTTTAAAAAAAAGAAAATGGAGCAAAACATACACGCACACACTCTCCTCTGTGCAAACCCTCCCAGCTCGATCGACTTTGAATTACTGCATTTTGTCCAATAGATGGCCACTTGATAAAGTAAACACCACACCTCAAATAAACCCTGCTTGCACCCCTCGCACATAGGAAAATAACAGGTGCCCCCCCCCCTGCCCAGGTTGTTGTGATATATTACATAATTAATTATCATGCAGATTACATTGTAACATATATTAATGTAACGTGAGAAAAATAGGAGAGAGAAGGGTGTTGTTAACACCCCTTCCAAAGTAATGATTAAAAAACAAACACGAAGTACATAAAATGAGGCTTCAAAAATGTGAAAAATCAAGTTCTTGTCTCTGCTCTCAAACGCTGCGGGCATGTCTGCTCAGTGCGCTGAAACAACACCCCGCTCAACTGTCAATCTAATACGACTATTGACCTGGAAAAAGAGGATTTTTGAGTCATGAAAATATATCCACTTAAAGCCTCATAGTCAACGAGGCGCTCTAAGGCGGCCACGCCAGCGTGAACCCCTTGTGCACACGCTGGCTGTCATGTCGGACACTTTGGGGGAAAAAATAAAAATCAAAAATCCCTCTTGCTCCCTAGTCCGCCTTCTCTGCGTGATGTGTGTGCACTCACGGTGGACAACGAGGCACTCTAAAGCGGCCAGGCCAGCAGACTATCCGAAGTGAAGTTGCATTTTTGCCGTGTAGGCATATAATGGCCTTTATTTAACACACATTGACTCCTAGTACTCTGCAGTTGACCACTCCGTGAAACCTACCCGAAGGAGAGGACGTAGCACCCTTTCTTTTGCATTGGCGACAATGGCGGCCCCACACAAACAAAAACAGGTCAGCAGCGTTTTTTACAGTGTCGGATACTAAGACAAAGCAGAGCACAGGCATGAGTAACTGGGGCCTCGTTGTGTCAACTGGCTTACGGGTGACTGGCTTCAGTCCGCGGCAGTTCTGGTCAAGTGGATTTGAGGGAGTTTATGTCTGGGTGCGAGTACGGAGCGATGGATTAGTCTTTTAGGCCCCGTTTTACCCCCTTCCTCCTCCTCTTCCTGTCTTCTCAGGCAGCAGATTCGCTCAGCCCCTCCGACACCACGCTAGGCCCCCCAATGGCACCCTGGAGACATATGCCATCCCATCCACCCCCAGAAAGGCCCGTTCTTTTCAGTCTACTTTCTATCTCCTTTCCCTTCGCAAACCTCTCCATTCTACACTACAGTATACACACCCTTTCATCCTCCTTCCCTTTTTTTTTTGTATCCTTCACCCTGAGTACTTTCTTCCTTCCTTCCTCTGTCACTGTAACCTGGTCTCCCTCTTTTTCCTCTCACTCAAAGCCCGGGAAGAGGTGAGTCATGTGATTGTGGGGAATTTTAACAAACACCCGTTTGAAGCATTCTATTTGCGTGGTCCCATTTCAACAGGATGAAGTGTTCCACCCTGCAATCGTGATTAAAAGCTAGCAGGTCGGATACTTAAACGTGCTCAGTGATTGCTTTTTAATGCGAAACACATTGGACCCTCAGCGTGAGGCTGATTGTTGTTTGAGGGTGGCTTAAAAACTGTGACACCGCCGACTCCTCCCCTGTTGCCTTCTGATCCATTCGATTGGTTGAAATGGTTGGCTGGGTGCCAGTGTTTCATTAATTAACTATGTCGAAGATGGAGTTATATGATCAGGGGCTTGTAACTGCTCTCACTGGTTGGTCACATGATCCCGGTGCTGTCAATCACAGCCCTGCTTAATGGAACTGTACAAATCTAGGGTGATTTGTCACAGTGTATGGAAGGCGTTTTTGCATTGAGTGTACATCAAATTGGTGTGACATTGCCCAAGTACTTGTTCTTCATTTAGTAATTGATTGCATGTTTACATTTTACTTCAGATAAAATAATAATGTCAGAGTCAAACACATGATCGTTGCTCTTATTTTGCTTATTTTCTCTGCACCGCCTTTGGTTTTTCTCAGCAAAGGGAAGTTTCCATTCTCCATGTGTTCCCTCCAGGAAGAATGTGTCAGGACCTGACTACATTCAACGGCATCCTTTATTTTTGTCCCGCCAGTCCCAAAGTCTCTGCGTAGTTTGCAGAAACATCCTGTGGATGCCCTGAGGTTTTTGTTGGGAAATATGGACTCAAAAGAAATATTGTTGATCGTATACGTCCTTTCCAATGTGAATATTCCAAAGGTAATGTATGTGGTACGTTTTAGCTTTTATTGTTACAAATTCGATGTACAACAACTAGTCTCTCGACTTGTGACTGTGACAAACTCTCCAAGCATTGCTCATTAGACGAAAAACACCTGGTATATACTGTATATATTTTTCCATAGCCAAGATCCCCTTTTCTCGTACAAAACCACAGTTTATGAGTTGGGCGTAACCAGCATTCCTTCTGTCCTGTGTGGACATGTGTATTGTGGAGGGGCGGGGGGGGGGAAAAATGTGGACAAATGTGTTTCAGGTCAACTTTAACAACTTAGACAGATGGCTGTTACTATTGTAATTGCAACTACAACACCCTTAAGCACCCAGGGGGACCAACTCTATGCTTTGCCAAGTACCCGCAATAATGTCAGTCGGGATCCTTGTCGACAAAATGAGAGAAGCAGCTCCATTGCGTGCCAAAACCTGACTGGATCATATCATTTTTAACACTGGTCTGTGGTCTTTTCTTTGACCGACGTTGACACTTGAGCTGACGTGAACCAAGCCGCACCACAGTTCACTTGCAAGTGGAACCCCTCAAGTAGTGGCGTCCGCCTGTTCGATGCGCACAGACAGAACGAAACCTTACAGCGGCGCGCATCAGAATCATCCCGCTTATCAGCTCATCTTTTCTGTCATCAATTCTTGTAAACCTGTTGTATCTTGTTGCGTTGCCGCCTAGGCATTTATGATCCATGCTCAACCTCCCGTTTCTTGGCCTGAAAGTAGAATCGTTTACCATAAACTACTTACTCATGACGGAGCACTTGAACTTCCAAGTGGATGTTTGTCTGTTGAACCCATGCAAACATTTCAAACTTCCCTTATCAATCCCCCTTTTGTAAGAGGCCTCTGGCCATTTCCCAACTTTCATGAGTATGACGTTTCCTGATGAAATTTAGTTGTTGCATTAAAAAGAGTACACGGCGCAGTCAGGAAACAACACGCTTGACTTTTGTTGAAACGGATCTTCCTCCCCTAGCCAGTAACAAGTCCCAATGGGCAACAAAAGGTTATAAGTGCGCCCCTGTGCCTGGAAACTGAGGATTCCATTTGTTTGTATGCCCTAGAGGAGCAGAAATAAAGCAGCCCTTCTGAATTTGCTGGTGAAACTGGTATAGCTGCATACCTCCCAAGGTGGATGAGGTAGTGAAACAAAAGTCGAGCAACTGACGCAGTTGTCAATATTGGTCCTGTTTTTGAATTTCGCCAAATATATGACTCAGGTTTTAATGTCTGTTCCTTGAAATAACAGTGCCACCTTCCAAACAAAGTAGCCCCAACGTTCTGGTTGTCCATGCTCAAGCCTTCGTGTGCCGTTTCGCACTCCTTTTTTAGGAAGTAATCTAGGTGACTTATGTAAGCTTGTGCCTACTCCTGAAATCAACATTCAGCCTCGGGATCCTTTTGCCTTCTTAAGGCAATTCACAGGGATTGGAGTGACATGTAAGGAAGGTGTTCCAAAAAACTGAGCAAAGTAAGTCTGCTTTATTTTAGATTTGTTTTGTCGTTTTGCAATGAGATCACCTCACCTTAAAAAAAAAAAAAATCATAATAAATCCATATTTGGTGGGGAAACTGTGACTAAAAAAAATGTCAGTTTAGTTTTGCATGAAAATATTGGTGGTCGGCGATTTTAGCAATAACCCCCCTGTAAACGCCTTTCAAGAACCAGATAACGTGTTACTGTATGTGTTGCATACGCAAGCATGGAGATCCTGCAGAATGTCTGTACCAGTGCTGTCATAGAAGACCCTGTATTTATCTACATTTGCTTTGAACACAGAATCCAGCAAAGTGGGTTTTGCCACAACTGTGTGCGCTTTCAACGCAAAGACACTGTATCCCACAATCAGATAATTTCCTGTCAGCGCCAGTGTCTGCTGTGACAGAGTGAGAGAGCTAGTGACAGTGACGGTTGTTTTCAACACTATACAGCGCGAGAAGTGTTAACGTTAGCACCCCTGTCCTGGCATTCCTAAATTCACATGTGCCGTCCCGGTTCAGTTACGGCAAAATCTCCGCCTCAAAGCCTCTTAAGGATAATTTGTCCGTCTGGACTAATGTTACCGCAGTACGGACGCACACGCTACGCCGCGTAGAAATAAAGTGGTGCGATGGCGGTGAGCAAGAAGGAAACCGTTTTTAAAAGACAATGTCCGAAGCTTGGGATTGTTTCACACATAAAAAAAAGACAAAGTAAAATGTGTATACTGCAGAGCAGAATTGGCTTACGCAATAGCACATCAATGATCGCTGACACAAGGCAATGTAGACATTATTAGCTCATTTAATATAGCCTACTACCGCTAATTAAAATGTAATGTTATGTCCCCACAAGTAGTCAAGTAGAGACACAGCGGCCAGTGCACTTTCAATTACTTAAACTCGTAATAAGTATATTTGCAAACCCGCTTTTATGGCCCACTCAACTTGCAAACTGTTGCTAGCTAGCCGCTAACCTGAGCCAAATACACTCCCATTCACTGACGCACACGTAACCACCAGACTAGGCCCCGCCTCTTAAAGTCATACACACTCAAAGTCACAGGTACTACAATGTCGAATTTGAAGAAGGAGAGCCCAAGTGGACAAAATACAGTAATACCTAAACCTCGTATGCACTTTTGATGTTGATATTGTTGTTTAATAATGCAAAATCAACGTTTATCCAATTTCTCGATTAATCAGTAGAATACTCTGTTCTAAAACTATTCGAGTGTGCAGCCCTAAATGACACGGAAAAGGTGGAAAATGTCAGCTTTCACACACACAGTGTCGATCGGTCCCCTCTCAAACAGACGACAACTTTTTCTTTGTCGTTTGTCTGTGTGGAGGTCACCAAAACAGGATGGGGTGGGGTTGAAGTCAAGGTGGTGTCAGAGGTCTAACAGGGGTCGGACGGTGGTTGTGGGAATTGTGGGAAGCCAGGACCGGGGTGGTTAACACACAAGACTCACTTCTACTAACCTATCCGACAAGTAAAAATCCTATTGGATGCTAGTTCTATAAATTCCTTCAACATCCAATTACATATCTGCTTGCCGGCTGGCTGGCGCATCGCTGTTTTAATGCCAACTCTACTGTGGTACTGTTTCTCTGATATGCCCATTTTGCGGAAAGTCCGTGTGAGAGGGCCTCCAGTTGATCCTCGCTGTGTTTTGTCAAGTCGGTGAGGATTACAAGGGGTCAGGGTGAGCACTGCAATATTTCATGGCCTTATTACTCTTAGGGGGGAGAGAAACCTGATTCTGGCTTGGTTTCACTGCCCAGCAGGTGGTCATGAGTCAGAGCGGGGGCCTCTGAGATTTCTTCAAGCTCGACATGTGTCACAACAGAAAATGTTCTTGGCGTAAGCTAATTGATTCCACTTCATGAGCACGCTCACCTCTCCTTAGCCCCCTGTGTGCTGACCCCTCATTCACTTGCCCCCTTTCTTCCACTCTCATTTGCTAGCACTGTCCAGGTACAGCGCCCCCCTTGATATGCTTTCCCTCAAAATCTGCTCCCCCCACCATAAACACACCATCTACTACGGCCTACCTCACGATGCCCCAAAGCGTCTTGAGCTTAACTTGTGCTAGAAGGAGAAGCATCAGTGGAAAAGCCCCCCCCCCCCCAATATGGAAGAAACAGAAAATGCACACACAAGGCTTTCAGTGCCGTTGTCTGATGTGCGGTTTTCTGTTCTTCGAATATTCAGTGGAACAAAAATGAGCTCATCACAGCGTTCTAACTCATTTAGCTGCTTTTTTTTTGTGAGGTTGTCAAAATGTTATTGAATATTCCGCAAAATGTCAAAATGAGAGAATTATTTTCACAGCTTTGCATCACCGTTAGTTGGTTGACATGCCACGGACACCCTCGACAGGTTGGCCAGGTGGTTAAGATATGCAGACGCAGCCACGCTCATTCTCCCATTTTGGGGGAAATTTAGAGTTTCTCATACATGCGTGTTTGTAGTAAATACGGCGTCACCATGAGTTTGGGATCACGTTAAAGGGGCGATTAAAGGCCCCAGTTAGGTGCGGGGTAAAATGGGGATAAAGCCTTTTAATGATTCTTTTTTCGCCCTTTCCAACTGGCCGCAATAGTTGATGGAATCGATGTCTTATGAGAGTCTCCCAGCAGCTCTCGCTGACGTCATTCTCGCAGGGGAGTGTTAGCTGAGTCAAAGGGTTGGGCCTGGAGCGCCGCAGCTGAGCAAACTGCGGCCACTTCCCTCTGAACGCTGCAGATGCGCTGTGTGTCATTTTAAATCGACTTTGACTTCAGTCTTTGAGAGACAGATTTTACAAACCCACTCATGCAATTATGTTACATTAATGTTGTCTTCCTTTCCATTTTTGTCTTTTTCTTTTTTGCAGCGCTGTCAGTTTGATGGAGTGAGACGTGGCTCGGCTTTATTTGGTTTACGCAACTGAGTGATTCAGCATTCTGCTTTGTTGCATCCGCTGGCCGATCGTCATCGTCGTCAAAGTGCAAAATGGATGCCATCGACACCTTACAGAGCTCCGCCCCGGAGACCAAGGCCGACCGGATCGCCCGCTACAAAGCCGAGCGGAGGCGGGAGCTGGCAGAGCGCTATGGCGCCCCTGACGAATTCACCTCCAAGTATGTCCGTGGTCGGGACAGGAAAATTGTGGATTCGTTTGAAACGATGACCGATGAGAAGGAAAAATGCGAGGATAATGGGTCAGAGCAAACGTACACCAGGAGAGGCCTGAAGAGTAAAGTTGATATCGACACTGATATCAAACCAGATTATGGACTAGAGAAAAGCACTCGCGTTAAACGCGACACTCGTTTGACTTCTGAAACAGAAGTCCAGCCGGCCTTCAACATGTCATCCAATATTAGGTGAGTTTGTTACAATTAGAGAGATTTTATAAATTTGTGTAATTTTTTTTTTTTGGTTTTTTTTTTATTTATTCCCCCCCCCCCCCCAAAACAAAAACACCCATGTTAGATTCATTGAAGACTGTCATTTTGCCCATAGGTGTTGAATGTGAGTGTGAATGCTTGGTGTGGAAACAGGAGTTGAGAACTTGCAGACACTCAACACCATTAGCTTACTCACTACCAGCTGTTTTAAAAGCAGAGTTCCAAGACCCACCAAATAGTCTTCTGTGACAATATAAGCACAGATCCTACCAAATGAAAAACTAGAAACCTTTCTCGCGTTTTCTGTGTTTTAGTAATTAGCAGTAGAACATGGGTTGGTTTCACCAGAAACGCCAGTTTCTGACCAAAAAGCTTTTAGTGATAACATGTCGAGCAGAACAGTGACTTTGACATTAATATCATTTGCTTTTGTGACACCTCAAACTATCGATGCATGGCTTGAGTTGAACGTCAGTGTGTCATCTTTTTTCCCGATGGCAACACATACTTGCTACTACCTGCCGTGGCACATACTCCGTACGAGTGTGAGGTGCCTAAACGTGTCGGACTTCCGACGTGTTGGCATTTTGCTCCCTCGTAATCGAAGGTGACAAGCCGAGCGTCACCCGCCTAACCTTTATCCTCTACTCAATAGCTGTGCTGATCGCAAGTAGTTTACAAGCCTGAATTTCACAGACAAGCTGGGCGTCACCCGCTTCCACGTCGACCCGCGCTTGCCGCATGTATAAATGTTTGGATGCCAGGTGACGAATATTAACGTCCCCTGCAGAGAATCAGCAATAAACAAACAAGTCTGATTTTCCCCAATCAAGTAGATTCTGCATTTAAAAAAAAAAAAAAAAAAAAAAAAAAATATGTTTTGGATTACAGTTCCCAGAAGTCCAATTCGGACATGAGATTAAACAAATGTTCCCAATAATAACAGTCGTTTGCAATTACTGTGAAATAAAGTTGGGGATAAAAAGCCAATATTACATCAATTGCGTCTGTTGATTGGCAATTGTAAACCTTCTATAAATGTGTTTTGAACACACATCTGCCATCTGCGGTGGCTATTTAAGATTTTTGCTCAATGGCTAATGTGTCTAACAAAAAAAAAAAAAAAGCTACAGTGCTTCCAGCAAAATGTGACTTCGTGAAACTGTTATGTTGAACTAAATGAAGAGGGAAGTATGAAGCATTGACGTAAACGCATCTGCTAGCATTTCCTAAAGTGGCCATGTGATGGCAGCTTAATTTGTTTCGCTTCGGTGTGTTCTCCTGTATGGGCATGCGAGAAGCTCGTTTCGTTTAAGTTAAATGTTTGTGTTTTCAGCAGCCGTACGCTGGCGGGTGCAGTGGAACGTGTTCAGTCGTGGCCCTGTGGCTGTTTGAGCTGTAACCAAGCCGGGGATCCTGCGATGAAAACGCGTCTATTCTCGACCCGCAAAAAAAAAAAAAAAAAAAACAGCCTGGAGGAAGAAGCGAGAAAGGCAGAAGTGTTGAGACATAGTTTGGGGCTTGCGGGGATAGTGGTATCAAAACTCTGCCAAATCGTCATGCCCCGTGGTTAATCAGGCAAGATATTAGGAGAACGTGTGATTGATGAGCCATGGACTGTTTTTTTTAAATGATTATTAATATGACAAAGATGGGTTCTAACATGAAGCAAAAGGATGCGTTACAGTAAAGGTTAGTCACAAAGGTCTCAGTGTGATTTTCGCTGATATGCTACATATTCCTTTACCTCTTCCATATGCAACAAAACGGGTTTGGAGCTCCACAAATGTTATCAACTAATCTAGCCCCCGTGTCGTGTGTAACAATGTCCCCTGGTTGACTCGTGTGTTCATTGTGATATGACAGTCATGCACATAATTACTGGACCTTGTATGGTGAGATGTTTGCAGCCCTGTGCTACAGAAATAGCACAAAGGAAACTAGAGCTCAGTTGCCCCAGTGATAATTTAAAGTGTCAGTTAACAGGTTTATCTAACCCAAACAGGAATCCTTCTATGTACAGCAACACCGGAAGAGTTACAGTCAGTGGTGGACTCATTCTTGTCTCTAAAATTGGGAAGGTGTGTGAAGGGAAACTTGCACTACACGCTGGAATGTGTAACTTCTTAAATGGTGAACCCTTTCAGTCAGTGACAAAAGCCTTAATACAATGCAGTATGTAATCATATAAATGATAGCATAATACATGGTAGGTGCAAATAAAGGCCTCCTTCATGAATGCCTTACAACTAATAACACCTTACCGCTACAAAAGGAAATATTATTTTCAATTGTTACTGGAGACATTTCCTTGACAATGCTTTATTGTGCATCACTTCACACAACCCTGGCGCTCATTTTGCAGTTTGGCCTCGAGGTTTCTCCCAAAATGACAGCAGGCAAAAAGACAGAAGAGAAGCGAGCCCTCCAAAGTCCTGATTATAAGCCTCTCCTGCACTTATTTCATCAACTATTGGCCCACTTCCTCGCGTCACTTTGCGCCCTCTGTGACATAATTTGAAATCGGACAAGAGGGAGGCATTTAAATAGAAGTGCTTGATGGATGACTCGCTTACCATGAGTATAATGAGTGTTTAGCTTTTCTCGCTCGATTTTATTTTTTTATGTCGGCATGTGGCCAGTGGCTGCAGCCAACCCGGCGCTAAAATCCTCAGTCATGATAATACGCTGTATTACGAAAAAGCTTTGAGTTTTTTTTTTTTTTTATTCCCCCCCCCCCCCCCCCCCCCTCTCTCGCTCGCTCTCTCCATACATACATACAACCAAAAAGACATTCTTTTTAGAAGGTATATTTTCTTCTCTGCCTTTTGTCCACCCGCCAACTCTGGCTTGTCATTCTTCAGCCACCTTTGACCTCGCCCAGCTGCCCACCACCGCCATGATGCTTGCTTGTATTCAAAGCAGTGCGCGTCTGTCCCCTCCTCCTGTTATGTCACTGCCGCTACCCCACAGGCAGCTGCTCTCTCCATTCATATTTAACGGCGGTCACTTAAAGATGTACGCTCGCTTCACTCGGCACAGCAGTCTTTTTTTTTTTTTTTTTTTTTTTTTTTTTTTTGTAGGATGCCCTGCTTTTTTTTTGGGGGGGGGGCAGTTTGTATGCAGTGATTGTTTGTATGCAGTGATTGCACCTAATATCTGTCATCACTTCAGTATGTTGGAGTGACCTCGTGTGTCTTCTCTCTCTCTTTCTTTCTTTCCTAGGCATCTGGCAGCTGATGATGGAGATGAGTCAAAGGGTAAGACGACCTCTCCACTTTCACCTCACCCAGGTCCTCCGCGGTGGCTGTTCTTTAAGCCCGGCTCGTTTGCGCTCTCCCCACTGGACAGCTCGACTTTTGGCCCCGTCAAACACGCTGTATACGTTCGCACAAGTTGTTTTCAATTAAAAAGATCGGGCGAGAGGTGTTTTGGCACCGGTTCGCTCCAATGTCGGATCGTATTTTATTTGAATTTAACACAGTCAGTCTGCTTTCATGGAGGACGACAGAAATGTATTTGCTCGGAATAGTCATGCTAATCGATTTTGATTTTGTTAGATTGACTTATTAAAGTAACTGAGACAAAGTGGCGTGCGCTACTTGGGGTTCACATTCAGAGAGGGATTCTCCCATCCCTTTTTAAAATTCTGAGTATTATTTCACAAAAATAACAAAGAATTAATAGAGCGTTGCTTTTCCCCATAGTTAATCGAGAAACTCGTCAAACGACACTTTGTCACTCGCTATCGTATGACAAAAAGTTCCGCTATCCACCAATATCGTGGTAAGTTGAAGTAGGTCAAGCAGTAGTAAGTAGATTGATGGCTAAGGAAGGAAACGGTGAAGTCTTCTTTTTGGCTGGGCGTTGCTGTGCGAAAGATTAAAGATGACATCAGAAGCGAAAGAGAGAAGCCGGAGTGGAATCACCACTCGGCAATGCTTTGTGTTCAGTCACCGCCACTAAATCACAACCCACTCCTGGACTGCAGGAATGATTGAAAGCATCATTTAAAAGTGTTGGACCTCAGCGTCACGTGGAATTTGACTTTTTTTTTTGGGATTCCTTCCCCCACTTGGGCTCGTTTAGTCGAGGGCTTTCTTTGGAAAGGGGCCACGCCAATGAAATGTCAGCGTGTCGAGCAATAAAAAACAATTCACAGCGAGAGAACAACATTTAGAGCGCTGACCTAAGAAAATTGTTGCTCCACCACACGCACAATACTGTATTATTCTTATATAGGTGTTTTTGATTAGACATATTACATGAGAAAGTATTTTTCTTCCCTCTGTAACCAAAACTGTAATCTCCTGCTATTTGCAAGCCTTGCCAGGAGTAATTGATGCCCCCACCAATTCGTTTTAATAAGTGCCTGTATTAATAGTTTTGACCGTAGATACTGTATACTTACAAACTATGATGCCAAAACAGTTTATCATTTCAAACTCATCTTACGTTACCATTCAAAATAAATGGCTTACAGATGAATTGATTTGGTGAAAAAAATAAAATTTAAAAAAAAGCACTGAAAGTGTGCGTCTACATACACGTTGACGACTATCTGTAACTTCCACTACCAACCCAGTCTAAACTTAGCTCCTCCCCGACATACAAAGCTTGTCTCTCTGTCTCGATGTATCACTTCAACATGCTTGCGTGACACCAATTCTTATTTAGACCTGGTTTTGGTGACATTTTGTGGCTCTTAAGGGCATTTCAGAAAGTGCACAAAAAACTGCGACTAGGTAAATTTGTGACTAGTGAATGGCAACTATGGGAGGGGATTACTGTGGACCACTGGTTTTCAAAGGTTTTACACCAAGTACCACCCAAAAAAAAAACTACTGGAATTATTCTATTAAAATGTATCGCAAAGAAGTTCAAACAACCCAATGCAAACGTATTGTATTTAAAAGTTAAATACAACTGAACTGTACTCAACAAAGGTACTGTACTGGTTTAAACGTTGAAGCCACTGTAACACGAAGCACAGTTTGAGCATTTAATTCAATAGTTCTTTCGAGTACCACTCGAGGTACTCGTATCACACTTTGAGAATCACTGCTGTAACCTATATAGACTTCATCAATCTCGAGAATACCCTGCTTTATTAACTTAGTGAGTGCCTTCAAAAACAAGATTTACTAAATGACTCTTGTGCAGTTTTGTAAATGCCTTTGGACGGCTTAGAATTCAAAGCATGAGTGCGTCTGCTAACGTACAAAACGTACCATTTTTGGCCGTGTTTCAAGAGCTATGCGTTACTCCGCCCGTGCGATTTCAAAGCGTCGCGGCGCCGAGAGACTTGTCCTACTTGTGAGAACAAGCAGTGTCAGTGTCTCCTCTGAAGCAGAGGCAGACATTTCAGCGCTTCGTTGACACTGAAATTTAGAGCACAGCAGAGAGCGCGACCCATCTCCTCTCAAATAGCAGACGCACAAAATACTCCGATTTAAACCTGCTGATTTACGAAAGTAATAAAGCCCCCCTCAAAAAATGAGTTGAATCATAGCAGCATTTGGAGCGTATGCATGCACACAGCTGCCTTGTGTCATTCAGCCCAGGGACCCATTTAATACCTTGTAAGCATCCCTATTAATTAACCATTGAGGCCGCTTTTGGCAGTAGCATTCTGTATTTACAAAATACTTGTGCTTGCCTGACCATGTTTGGCCCGTGCGTCTCCCAAGTGCATTGCTGCGCGGATGCCAAATGTCCATCTTGGACCCCGGAGTCTGTGTACCTCGTCTGAACACGTGTGACTTTAAGAACCTCCCTTTAAAACAATAAATGCCCTCTTGTTCTTGTTTGTTTCAGTTGACCAGAAGACTTGGGACAAACTGAGTTATACCGCCAAGATGTCGCTTAAGGTAACATATTCCTGATTGATTAGATTTTTATTTATTTATTTATTTATTTTTCAGCATGGGATTGTGAACACAATAATATGCATTTTATGTTTTAATTTTAATATGTGTAGAGCACTTTGTTTCAGCTGCGTTTTAAATGTTGTTAAATGTTTTATTTTTAAGGTGCTCTAAAAAAATCTAATTGATTTAATTTGATTTGGAGTAACTGTTTTAAACAGGGTTTGACAAACTTTCAGGCCGTTAATGGGTCACGGGTTGAATTTCTATTGGGTCAACAATTGTTTATGTTCTTTTATTGATCAACAGACACCCTGACTTTTTGACAGCTATGTGTTGTAACAAATTCACATCTGTATGTCAGTTTTTGTTGTTGTTATCATTTTGAGCCAAAGAGCATATTTTACTCAAGAGACCCTTAATTAAAACCTAGTATCTCGGAAAGCCTGAAAGTTCGCTCACAATAAACGAACTTCAGAACATGGCATTAAAACAATGAAAATGAGTGAATTATTTTGATGAACTGATTTTCAACAGGGGCACGGTGGCCGACTGGTTAAAGCGTCGGCCTCACAGTTCTGAGGACCCGGGTTCAATCCCCGGCCCCGCCTGTGTGGAGTTTGCATGTTCTCCCCGTGCCTGCGTGGGTTTTCTCCGGGCACTCCGGTTTCCTCCCACATCCCAAAAACATGCATTCATTGGAGACTCTAAATTACCCGTAGGTGTGCCTGTGAGTGCGAATGGTTGTTTGTTTGTTTGTGCCCTGCGATTGGCTGGCAACCAGTTCAGGGTGTACCCGATGACAGCTGGGATAGGCTCAGAAAATGGATGGATGGATGGATGGATGGATGATTTTCAACAGTTGCTGATGAATTATTCACAACTGTCCAGGTGATTTCCTGAGGGTCTTTTCCCACTGCAACCTGAGATTGCTCCATTTAGAAACAAATCACGCAATTCCAAATGACACCAAGCTGTCCTGCACCTGGTTGCACACTTGGCCAAAGCCATGACTGTACGCGGTCTGTGGAGGTCAGAGCGCTGAGATGGGGGAAATGAACTTCTGGAGCACCGGTACATTCGGGGACAAAACCCTGCACCAGAAAAGTGCTTATAAAAAAACAAAAACGTTCGTTTTGGAGATTTGGGGTTTTCCCAGGCTGCTTAGGTTTCAAAAGTGATGTTGTATGTAAATAGCAGTTCTAGCTTGCCCTTCACCGACCAGGAGCAGTGCCAAGCTTAGCCAAGTGAAGCCAGATGGCAGTTTAAAAGAAAACTGAAGGCTGTCGTAATACTCTCCTATCCTTTATTGCGACCGATATCGCTACTATTCCCATCTTTCACCTGGAAGTCATCAGATGCAAAAGAAAAAAAACGCTTCTTCTTCTTGTCACTCGTCTACTGCAAAGTCCCTGTTGAAAGCTGGTGAGTCAGTGTCTCCGACAGCTGAAACAGCCTGTGACAAATGTATCTCTGCTTTTCAGAATAGATGGAGATCATAAAATGTGTACATGGTGACCGATGAAGCTCATTTAGAATTCGGATTCCCTAATCAGTTCGTTCGGAAGAGCCCTTTCGCACTATGTACTTTGTTGTATGCCACTAACATCTGGAGATCCACACCTCCGCGCCACATCAACCCAGGGCCTCAGTAGACTGTTTACAAGGTCTAATTCCTCTCTGACGCTCACGCTTCACGTCCAAGCGTCCGGTGGGAGCAATATCCAACCGTGTAAATGGAAATAAAAATACAAATAAAAAAGCGTGCTAGATTTACTTCAGTGTGGAAAATACTGCACTTGTATGGCTTATCTCTCCTTGTACTAGTTTTACAATATGTACTCAGGGAGGTGCTTTTTGACTTGGTCATAAATCACGTCTTTCCGACCACGCGCTTTGAACTCTGATCAACTGGACGACCCGCTAACCTGGCTCAAGTGAAGAGGCGTGGCCTCGCTCATTCAGGTCCTTTATCAAGATTGATTTTTTTTTTTTTTTTTTTTTTGGGTTCTATTTTCACAGCTGGTGTCGAACAATCGCACTTATTCACACACCAAACATTGCGCTGACTGTGAAGTTTTCTCCTCCTTTGTCTCGTCCTGAAGGATCAGGAGGATGCCAGCGGTGATCTTGGCGCCAACAGCAGAGTAAAATGTCAGCCGGTCAACAGTGATAACGAGGAAACTCCCAGCCGGTAAGTTCAATAAGTCTCTTTAGCTTCTGGAAGAGTTCAAAAGGGTGCTTAATTCCTAAAAATGGGACATATTTTGTTGTTTGGCTTGAAATGACAACTGACTTGATTAGTGTGCTTAATGAGAAATACGAAATATAGACATAAACCTGTACATAAAACATACAGTATTTGTTTTCTTTGTTCTTGGCATAATACCGATCTACTCCCAAAACCAGGGATATGCAGTCAAGGGAGGCAGACTAGTCTATTTTCATCGTACTAAATATTTGTGTGTTGCATATTAAGTTTTGCTGATCCCATAAAAACGCAGCTAAAAGGAAGAGGTGAGGCAGACACTACTCTGCCTCATAAACGAGGACTTACTATTAAACAAACACAGGCCTAACAATTATCCGGGGCCCCGAACATCTCATAAAAACTTAACAAAGTCTGCTTAGACTTAAAGCAGTTATTGTTTTGTTCTTACTTCACATGCCTAAAAACACATGCAAATGCTTAATCAGTCATGATTGTATTGACTCCTCCCAACTCCCTTCTGATCAATGAAGTAGCCCATCTTTTTACTGCGCATGTGCAGATTCTAACCTTGAAGATCTAACCGCACGTCACTGCTATCTACCGATATCTATTTTAGTGTGGTAGAGTATATTTGTGTAAAAATGTCATTTAACACATTTATCATGTGCTGGGAAGGCTTGATTTATTTGTCAAGTACTAAAAAAAAAAGCTTGAATTCAGTTGTATTTTTCATTGGGGGGGGGGGGGGGGAATTTGAAAATATGCTTGCTTTTTATTTATTTATTTTATTTTATTTTTTTTTTTAATTTTTTTGTCTGCCAAGATATTTCTTCTTAACTTGCAGTTTTTGTGTAAGAGAATTTCACGTCACCCATTTGCTGGGTGTAGGTAGTCTAGATATGAGTTTCTTGTTTTAAGAAGTATTCCAATCAAATGTTCCTGTCCTATTGGCAAGTTTTGTTTCAATGAAGTCATATATTCTACATTCCTATACTTTGTTTTTGCACTGTAGACTGTGTTGTACAATCAGAATAAAGCAGCTCACTCTGAAACTAAATGCCACATAAACCCAGCAGGGTAAACAGATAACAGAGGTCATTCCAGGCCATCAAGCGTTCCGTCTCGAGCAAATAACCAGAGCCCCTGGACATGTGCCAAGCTCAGCGGCCCACAAATTGTTACGTTTCTTATCAAGCTTTGTTTTCAGTTCACAGTTGTGGTCAATAAAGCTGTAAAATGGGGTTTGCTGTAGGCCTATACAAAAGGGAACAAAATAGAGGGGTAAAATGAAAAACTGAAATGGTTCAGGCTGATATACGGGGGCCCCTCCCTTCCACCTGTATTCATGAAAATCAGCACGCCAGCTTTTGCATATTGTTGCCAAAGGGAACGATATCTTTTGCGGAAGTAACCAGACCAACCTGGAGCGCTTCTTCTTCTGATGCCACGCTCGCACTTGATCTTTACACACTCGCCATGGTGATCCCAATCAGAATGGCAGGCATAGCTTTTAGTGCTGTAACCTTTACCGTGTGTGTGTGTGTGTGTGTGTGTGTGTCTGTCCAGCTTTTGTTCTGTTTAAACTAAAACATTTTTCTGTTAGTCACCCCGGCGTAATCCTCAAACACAATTCAAAAATGATTTCTCCTATGGAAAAGAATCTAATTGTTGCCATTATCAAACCTTATATTATCTATACCGGGTATCTTTGAAGAAATGTGTTTTACATGTTTTACACATAACTGTCATACAAGTAATAAGACAAGTTCACCGCAGTATAATAAAGCTAAAATAAATAACTCCTCTCAGTCCATGCATCTTTTTTTCTTAGTGATTAGATCAGGGCCTCTTTGGGCAGTTTGACTACGGTTCAACTGTAGTAGTTTATTGTATTGTCCCACTGAATGACCTTCAATACTTCGTAATACAATTCCCTTATGTTTTCATGATATATTTTTTTTTCTAACAAGAAATGTCAGAGTTCCCAAATACTCCAATGAGATGTTTATGGGCTGGGCCACATGCCAGGATTTGCTCTGATGTTCTCGTCCTCATTAAGACTCTTTACAGTCATACTGGTCTTGCGCTGACATTGACGAGTGCCCATTACTGTTCATGCAGTGCACTGAGCGATTCATTAGGGGAAGATGGAGAATTTCTGTAAGCCTGGAGGAACCCTTAATAACAGATAACAGATGCTGTGATAGCAAAAAGGGGCTTAACTCCCAACTCCCCACCCTCTCCCACCTTTGCAGAGTTTTCCCATGGTGTCATCATGTTTAGGCAGCATTGTTTCCATTAACATTGAGCTTGTCTATATTTTACTTCTCTCAACAGCAAAGAAATGGAAGAGAGAGACACAATAGAAGAAACATTGAGGCAGCAATGTGACGCACGAGAGGAAATAAGGGTAAATTCTCCAGCATTTTCTCTTCACCGTACAGAAAGAGCTCGTTTACGCACGAGGCCCCTTAAGTGTCACATGGTTTTCATTGAGAAGAGCTCTGCACATTCTGTTTTTAATTGGCTGACTTGATTTGATGTGTACAGCGTAATTTATTGCGCAGATATGTAATTTGGAGGAGGCGTGCAGTCTTCCAATGGCGCAGCGTCGCTAACTTCATCATGTAGCGAACATTCCTCTCGCGTTTCAAACATGGACTTTGCTCGCACACTGTGCGACGCACGTGCGCTCATGTTTTTCATACAGCAAGACCACCCGCTCAGCTTTGTACTTACACACTCGGCCTTGGCTCAGTGTCGGTCATCCTTCAACTCTTAATTCTCTTGTGACCTTTGAACTCCAGCAGGGTGCCTGCTGCGGTTCCATTTGCTGTCATGGCATATAATCTATAGCATATTGGAAAAAAAATTTTTAAAGCTTGTGGGGTTTTTTTTTTTTTTTTTTTGAGGAGGGGGGGGGAGGGGTTTACACGAACTATACTATGCATCTGAATGCTTTAAACTGCACACGCAGAATTAATGGCGTGTTTGTCTGCAACAGGCTTCTGTTGACTTGGCAGAGCATGTGTTTGTGGTTAGTGTGTCCAAAAAGGCGCGTGGAGATCTTGCAGATGGACTGACAAATAACAACTAGAGTGAACCTTCCAGACAAACACACGATAGGCTAATATCTGCAATACGGAGACCAAATAAAAAAGTTTTATTGATTTTATTTATTTGTTTGTTTTACCCCTCCAACACACTATAAACATTTTTAAACTTATTAACCTGTTCTCACTTTCTTGCTGTCAAGAAATTGGGGACGATTCTATAACATCACTTTGTGGAAAATGAAAAGAAGACTCTCTCACATAGTTCTTCAAATAAGAGGCAAAGCGTGCTTGCTTCAAGCTTTTGGTCATTCGATGTTGAGATTTCATGTAAAACTGACACATAAAACAAAGACAGATAATGAAACATTGTCCCTTTATATTTAAACACTAAAATATTCAACCAAATTATACAGGTACAAAGTTCATTTATTTCAGTAGTTCAATTCAAAAAGTGAAACATCTTTTATACTACATACTATTCATTAAAACATAGCAACATACCTTTCAGAAGGCCAGTTCAAGCTTAATTTAATTTTGGTTGTTTATGTAATATTCAATTTTCTTGAATCTGGGGTTTTGGATAGTTGGAACAAATCATCAGAATTATTTTGAAAAAATAATTAAATATTTGATGGTGTAGTGAGTCTATGGGTTTCACTTTTTGAATTAATGTACTAAAGTAAATGATATTCTAATTCATTGAGATGTACCTGTATAACAAAAAAAGTCCACTAGCTTAATGCTAACATATAATGCGAAATGCCAAAGGCGGGCTAACGTAAATGAGCATAGACGTTCCGGTCATCATAAACCTTAACACACACAGAGCAGCAACACATGCAAACACAGCATACAACATTGCTCACAGCCTTGCGACAGAGAAAAAATTGAATTGAATTTGGACTTGCCTGACTATAAAAAAAAAAAAAAAAAAAATCGCTTAATGCGCAATATAGCGGGGGTTGACTGTATTCTCACGTTACTGTTAAGCTGCAGGCATTTGCTCAAATATTCCCTCTTCCACCCCATCCCGGCACCTCGCTGATGTAACCCAGAAACCCATTGTTGCCTCTTTCGTTTACTATTCTTTGAAACGGCCGGTTGTAAAAACGGTCTTCTTATGCGCAGACTCCTTCACTGCAGCGCCAGGACTCTGGGCCAAGAGGCATCAAGGGAATCCTGAAAAAGAGCCGCTCCACCAGCGTGGAGTCGGACCAAAGCGATGGCTCGACGCACGAGTGCACGCCGCTCCGACAAAGCAGCGTCACGCTCAGTCACCCCGAGAGCGAAGACGCCGAGGACCTAGAGGAAGATGTCGACGAGGAAAACGACGGAGACGACGAGTCGTTTCTGGACGACTTCACAGACGGAGGCGAGTTCGGCGTCCAGAGGAGGCGGAGCGAGCGCAGCAGCGGTAGCAGCTTTGAGGAGATGCGCAGCGCCTCGCCGGACGAGAGCCTGGACATGTCCGAGGACACCGAGGAGATGGACAGCTTGGACGGAAGCCAGGGTTCCTCCATCAAACAGAGGTCTTGGAATTTTACTTGTAATGAACAACAGTTTAACAACAATTACGCTTCACACCAGCCGGAATGGGATTTTCTAGACTGAACACTCAATATTGAAACCTAGTGAGTCACTCACCCGGTAGGATCAATACAATAACACGTTATGGCAGTGGTTCTCAATCTAGGGTCCCTTGAGGGTCTGGAAAATATTTGTGTGAGTGTGTATATACTCTACAGTTCATCACCCCCCATATTGGCCGTTCGGTATCTACGGATTATTTTCTAACAGCGCTGGCTTCATGAAGCCCTCGGTGCATCTCATCTGCAGCCACCAATGCTTTGTAGCGGCCGGCGCTTTTGTCCCCCAAAGCTTGTGTTCGAAATTGCCAAAAGCCTTCGCGCTCGTCCGCAGCTCGCGAAGGTAAAAGAGCCGATCATCCATTTTGCTTACACGGCCGACAGTCGGGGCAAGCCGAAAGATACTACAAACTAAGGTCCACGGGAGGGAAGAGTATGGCCAAACGGCTCGCTGAATGGCATCGTTGTCGGTTGGTTATATTTGTAATTAATCAATGGTGTTGTTAACGGATGAGCGGAATTGAGCACTAAGCATTGAGCGGCATTGAGTCATACATTTAATTAGGAGACTCTTCTAAATAACAATGTAAATGTATTGTTTATTTGTATTTATTGCTATGGTAACGGTACATCATTGTTATAAATGAATTGATAATGATAAATTGCATCGCAGTCGTAAATGAAACACTTCATTTACTTGTGTACTTTTTGTCTTCTATTTTTAGACTTTCAGAGTTCAGCAGTAGTGACAGCGAGAAGAGAGAATGGACGAAGAAGCCCAAACCGTCGGAAGTAATTCCGACATCGTTGGCCAATCGCTTCAACCAGCTCCACGATGCCGAGAACGCCTGGAAGAAAAAGGTGAGGTTTTGATTTTATTCTTGGGGCACGTATTACATGTGCTGCAAGGTTGGGTTTCTTTATCAGGTAAACCGATTGGAAATGGGGGGGGGCTGAAGTATGTGTCAAAGGGCTTTGCTGTGTCAGCTTTTTGGGGCTTTTGGGGCAAGGAGTGGTTTCGCTTACCTTTGTGTGGAAAAGTAATGACACATTGTTTCCCTCTCTGAATCGGCTTTGTTCTTGAGCTGCTTCCAGGAGGGTGAGCGATGCATTGGGCTTTTGCGGGGGTGTAGCACATTTGGGAGTAGTGATGCCAAACATCCAGGTCTTAGCTAGCCTCACATTGTACAAATAAAAACCCTACACCGTGACCAAACACCTGCGAGCGTTTGAAAGTCACGCTTGCTTCTCCTGTTGCTTTTGCCCTCCACCCCCTCTCACCTCAACGTCGAAGAATTCCATCTGAAAACAAAGCTTGTTTGGAATATAGACTTGTCAGTTTGCTTGAACAGCAAACGTCTTGTGTGCACGTTTCTACGGGACACGCTCTTCTTCATAATCGTGCTGGTTTCCATACACGCAAGTCCTCAGTGGTAAAATAAAAAAATATATAACACTACATAGTCATTATGTCATGCTTTGTCCAAACTTAGCTTTCTGCCGTGGTGGTGGAAAAAGACTCTACTGTACACTTAATTTGCACGCAAACATGCAAACATTCACTTTAGAAGAAGTCGATTTTAAAGGTCCAGCAGCAGAGGGATTATGTCATTTTTATTTTATTATTCCAGCGGTGCCTTGACTTAATTCATTCTGTGACCATGCTCGTAACTTCAATCACTCATGTCGCAAGCCAACGTTTTTTGCATTGAAATGAATGGAAATGCCATTAATCTGATCCAACTCAACAACTTTTGTGTTACATGATTGAAGAATTAAAAAAAAAAATAGCACAGCGTTGTCTTCCTCCCTGAATATATGTTCGAAACCGTTCAAATACACCTGACAGCTCTAAGAAGCATCTCCTGTTTTTCCTTAGTTGCGGTCAAACTGTATATGCACACACGTCAACGAGCAGTTATCAACTGCCCCCGACCACAGACATCTTGCTTTGTCTCACTGCAAAGTGAAAATACAATGCAGAGAAAGAGAGAGACGAACAAGGTCACTTAAACAAAAGATCACATGTGGTCCTAATTGACAATAGCGAATATAACTTCAGCATCATGCAGAAAAGAGAACAGAAACGACCTAGACTATGGCGTATGTACATTTTGATTTGTGACGTAATCATTGATACATTTTCGTTTCCCTTTTGGAAAAACTACAAACCGCAACGTTTTTCCTGCCTCGTCTGCGGGTCATTTTGTTGACCCGGAGTGGACGTTTTGTTGCTCTTTGGTTGATATGTGGGCAAGCGGGGAAATGTAACACATCACTACACATCATGGTCATCCCCAACCAGCTCCAGATGTTTCCTGTCACCGCTGCCGCCGTTGTGCCGTAAAACGATGACGAATTTTCATTAGAACTCTGGATTTATCATAATAAATCTTACACAATGCCCACAAGTTCATCGTTCATTACTTTCTGTTTAACTAATCCACGTGAGAGTTTGGCGTAGCATTAAGAGGTCAATTCTTCCGGCTTTCTTTAAAGTAGGGACAGAAATTAATTTGGAAGTGGATATCAAACATGTGCAGTACACTAATCTCTTGGTTTTGGAGTGCAGCTGTGACCGGCCTGTCGAAACACTGTGTGCGGTGTGCATCCTCACCGCCGCTCACAGATAGCAGTGCCGTCCGTATAAGATCAATGCTCTGCTGGAAGTCGGCCCTGGCTAGATACTGTGGCGGATATTATAAGGATTATCTGTCGGTACATAACGGTACAACATTGCGCCTGTAGAAATTTAACACAACCTTGTTAAAAAAACAACAACCCCCCCCCCCCCCCCCCCCCCCGGCTTCATGTGAACGTGGACAGTTTGAAATCATTCTTTGTATAACCGCACATCCGTTTTCCCTTGACTTCCTCTGGTCCTTGGTCATGCACTTGTTTCATTCTGTTTTCCGCTGTTAATTCCTACTTTTCCTCTTCCCACCTTTCCTCCCTCTTTACCCCTCACATTTGTAGTTCCCTACCTCCAGTAGACTTCTAGCCCTTTTTGCCTGACTTTGAATCCTGCCTGTCAACCTTTCCCAGTGTCTTGAGGTGAGTGTACAGCAACACGTGTTTTGTGCACGAAAAGTGGTGGAGTGCAATCAAAATGTCTCTCTTCTCTTGAGACCGCTTATTATTAAGCATTATTAATGAGCTGTCAATTGCATACACGCGTTAATTTTGCCAAGCAGAAGGTTCAGGCTTCACAGTGCTATTAGGAAGGACGGAGAAAGGAGGCTTCCTGTGGGAGTCCGAGGCCTTTTCATATTCTCCCCACCTCTCTGGGGTCCAGTTAGGATTATTTAGTATTTCCTCCGCTTTGATTGGTTCCAGAGATGTGCTTTGCCACTCTGTAACCATTATTACCATGCGGCTGTAATGTGCTGAGTAGCTTCAGGCGACTTTCTATTGTTTTTTTAAGCATTAAATGCGACGGTGAAAAAAAAAAAAAAAACTAGCTGAATAAAAGCACATTTTGTTGAATTATGAAAACTAACAAAAAATTAATGATAAACCCCAGGATTTATAAAATGTGCTTTCCTTGCAGAAAGTGCTTGCAAGTAGAAAAATGACTCACTTTGATGTGAAGGTCAAGCGTGTGGTAACTGTGTGTGTGTGTGTGTCATTCTGACCAAGTGTAATTCTTTGAATCGCAATGCAACATGTTTGGCGCAGGTTCAGAAAATCTGTTTCCACTTTTACCTTTTTGCTGGCAATTGTGTTTGAGACAAAGCAGCGTTTTTTTTGTTTTGTTTTTTGCATAAATTCAAAACACACTGGGACATTTTTCCCTGCGTTCCTAAAGCTGGTTTATTTTCTGACCTGTGCGTCAACCATTGGGCTTAACCCAAACTTCTCTCGTGCCAGGTTATTGGGAAATGGGTGGGAACAGGGGGGCTTACTCACAGCAACAGTAAATATATTTTGTGACTCCCTGACTGCTGGCAAGATTAAACTTTTGACCTTCCAGCTGCAAAGAGTATCTCCCATTCACAGAGTGAAAAATGCATATGTACTGTACTTAATAGTTAAATACAATTGTATTGAATTGTATTTTACAAATTTACTACATTGGATTTAAAAAAAAAAGAAACAAGTTTGAAGATTTAATTCAAAATGAGGGGAAAAAATGTCCAGTTGCCTCGAGTCAACCTTTGCGAATTGACATGACTTGGATGACTCAGAAACTATGCTGAAAGAAAGAGAGAGAGAAAAAAACCAAAATAATAATAAAAATTTTTAGCAAGCTTGTTGGTATTTTGTATCGATATTGTGACAGTAAGATTAAAATGACATTGACAATTATGCTATGCTAAATACAACTGAACTGTATTAGGCAGAGCGGCACAGTGGACGACTGGTTAGAGCATCTGCCTCACAGTTCTGAGGACCGGGGTTCGATCCCCGGCCTCGCCTGTGTGGAGTTTAGCGTGTTCTCCCCGTCCGTGCCTGCGTGGGTTTTCTCCGGGCACTCCGGTTTCCTCCCACATCCCCGCAACATGCGTGCTAGGTTAATTGAAGACTCTAAATTGCCCGTAGTCGTGAATGTGAGTGCAAATGGTTGTTTGTTTGTATGTGCCCATGCGATTGGCTGGCAACCAGTTCAGGGTGTACCCCGCCTCCTGGGATAGGCTCCAGCACTCCTGCGACCCTTGTGAGGATAAGCAGCTCAGAAAATGGATGGATGGATTCGGCAGTGATTCTTTTGCGTACCACACGAGGGAGCCCACCTACAGCTGGTGGTTTAAGTACCACACTTTAAGAATCACTGTGCCACATGTTTTTTTTTTTCTGTCCCCCTCACATATGTTTTAATTTCGGTAGTAAAGCAAGCGAATGCAAGTCACATTCAAACATTTGTTTTGTTTGTATTGAGCACGTGTGCGCGCACACACACACGCAGACGCAGCTGACAAACTTTTTTAATAAGTAACACAGACGTGCTTATATTGTAATATCCATTTAATGTCAGATGACAAGTTAAACAAATTTTTTTAGGGGGGAATGTGCCCTAATCTGATGCCACATTGACATCGGCTTGGCTGCCATTTACTGCTGGAGCTACGCCATTTTTTTTTTTTCTTCCCCCCCCCCCCCCCCCCCCCCATAAAGATCTACAGACATCTGTAGATGTTTAACTTGGCTTGTCTGGCCTTAACGCTAAGGATCGTTTCCAAGTCGGACGCCAACAAACGTCTTTCACGACTGTCAGTCACTTGCGTACATCAACACACGTGTGCCCGCGTACTGCAGTGTACTGTAAGTAATGTATGACCAGTTAATTTTCTACTAAATCCAGTTATAGTAACAAACATGTTCAGATTTGGCACATGTGCAACTTTTGCAAGTACCGTATGTGGGAGCTTATAGCAAAAAAGGTCATGCCTGATTGTTGCAATTACTTTTTAGTAGGAACTGATGAAGAGGTGATAGCCCGTAAAAAGACATTCAGGGACATAAAATGCTTCAGAGGTGAAGAACTGTATCATTTGTTAGTAAAACATGGCTTCAAGGGTCCATTGGCAGTGGGGGGAGTGATAAATGGTTGTTACTTTCTTTTTAAATAGAGGCATTCAGGTGCAAATATGACAGCGTAAATTTATCAGTGGAAATATTGGGTGATGAACGGCCGGCGGGGATTTTACCGTTCCGCAACATTTCTCATGTGGTTTTTGAAAGAGCTCGTTTTAAACCGGATTAGTTGTTTTTGGAGGAAGTCATACACCACATTAAGAAACTGGCGAGGATACAATTTCACTGTACAGGACTAATTACCGAGTTGTGTGGGAGGGAGAGATTTCTGACGCCGGTAGCCTCGTTATCCACAGGCAACTCTCATAAATCAATAGTTGTAATATTTCACTGAATAGCATTGGCTAAGTGGTTGAGTCAAATATGACCATATTGACCAAATATGACCATATTTGACTCAAAGGATCTTGCTCATGGTGAAAGGAATTATCACTTTGAATTTCCCCATACGGTGGCCAGGGGACATTTTTCCGCAACTGCAGGGAGTACGAGGTGTCTACTGGGGGTATTATTACTGCTGTGTGTTTGATATTAGTACAGTATAAACACACACCTGTATCCTTAATACTCTTTGGTTTTTGTCATAGAGAATTGTGTGCATTTAAAATAACTACATAGCTTGTGCCTTGGGAGAGTTCGCTTAGCCTAATGCTAACAAACAATGCAAAATGCCACAGATGGGCTAATGAGTAGGATAGTTGCTGTGGTGTTATAACCCCTTAAGCAACGGCTATTTGAACACAAATGGTGGCGCAACACGTGGACAATGTTAAAAAATGTGAGATAAGATTGTTTTCTAGATATTTCTGTTGTGTTGGGGTAAGGACATCAGACAACACATTGCTGCATAATAGTTCCTTCGAGAAATGTTTATCCACTGTCCCCACCTTTGCAGACTACTAATGCAATGGTGAACTCACAGTTGTACTGAATAATTGATTGATTCATTTATTTATTTTATTTTCCGCCCCCCCCAAAACTATTTGAACAGAAGTCGAGTGTGGATGCGTCGCCCAAGATGTCGCTGGCTGACAGGATGAAGATCCTCAAGGACAAGGAGGAGCAGTGGAAGAGTAAAGGCAAAGGAGCAGCCAACGATTCCGTTCAGTTCACCGTAGCCGGACGCATGGCCAAGAAAGGTAACATTGCAAAAGTTGCGGCTTGAAATGGCAGCCACCATTATAGAAATGCAGTGTGACCGGGCCCGTGTGCCATGAATAGCGCAAATCCATCATTGACGCCCAGCAGCAAATAGCCGAGTTTTTCTTTGTCTACCATGTTTCGCCAGGTCTGGTGTCAGACGCAGGGAAGGGAGAGTCCCGCCTTAGCCCCATGAAGAAGTCGAACGCCACGCCTGCGAAGCCTCTCGAGGGTAGCAAACGACTTCATTCACAAATACTCCGGTGTCGTTAAAATATTGAGAACGTTTTGTTCCTCTGCTCCAAAGAAATCTCCAGTAGAACTGATGTCAAGGTGGAAGGAGACAAAAGGCTTGACAAACTTGAGTCTTTCCTGGACAAACTTCACAGTAAAGGTACAATCTTCCTTTTCAGTTGAGAGCACAAATCCATTCCAAGAGTGAAATTGATGTCCTGAGTTCCTCCCCCTCCAACTCCCGCAGGCGTGAGCAAGAACAAGACGTCCACCATCGAAGTGACTGCAGAGGCCGAGAAAGAAGTGATGACCTTGGACGATGACGAGACTTTCGGCAACTTCTACAAATCCATCTCGCCCTCGGCCCTCCAGGACGTGATCGTGACCGAGGAGGACCTGAGCCAGATCCATGCCAACACACCCAAGTCAGTATAAATCAAATGTAACGGAAATTCAACAATCATGGGAAACGGATGTTCACTAATAACATTCATCCTCAGGCTCACCTCGGCCGTAGCCAAGCATAAGCGTGCAGTGCGACCAAACCGGAGGAACCAGGGCTCCAGGAACCCTCTGAGAGCGCTGGCGGCACGCAATGACATCCGGCAGGTTTACACTGAACAGAGGCTCAACATCGCCAAAGTGGAGACCAAGAGGATCCAAGTGGAGCGCAGTAAGAGATGGACCTCTTGAGGTCCTTTTTATATACGTTACATCAATATATTGCCAATCACTGCATTACATAAGCACCATATTGACACCCAAAGGAAGGGAAAATGGGTGAACATGTACACTTGGCTTGCAACAAAACTGTCAAATATACCTTTGTGAATCCAGCTAATTTGAATATCTTAGTTACCTCATTCAGGTCCATGAGGTCAAAGTATTAGGAACAGATCTTGGTATTATTCAATTCAGTCGACACAACTGCACTCAACACACCACAATAATAAAAGGTAGTATTGTCAAGCACTCAGAATTATTTGACATCGTCCCATGAGGTAGAGGCTGCTGCGGTGCATCATGGGAGAAAGACGCGCTGTTTTTATTAATAGTAATGTTCATAGTATGTTGCAGCCATGAGTGAGATGTATGTTGGCAGGAGTGACACTTCTGCATGTTGAATTCATAATCAGCTCATTTTAAATGCTTTTTAAACTGCCAGCTGCCGGTCGAGAAAAACAAGCGGTGTTCTGGAATAATTAATTGAAGAGGCGCATCTTTTTGGGGGTTTTTTTTCTAGCATGCAGAAAGAAAAGCGAGAGAATCAAAGAAATGAAAACTTACAATATAAATTTTAATCCTATACGGGTACATCGTGTACTGCCAGTCCCAAAAAGATTAGGAAGAAGTAAAATGATGTCTACTGTTAAGTGTATGTAACACGTTTAGCCATTTGTAGCTATAGCATCCCAGATTTTAGGACCGTTGATTTTGTGTATCCCCGCTTGCTTTCCACCCAGTGGCCAAACACTCCAACCTGGCCGACGTGGCCTTGGCGGGCCTGGCCAGCAAGGAGAACTTCCGTAAAGTCAACTTACGCAGCGTCAAGTCGACCGATGTGGTGACCAACAACAGCGCGTTGCCCTACAACAAGCTTATGCTCGTCCGCATCAAAGGTCAGAGAAAGCACAGAAGGTTTTGTCAAATCAATTTTTCCACTGTAAATTGCATGAAATTAAGTTGTTTTGGGCTTGAATAGGCTAAAATAGATTCAATTCCCTATTAAAAGCCAGCCTTCAATTTTGTTAATTCCTGGTTTATTCCCATAGGAAATTTCCAACTTTAAAAATTTCCAATATTGGGCAATCTTGTGTGGGTTATCTGCAGGTCGGAGGCATGTGCAGGTCCGCCTAGTGGAGCCCACGTCCAAGTCCCTGAACAGCGGGGACTGCTTCCTTCTAATCACGCCGAAGCATTGTTTCATGTGGAGCGGCGAGTTCGCCAACGTCATTGAGAAAGCAAAGGTAAGGTAACGGCTCGGTTTCACCTCACCGGAAGCGCTAACAGGATTTGGGTGACTCGCGCCGCGTTAAATCTACTCTGTCGGCGACGGCAGGCGGCAGAGATGGCGTCCTTCGTCCAGGCCAAGCGGGACCTCGGCTGCAAAGCCTGCCAGGTGACGGTGCTGGAGGAGGGGATCAACACTGAGAGCAAATGGGCCAAGGAGTTCTGGACTCTCCTGGGAGGAAAGAGCCAATATCGAGGTTTGTACCTGATTTTACAGAGGTGGGGGACTCGAGTCACATGACTTGACTCGTGCCAGACTTTGGTCGCCAATTTTGGGACTTGAAATATTGAAATACTCGACTTGACTTCGACTTGAACTGTCTGGCCTGTTACATTTTGAAATTCTAAATTTTTGATATAGTGCGCCATTAGTCACCCCATTAAGCAAGAATCATGGCGGGCGCTCCGAAGATTAGTACATTTGGATTCAAGGATTACATTTTTGAGAAAATTGGGGAAAAGGAAACTGCAACAAGCAAAGTTTGCAAGTCAAAGAAATATAAGAGACGCAACTACTGCGACATCTCACCTCATCCATCCCTGAAAACCCCACAAAAACAGGTAAGCTATGTTCTTCACAGTTTAGCTGACCAAAACAAAATTAACTCCGCTTCATGTCGTTCATGCGTTTGATTGAGAACACAGTTAAGTAATACACAATGTGGCACCACAAAAAAAAGAAAAAACTTGAATATGTTAGTACAACAGAGGTTATTGAGCATCATAATCTTCCGCTTGAAGCGTTTGTGAAACCTGAAGTTGGTGAACATCGGCTCAGCTGAGCTTTTATGGATGCGGAGTTGCAGTGCAGCCCTCCAGATAGACTTTCCCTTGCACGCCTGCTCTAGGAGTTTCTAGTCTTTTCGTCACTGGTGGTGGTAGCAGTCCTTCCTGCTACGGCCTGGTTTGAGAAACCTGCCATGCGTACTTTAAATTGTGCTACACTTTGGAGCATTGTGACGGCAGGAAAGCTTTTCCAACTGGCGCTGAACTACACTAAGAAAAAAATTGCAAGGTGGAAATTTTTGCCATGCGTAAGAGAATAAATATCGATCCATTTGCATTACCGCTTATCCACACTAGGGTCGCGGGCTGCTGGAGCCTATCGCAGCTATCTTCGGGCGAGAGGCGGGGTACACCCTGAACCGGTCGCCAGCCAATCGCGGGGCACCTAGAAACAAACAACCATTCTCACGCACATTCACACCTATGGGCAATTTAGAGTCTCCAATCATGTTTTTGGGTTGTGGGAGGAAACCGGAGTGCCCGGAGAAAACCCACCCAGGCACGGGGAGAACATGCAAACTCCACACTGGCGAGGCCGGGGATTTGAACCCCGGTCCTCAGAACTGTGAGGCAGATGTGCCCACCAGTCTTCCAACGTGCCGGCCAGAATAAATATGCTAAAGAAATTGCCAAGTGTCAAATGTCGATGTCCCCGCATCCGTCCAAATGGTACCTGAAAAGGAAGTGTATAGTCACCAAATTGTCTGACCTGAAGGTTGACTTGCTTATCACAAGTAATGACTTGACTCGATTTGCTTGAAATTTAATGGGGACTTGACTTGCTTCATTTTTGCCAGACGAACTGGGTAATTGTTTGAAGGTTAAGACTTTAGAGTGAAGTACTTTACTGATGACTTACTCCCACCTCTGCTGATTAATGAGGCTTGTAAGTATTACTGGTTCTCAGCATAAGCGTTTTTGCATTGCTGGTTACCTCCTGACCTGGAGGTTTGTCTAGTAGCCCCCTGCTGCTCTGCACATATGCTCACCGTGCTTCCTCTGGCGTGTGCGCGTGTTGCAGGGGCAGGGGAGCCAGAGGAGGACGAGCTGTACGAGAGCGGCGTGTTGGACTCCAACGGGGTCTACAGACTCCAGGGAGACAAACTGGTGCCTCACGAAGACGCATGGGCCTCCATCCCGAGTGTCACCTTGCTTGATTCTAAAGAGGTACGTGAAGATAGATCATTTTCGTTCCCGTTTCATACTCCTTGCTATTTCTTCTCTAATTTTCCTCAGGTTTTGGTGTTCGACTTTGGCGGCGAGGTGTATGTGTGGACCGGCAAGGACGTGCCTTTGGGAGACAGAAAGGTCGCAGTCAAACTGGGCAAGCAGCTTTACAGTGGCAGCTACGACTACAGCAACTGCCGGGTCAACCCTTTAGATGCTTCCTGCATGACTAGCGACGTGCCGCAGTGAGTGAAGGGGACCCAGTTTGAGAAGCGCTGGTGTCGAAGAGTATTTGTTTTGGAACTGCAGCGCCTAGTGGTGTTATTGCAACAAGGGTTCACAGCAACATAAACGTGGCTAATTGTCCGCTTGGTGTTCAGGCAAGGCGAGGGCCGCCCAAGTTGGACTCTGTTTGGCCGCCTGTCGGAACACAATGAGACGTCCCTGTTCAGAGAGAAGTTCCTGGACTGGGCTGAGAGGAGGAAGGAGGAGGCAGATGTAACCGAGGAAGTCAAGGTGCAGAAGAAGCATTCAAATAATAACATAAAACAATGGTTGCAATCCCAACAACTGGTCTGCAGCACATTAGTGTGCTGTGAGAGAAGAGCCAATTTATCTTAATTGGTCTGCAAAATCTTTTTACATATAATTCTCCAATTCCTGTGAGTGTATCTGTATATGTCACATTAAGTATATTTTATATATATATATATAAATTGAGAAAAGAGCAGCATTATTTAAGTATAAAGATGGGTGTAAAATAGGTAGTTTTTATTTTGGATTAAAAAAAAAAAACAATAGCTTTCTTAAGTCACAATTAGAATGACATGAAAATGACCACTGAGCAAGCTCGTATGTGCTTACATTGCTTGTATTTGTCTGCTCAGAGCCCGGTCCACTGCAGTGTCCGCTCCTCGCCCGAGCTGGACCTGCAGCCGTGCGACGCCAACACGCTGCTGGACAACGAGCCGCCGCCGGTCAGGACCGTTCTGGAGGGCGTGGACGTCCAGCGGGGCCACGGCGTGGTGAGGACGGAGGACGGCAGGCAGGCGGAGTTGTCGACGGTTGCTGTGGATGCCTGGCATATTAAGGAGTACGGCGAGGAGGAGATGCCCAAGGAGAGCCTTGGACAGCTCCACGAAAGAGATGCTTACATCATCCGCTGGAAGTACTCCATCACCACCCTTGGTGAGATACAATGTTTATTTTCCCCATCTTTAAGACCTTTTTTATGTTTAATATCTATAATCTTGATCATTTTCCTATCCTTATCCGGCACGTCTGCTTTTTGCCTATCTATCGAAAGATGTGCAACAATTCAGAACTCAGCCCCGCTGTGACTAGTGAAAAACCATGAGGAATTGACATCCCACTAAGACTTGTAACTTACACGAACAACCCAGGCTAAACTTGTCTCCTCCCAACTATATAGAACTTCTCTCAGTCGAGATGTATCACTTCTGCTTTGCTTTCATAATTTGCCAGGTCTTCAGCGGCATCTTATGGTGTTTCAGAAAGAGCACGAAACCACAAATAGGTGACCAATTTCAGCTAGTAGGTTCCACAGAAAGAAAAAAGCAGATCAGTGAAATTTCTGACTAGCAAAATGCGAATACGCGGGGGTTAACTCTATCATAAAAACGACTTATTTTCTCTCTCTAGTGGGGAAGCGACAGAAACCCGGAGAGCTGAGTGCCGGCGTTCCGGGCAGGGAGAGGAGCGCTTGCTTTTTCTGGCAGGGCCTCCACTCCAGCGTCAGCGAGAAGGGAACCTCGGCGCTCAAGACGGTGGAGCTGGGCAGCTTCAGGGGCTCACAAGTAGGTCTCGACTGCCACACACACACTGATGGAATCCAGCTCACCCGCAACCCTAAGGAGGATAAGTGGAAGAGAAATTTGATGAATGCATTGACCGTGCTTGATTCCAGGTGCTGGTGAGTCAAGGGAAAGAGCCTCCCTGCTTCCTCCAGCTGTTCCGAGGCGGTTTGATCATCCATAAGGGCAGTCGAGATGACGCAGTCAAAAATTCAGGTAGAAAGGCCAATAAAGAATTTAAATAATGATGCAATTAAAATAAGTTCAATAAAAACAAATGTCGCTGCATAATTTTTGGTTATAAATGAGTCAATGCAAATGTGTTTTGCCTTAGTTAAACACAACTTTACTTAACAAATTTATTGTACTCAATTTTAAAGGTTTAAGCCAATGTAACATTATGCATGGTTTAAACACTTAATTTAGTGATTCTTCACAAACCACAAGAGCGAGCCCATGTAAAGTGGACCCCCGTATATTCACAGTTCTGCACCGCGAATTCACCCATTTATGGATTTTTATTTTTTTTTCCAATTTTTTGTGTGTGTGTGTGTGTGTGTGTGTGTGTGTTTTCCCTTATTTCTTTTTGGTTTTGTTGGGTTTTTTTCTTTAGGGGGAACCAATCCCAAAAACGCTTATTGCATATTTGTCCCCACTTATTCAAGATTTTTTTGGGGGGTTTAAAAAAAGAAAAAAAAAAAAAAGTGTTTTTTCTGAATGGCAAAAAAGTAAAAACATTTTTTGGGTACCCTTCATTGCTTCCCTCAGGCGGTTGGAGGTTGTTCTGCATTCGAGGCGAAGCAGAGTTGGAGGCCATGCTGGTGGAGGTGGAGTGCCACGGCGCCAGCCTGCGCTCGCGAGGCGTACTTGTGCTGCTCCACGCTCGGGAAGGTCGTCTCTTCGTGTGGCACGGCTGTAAAGCTCATGTCGGTGCCAGGCAGGTGGCCAAAAGGGCTGTGGAAAGACTGAGCCAAGGGTAGGACGTGTGCAGATGGACCCGTTCCAAGATGGCGAACTGAAAATTTCCTCTCTCGTCAAGGTGTCCTTCCGAGTTGGAATTGAGCAGCAGCAGCAGTCCTGTGAAAGTTGAGGAGGTAGAGGAAGGGAGTGAGCCCGCGGAATTCAAGAAGGTTCTTGGCGTGCATGACAGGAAGTCCTACGACTGCATGCTTCAAGGTTTTGTACTTCCTCTAAGGTTTTTCCCGATCTTCACTGAGCCAAAGCGCATATTTTGCCTCCCAAAAATCTCATAGCACGCCATCAAGCAAAAATGTCACAATAAGTATATACAGTGAACCCCCAGGTATTGCGCTGGATATGTTCTAGACCTAGCTGCAATAGGTGAAAATTTTCGATAAAGTGAGACCATATTTTTTTTCTTTAATAGTTTAAACCCTCCCACATGATGCAAACACATTTAAACTTATTCAACACAATTCCGCAAAAAGCCAAAATCTGCTAGTAATTGACGACCTCCCTAAAATGTGGTTGTAATTGCTTAGAAATGCCAAAAGATGGGGGCAAAACACTTAAAATAAAGCATCCCATTTGAATTGATTTATTTACTGTGGTCTCTAACAACACAAACTATGAGTAATCAGCAAAGCATCAACACTATGCATCTAACATGTACACAGTCATGAACCCATGTTCTATAAATGATTGCTTGCTTCTTAAATTATTCAACAGGAACGGAAATATCACACACCAGTAAACAAATATGCGTACTAAGACTTTACATGAATGACATTAAGTCATAAAACTCACTTTATTTTGCATTTATACACAATAATAAATGTTATGAAATACAAGCAAACTCTAATTTAAATTACAAGGTGTGTACGCTGCTTTCAGACCCCGGGAAGTACAATTACACCTCCCGGCTGTTCCGGCTGAGTGCCAGTTCGGGCGTGTTCGAAGGGGAAGAGCACCTTTATCCCGCCAGGGTGACGGAGGGAGTCATGGCCATGCCTTTCCTCCAGGAGAACCTCTACTTAGCACAGCAGCCCGGTAATACCAAACGCCCACCAGATGTCTTCCCACGTGAAGGATCTTCCTCATGTTCGCTAATGGCGCCTGTTCCCACGCCAGCCCTGTTCCTGCTGGACAACCGCATGGAGGTGTATCTGTGGCAGGGCTGGCAGCCCGAAGAGGAGCAGTGTACGGGCTCGGCGAAGATGCGCTGGGACAACGAGAGGAAGTGCGCCATGGAAACTGCGCTGCAGTACTGTAAAGGTCAACTGAGCTCAGTTTGCACGCAAGATTTAGATTGGACCAAGTTTTGCTTTTTACAGATAGTACAAGCATTTTTTTTTCATGTTGAACAACAGGTCCTATATTTATGTACATAATAGGTATACTTAAATATTTGCACATTTGTACATCAGACACATTTGAAACTGCTTTTGAAAATCTATGCATGTAATCTAATCTATTGTACTTGCAGAAAAGAGCTCTCGGCGCCCCCCTCAGGCTTATCTAGTCATGGCAGGCTGTGAGCCACTCACCTTTACCAACATCTTCCCGTACTGGAACAAGGATCCCGGCATTGCCTCCAAGGTGAGGAATATTCTTGATATTCATTAATTCCAGTTGTGAGACATGCGACTTTTTTTTTTCTTCTCCTTCCAGACTGAGGGTTCCAAGAACAAAGTGACCTTAGTGAAGGAGGTGCTGTCCAAGCTCCGTAAACTACAATACTCCATCGAGGAGCTCACCAGGTCGCCCCTGCCCGACGGAGTGGACCCGCTCCGCCTGGAGGATTATCTCTCTGATCAGGACTTCAAGGTAAAGTCCTGGAGGGGGGAAAAAATTATAATAATTTGAGTGCAACAAGCTTGTAACATTTGTCTCGTTTTTTATCTCCAGAAACTTCTGGAGATGAGTCGGGTTGAGTTCAACGCCCTGCCCAACTGGAAGCAGAAGAACCTGAAGAAAAGCAAGGGTCTTTTTTAAAAACAAAAAAATTTAAATCTTTTTTGGTTTTGTTTTTTTAATTCTGAAAAAAAAATCACCTCATTTTGTAAAACAAGTGTACAATTTTGTATAGTAATTTCTAATGTTAATTTTTAGCCAATTATGATGTGCAATTTTTAATTAACCTTTGTGTTCCTTGTGCGAAACTAATTTTGTTTGTGTCATGCAATAATATGTAATATAATATCAATGTATTGTTTTAATCCAATTTATTGTTGCTTCTGATATACATGTCCTTTATTTTTGTCACCTGAGGCCTTGCAAATAGGAGATATTGTTGCCCTTGTCAAAAAAAGACACGATACACTTTTTTTTTTAAACCTTTTTTTAAATGTTTCAGTTGGTGAATAGTTGAATTGTTGTGAATAATCATGAGCACCGAACTGCTTGTTTGAGACCAAATGAGACTTTTTTTTTTTTTTTTTTTTTTTTTATAGCCTTACCAACAGTGTTTGTGTGAAAATGTATTAAATGCGTGTGTTCTGTGTTTACTCGTCATACAGCCTGAAAGCTCTTTAAACATGTTACATGACTTTCTAACAACTGCCTTGTTCATTTTTGTGAAATATGATCCTTTTGTTTGTATAAAAAAATAGATTGTTTGCAGTTTTTATTTTGGCGGCACATGAAAACAAACTTTAATAAAATGTTTGTTTCCAAAAAAAAAAGATTCTACAATATTTCACAATCATGGTCTAGATTTGACATTGGAGGGGGGCATTGGTACATGCAATCTGTTTAAGTGTAGTGTGTGGGTGCCATCTTATTAATATTATTAACATGCGTTTGAGTCCAGCCAGCAAGAAGCAAGGTTGGTGTTTGTATGCATGGTGAATCATTTTTAAACCTTAATAATATGTTGAGTTCTGGCTTCCATTTTGGCGTTCAAAATCAAGAGTTCAAGTAAGTCCATAATAGATAAAAAGCTTTTTTTTTTTTTTTTTTAACCTTTGGTTTTTTTTTTTTAAATTACATATTGTATTTTTAGTTGTCAGTTTTGAATGTCCAACACCGTATGTAAAAGCTGCAATACTTGTCTTTTGGTAGATTACTGCAGTGTCCACCTTTGCCCACCAAGGGGTGATGTGTGATCTTCTCATTTGCACTGTGCTGCAAGATCATCACGTTTCAGGTCGGACAAGTACGTGCAGGCTGCGTGAAAAGTGGTCGCAAGTCTACGCTCACAGTTTGTTTTGGTGTATTTTGGTCAACTTTAGTGATCGATAGAACTTTGCCCCCAAACTAGGAAGTTATGGGCGGGTCATTGTGTCAGGTATAGCTTAAAATAAAAAAAGAGTGAAAGAAAAAGTAGGGTTTTTCAAATCTTCGACTCAAAGAATACATTTATTATCAATATTTATTTATAATTACAACTTAATTAAATTATCTATTATTTGTGATGTTTACTAGAATATAGTAAAATACTAATAAAATATAAATTCATTTCCAACAGGCTTGGCTGCCCAACTTCCAATCATGTACAGTCCTTTTTAAAGTTAATTTTATATATATATATATATATATATATATATATATATATATAAAAACAAATTTTGTCCAATCAAATTTTTGCTTCTATGTGTTGTCATGTCAATGTAATCTGCCCAAGGGCTTCAGAATCCTGAGTGGCAGCGTCGAATAGCTGAAACACGCACACTAACCAATCAGATTTTAGCTCGACCACGCAGGCGACGTTAGTAGTGTCTGCATTTTTGACGTCGTCTGATTGGTTGCGCTGAATATGCGCAAGAGATTGATTTACTGTGGAGGTTTACGATCAAACATGATTACAAATTCATTTTCCGGGCGTGCTTTTTCAAAGAAGAACTCTACTTGCAAAGTAGTTGCTGTCTGGCCTGTTTCAACCCGGAAAAGTATTTTTTTGCCGCACTTTCAGAGTAGCGTATACGAGCAAGACAGCTAGCTTGCACAGACAAGGAAGTCTCCTATGTCTGTTAGCATCGCCGCTGAGTACGATGTATTTTATTTAAATATTTTATGTTTTTGTGAAGTTATTAGATGAATATTGATTGTGACTTGCTATATTGTAGTGTGTAAACTACAACCTCTTTAGAGGTTCGAAGGTGATGTATCGGAAGATAAAGGTAAGTGTGTTTCTTGCTTTATGGTATTCATCCGGAAATATGCGAAATGCCCCCGTCTCTTCTTTCATGCCAAACATGGTAATTTAGCGTTATTGTGCGATTTGATGGTGTTAATAAGAAGCGGATTAGGTCACTGAAGGCCTAGGTCGAAAACTCATAGCTCGCCGCGCCACTGCAGTTTTTTAAATATTCATTTAAAACAATGCAAATTCAACTGACCGTAAACAATCATGTTTTCTAGATAAAATTAGATATTTTTTAATCAATCTTTTCTAGTATGTATTTTTTTTCCCAGGGTTGTTTTATCGCAATTGCTCTGCTAAACCCTGTACGGATGTGTAAGCATAAGAAAGATGCAAGACGTCGTGGTATTTGATTAACAGTTGAGCAGACACACCCACAGCATTTGAGAGCGGAGAGAGAGGCTTGATTTTTTTATTTTATTTTTTTATCTCCACTATTCCGGAGCCTCATTTTGTATACAGTAATTTTTTGATCACTTAATTTTGTTGTTTACATACATATTTACATATTTGTTTTCACGTGATAGGGTCATTCATCTTTTACAAGACGGAGTGAGTTTCACGTCATCGTGGTGCTTTTCAACGTTTAACGGGTGCCGGCAAAAGCGTGGAGTGCACAGCACAGCTGTATTGATCGGCACGCACACACATCGAGATGGACGCTGCGTTACAATAGAAACACCCACACGGCGTCCTCGCAGACACAAACAAAGTGAGTCGGTGGTTTAGCATACCTGGATAAACGGGTGTTCATTTTGTCAGTGGCCCTGGACCTCCCTCCCACCTGGGCCACATTAACCACACGCTTACTTACTTTGGACGGGTGCGAGCGCGTTAGCGATTTTAGTGCTGTTGTGGTGAGTTAGCATCTGTGCTAACACTTAATTCTGTTTAGCGTTGTATCGAGTGCTTACAGAAATCTTGGCAGCCATACTAAAATTATTAGTTTTTCCCAGCTTTATGTTTATATTCGCACCAATAACTTTAACCATACAACAGCCGTCCAATTTTTTTGTTGTTGTTTAGCATCAATCACCTTGAGTTGTTAGCAGTAGCGTCAATGCTAACTTCAGGCTTGTCATTGTGTACAAACTTTACCTAAACCTTTAATTTCAGTAAGTCAAAGTTAAAAGGTACAGACTGAAATAAGTACACCTACATGCCCATGTACATAAGTACAAATGTTTTAATAACTTAGCAGAATGAAAATAACACTTCTCTGCACACAACACAGTTTCCCTCTTTTAGTAACTTAAATAGTGCTCGTACTGAGAAAAATAGAAAAGTTAGCTAGCATTGGCTAAGTTTTTTTATGCTATCAAAACAACAGTCTCCTATAAGCTTTGCCAACGTTGTAAACTGACTAACAACTAAATTCAAAATTAAGTAATGATACCAGCTAAAAAAAAAAAAAAAACCTCATTTGTGTGGTTTTTTTTTTTAAGATTAGGCAGCGAATGTGACCAAACCTGGATATCGGCTGGATTTAGATGATGATGAGTCAAAGATACAGTCTCCTTAGAAAACCTTGATTTTTGTCAGGTGTCTCTTCTGGGAAAACTAATGGCTCATCAAACAAAAAGCTCTTGTTGCAGAATAGACTGAAGTGCTTGTAGAAATGCATTCACTCACATGACCTTCATTGCTGAGAACGATCAATAGAAAAAATAATGGAGGTCTCTAATACCACATGCCTGGGCTTGTATGGTGTGTTTTATTTTTTTGGGGGGGGGATTCTGAATAATGTGAATGTGATGAAACTTTTTCAGATGAAATATTACAGATAGCCTTTAGATTACTTTTCTATTCTGGGAAACGGAGAAAGGGGTATATTATTTGGAAGCCTGTTTCCAACGGTAAATATTTTTTACAAAACTATCCCAAAAAAATTGACAAGTTAAAAAAAAATACATTTTAGTGATAGTGAATTGTAAAATTAATTATTTTATTTTTTTTAATTGCATGAAATGTTGTACTGTATGTATTCATTGGAGTATTTGTCGCACTTCCAAAATCAAATTGACAGCCCTCACGGTTGGTTAGCGACTGAGCCATCCACAAGAGGCCCCACCCTGACACACACACGCGCGCACACACGCACGCACGCACACACGCACACAATCCACTTGAGTGCACACATCGCCTCCTGATGCCGGTCCCACCGCTTCGTTGCTTCTTTGAGCCTTCCCCCTTGCTTAGATGCACACTCTGATACGCATCAAATTAGACACACCGTATTGCCGCACAGCATAGAAATACATAGCGTAGCTATGCGTGCAGCAATTAAAGAACCAACACGCAGTACATGTACCTCTCTAAACCTCAGACAGCCTCTCTGTCATGCAACATCAAAGATTTTCTTTTTAAAAAATGGACGCACATTGGGTGGGCTTCTCGGGGCCTCGGTGTGCAGCTACGTTGTGCACATGAGTGTTTTCGCATGCACTGAACTGACGCAAGATGAAGAAGAAAAAGAAATCGAGTAACTTTGAACGCAGTCCTGTAGGGTGCCGCGTCGGCCAAAAATAACATTCACCTCTCACATACAGCGAAAAAGAGCTTTTGGCAAAGGTGGGACCAAGTCATTGCTTTGCAAGTCACGAGTCAGTCTCAAGTCTTTGCCCTCAAGTCCCAAGTCGAGACAGGTGAGTCCCGAATTAAGTCGCAAGTCCTGTTACAAAGTCTAGTCGAGAGGCAAGACTTGAGACTGACTTGTGACTTGCATAGCAGTGACTTGGGTGAAGGGAAGACTTTTTTTGGGTGAGTGTAAAAGGGTTTTTGGCGAATGTGAGAGGGTTTTTATGGTGTATGTCAAGGTGAGACCTTTTTTGTCTGTGTGAGAGTCAAATAAGTTCTGTCTAAAAGGAAACTAAAAATGGAAGCCATCTCAAATCTGAGTGAGAGTTTTTTTTATGCGGGTGAGAGTTTTTGGGGTTTAAGAGGTTGTTTGGTGAATGTGGGGGTGGGGGGGTTATTTTTTGTGCAAGTAGAGTGAGTTTTTTGGGTGTGAGTGACAGAAGTTTTGGTTAATGTGAAAGATTTGGAGTGAGTTACGATTTTTGGGCAAGTGTGAAGGGTTTTTTGGTTGAGGTTTTTCTGGGTGAAAGTGAGTTTTTTTTTTTTGGGTGAATTAGAGAGATTTTTTTGGTGCATGTGGAAAGTTGCTGTTAAGTGTGAGAGGTTTTGGGTTTTTTTTGGTTGATGTGAATTTTTTTGGCTTCATGTGAGATTTGTTTTTTTAAGTGCGGAAGGTTTTTTTGGTCAGTGTGAGACGTTTTTTGGTGCAGTCCCGCAATGCTCAAAATCAAAAGGGTTCATAGACAGCTTGTATTATGAAATCTACAGGTTGCTTCTTAAAACATCTTCCTTTGGTCCTGCGTGTTGAAAACTATCAGGAACAATGAAGCGTGGCGTTGTTGTTCCTCCAAAAAGTTGGTGGACAATCGAGAGGATCTCGAACAAATTGGAAATTCTCGAAGGCTTGAAGTTTTTCTTCTGCCTGAAGGGTTAGCTTGTTAGTCACCAAAATAAAATACTAACATAAACTTGCACATAACGTGTGTTTAATTTTAAGCAAGTGTAGAAAGGTGTGAGGTTATTTTCCTATTTTTCTTTGTAGGGACATTCTGGCTAGGATTATTTTTTTGATAAATTTTTTTATTTATGAGTTTATTATACGGAGTTCCTTTTACTGTATTACAGTGCGTGTATGTTGTTGATGTGTGTGAATCATATACAGTACGGGAGCAGATGGAGCCTTTGACAGCATTTGAGGAGGAGGAGACGGCAGGCGACATTGCACTGATGTCACTCACTCGGCCCTCTTCCTGTCTGCCCTCACTAATCGAATCAAGTCGCTGTCGAGCTCTCGAGCCCACTCTAATTCCATCAGATACGTATCCCCACGCTGCAGGGGAAGGTCGTGTGTCTTTGTATATTTTAGTGTGGGTGTGTGTAGTTCAAAACGTGCAGATAAAACGGCATGTGCAGTGAAATTAACAGCCTCCCTTCACTTCTTGACAAACGACTGTACTCCTGGCAGTCCCGCCGCCGACCTTGAAGGCGACCTTGTGGGCGGTCAACCACGACCGCGGTTCAAAAATGTAAAAAAAAATCACCTTAACCTCAACTTTCGTTTCCAAGATTTAGCATTAACTCGTGAATGCATCTAGTTTTAAGTGTATTTTATAATTAATACAGTACAGTTAGAGACAATGTTGTTGGGGTGGGGGTTGCTGTTTAGTTGAGCGTGTCTTGTGGAGGTGTGTGATGTGACTCGCTCCCGTGGAGAGGGGTGATGTGATGGAGTCGGGTCCAAAGTAGCGCCGCTGGAGTTGAGCACTCCAGTTATGAACACCCGCTCTGAAATGGAGGCGCGTGGGCGTCGTCAAACACTCTCCTATCTAATTGCATGTCCACATGGTGGATAGTTTTTATTTATTCATTTTTATTTTTATTTTTTAAATAGTCAAACTATGACTTTTTATTTAAGCGTGTGTCTGTGTGTGCGTATAGATGTATATAATTCTATGAGACGTATCTAGTGATTGTGTGTGGAACATAATGTGCAGTAGTGCTTGCAGCTGCTTTTCCCGAGGGGCCGAGAGTTTTTCGTGATCCTTATCCTGATTATGCAGCTGCAGTGTTTCAGTAAGCTTACTGAACTTGCATACCTAAAGTGAACAAAACTAGTGTTTATTACTTATACAGTAAAGAGCCGCTGATCAATATTTTATAGGCTTTTTCTTCTAATTATACAGTGTTTAGCCACTGATCAATAATGCATCGGCTTCTTGTACGCATGCCTCATTAGCTAACATTTTTCAGCTAGTGTAGCACAGTTTTAGGTATTTGATTTAGCTGCATTTTTCTCCATATTTTCACCTTGCAGTCTTGGGTTCGCCCTCAGCAATATGCTAAGATGTGCTTGAGAAAACGACCACGTAACATTGCCTTTATTTCCGCTAGCTTCATGCTAACGAATAGCATCTACATGGTGGTGGTTTAACCCCTTAAGCCACATCTGTCAAACACAAGGTCCAGGGGCCAGATCTGGCCCCTCACATCATTTTGTGGCCTGCTTAAGGAAATCATGTACTTTGTTTCTTGCTCAAATCTGTACTGATACTGAAAATTGGCCTCACTTTTAATAACATAGAGGAGGATTTAAAAAAAAAAAAAAAAAAAAACCTTTTAATAGCTCATTCACTGCCAGCCTTCCCAGTTAACATGGATATTTGACTTCGAAAGCCGTCAATGGCAGTGAATGTGTTTCAACAGCGGCTGAACAAACGAGTTTCCTTGACTTTTGATTTCAAAATCAATTATCCATAAATATTTTGCATCTACTGTACATAATAATATAGTGAGTGGATGGTTTACCTGTTGCAATGGCCCTCTGGGGGAAAACATAACTACAATGTGGCCCATGACAAACATTTTGTTTGACACCCCTGCTTTAAGCAATGGTTACTTAAACACAAAAGATGAAGCAACACGTAGACAGATAATATAACAATACCCACAGACATATAATCTTCATCAATATTACTGCAGTTTACTGAGCAATTCTGACTTTCTCTTTCATGTATGTCCAAATGTCTGTATTATGCTGCCCCCAGGTGGATAAGCCGGGCACACCAACAAGAGCAGTACAATCTCCGTTGAATAGAAGCAAAAAATATGGGGGGGAAACTGTTTAATTGCATTACTTTCTATTTGATTGTGTCATTACTCTGTTTTTTTTTTAATTCAAATATTATAGAGTGCTATTTTTCTTCTTAAAAAACATTACACATTGCTTTTTGGGAGGGGGGGGGGGCTGGGAGAAGGTAAAGACATTTCTATTCATTTTAATGGGGGTATGATTTGTGAGCATGGTCACATATGGAATTAAACTCAGGACTGTATTTAAAATTGAAATGATATGTATGTAAATGTCAGTGTTTTATTTTTATATTTGGACCCGAGAAAGATTAGTCTTCACCTTGGTGAAGTACAAGGTACCACTATGCAAATATATATAAATAGAACTTGTTTCTCAGTCAATCAAGTTAATTAACATGAACAACCAGTAGAATAAGGTGTGTACTGTGAATGCACTAATATAATGCGCATGTGGTGTTAGTGTGATGTTAATGTGTGATTGTTTGTATTCATGTATGCAGCTGTCGCTTGCGCCAATTTCTCCTTGGGGAGACGAATAAAAAGAAACCTTGAACCTTGACCTTTGTGCATCCCCACAACCTTTCATGGTCACGTCTTTTTTTTCTCTCTCTCTCTCCTCTCCTCTCCCTTCCCCTCCCTCCCTCCCTCCCTCCCAGCAAACATCCCCTTTGCGCTACTTCACTAATGAGGCCACGCAAAGCCCAGCCTCGGCATCACCTCTACTTCACCGCTCACTTTGCGAACCCAAAGTGGCTGTCAATCGCCGCAACACGACGGTGGCGGTCGCTGACGAGTCCGTCAGAGCAACTAACGGCAAGCCGGTACGCCACCAGAGTCCATGTTTGATTCACGACACGAGCAAACCCAGAGTACGAGATCAGGTGTGTGTGTGTGTGTGTGTGTGCGCGCGCGTGTTCCACTTTTGTGCAGAGTCCCTCGGAGGGAATTGTGTTTCATGTTTGCATGGCTGAGCGGTGCATGACATGCAGTAACCCCCGAAAGAGAGCACTGTCGGCGTGTGCTGAGCGTGAATGCGCTTTTGTGTGCGTGCGTGTGTGTGTGTATGTCTATGTTCTACATATCCAAATTCTATTCACAAGCACAGATGCTCCTCATGTTTACCTTGATTATATCAAACAAACCTCGCCTGTTTACTGGAAAAAGTGGATCTTATATTCTGAAAAGTTGGCCAAGTGCAGCGGTGCCCTAAGACTTACGAGCTGTTGTTCGTCCGTTTTTTTTTTTTTCTTGGCTTAGACCAGCAAGAAAATTGAGATGGGACCGCTGTATGGTGGCAGTAAACTTAACTCAGCTCTGCACTGCATTGTGTTTTTTCTTTTTAAATGTCAGGAGCGAAATTGTGCACGGCATTATAAATGATTTTTGTTTTGTTTTGCAATGTCATGTTTTATTTTTTTCCATCTTTATTTTTATTTACAATGCAAAAAATCTTTACTTAATTGCAATGTACTATACTATTATATTTACTTTCTATTTTATACTATTTACCCCTTTTACCTTTCATTTTATCTCTGTAAAAACAAATGTCCACTGTGTTGTAAAGGGGTATTTTAATGTTTTTTTCATATTCATCATTAATTTAATAACCATTTTTTGGGGGAATATTAGACTTTTTTTCTCCCCTGGTTCTGCCCTGGTTCTGGTACAATCGACTATCAGAGAAGCACTTTTGCAAAAGACTAACTTCCTTGCCTGGGCTGAGAAAAAAAAAAAAAGCAAAAAAGCTTCCTGAGAGATTGACAGTTTGCACTGTTGATAAATGGTTCTTCTTCTCAGCTCCGACAGTTGCACGCTAGCAGAATGCTGATGTTTGTATTTATTTATTTTTTTTCATGTCTGTGAAAATGTTGTTTCTCCAGGTCTTAACAACGTGGATGCAACTTTTGCTGAAGCACAATAAAAATATATAGAAAAGGAGGGCTAAGAATGAACTGAATGTCATCATCTTATTGGGCATTGATGACTTCAATGTTGTCGTGCAGCCGATATCACATGAATGGAAATGTTCCTGTTCTGCTTACCTTGCATTCGCCCAAGAAAGCATTAAGGTGGCCGTTTTTTCATTTAAATATAACACTGACGGAGAAGCAGAGAGAGGCTGCTTTACTTCAATGGTTCCTACATTTTTAAGCACCCCTTGTACAGGCGGCGCCCCGAGCTGCGGAATTGTACCACTGTCCATTTGACGGGATGTGGAGAATATGGAAGCAGCGACGTTCACTATTCATGTGATGGTGCACGTTGTGCTTTGTGGAGAGGCTACGCGGATTCTTCCTTTGTTGCTCTCTGGGTTGTCGTTGACTTTTTACACTTCAGGGCCTTCGGTAAAGTACGGCGCTCCAGTTAAGTAGTCCGATAGATCAATGTTAACAACCAAAGCGGCTGGACTTTAATTGCGCCACTCTAGTTGTTCTAATCTTGAAAGTATCACATGATTGCTTTTCGTTAAGATGATTATGTAATTCCCAAACATGCTATTTAGTGCATGTTTACCTCAACAGAGGTGGTAGGAAGTCACATTTGTATATTTACAAAACATTCCACAAATAAATCATGTCTGACAACGGTGATAAGCCCTGAAAACAAATCCAACCATCCATCCAGTTTCTGGAGCGCTTATTCTCACTAGGGTCGCGGCCGCGCTGGAGCCTATCCCAGCTAACTTTGGGCGAGAGGTAGGGTACACCCTGAACTGGTCGCCGGCCAACAGCAGGGCACATATAAACAAACAGTCGTGCACACATTCACACCTATGGGCAATTTAGTGAAAACAGAGAGACCCACGCAGGCACAGGGAGAAGATTTGAACCCAGGTCCTCAGAACTGTGAGGCAGCTGTGCTATCCGGTCATGCGCTGTGCTAACCGGTCATGCGCCGTGCCGCCCTGACAACAAATCGTACAGCCTTTTTCATTTTTTAAAAACAGGGTGTCCCAAAAGTTACTATACACTTTTTTATACTTTTCCATTTCGCTTACGGTATCAAACGGACAGACGTGAAGCCATCAGCATATGACAGCTTATGCTTTGCAGTTTTCGTAAGCGTATCATTTCCTTTGCCCGTGGCTGGCCAATTTAGATTGGAGCAGCGTTACAAAATTGCAACCTGACAAAAAGATTTTCAGTCTCTGGCTGCAGTTCAGCGCCAGTTTTAGAGCTTCTACGGCCCTCGCACTGCTCAAACACGCAGTACAATTTACGCCACCCATGGCAAGTTCCTCTGAACAGGATCCGTTTATGACAAACCACCACTGATAAAAACACCGAACTCCTAGAGCAGACGTTCGAGCCAAGTCCAGACGGCCGGCCTGGAACTTAACGTCAACAACTCGACATTGTTAGTCATAACTCAACTTTGTAGTTCATGGGTCATCAGGGAGTAAAGAGCTTGGAATTGTCCATCATAATTGCCCTACTGGGGAACAATAACCAAATTATACAGCTAATGAGCACAAAATAAAGATGTCGTTTTCTCATTAATCTTCTTTTGGTCTCTCTTGTCATGGCGTGGATCTTTACATGACCATATCGGCCACCCCCACTGTCCACCCCCTTTCCTTGCCTCATCTCGGCATACATAATTGTTGTTTACCACCTGTTTGCTGTACTTGCCTCGTCACGCGCTGTCCACGGATGTATCATGTTCTTGCGCTAATGTAGAAGCAAACATGAAGATTTGAGAGTCACGCTTGGTTAAAGCACAGGTGTCAAACTCCAAAACTCGCTTAACTTAACTTTCAGTGGCATTTAAACAGCCTTTCCAGAGCTCTTCGGATGAAGCCGAAGCAATAGCAAATGCCATTATTTGTGTTTTTTACAGCAAGATACAGTGGTAAAATATAAATATGATTTTACTGCGTGATCATGCTCGTAGCTCAAAACAATCTTAAAATCATGTTTCCCTATTGAAATGAACGGAAATCCATTCCAACCTCCCTACGCAAAAAAAAAATGTCTGTAATGTGTTTTTGATAAGAAAAGTAGCACTCTATGATATTGTACTTGTATCATACACTAATGACATAATTAAATAGATTGGAAAGAAATGAACAGTTTTTGCCATATTTTTTGCTTTATTTCAATAGACATTGTGCTGCTCCTTCTGGTGTGCATGCCTTATCCACATGGGGCAGTATAAGACAGACATACGGATTTACACGGAGCCGGTCAAAACTCCTCGGTAAGCTGCAGTAGTATTAGTCGTTCTGCGAGGATAAGGAATATATTCCTTTCTTTGTTATTCATTTCGTAAAAAGACAAGACAGTTGATGTTGCACTTTCCTGAAAAAGAAATTTAAGCTGATGTTATTTCATTTGTACTGTCTTTAAATGTTTGTTTGCACAAAATAAAACCTGTTTTGCATTGCTTCCTTACTGTACCCTTTTGAACTGTGACCTGTTGTATTTCCCCTTGAAGGATTATGTGTATAATGAATTTAAAAAAAATTAAAACCAAGGTACATACTGAATCATGTTTTTTTTTTTTTGGGGGGGGGGGGGGGGGGGCGTACCATAACTAAAATGTGGGTTGAAGCAACTTTTAAAATAACCAAATAATCATACTGAAGGTACTCTGGCTTTTAATAAGGAGAATAATTTCTGGCAGTGGCGACCTCGGATAACCTACCTAGACTGGTGATCCAGCAAGGACACAGTGGAGTGCTTGTAAAAACTCATCAATGTTTATTTCAAGACACAGCCGCTATAACAAAGAAAAGTTGCGTTAGGGTAGAGGAAACGCGTATCAGGAGACAAAAAGTCTTCATTTAAAGAAGAAAACAAAGTTCTTCCAAATATAATGAGGATTGTCAAGGCAAAGTCTCATGAGGGCACAAATCCAATTAAACTGCTCATAAAACACCCACAAGCCTCAGAGGCTCGTCATTTTTCATTCACCTGCCAGGAATTTAGATCAAACTATTTGAATTTGAATAATAGTTAAGTCGGTGATTTCAAGAAAGGATAAGCACATTCGAGCGTACCGGCTGCACAACTCCCGGGACGTCTTAGCGCTCGCCGCCGATCGAATGAAGTAATCGAATCAATCAGGTAATCAAATGTACAGGTTTCAGCAGCAGCTTGTCGGGGAACCTTCGCAATCCGATTAAGTCCCGCCCGAACGCAATTTGTCTGCAGCTAATGAAAATGAATGGAAACCACCTCACCATCATGTTTTTAATGGTAAACATGCAGGGTTGAGTTATTTTTGATGTCGTTTTCTCGCTTTCTCGTTTTGTGCAGTAGTGTACACACAGTACGTCACACGCGGAGATGGATGAGATACAGTAGCATGCTTGCCCAGAGTCTTTTCTTCATCGTTAACGGTCAATGAATGTGATTGTCTTCTTCCTGTCATGTTCTGTTGACAATCTCCTTTATGTTATTGTCTTCGATCCTGAGGGCCGGCTCGATCAATAATATGCATCACGTGCTGGGACCTTCCTTTAAACACGGATTTTAAGCCAAGTCAACACATAGACAAGGGAGGGGGAAAAAAATCTTGTCTGTTTTTTAAAAATAGTCTGTTTTTAAACAATATAGTTTTTATATTAGGACACAAAAAATCTGAAATTTTCAAAAATTAAGTCAATCTATAATGACAATAACGTCTTTTAATTTGCAAAGAAAAAAGTTTTGGGGAAAAACTGAATCCGTAATTGTACAAGAAGTAAATTGTACTATTACAGTCAACATTCTCGTAATATCATTCTGGTGACGTTTGTTGACTTTTGCTTTTTACTTTTTCCGTGTGACCCTCAACTGCTGCGTGGCTTGTTTAAAGGTTACATCAGGGAAAACCTGCCGACAGGTCAGGTGCGTATAACTGGCCGCATGCTGAGGTCACAGCTCTCCCAAGTAACGCCGCACAAAGATGTTTGCTCATGTCAGTCTGAAATCAATAAAACCACCCCAGAAGGCAGTCAAAGCTCTTTTCCATGTGTTGTGCATTTCCCGACACTCAGCAGCCCCTGAATGCCTCGTCCATTAAATGCTAGCGACCGACGCAGGAGTTCAGAAGGCCGCCCCTCGAAAGGGAAAAATCCGAACGATGCGACTTTGCAGCAGAATATTGATTTGTCATGGGGACGCAATTTCTGAGCACCAATTTCATCTGCCTGTTTCCCCCGCCATACTAATTTAGCGCGTGGAGAGCTTTATCGAGTGCCTTTCCCTGAATACTGATGAACAGGAAGATGAGTCAATTAAATGCAGCGGCGCTTTATTTCAAGGTTTCTGACTAAAAATGGAAAATCTCATCCACAATAACACAGAATATGGTGATACCTCAAATTTCCGAGGGGCCCCGACGCAGGTGTTTTTCAAGATACGAGCCGGATGATTTTGCTTTGAATTTGCAAGCAAAATGTTGAGATATAAGCGGTCGATGGTGGCAGCGAAAGTCAAGCAAGCAACCAGCAGAAGTTTGAAAGACAGTTTAGAATTCTTGAAAAACAAAACCAGGCTTCGAGCTCTTTATCGTCACTTCTAGTTGAAGTTTACTGTCAAACTAAACCTAAAACTGAGATTTACACGCTGTTTAACCAAACACTTGATTTTAGGGATTGCACAACATTCGACTCGACTTCCCTGTCTCCATATCAATGTAAATCAAAGCATTCCAAGTCAGTTCAGTCATGCAAAATGGGCCTTCCGAGCACACAAGGGTACATATCGAAGACAATTACCTCTCAGTTCCATGCGACCAGATGGTGAAAAATCCTTCCTGGCAAATGCATGCAGCATGAAAAATCAACATATCTAGGTTTTATCCTCGGGACGAGCCGGCTGTCGTAATGTTGCGTCGTTAAACCTGCATGTGAAAACACCACCAGCCTGCCGGTCGGTCGAACGCGCAATCCTCTCCCCCTCGTCTCAGTGCCTCCACGGTGCTGCAGAAATAAGCCTGGTGTGAGTGGAGCACTTCACAACAACAAGATATTGGATGTTGTCTCAGGTCACCCGTGCTCACCGGCTGTAACATTAGGTGCACCTGCTCAGTATTATGAGGACTGTACTGCTTCGTGCTGCTTTGGGATCAAACGTACCGAATCCATACTGGTGTTGTTAGGCAACGGTGACTAAACTTTCCTGAGCGTCAAGGGACTTCAGAAGCTAAAGAGTAGCTCCTTCTCGTGACAGTGGAATTCCCATATGTCTTCCCACCACATTATCTCAATGAGTACAGTTTTTTTTTCAATCCTATCCATCCAGTAACTTCAAAGCAGAAATAGTACTTTATTTATTGAGACCAATGACTCTTAAACACATTAGTGTCGTGAGAGAGCACCGGAAATGATCCACTTTCACTTAAAGGGCAAGTTTGCACCGTTAAAAACAGCTGGCAAGATTTGAATGCAGCCACACTTCAGTGTGGTGCGATTCTTAAACATGGCCATTCATAAAGGCATGCGATTATGAAAGTGTGTAGTTGTGATGAATAGTCACAGAGAACGCATATCTAAGCTTAGCATTAGCACCGTAAACAAGCAGACAAAAGCCATGGCTGTTATGTTGGTGCCGTGACTTATTTCAAATGCGGTCTTACTATAATTTAAAAAATGCGGTTGATTTGAAGTTATATTTTTGGGAATGTAATATGTAAATATGTAAAAAAAAAAAAAAAAATGTATATAAAATATGTGCCATGACTCAATACAGGTTGGGAAACATTCAACAAAATGACAAACAAAAATATCCATGGGCAAGTACAAAACTTCATCAGGGAGCTAAATTTGGTCTTTTCTGGCTACTGTTAATTTGTCACAGTTCATTCTAGATTATTAAAAAGAACTTAGAATAAAAGGAGCAATTTAAAGAAATCGCTAATGTGAGTCCTGTTTTATTTCCATTGTGACACAGAAGAACCGAACAATCAACGGACTGCAGCGTGTGCAGCGCCACCTTTACGCAAACGCTTGTGTAAACATCTGCAGTTGGGTAAATAAACACTCCTGGGCTGTGACTCAGATTTTGGCTGTTATGAACTGTCGGAAGGATGCATCTGTGACTATTCTGTTTGTGTACAGCATAATGCTGCAACAGATGCTACAATTCTATTGTTTGTGGTGAACAGCGAGCGCCCAGCAATGAGCACCGTTCTCCACCAGAAGCGAGGAGGATGAGCCGTGCTGTAATTGCCGTGCTGCCGTCTGAACGAATTCTGCGGGGACTCGCCGGGTAAATAATGGCCAGCTAATTGATTGGAACTACTCCAGTCAATTAACTGCAACCAGTATAATGAACCTTTCGAGGTCGCGGCCACTGTGAGATGGAGAGGAAGACCCAGAAATAATAATAATAATAAATCTAATTCAGCTAAGATTAAATATCTCATGGCAAAATATGCTTGTCCTTTGACTGCCAAAATATTTCTTCTTATCTGACAGTTTTTGTGTAGGAGTGTTTTACTTGCTTCGAGCAGTTTTATCTCCTTAAAACTCTTACGAAGGTTTTATATCTTATTTTGATGGCATTATTGTTCTGAGAAAGGCTAGCTTCAAATTTTGAAATGCTGTAATGCTGTAGGTCTAGGTCAGTGGTTCTCAAAAGTACCACCGCAAAAAGAAATACTTGACTCTCCAAGTACCACTACCAACATTCAATTACAATAGCGTAGTAGGCCTCGGTGTTCATTGTAAACCACTGTATGCTCAGTTTCAATATTGGCAGTTCACTAAAATATAGGAAAATTAAAACCAGTACTTCAATAATGATTCAATTAAAATGTGTTGCACATAAGAATCTTAACTAAATAAAACAATTATAAAAGATTAAATGCCACCAGTATTGTACTTAAAAGTTAAATAAAACTGAAGTGTAATTAACAAATGTTACTGTGCTGGGGGAAAAAAAATAAAAATTAACCCACCGCCCTTTTGCTCACCTGTCAGCTGCAGTGATAAGAGAAACCATATCTGTGGACAAATGCTTCACTCTGCGAGTTAATTACAGGCGTAACTTTAATTAAGTCTAGGAGGACGTGCACGCTTCGAGATGGATTGCGAGCACGACTCATTAACAATGCGAGCATGAATTATGTGCCGACTTGTTTACTGAAATCATTTGTTTGTGAACAGTGGATTGATGACACAAATATGGTTCTCCAGGTCATGTTGCAAAGCTATCAAACTTAGGTAAGATCCAGTACAGATGTATTAAAAATTTATATATATATATATATATATATATATATATTAAAGTTATTCGTATTCATTTGTAGGTGCAGGTGTACAATCGAATGAGATTCAATGCAATATGCATGCTAATAGTTTATTTGTAATACTTTGCCCTTCTAATGTAGCTAAAAAAAAAAAAAAAAATCAAAATTGTAGTGACACCTCACTACGATGCAATACTGACCCTAAACCACTACAGTAATGGACGCATTGAAAAGCAATACTTCTCCGACCGTGTCAATCAAAAGTGAAGATGAGTATCTTTGTAAATGCAGAATTGTTGACGTTGTACAATTCTTCTTTTGGATCTCTGATTGCGCGCCCAGTGAGTGCACACTGTTGCTCTGAGGGAAATTGCTTGAAAGTTAATGATGTTCTAATGCATGTCTGCCCTTGCCATAGAATAGACTAGAACAAGGGAAGTGCAGGTTGAGCTTTTATTTTCCTCAGTGCAGCTGTCATTGTCTCATCCCAGTCCTTCAGGAGCCTGCTGCTATAAAACAAATGTTGTTTATCAACTTTAGTGCGCATTAAAAATACACCACTGACTGGGCCGTCGCGGCAGCGGCACACGCTGGCTATATCTTTGTGCATCCGACTGAATTTGCAATTAAACCCGCAGTGGATAGCTGTCAAGTTAAGGAGGGAGTAGATGCTGGGATTGTTTGGAGAGGCAGCAGTAATGTTTTTCCACTGCCCGAGGTCACGTTTTTATTTGGAAGTGAAATGTTTGCCGAGCTTTTCTTTTTCTCACACAAACTGGCACAAAACCCAGCATTTAAAATTTAGGGTGTTTTTTTGGGGGGGGGGGGGGGGGGGGGGGGGGGGGCTCAGAGCCGTATAACAAGGCTGAAAGTGAAAGCAAAGTCAAATATATTCTTCTTCATTTGTGTCTGCATGGCTGTACAGTTTCAAATTATAAGAAAACAAATAGTAATAATGTTCCCGCAGTATCCCCTAAATCTTTTCTAACAATTGTGGGGATGATGAGTATGAAGACTAGACGCTTAAGCTTGTTGGTGCCCTACAAAATATGTAAATAGAATGGGAAATTTGAATATTTTCCAGGGCAGGAACAAATGTTTCTTCCAGAGCCGCCCTTGGAAGGTCCTCCAGACGATCCCAGATGGTGCTGACTGAACGTGTTTCTTTGTGATGGGGAAAGAGGAGACGGATGAAACATTTGCAGTGAAAAAAAAAACACATGACAAGACTGCAAGGCCGTTTGGGTCGTTAAAGTGTCGTCCTGGTTAAGGGATATTGATGTTTTACTCCTTTTTTTGTTATTTTTGGGGGGGGTGCCAGTTTTGAAAAAAATAAAAACGATTTTATCAGTGAGTGAAGATCTGGTAGCAGAGCCGCGCAGTGTGGGGGAGGAAGATTTCCTCCCTGTAATGCAGATTTTGTGTGACTGAAAGTCATCAAAAGCAGCCTTCACTGCTTACTGTAGTCATTCATGTGCGTGTCAAAGATTTGTTTTGAAATAATAATGACGCCCTCTTTGCCTTGCCCCTCACCAAGATACGAATATGCTCACTTATTAAAAGATCGATCAACTATTGATTGGATACGAGCCATGTGATCATAAATGAATAGCGAGGTCATAGTTTTGGGATTATTTACTGCCTAAGCACAGCCTCGTTTATTTTGGGCTGCATTGACGCATGAAAATTCAATTACTTTTTCTCTGCGTTACATCAGTTTGGATTAAGAACGCCGGGGATAGCGTCGCTGCATTACATTCTATGAGTCATCAGATTTATTGTCCTTTAAGATGAAGGCTTCTCGAAATGTTTTATTTATCTGCCGCATCCCGGTTTGCTCCAAGGACAAAAGTCACTTTTCAGTGGTCCTCTTATTATTATGTTATTTTTATTTTAGAGCAAGTTGCAACAGGATTATTGCTGAACCTTCACACTATTTGTATATATGTTCGTGTAAATGTAGTCATCTCTTTATCTCATGCTCCAAGCATCTCCAGCACAATGTTTTGTAGCATTTTTGTCAGCATGAAGCAATAAAACCACCTCGCTGCCTCTACGCTGAAATGTATTGAACTCAGAGAAACACTGTATTTTTATTGATTTATTTTTTTATTTTTTAGTTTGACGTACATCCAAAGATGAGGTGGAAAGGGAGTCGGTGTGAGAGTGGAATAATGTCTGCTCCCTGCTAACCAAAGATGAATGGTGATTCAGAGTCAAAAGAAAAGCTATTGAGATTCTCGAAAGAGTTTTTGTTTACCTCGACTGCCGGGAGCCAACCTGTAGGCACAAGCGCAGTCGGTCTGTGACGCACACTCAAGAAAGAAAATCGGCTGCTCTTAAGCACGTGTCAGAGTTAGGCGTTCATTTTTATTCTGCGACAAGCTTCGCCGTTTAAAAACTACATGCTTTTTTTTTTTTTTTTTTTTCTAAACCCAAAGGCGGAAAAACAAGTAGAATTTTCTCTATTCGTGTTGTGACTTGGTCCTAAATATAAAAGTGAAAATTCCTGTATAATGGACACCCTAAAATTGACAATATTAATTGTTTAAACCCTCAATTTGCCCCAAACTGTGATCCCAAAACATTTATCGTAATAATACTAAAGTATAATATAAACGTTAGCTCACACTTTGATAACCGTATCTTTCATACTTTAAAAGAGCTTAAATTGTTTTTAAACGTTCTTCGGGGGCGGTATATATGAACGTGTTTAAAAAAAAAAAAAAAAAAAACAAATTATCATTTTTGGGACACTTTATTCGGTACACATGCACAATTTAATATATGTATGGCAAATATCCGATCCAGTCAATAATGCAATTCTTAAAAAAAAAAAGAAAAAAGGAATTGTTAAGCAAGAGTTCAAAAACATTTCTAGCCACATAATATACAGTATAATAGGACAGAAAATGGATGGCTATTGTAGCGAGCAGCCAGACCTTTTGGTTTTCATGACACGTCTCCACTTCGCCATCACAGGATGCTTCTGTAGCGTCACGTCACAAAAATAAATAGTACAAGCACGACGCTGTGTCCCCAACATGTTTGGAGGTAATAGCTGCATGTGTATTCATGGGGACCTTTGGCACACAGGTCAAAGTCGGGCTCAAATGATGCTGCTTTTCCACGGGACTAATGACACGGTGCTTTTTCCAGCATCCACCGTCTTTCTGCCTCTTTGCGCTCATTGACTATTGATGAGCATCTGGTCGGTTGCGGATGTGCAGTCAGATTGCCGCTCTGCTCCTGAGTGCGTCTCGCCGTGTTTTCGAAACCAAAGCACGAGGATAAACAACGTGCCCACCCGGGTCGATGCTGCTCTCCCACATCATCGCAAAGCTCCTCACAATGACAATGACTCACGCTCTTGTGAAAAGTGTCCAAAGAACGTTTGTAACTTGCGCAGACATTATGTTGATGACTCCATTGTGTGGGTAAGTTTAAGACCACGCTCTCGACAAAGCAAAGTATATACAACGTAATACTTAAGGGAAACAAGGACTTGTAGATTTTGTGCCCAAGCTTTGGAATTGCAAAAGGTACAAGCAGTCATTCTGGACTTTAATATATGTAAAATCAATGTAGATTGAGGGACTGAAATGGACTAACTGCTCTACCGCTTGACTGTTCTGGCGTTCGCTAGTTTAGTATATGCTCAGTAGATCATTTGAAAAATTTGAATAATCCAGGACTATATTATGATGATTAAACGGAATCAGAATATCGCAACTATTTATTTGTCGGTGATTGACTCAGAACGTTCAGAGTACAACCTCAGAATGGTTGTGCAAACCCAACTTTCCCAGTGGACTTGGCCACCGGCGACCATGAACAAGCGTTCAAAACAAGAATTTGAGCTGACAAATCCCCTCCTGCAGCCACTCTCGTGGATGGCGCCCGTCCACTGGGGCCAATTGACAAAACACTTAGAGAAGACTTGACAGTGACAAGAAGAACACGAGACACTGTTGAGAGCTCGACCTTGACTTTGTCCACACGAGACTGAGAGGATTATGGAGAGGAATGGAAAAACATAGTCATTTGTCAATATATGGTCAACTCCATGGACAATTTAGAGTCTTCAATGCACATAACGTGCATGCTTTTGGAATGTAACGCAAGCACAGGGAGAACATGCAAGCTCCGCACAGGAAGCCCGCAGCTAAGATTCAAACCATGAACCTCTGAAAAGTGAGGCAGACTTGCACACCACCTGATCACCGTGCTGATAGATTCAGATTATTTACATTAACAAATACATTTTTGGTCTGCTTCTCTGTGTGTTGTGCAACCCAAATTTAAAGCAGAGTGTAATTAATTTTTTTCCCTTGATAAATTGTAATGCATTAGCTATAACAAATAAACTGAATAAATACAGTTTCTACAAATACCGCTGTAGCCGAGGACATTTATTGACCCAAATGGGCTCAGCAGTTAACTGATTGGAGTGGACGTTCATATTCGGCAACTGGAATCCAACCGTTTACTGCCACCAACGTATATATGCGTCAAGTGTGTTATGTTTAATGGTTGGACATGGAAGCGGGTCTACCAGCTTGTGTGTCAAAAATTAGGTTTGTAAACTACTGTAATGACCAAGAGATTCCTGATGAAGGCAGGGTTGCATCGCTTTGGATTTCAGATCAGCACAGCTTGTGAGTAGAAGATAAAGATTAAAGGTGGACCTTTGCTTTCACTTTTTTCTTTAAATGTAAAAAGCCTATTTTTCTGCTTTTTGGTCAGAAACCTGTACTTGTACAAAAGAACGGAAAAATATAGAAACAAACTTTTTTTTGTGAAAGAAGTGAGCCTAGCTTGTGCTTAAATTGTCACTGAACACATTATTCCCCCTTTGCACAATGGTCATTGCAGCGGACTATTGCAATATTAGTCGTTCGAACTGCTCTAAGTGCTAGAGGACTCTGCATCTTTTTGCACAATTGTTTTTTGTCAATGTCTTTATGTCCCCAAAGTGTTCTGTAAATTGACTGTTTGTTGTACTAGAGCGGCTCCAACTACCGGAGACAAATTCCTTGTGTGTTTTGGACATACTTGGCAAATAAAGATGATTCTGATTCTGATTCTGATTCACTGGGTCTTGAAATATCAGTCAAAATGCTCTCAAATGGCTGGCAATCTTTAAAAATAGCTGGCAGTGAACAGGTTTGTGTCTGTGTGTGATCAATGCCACTACTTGGGGAAATAGGTGACACGTTTTTCATTTTACATACAACAGTAACGATATGAGAACTGCCACTGAAGCGAAGACTGCAGTGATCAATTACTCAAGATTTTCTTCATGGACTCTTAAATCCATAGTGTATTAGCTTTGTGTGTGATTTGTATGCCTCGGTCTCAGTCATCCGATGTTATGTTAAACTGGACAGGGGCCAAAGTGATAAATAGCCCCTCGTCTTGAACGCTTCCCTCCCCATAGCCACATGCAGCATGACCGCCATTTCATGTACGGTATAGCATGTAATGTACAAGCAGTCACGATTTTGAATTCACCAGGCTGGTTTTAAGATGGATTTGATCCCTCACAGCTCGCACTTGCCTTTGAAGCTTTTTAATATTCGATGCTTGTTGATTTAAGGACCACAGCAGGTGGCGCATAAAGCCACAATGGCTTTTTCAGCCAAAAGTATTATACCAACACACACGACTGGGATTTAAAATTATTTATTTAGCACTTACGAAATGTTTTATTCCCCCCCCCCCCCCCCCCCTCTATTCTTTAAACAATAACACATTGATCCCCTGAAAACATTGCATGGTGCATGAATCAATCAGGATAGAAGGAAGTCATTCAAATTGGATTTGTAGTGTTGACCTGTTATGTCTAATAAATTGTAGTTCGACCAATGCAAACATAAAGGTGAAGACAGCCCCAAATTCCCCGGCAACTAAGTGTATAAAAGAACTGGATACAAGCTTGAGTGAGAAAAAAATAACACCCAGCATTAACATAAGAAAAATACTTTACTGCTTTACTGCATTCCTTTTTTTTTTATGGCTCAATTTTTAGTAAAATACAGTAAAAGGATTTCCTTTGTGTACGAGATGCCTTTGGCAAGTTTGTCGAAAAGAATGGGACACAAATCAAAGACTGCACATTTAAGCAACCAGGCGCTTCGTTTGTCTTGCGGCTTTGACGAATTCACAGTGAGTTCTCAAAATAAATAACATCAATGAATGAATAAATAAAAAGGCTCACAGGTTAGTTACTACAACAATCAATGTCAGTCCGTCACTCTTCAGAACACTTCTGTCCATATTTCAGCTGTCCACTGATATCACAGTGGCTATGTCCCCTTAGTAAATATAACAATAAACACACATACAGTCCATGTGGAAATTAGAAATCGTATCAACCTGACTTGTGTGATTTTCTTCAGTCAACCGCCCGCTTGCTAACCCCTCTATCGCGCTTGCTCGGCTGCTAAGCGTGATATAGAATTTGGAACAAAGAGGTAGACATGGTTTTATACCTTAATTATGTCACAAAAGAACCCAAATGTGGATGAATAACTGCCAAATAGTTTCCCTACAGCCAATAAAGCGATGCTAACGTCGGCCTTCAGGTTGTGCATCATCAACGACACCAATTACATTCTTTCAAACCATCCCAACTAATTTTGTTTTCTGACATATTTAGTTTGGGTTATAGTTTGGCATTTTTATAATGACTTAAGCCAGTATGTGAAACAAGGGTACAGTCGGGCACTGATTCCCGATCTGTCCGTAAAGCTACAATGTACACTAAAGTAGCCCCGGTTAGCCTGATATAAAATGTGTTTGCGGTTTTAGACAAAAACTATCAGCATGAAACGTCTTGTACTTGATCCTAACCTTATTTGACCACCCCCCCCCCCCAACACAACACGGGCAAAGAAAGGAGGGTTAGCAAACGGTGACGGCGACTCGTGGTGGCTGACGCTTTGGTGCATCGATAAAGTGTATTTCATCCCGTAAGAAAGTTTGTGAGAGAAAAGAAGAAGCTCAAGGGCAGAAGGGTAGGGGGCACAGATGGTGAACTATCAAAAGAGACTCACAGTCGGAGCGGATGGATGGCTTATTGTCTCTCTAAGGGTAGATGGCAAATAAAACCTGCAGGTAAATTTACAACTAATATCACAGTTATTTATTGTCTGCAATGCCCATGCAGTGCAACCGCAGAGTGTACACAACGCTTCACTTTTTTCCACATCTTGTTATGTTACCGTGGGACATTCAAAGCAGCTGAATTGTTTTTTCTGTACTATTTCTCATATCTGTGCTTCGAGACAATTCATGCTCGGTTTGTACTCTGACAAACACTGTGTGCTTTTTCAAATTGAGTCCAATTAACTGAGTTTACCACAGGTTGCCTCCATTTAAGCTTTAGAAACATCACCAGCGGAAACAGGATGCACGAGTCCAATTTGGAGCTTCACGATAAAGACTGTGAATCGACCTTTTTAGAATATTTTGTAAATAATAGGTGCCAGGTTACCTCTGGGCGGCAGAAAGCGAATTACCACCGCTGATCTGAACTGAAATCGAGAGAAGAGAGAAGATCGCAAGACTGCCTAATGGCGTAGTAGACACTTTATAGGGACAGACTGGAAACCGAACCTCCATCGTATCAATCCATTTCACCATCAAAAGAGCACGTCTGTGCCATTAATCCAAGCGACAGAAAAGTCAATTGATCATCTTAACTATGTCTCAATTTCCACCGCATCGATTCATTTATTTATTTTATCAACTTACCCTTTAATGTAAATTACAGCTGGCGTTCTGTCTCCCTTCCAAGCAATTTACCTGACGAAACATCTTTTCGACTGGCACGTTACACATACAACCTACGGCGGTAAGGTTATCATTCAAGCCATTTACCATGTTTTCTCAATTCCTCTGCCTTGGTCAAATGACACGTAAAGGTTTGCATACTGGTGGTGCCACTGGAGCAGTTGCCACCCAGAACTCCGCCTGACGTCACGGTTTACTTACTGTACGTACATGTGATTTCTGAGTTGTTTTACATTGAATGAATTTGCAAAAATCTCAAAAGTGTGCGTAGATTTGTGAGGAACAAAAGAATGTAAAAATGAATCCATTTCAAAATAAGGCTGTAACATGATGAAATGTGGAAAAAGTGAAGCGACGTGAATACTTTCTGGATGCTCTGAAAAAGTTTGTAATTTACTGAATTAACGGTCTGCGTTCATTCTGCGCAGTTTGGGGGGCAAATTGTCCTCCGGCCGCGTGCCGGCGGCCGCGATGGTGTTAATGGCCGCCGGCGCTATGTGCCTCTCCAGCTCGGCCTGCTCGGCGTCCCCGTCCAAGAACAAGAGCTGGACCTGCTCCTCCGGCCGCCCTCCTTGGCGAGCGGCAGGGGATGGAGCTGGACCTGAGCCTCTGGACGCTTAGCGGCAGGTCGCCCATGCTCGAGGCTTTCCCGCCGGGCAAGGGCACTGCCGTCTTCATCCCTCTCCACAGTTGCTCCTCTCTGGTGGAGCTCATGCGCATGCAGTTTGCTGGGCAGCCTGGTGGCCTGGTCCTCCGCGGGCTCCACGTTGTCGGCCGAGAGGAGCCTTCCCCTGCGGCCCCCTCGGCCGCAGTTACCCACCGGCGAGGAGGAGGGCATGAGGGCCACCGGGAGAGGTTTGGGCGACGTCAGCGGTGACTTCTCCTCCTGCTCTTTGACGCTGTAAGGAGGTGTGGGCACCTCGAAGGTGTTGTGAAACTGAGAGTAGTCCACCCTGAAGAAGCCCTCCTCCAGGGACATGACAGGCAGGAACCGATGGCCCCACAAGACTTCATCTTCCGTGTAAGACGTCCGAGCCTGACATGTCATACCTGCAGCAGGGAGAAGAACAATAAATGGAGTGGAACATTTCAAGTGGAAATGAGGGGAAAGCCTTTATGAGGATGTCGAGAGGGAAATTGGACCATTAATTAAAAATGGACAGCCATGGAGTGACGTGAAAAGCGGAGAATGGCCTCAGGGAAGAAAGACGGATATTAAGAAAAAAAAATGCATGACAGAAATGGAGACGAGCATTAACGACTGCATTATTAAACACCATTCATTCAACACTCTGTTAAATATTGCATTTTATGTGAAAAATGGCTGAGGCTAATTCACACAAATTATTAAGGGAAGCCTTTCGTTATTAGTTAGATGCTAGGTTTTCAGAACTTTATCAGCTCAAGGCCGAGATTAGAAGTGTGCTTCCTTCTCCCGAGTCACCGCAGATTTATTCAATTTAATGCGGACAGTGCCGGGTTCAATTCTCGGCCAGTGCCTTCATACCCAGCCATTGCCGGTGCCGAGCCCCGTCCCAAACGTTGTGCCGAACAAATCACGCCAATTACTTGCTGTGATGACCCATGACGTCGGAGCAACTTAATGATAACGTAACGATAAAGAACACGTGACACAAATTGACCAAAAGCTTTTGCCAAGATAGTGCCCCTTATTAATGATCACTAGCATTACAGTATTTCACTCTGATAACTCTCTGGCGGCTAAATATAAATCATGTACTTAGTTAAACATATGTGAAGAGTACAATTAAGAGTCACAGGTGTAAAAATCAATGACCGGTCCATTATTGGGTTCAGAGGATCTATTTTTGGGCAGCACCCCACTACACGAGCATATGCCATGAGTTTCTCAATTCAGTCAGATGCACGACTACCATTTTCTCACATTGGGACGGAGGGGAACCAGGAAACACTAGTTTTGTTTGTTTGGGGGTAATTTTGATCTCGGTTGTGTAAATGTTTACACAGTGAGCTTCCTTTTTAAGGGAGTAAAATCCTCTCATTGTTTTTATTGTCCACACCGTACCAAGAATGGGAACGGTTTCCAATAAATGTTTTTGAATATGTATAAAAAGTCTTGAGTTCAGTACAGATCAAATCGTTACCCATAACCGCCTATGTCTGTGTCTTATTATCCACGCCAAAAATGGATCAAAATAGAAGTTGATCCATTTTCGGGAAACCCCAAAAGACGAGCGATCTCTAACCAGTTGTTTCCACGATGCCTTCAAGGATGACGACGATCTCGAACTGCTCGTTCATGAGCGAGCGTTGGGACAGGTCGAAGAACGGGCTCTTGCTGTTGATCTCGTGGCAGATGGTGAGCGGCGACACCAGAAAGAGCTGGTCCGCACCCGTGCCGAAGCCCACGTCCAGCTCGCACTGATCCAGAGGCAGGAACTCGCCTTCGGGGGTCTGACGAGACTGTGGAAACACACCATGAGGAATTGAGCTGCCTATTTTTGACAAAGTAAGGGGTAGAAAGAACTGATATCTGTTTTCAAAAGAACATACAGTAATGAAGCCTTTGTACTTCATTACTTCCCACCACTGCTGATATCTTCAACACAGCTTGGAAATTTTGCATTTTCAGTCAAAATTCTTTTTTTTTTTTTTTTTTTTTTTTTTTTTCTTCTCTCTTTTCCTTTTTCCACCTTCCCACCTCGCACAGAACTCGGCAAACACAGCACGGCACCAGTGTGTGAATGGACGTCGCCTCGCACAGCAGAGGTGTAACAGGAGCATCTGCACGACGCACCCGGTGGAGGTGAGGTGAGGTGAGAAAGTGTCATGTCTCCCATTGCGTCTGTATTCAATAAAGGAATCTGGAGGGGGTGAACTTCTCCTCTTGAAACAGCCTGTGAGCTCTACTGCTAAAAATACATCCGCAGCCGTCCTTGATGAGCATCATTTGGCTGTAAAGACAAAGCAATTTCTTGCTCTGCGGAACGTCTAAGCGGGTGAAGTCGTCTTTGAGCGTCCAATTTAAAATTTACCAACAATTGTAGTTGGAGGGAAGAAATGGCTCTTAAAGAAACCTTTTTAAACCTTTTAATGCGCAACCATCTCAGAACAATGTATACAGGAAACAAACAATCTACAAAGGTTCCTGATAGATAGACAGCATACATTCGAAGGATGCATTTTTTTTCTACGTTGATCTTGTGGCTTTTTGGCCTTCGTATTTTTCAAGTCTCGCGTAAAGACAACAGCACTTTCTCGACAATCCCTGTTCACACGGACCTGCAAAAACAACCGAGGACACTGTAAAATGCAAGCCAGGCCATGAGGCCAGTATTTGGCACTGTCACTCTGCGACGAGGGCAACCTCGGAGTAAGTCACAAAACGAAATTGCGATAGACTCCTATCAATACAGCTAGTTTTTCCAAACTTTTCTTTGTGGGGAAAAAAACAACACACTGACTGACAGTTGTTGGATGTAAACTTTCCCTCTTAACACCAGTTCTTAAACGTTTGTCAACTGAATGATCCTAAATGCTAACTTTTTATTCCACTTCCAGTTTTTCTTTCTTTTTTTTTTTTTTGGAAATAGGCAGCCACAGATGGCTAACAGACAGTTATTTGTATTCACAGTGATGTGGAGGACAGGAGGGTGTGACATTTCGCAGGAAGACGTCTGTGCCCACAGATAGCTGGCTCGCCATGCGAGGAGAAGAGTCACGACGCCGATGGCGAGCTCCTGTTTCCGAGGTGAAGCCCCATTTAAAAAAATAAATAAAATAAAAAAAATAAATAAACATTTGAACTACTCCAAAAGACAACCGTACTTCTTGCATCACTTTTCCAATTGACAAATGCAAAACATCTCAGCGGTTTGAAATGTGTTCACCATAACACATGAGATCTCTTCGTATCAAAGGATTAAATCTGCGTGTTTTGGTTTTTCTTGAGCTCCAGCGAAACACTACAAATGACAGTAATTCAGTGTGATTAGCATGAGCATAATCATTGGCCCTATAGTTCAGACAGTGTCTTGGCAACTGTTCTTGTTGACTGAGCTCCCAATTGCCTTGATCATTCGCATGCTCCTGCTTTCCATTGGAATTAACAGAATGAACATAGTAATACTCGCTTTTGATGGATCCTGTCAGAGTAGTATTGATTTAACATTGTGTTAATTGTTATGATTATGTAAATCCATAAATGGCATGCAACTGCTTCCTTCTTATTTCTGTATGTTAATTCGCCTCCTAAGTAGAACGCTGTTGATTTTTTTTTTTTTATATTGCAGTCTTTCATTTCCATATGCTAATTGTCACAGCGAAACTGCCGGCAGGTGTTCAATTTGTCAGTGAGACCGGGAAACAGTTTCCCGGGATGCGAGCTATTCAACTTACTGGAGCGACTTGTTGTTGTTTTCTGCTGGCGTTTCAGGAGCACTGAGGATTAGCGCTGTGGTGTGTCTTGTGTCCGTTGAGGTGTTGAAAAGGTTAAGCGTCAGTGTGTGTGTGTGTGTGTGTGTGTGTGTGTGTGCTCGTGCGCTGCATCTGTTTGTTGGTGGCGCGAGGGGACATAATTAGTGGTGTTTGGAAGAGGTGGCTTTTTCAGAGCCACCTGAGATCCGCAGTGAGTCGAACCAGGCCATGTCCCTCGTGCATGTGCGTGCTGTTCGGCTTTTATTGATTTATTAATGAAAGGCGGCATTAATGGCAATTCAAGGGCAGCTAACTTTTGAAGTCACTAAGGATTCTGTAGACCCAGGGAAGGGAATTATTCAACTTCTAATTTAATATAGTACATACTGTGTGTTAAGTAGTGCCATTGGGATGTGCGACTGAATATCTTGCATAAATAAAACAAATAGAAAGCCTTTGGGTCACAGTACATCTGCAGGAAATTGATGCTGGAATAAATGACATTCTGGAATAAATGCTGGAATAAATGACATTCACGGTTGATTTTACTCTGTATCATTTGAGTATGTGCTACGTATTTATTAGCTGTGCGACTGGAAATGAATCCGCATTCCTCATCTTTCTTCAGTTTAGCTCAAATATGGCTGATTCTTTATGTGAAAATATTATTCATTTGAAAACGTTTCGTATTGAATCCATTCTGGGTTAAGCCTAAATGGTTATCGGCAGTTGTTTCTGGCCTTTTACAGATGAAACCATTAAGCAACTACTAAAACAAGCAATCAGCACAAAGTGGAAATTAGGGTCAATTGCAACCACGCATAAAAGGAGTTGTAAATAATGAGCATACTGGCAATGTAATCAACTGATTTTTCTTCGGCGAAATCCAAAGTATCCAGGCCGCGCGACGATTTACAACCCGTGTCTATGCCTGCTAAACCCATACCGCTTGATCACGGCGAGTTGGCGCATCTCCGCATCATTATTAGGAGTTGAGATTTATTGCATCATGCCCCATTTACTCCCCCCCCCCCCCCCGTCAGCTTCAGTTGCCACCCGCCCGACTCCGACCTTGAGCCGTGTTGTTGAAACACTGGAAACGAACTGCCGTGTTGTTGTTTTCCACCAGGTTCGTGCACCTGACCCTACACCTTTCCAATGACCTCTAAACCTTCCACTTAGAAGACACAGCGATAGATGTTTCACTACCTTTTCTTAAATCCATGATCGGTGGGTTTTAGCAACTGGTTCATTGTGATGCTTTGACAGAGATCAGATCCGATCATAATCTGGCCTTGTCAGTAAATCTACAAGACGTCCGGTTTCATCTTATGTTTTTTATATACAGCTCCTGAACTGAAAATCAGCTGTACCTAATGTTGTGGCCAGCGTGAGGATACCCTCACTGACGTCTTTGCGACTTTCCCCAGAGGGTGAAACTGTCACTGGAGATCATCACATCACGCTGCTCCTCCGGGACAAAAGCGCGACTAACTCTCTGAGTCACAACAAAGCAGCGTCGGCGCTCACTTATCTGCAACTAGTTTGGACTGCCGGAAAAGCCCGTTTGACGGGAAAAGCTTGTTATTCTGAGCACACGGAGGCCAAAGACACAGCGGGCTACAGTCCATCTATTGCGGCTTTAATCAATGCACATACAGCCCCCCGCCTACATTGTCCCCTGGGGTGGGGGGGTGGCATCCATCTGCGCTGAGGACATTTAGAGCCGGGCTGAACTGAGAATTGCAGCCCGCTGTGAGCTTTTTCTGCTGACTGAAGCAGGACAGAGTGCGACGACCCTCACGCAGCTGAGCCGCGACGACGCGAGATCACACAGTCTTCGTGGAAGCACCGTGCGAAAATGCTCAGTGGCTAATTGAAGTTCCAAACCCCGAGCGCGCTGTGACTGGTGGTTAAGCACTCCGCCTCACAGTCCTGAGGTGCGGGGGTTTTGAATCTCATGCGCAGTGCCATAACAGGATGCGCTGTGTTAATCACAGCGGTCCTCAGGGGTCGCAATTCAATTCTGGAGACAAATGGAAATCCATCGCAGGCCTGCAGAAAGTGCTCATGAACCATAATGAGTCATTTCTGGAGGTGGTCAAAGTATTCACACGCTGTACCAAAGTACAAGTACACATGAGAAGAAGTACTGAGTCAACTGGTTATGTAAAGACTCTGGAATGTACTTAAGTACAAAAGTAAAACTGAATTTTGACTGTCAATTACATGTAATACGATGCCAATTTTAATAATTTGGCACAGTGACGAAAGACTGTTTTATTAATGTAAATAGTAAAAAGTAAAATTAGAGAGCCAGTGTTGTCTCGGGCTTTTATTCCATCGAAACATCACAGTATTTTATTTATGAAAAAAGAAAACATGCAGTAATAACATAAAAAATGAAACAGTTTCAACTTTAATTCATTAAAACCGATTTCACGCTCAGTATGAGACAAATACACGAACAAAACGGCCTTTTCTAAGCTCGGTAAGCTGCAGTAATATTAGTCATTTTTCACGGAGGACAAAGAATACATGTCTGTCGACATGTGTTGCCGAAGCGTTTGTGGTCCAATCTATTGATTAAAAGGTTATAACGTCGCAGCAATTAATGCTAGTTTTGTTGGCCCATTTAAGATGTTTTGCCGCCCTTTCGTATGACAAAGTTCCGCGTTTTGGTTCGATACGCAACACGTAATTCTTTGTTTTATGTTTAATTTTACAGTCAAGTTCAACTGGGAGTGACAATAAACAGCTTGAAGCGAAGATTTGTCTTTTTTTTCTTTCTTTCTTTTTAAAGAAGTGTTCACTATGTGATAAACTGCTGCTTGAAATGTTCACTCCCAACTCTAGACACGCACACACGCAAATCTTAAAGTAAGATTACTGATATCTGTTTTCTAAAAGTAGGGGGGTCAAAGGTACAGATCCCTAAGTCTCGATTTGCCAGCAGTGCGGCAGCTTTCCTCGTCCTTACCTTGATGAGCTTGCACCTGATCTGCGCGGAGACCATGTGGCTGTTCCTCAGGTTGCCCACCCTGAACATGAGGCACAGCTTGCCGTCCCGCTGCGAGACGACGGCGTCCTGGCTGAACATGAGCGTCTCGGCGCGCTTCTTGGGCTGCGACATCTTGATGAACATGCAGCCGATGAGGAAGGCGTCCACGATGGAGCCCAGCAGCGACTGGAAGAGGAAGAGGAGGATGCCCTCGGGGCACTTCTCGGTGATGTAGCGGTGGCCGTAGCCGATGGTGGCCTCGGTCTCGATGAAGAAGAGGAAGGCGGAGGGGAAGTTGTACACGTTGGCCACGCACGGCGTGTAGGACGACGCGTCGTGGCCGCCGCGGCTCAGGTCGCCGCGGATGTAGGCGATGAGCCACCACATGGACGCCATCACCAGCCAGGCCACCGTGTAGGTGAGGATGAAGATGAGCAGGTTCCAGCGCCACTTGAGGTCCACCAGCGTGGTGAACAGGTCCGAGATGTAGCGGCTGGTCTCGCCGCCCAGGTTGCCGTGCTGCACGTTGCAGCGGCCGTTCTTCTCCACGAAGCGCTGCCGTTTCCTCCTGGCGGGCGCGCAGAAAGTCCTGCCCCGGCTGGTGTTCACCACCTGGTAGTCCTCGCCCAATTTCCTGCGGATGGCTGCCATGGCTTCGCAGATCGATCGCGGATTTCTGTCAAGCGCTCAATACTTCTTGTTGTTGTTGCTGGCGCAAGTTGGCTGCCCCGCGCCCCCACCCCCGCCCCACCTCCAACACGAGAGACCAGTGCGCATCCAGCCCGACAACAGCATCATCCGCTGGGGTGCAAAAACGGCAAATTGCGTGCGCGTCTCTGCCGTCGGAGCGCAGGGGCGCGCGCGCGCGCACGCGCACCCTCGGTCCCGTAGTCCTTTGACGCAAGTGGCAACTTTCCCTGCGTGACAACTTAGCCGCACCGCACCCCATTCGCAACAAAAGAAAGATGCACTCTCCAAGTTAGCAGCGTCAATTGTTCATGAAATACCAATGACGAGCTCCAGTGCGCACTCCAGCTTGCAGAGCTCCACCACATAGAGAAATAATGAACATACTTGATGTACAACAGTATGCCCTGTGTCTCTTGAAGGCTATTTAGTTCCCCCTAGTGTTACTGCAGGGAAAGCAAGTCTGACGTCGAGGAGGTGTGCCATCACTTTTACAAAAAGGTTGTGCGCTACGGTCCTTGGACATTGTACCATCTGCGCTTTATGCATCACTCTAAACTGCATACATTCCTTGAAGTCTCGGCGCCCTTTGCACAATGGTCACTATTGCTATATTAGTCATTCCAACTGCTCGAAGTGCTAGAGGACTCTGCATCTTTTTGCACAAGTGTCAAAATAATAATTTGTGCCGGCATTACCAGATAACTAGCAACCCGTTGTTTTTCCTCAATGTCTTTATGTCTCCAAAGTGTTCTCTGTCACTTGACCACCGGAGACAAATTCCTTGTGTGTTTTTTGGACATACTTGGAAAATAAAGATGATTCTGATTCTGGTGATATCCTGCGGGTGGGCAGCACTTGACAATAAAGTTCGGAAAAGTGTAAATAGTTACCTTTGAGTCCAATACGTATCCTCATGGGCTACATTAGTGTCAATTGTACTAGCTTGAGAAAGAGCAATTTACTTCGAGTGTCTCCCCCCCCCCGTTTCTGCTGCTGTATGATCCCCTGAATAAAAAATGAGCAGGATTCAGATTCAACGCCACATTCCCTATTGGGTTGTTCAGATGAATGTGTTACCTTGCTATTGTTGTCCAAACTACCGCAACTATTGATGGAAATATGAATCATCCGTCCTCTGTGAATGAAAACCACAATTGTACTTCAGTGTGCTAGCATCTCATGGATGTTTTAAAAGTCCCATATTTTGGCTATTTAGATGCGACCCTAGTGAGGATAAAGCGGTACAGAAAATGGATGGATGGATAGACATCCATAGAGTGACTCTCGAACATGGACTTTGTATTAAAGTGTCAATTTCACTTCAAAAAACACCTTGGTTTTGTTATACTCGTGTTCAGAAAATGCCCCCTCTGACAGCTACTTCTGTTTGACCCAGTTTTGTATCCGCTTTGTCCATATTCGGCTAAGACCACTCCCTTTCCTCTGATAGGTTGCCTCCGTGTAGAAGACCCAACCCTCACCGCTTGTGAGAGCACACTTGTTCGTTATGTTGACAGCGCCGATCTTCGCTAGTGACATAGATAAGCTCGAGAAATTCCGACGACCTGATTTCAGGCCGATTTTAATTCGTATTTCACGTTTACTGAGGCACCATAGAGCCAATACATATAACCAAAAAGTCGGTTTGGTAAAATATGGGACCATTAAGGTACAAACAGTTCCCTTTGGAATTCAATAGTTAGCCCTATGGTGTGTATTTACCTGTACATTGCACCCTAAGGGACAGAAATTGATGTATTTCGTAACAGATAACAAGCAGACTGCTGATTTAACATCAGGTAGTCAGCGGGAACGCTGCCAGACAATATTTCAATATTTGTCGTGAAAACGACTGTCTGTTGATGGAAAATGAATCATGCAGCAATCCGCAGCTCTGCTTCAACCCTCCTGCGTTTTAGTCCTCACCTCCTAGAAAAAATAATGTTATATTCTTTAGAACTACAACCACGTGAAAAGACTGCAAAGTTTACTCCCAATGCGTAAACAGTTGTGTACTTTCCACCCCTTTTGTCAAAACAGGCGTATTACTTAACTGCGGTGATGGAACAGATTCAGACAAGCAAGATATTTGCCATCCAAGAATGATTCATGGTGAGTATGTTGTATTTGAGCCAGTCTAAAAACCACAAGCTAATCAGAAAAATCACAAAGGTTTATTTTTTCAGTTGATATTATTAGTTTAGGTGCCTGACTTTGGTGTGGACAGCGTGGGTTCAGTTCCCACTCAGTGACTGTGTGAATGTGAGTGCGAATGATTGTCCGTGTCTCAATGTGCCCTGCGGCTGACTGGCGACCAGTTCGGGGTGTCGTCCGCCCAAATATATACATATGTATATATATATACATGTATGTATATATATATATATATATATATATATATATATATATATATATATATATATATATATGTATGTGTGTATATATATATATATATATATGTATATGTATGTATGTGTATATATGTATGTATATATATATATATATATATATATATATGTATATGTATATACTAGTTATTTATTAGTAGCATTTTACAGTAAGTTTCTGTAGATCTCCAGGTACTTAAGCAGAGTGAGAGTACTTTTGCCACTTTGCCTTTTTAGTATCATTCAGATTCCTTTTTCAAGAAAGAGAAATCAACAGATGAAAAGAGCTGACAAACTTTTTTTTTCATTTAATTTCATTGTATTATTTCTTTATTTTTTTTCATGCACAGACACTAGTGTCATCCTGGGACTACTACTAGCGGTTGTTGTGCCTATTGTTCCATCATCTCCCGCTTACTTTTATACTTTAGTCCACGTCATTGTCTGGAATTTAGTATATCTTTTTTTTCAACTTAAATAGCTAAAATTCATTATGCGCGATGGAAATGCAAGAGCAAGTCAGCGACCTCCGTCGACGTCATCGTGATGTGCAGCCTGCCTGCCTGCCTGCCTGCCTGCCTGCCTCTGCTCTGCTCTGGCCGGTGCGGTTGCGGTTGCGGTTGTGGGCGGCTGTCTCCTCTCACGACCCGTCCGCCAGCCTGCACCCATAATCCCCCGCGCCAAGACAAGATGGAAGAAAGCAGCGGCCGCCGGAGAACAATGTTTTGGCAATAAAACCTCCAAAGCTGCGAATACGGAGGCACCACGGGCACCTTCCGAGCCGTCTGCGGTCATGTGTAGGTGAGCGAGAACCCAATTCGGCTCGCGGGTTACGATTCGGTTGGGTTCCGTCGAGATAGACGCGACGCAACGCCGGGTTCGAGATGCACCGAAAGGCAGCATCATTGTTTGGGATGCACGGGCCGTAATGCGGCTTTTTTTTTTTTTTTTTTTTTTCCTCCTCCTCCTCGGAGCTAACTTAGCAGGTTAGCAAGTTAGCAGCCAGCTAACTAGCTCATGGCTAGTTTGATTGTTATAAACACAGCTGCGTGTAAAGCGCGTAGCTTGGTTTTTATTTAGCTGCGACTGCCCGTGCTAGGTCATTGGAGCCTGAGCCTACGTGGAACCGAAATAGCTCTCGCAACGTTTTTTTTCTTTCTTTTTCTGTCCTTTTTTTTGCCAGCCACACGCACGCTCGGTAATCGTTATCCGCTCGTAATTACGGCTAAAGTTAGCTATCAATAAACGGAGCGCCAGCCAGCTAGATTGAATTTCCAAGCGTCGTCAAAGCTTGCTGGGGGGGGGGGGGGGGGGGGGAGAGCAATTCACGCATTCCGCGGTCGCTTTCGGGCAAACTTAATGTTTAATTTAACACCGCGGATAGTTTAAACGAATGTATAATCATTGAAATGAGCAATTATGGCGATTGGTGTCTTACCCATTTTTAAATAGCCAATAGATGCGCTAGCAACATGGCAATATGTCACCTCCTTCCTTGTCCAGAAGGCGAACTTTTTGGCTTATTTAACAAGCCGTAGCGTAAAATACAAGTTTTGACGAATGGCGTGTGGCGCTTTTGTCTAGATTTGCTCGAGGGTTTTCATTGCGAAGTCGACGGTGCGTCGTTGGGCTCATTGTGGCGAGTCGGCTGCTAAGCTAACTAGCCGGCTAACTATTATGTATGACAAAAGCTCATCTGCTTGGTGTTGAATGTGTGTCGCTTCGCCAAATGGTCGCCGGCCGGTCTTTGGGCTCGCTGATAAGTCGTCGAACCCTTCGAGAGTTTGGTTTAGTCACGAGTGTGTGTCCTAGTTAAATTGCTCAAATGTCAAGACGCGTTTGACCTAAATAGCATTTGTTTAGGCAAGTCTACCCGACCGGCTAATTAGTAGCGTTGCAGTCATCATTTCTGTTTGCGTTAACATTTGATAGGCCAAGGTGTAAAGGAGTGTTTAAAAAAACAACAATAATTCACTCCAAATGATACATTAAGGCTTAAGGGTACATGTGGCTTTATTTAAACAAAAAAATGCAAGCGTGCATATTTTAGACTGACTTGTAATACATAAGTCTAGACTTTTTTTTTATTATTATTCCATTTATGTATCTGTTAAGGCATCTGGCAAGATTATTAGCTAATCTATGGGGGGGGGGGGGGGGGGAATAAACCAGTTATTACCAAGTATTGGAGTCACTTATTTGCGCTAACATTTGATAGGTCAAGTTGCAAATGAGTGTGTAAACAATACAACACAGTGTAAAAAACAACAATATACTAAAAATTTTACATTTAGGCTATGGGTTATATGTGGCTTCAGAGGAAACAAAGTACCATGTAGAGAGACAGCTGGACTGTTATGTAAGGATTCTTCACCTGTATAATTTGTATTTACTTACGTCCGCCACTGTACCTTTTAATGAGAAATTTAACAGGATTATTCACTAATCTAGAATCTGAACCGACTAAATATTACTGTTGCGGTAAGGCATATTTGCTTTCTTGATAGGCCAAGGTGCAAAAGCAAGGTGCCAAATGTAAGTGCATATTTTAGATTGAATTGTAGACAGATGTCTAGACTGCTATAAACGGTTTATCAACTGTATTATTTGTCCAATATTACTTACTGTGGAAAAACTTCACCGACTAATTATTATTGTTGCAGTCAGAATTATATAGTACGCTTTTACATTTGATAGACTAAGGTGCAAAAGAGTGTTGAAAACATTAGTAATTACGTCCAAACTTTACATTTTGCGTTACGCATGGCTTCATAAAAACCAGTGTATGTATGTTTTAGATTAAATTGCAGGCAGGTGTCTGGATAGATATACAAATTTTCACCTCCAGTATTACTTAATGTGCCATGTCTGTCGCTATACATCTGTAAAGGCATTTAACACAATTATTTGCTAAACTAGGAGGGGGAAAAAAATCCAAGGTAAATATATTTTAAGGCTTCCAGTCACTTATTCCCTGTAAATCCAATTAGGTAATTAATGGGCTACTGTGTGGAAACATTCTTCTGTAGTTCTGTTTACACAATGAAGCAACCATAGCTACAATTTGGCAGAGTAGACTGTCCCTGTATTTTCTTCTCTGCCCTATTTCAATTAATTTTGAGTTTGTGTCTTTGAAAGTGCTTTAACATGTTCATTGTGTTGCCTGTGAATTTAGAAATTTGAAGCTCTTTCAAAGGCGACACAGATTCGTGTCTTGGTCGCCATTTCAGTTTTGATACGCATATTGTCACAGACTTGGTGAATATTCTTCTTTTCACGCACTTTTTTTGTGTGAAAATGTTACAAAAAGCTGAATAAAGTCAAGCCGGCATTATGGGTTATGGCAGTTTAGTTTCCAACATGTAAAATGTTCAAATGCTTTAAGCCATTCGACCATCGTTATCCAGGTACCTCTGTAATTTTTTGAAGAGTGTTTGTGTCTGTCCTCTTTTTCAGGGTGTTCTCCCGCATTCCTATTTAGAGTTATTGGCCTGGCCCGCGCCTGCACACAGCAAAACTACCACCATGAGTATTATCCAAGACAAACTTGGCAATGAGTTTTTGCGCAACGGTGGCATGGACCCCAATTTTGCACCCGGCATGCTCATGTTCAGCCACTTACCGCCCGTCACCAGCTTCACGCGGCTGACGTCGCAGTCGGTCATGGGTGAACTCCCGCAGGAGATGGTTCTCAAGAAGGAGCGCGACTCGCCCCCGGACCACCACAGTGCCAGTCTGGCCAACGCGAGCGGCTTCCTCCACAGCATGGGCATCAAGCAGGAGCGGCTAAGCGAGCTGGATTATCGCATGCCTCTCTACGGCGGAGGAGGAGGCGGTGGCGTGCCGATGAATTGTGCCGGCGCGGGGAAGAGCGGCGACGACATGCCGGACATGTCTTACGGCAACCACCACCAAAATCACCATAACATGCTCCTGCACGACCTCACCCACAGCAACGTGCGCTCCCTTGGAGAACCGGTGAGTTTGAAGTGGAAATCTGAAGATTGTGAACCCTGTCCCTTTAAGACTGATAAGACTTGTGGTTTTACCCTCAGATGTCAGGACGATCGGGTAAAGAGCCAAAAGATTCCTCGGGTAAAAGAGGGAGGAGGACCAATGGGGACGGACAGGGAGGCAAAGCTCGAAGGAAACGCAACGACGCTGCAAAGGTTCACCACGTTTGATAATCCTGCTCCTGTGTGTTTCTCTTCAGGTGGAACGGGGCCCTAGTGAACATGGAAAGCATTACGAACAGTTACAATTTGTTTATGTTTTTTTAATCTATTTAACCATTTACCCAGGTGAGGTAATTTAGAACAGATTTGCACCGCCGACCTGGCAGCAAACAGCAGAGTAAAACAAAGCAAATACATAGACAACAAACTGTACAATGTGTTATGCAGTGGATCCCCGCTTACCTCCAGTGTGACACCTGCGGATTCACTTTTCCGCAGATTTGATTTAAAATGTTTTTCCTATTTGTTTATTTATTTGGCTTCTTCTTCTTTTTGGGCGGAAACCAATCTCGAAACGTTTATTAGTGGTTTATCTCTGCTTACTTAGTCATTTTTGGAGTATGAAAAAAGTATTTTTTTCAATAGAATTACAATGGGTGTCAATTATCTGCAGATTTTCACGATTGGTCCCTATCACCGGTGAATAGCATGGGTCCACTGTAATTACATAATACTTTACATCATAACACATGGTGACTAAAGAGGTTTTAAACAGGTCCTGCAATCATGTACCATGTCTCTCAATAACCTTTTAAATGATGTTGGGATGAATGAGCTGAGTTTTATCATTTGCTAGAGAGTGTTCCAGTTATTTGGAGCAAAAAAAAAATCGACCAAAAATAGTGTGGACTTTGGGAACGAAGAGATTAATAAAACTGCTGGAATGGAGGGTGTGGGTGGTGCTATGTATGATGAGCAGAAAGCGAAGATAGATAAATACTAGTCAGTGTTAGTACAAAACCTTCAAGCTTCTGCTAAAAAGGGGGGGGAAAATAGGAAAATCCTACTAGTAAATCTGAACTTAATTTGGGTTTAATCGGAAGCACTTTAAATGGTGGCAGGTGTGCGGTGACTGCTATCTAACATTAGTTTGATTGTGATGAGTTCTGGACACAGCCACGTCCCCCAGTTAAGAGGGTGTGCACACTTGTGCAACCACTAACCTACAACTGCAGATTTCCACTGTATTCCACTTAGTTTCTGTATGTTCCCATATTGTTGTTCATATCCTTGGAATGTTTCAAACCACCGCATAATTTTGTTTATTCATAGTGTAATGCATCCTTTTTAACATGATAAAGAAATATAATCATTATGTAAATTCCTACTAATATGTAAATGAACACACAGCTGTAGGGTGCTCTTAAAAGTCGTGTGAATTTAAGTGTGTAAATTTAAGACTGAAATAATGTCAAATTAGCTTTGAACTGAGCTTTCTTGTGGCTAAGTAATCGGAGTATTCAATAGGACCAAACCTAAGTCACTCAATGTCATGTGACTCATGTCCTTCTAGGGCATGATGTTGGATGCGGATGGAGCCTGCCTGTCGCCCAACTCCAAACCACATATCTGCGAGCACTGTAACGCTGCCTTCCGCAGCTCCTATCACTTGCGCAGACATGTGCTCATACACACAGGTGAGAGGCTTTCACTGCTTCCTGCCCGTTTTTTGTTTCTGTGCTTCAAAACCTCCAGACACGAAGGTAATATAACGCACAGTCTGCCATCTGGGAGCATCGTGTTATCTCCCTTTTACCGCACATCCTCAAGGGGAGACTGTCTGGGATGACTCATTGATTGCTCATGTGTTTCTGGACATATTAGTCATCCTCTATGCTGGGAATTTCTCATGACAAATTAACAGAGTGGATCCCTTAGTCGCTTTATCCATCACAATTGTTTTATCCCTGGATTTATGCAGTATTGAACTGAAATGCAATAATTAATGTGTTGGGGGGACGGTTGTACTCTTGATCGCACAGGTGAGAGGCCTTTTCGGTGCAGTCAGTGTAACATGAGCTTCATTCAGAAGTACCTGCTCCAGCGGCATGAAAAGATCCACAGTGGTAAGTTGTCCATTCTTATCTTTAACGTCTTCACACAAATGTCGGAATAAACCACAAATCGTGTCACTGCTGTGTGTTTCAGGGGAGAAGCCGTTCAGCTGTGACCAGTGCAACATGCGGTTCATCCAGAAGTATCACATGGAGCGACACAAAAGAACGCATAGTGGCGAGAAGCCATATCGATGCGATACATGCCAACAGGTAGGACATATTGTATTTTGGAGGTTTTCTTCCCTTTTAATTTGAACTTTCGAGGTCAGTTCTGGACATTATATGGGACCGCCGGCCACATCTGGCCTGTCCACATTCTTTGGCAAGCCCTTGTGAGGTCATTATGAAGTCAAAGTACCACGCAATAACGTTTTTTGTTTTTTTAAGAAACGCATCGACGCCACAGGTTCACAACACTTCTTTAAGAAAAATCAATTAAATAGTGAATATGATGTTAATACAGTAAACCCACTCAATTTGTAGGGGATCGGGATAGAGCCCTGGGGTGTTGCATTTCTTTAGTCAAGTGGGCAACTTACCGGTGATTTTTAGGGTCAATAGTGTCTTATTGTTTGTGTCTCTCTCTTTTTGTCAACTTTCTAGTTTTTCTCAAGAACAGACCGGTTACTGAAGCACAAGCGGACTTGCGGAGAAGCCATAAAGAAGGGTCTGGACCCAAACATGCTGGAGCTCAGCGACGCCGAGCTCGGCCAGGGCAGCTATTCACTCACTCAGGGAAACGCGACCACCTCCGGACGCAAGCGGGCAAAGTCTAAAAACGGGGAGGGCGGCGAGCGCAAGAGAAAGAAGAACGCGGCTGCGTCCATGGCGGCCCCGTCCTCTGCGGCGATGGCGCGTGACATAGGCCTGCAGGACTACAGCATGGAGCAGCCCTCGGGCTCCGCCATGCAGGGGCGCTCTCCCAAATTGGTCTTTAAAAAAGCGGGCCGTAAAGGGCTGGATAAAGTCCTCCATTCTTTAGAAGACAGCGCTGACGGACAAAAACTATTAGGCCAAAAAGCCGGCGGCATGGATCACGTTGATGCTATCGGGCTTGATAACATGGGTCTGCTCCAGGGAGGCGGGAGCAACAAGCAGGGCCCCGCCACCAGCAGCAACTACGACGATGCAATGCAGTTTGTGAAAAAGCGGCGATACCTCCACGCCGTCAACAATGACTACGGAGCGGGCGCTCTTCACATGGCGTCGCAGGGGGGCAGCGTCATCCAGGTGTCCCTGGGGCCTGAACCCACGCTAACCATGCTGGACACCTCCCCCCTGGAACTCAAACACGACAAGTCGGGCATTCCGGACGAGGTTCTGCAAAGCCTGCTGGAGCATTACAGCCATAAGCCGGAGGGAGTGCACCACCACGAAGTAGCTTTCGACCTGTCCGACCACCCGCACCACGTGGACCTCCAGCCGGCCGCGCCCGTCACCCCCGAGCTGGAGGACGAAGCGGCCAATGGGAGTGATAAAACTGCGGTGATGAGCGAGTACTCCAAGTTCCTTTTGCAGGCCCTGGAGCGCACCAGCCACAGCGGGCCCTTTCCCAGCCTCGGTGCCACGGGACCCTTCCCGCTCCTGTCCAGCAGCTCTAGTCCCACAGGACCCCTGTTTTCCGACAAGCACGTCTATAGCACATCACCGCTAGATTGTGGCTACCCCACTGCTGTTTCTTCACCGCTGCCCATCGCCGCCCCCTCCTCGACCACCTCCTCCACCTCGTCCAAATCCCACTACGGCATGTTGGTGGGCTCCCCCTCCCAATCGGGCTTCCACCTTACTTTGGAGCCAGCCAGCCACCAGCAGCTAACGCCATCTCAGGAGCTGACGGAGCAGCTGGAGAAGCAGCACTCCCCCGGAGCCTTCAACCTACCTCCCCAGGATCTGACTGCCCAGGCGGAAAGCTCCAAGGGGCAACAAGCCAAGGCCGGGGGCAGCGCCACCCCCGCCAACGGTTCAAGCTACTCAGACCTGTCTCCTTTGAATCCCCCGAAAGAATCCACGACGTACCAGATTGAGAATTTCGCCCAGGCCTTCGGCTCCCAGTTCAAGTCAGGACGCCGCACCCCTCTTAGCTACGGCAGCGACCCCGGGGCGGAGGTGGACCACAGAATACGGACTCCGGTCTCAGAATTCTCAGGGTATACCAGCTTGTTAGCTGACGTCAGCGAGCCAGTGAGTACAGGATCAAAAACCCCGACAAGCCAAAGTTTCAGATAAGGGTCAAACGAGGTTAACCAAGTTAGGGGGGGTGCGGTTCTTGTCCATCCTACGCCTTCCCTTCATCACAATTTTGTTCTTGTAGAAAAATGATTTTTTTATTTTAAACACTGCCATTAAATGTTGATGCAAAATGACCAGGGAGGGTCTTACATGGCCTCAAATGCAATTTTTTTTAATTGTTATTTTTATGTATTTAGTCGCTTACAATTTGGTTGGGAAAATGATACAGTTTTAAATGAACGTAAACCATCGATTTAAATGTAATTTAAAACTATTTGAGGGTAGAGATGAACTTGTATTTCTTATTACTTTCGGAACCCTATCTTACCAATCATCATACTGTTGTAAAATAATGTTGATGATGACAAAAAAAAAAAAAAAAACTTGTGGCAGGGAAAGCCCAGAATTCAAATGGCAAAAAAAAAAAAAAAAAACCTATATATTGTCTGTTACAAGAAATGTATTAACTCAGGAAATAGGCAAAATTGTGTAAGACTTTGTATTATGCGATGCAATTAGCACAGTTTTTACAGGTGTACTTGTGACAGGTGATCGATCTACAAAGCTTTTTTTTGGGTGGGGGGGTGCGTTTTATTTTGAAATTTTACTACTCATGGTCATGTTTGTGCTCTCCTGTGTGTTTTAGTCCAAATGACGGTACTGTTGCATGTCAATGTGAAGCCGGCCTGTAGACTCACCAGCCTGTAGAAAAGAAACACGTTGGACTGAGAGCACAATGGACAGCAAGCAAACAGTCGCCTCACTCGTTTTTTTTGTCAATGGAATCAAACAAGCACTTTTTTTTTTCTTTCCCCAAACATATCATCAGAAACAATAACCCATTCAATTTGTAATTGTTATGATAATATTGCTTATTTTAAAAGGAGAAAACTGTGAACAAGGGTTTTGGGAGGGTGGAATGGTGGTTTTAATGGGGATGTCCTTTTTTTTGTTTGTTTGGTTTTTTTTCTGCTAGGAGGGGGTGGGACAGGGTTGAATTATTATTATTTTTTTTCTTGTGGTTTGTCAGGTGATGTAAAAAGAGGATTTGCCATAATTTTGTGATACACTATTTTGAGAGTAGCTCTTGTATTTAAGTGTTTCTCCAGAGCTCGGATGACATGCTGGAACCTTCTCTCTCTCTCTCTCGCTCTCTCTCTCTCTCTCTATTTTTAAATTGTATTTATTCTCCATTAGTCGCCACACACCTTTGTAGCACCAGTGCAGCAGAAGAGTTAATTTATACAACACGCCTCCTGAATATGCAGCAGTCCTGCACTCACAGGAATGAACAATGGCCTTCTTTGTCTTCCGTGGTTAAAGCCATTCTCTCTATCCCGGCCGCCAGGGTTGATATTTAATTTAGTCGATTTCCTGTGAACCTCACCAGCCTCTTTTGCCCCCTACTCGCTTCCCTCCCCAACTGGTTTTCTGGGACTCTGAAGCTGCAAGGGGGGGGAAAAAAAACTTGACCGACCAGCCACTTCCCTCCAAACACACTATGCTTTTAACGGAAATGGAGAGAAAAAGACGATAAGATTGACTAAATATACCTCATATCACAAAAAGCGTATAAAAGCAGGGACACGCGTTTCATTGTATGTAGTGGAAATATTTGTAGAATAGTTTCGACTTATTGTATCATCATTTTTACACTGCCTGTGTTTACAATGATAGAGCAAGTGACTTGTCAAAATGGAAAGTGTATTTCATTTTTTTTTTTTTTTTTTTTTTTTTTATAAAATGTAAAAACATCCATGCCAAGCAGTGTTGCATTCTAGATGCCTCGTAGGACTTTTTTTTTGTTTGTTTCCTCTCTCTCATGGTATATCCCTTATTTTTGTTACTTGCCATAACGTGTTTTTGATATGAACTCTAGAAGGATATTGTTTACAAAAATGTACAAAAACGCTAAAAAATGTTTTTGTTTTTGGGACTTTTTAAGTATGCATGATTTTAATGGCTTTTTTCTGACTTGTCACCTCAATACCAAATGTTGTAGCAGAAGCCTCCCCTTTCCTTTGTCTCATTAGTACTAGACCCTCGTGACATGATTTCCCGGGCTGTACCTGTTATTGAGATGATGAACGGATTAGAGAAGCCAATAAAAACCTCTTTGTTACAAAAGAAAACACGAGCACAGATTTTTCTATGCAACTAAAAAGAATGACGTTCCACAAAAATGTTTAATAATTTTCTTAACCTGATCTGAGGAGGCTTGAGGTCATTGATAAAAAGTGAGCTTGTATACATTTGAACATTTTACATCCACAAAAGACCCAACGTTAGAAATTCAACTGGGATTTTGTCTCCAGTGGATAGTCTCAATAATAGAATGTTTTGTGAATGATACGTAATGTTATTTGTGTCCCAAGGCATATGACTACTTTCAGTAAATTGTTAAATCATTGGTAGAGGATCAAGGTGATAATAGGAAGTGTGTTGTAGTACAATGACATGTTTATAAAGCTCTTGTCCTCTTTCACACAGATGCTCAAACACACTGATGGCAGGGGGAACCCGTCTAAAGGTTCTCAAGGGAAGAAGGAACACTTTCAACCTTGTTTGCTTTTCTGCTGTTTCCCTTTCATCATGGCCCAGTTCCACCGATGACCGACGTGTGGGCAATCGCGCCCGTTGCCGGGAGCAGTCGATTGGGTGCGGGTAAGGAAGGCCGTTAGTGTTTTTGACTTTGGACTTCCAGTCAGTCAGCCTCATGATACAGGCTGATGTTAAGACTTTGTTATCACACCTCTATTGACACAGCAGGATGGTCATAAAACCTTTGTGGGTTACAAAAAAAAAAAAAAAAAATCAAATAATATGGAAAACTTGTTTCATATAAAACCAAATGTGAAGCAACATTTATTAATAATTATGCAAGTACCATTATTTTGTCATGCAAGTTTTTGGAATTAGGGGAAAGACTTATATATGTATAAATATAATAAGGTGGCCTATCATTTGTGTATTAGTCATTTACAAACATAATCCAAGTATATCAATTAATGCAATTATTTACAGGCTAAATAATGGCCTTTAAATATTTCAATGCGACTCCTTCCAAATTAATTTAGAAATCTAGCTATGCCAGCAACCTATATAACACCACTATTCTAATATAATACATACCTTGACTGAATAAAGGTTGGGTAACACTGTTTTCCATACAAGAGAAAAGTCTAAAGTCAATGTTATTGCAATTAATGATTATCAATTTAATGCTTTTGCGCTTGTGGCACTTGCCTGATGAAATGATTTGTCCTTTGAATGACTTGACATTTATTTGAAACCTATCAATCGAAACCTATCTGGTTGTCATACCACATAGGAGGAGTTTTTCCACCAACACCCACTGATGACGACGGCGCGAGCGTTAAGGTGCGTGTCGCCTCACAAAAGCATCCGGGATCAAAGTTTCGAGATAATGTCATTAAAATGGGGAATTATGGGATATCTGCTTCATTCTAATTATCTTTCATTGACCAAGTTTGACATTGATTGTTCCAACTTTTGTGTGGCTATCACTCTGTATGTGAGTGTTATGTGTTTATTTTTAGAGCCAAGGTGGAATTATCCTGTGTGACGTTTAGGACTCAAAGGTCACTTGGTGCACCTTTGTCCCAGCCGAAACTTAATGGTCTCCAGGATTCCCCGTAACAACGTTTAAGTTGTGAAACATGTTTGTAGAGGAGGTTGTTTCGGGATAAAATAAAAACTAGAGGAACTGTTGTAAATTAATAAAAAGAGGAAAAACTAAATGGAAGGAATTCAATCTTAACCCCCTCATGTTATTACGTTTGTCAGTCCAGAACTCCCTATTTTTATTCTGCAGACCTCTGTTGAACCAATTTGTTAAAAATGGCAATTATTACGCACATTTATACAATCTAATGAGATTTAATACGAGGGGTCTTTAGCTTAATGCTAACGCACGATGCAAAACACTATAGACTGCTAATTGCTTTGTTATTACCCTTTACGCAATGGATATTTGAACACAAACGGTACCGCAAACAAATGTACACAGACAATATAACAATACTTACAGACATTGTTTATCCTCCAAAAACAACTAATATTACTGAGGCTTACTGAGCAGTTGTGACCGTCTTCTTCTATGCACACACCAGAAGGAGCCGCGCGATCAATGCATGCAATCGTGATGCACACATTGTTGAAGTCTTTACGTTCTATTGAATTATGTTATTACAGTATGTCTTAAAAAAGGTCTAATATTTGATCGAACTCTTGTATTGGCTCTCAGAGTGTACAGGTGCACGAACACATTCTGTTCATTATGTAAAAGGAAACAAATGTCTAATCTGACATGTCGTCCGTCCAGGAGGTTATCGCTGCTGGACAGGAAGCGAACTTGTCCACACATTTCCAGCCTCCTTGAAGGAGTGGCTAATCATTAAAAAGTGTGTCCAACAGCCAAGTCGTCGTCATCCAAGGTGAGACGGCGTTAAAAGCCTATTCGATTCACGGCTCTCTCAGTATCGTCTTTAGTTTCTTTTGTTTTTTGTTTTTTAATATACAGTATATTTATTATTCTGGTGTTTTCTGATGGCGCCAGAATTTAAACTTGTCTTCGTCCTTTGCCTCTTTGCTCTCTGTAAGTAACATTTCTTTACATCTTCTTTTTTGAATGACATTATCTAAGGCAGATTGCATTATTTTTTTATTTCTTTGCTCCAGTATTCAATCCAGGGAGCAAAGCTAAAATGTTGAATTTGTTTGTTCGGTTTATTATAGTTTCAAGCTGTTAATCTTTTTCCCTTGTTGGACTGAGTCAAGAGAATGGAGGGGGGGGGGGGGGTTACTTTTTTGTTTTTACTTTACTCTTTCCAAAGAAAAGCAAGGGAAACTGAGACCAAATTAAAGTGGTGTGGTACGCATACTCTCTACAAACACGCAATATCAGATTTAGTACAAGCGCACACTGTGTAAATATTCTACCATTGTGTTGATAAAGGCAATCAAATCCCACCTTTTGACCCTTTTGTTATACCCTCTCTTTTTCTGAGGGCTAATTTCCAGACGACAGAATTTTTGGCTTGCCTTTATTTGTTTTTAAACCTAAATGAGCTTTAAGTGCACCTGTGGTTTTCACCCTTTCGATGAATTATGTTGTCTAAACTATTGGATAGAGTTCAAATCTCGTGGTTTAAGGCTGGTTTGGCTGTTTCACACTGAAGCCAAAATATGTGACGTATAAAAAGTCCATACGTGTTGTATTGGAAATGATCATTACGCTGCACACCAACAGGGGGCAGCGTGAAGTGTAATTGGTATGAGGGCTCCCTCTAGTGGTATGCGAAAGAATCACTGCTCAAGTACAGTTCAGTTAACTTTATAGTTTGTTTAAAAATGTTTTTTTTTTTTTTTTTTGGTAGAGTACAGTAGCTCCCTTTATATATGTAGTTAGTTAGTTAATTAGTGGCAAAAGTTGGTCGCGTATATGACTTCCGGGACTTTCGACTAGAGAAACCAGCGAAAGTCCAATGCACGCTTGGTGTAACTCTTGGATTATGTATGGGTGTCTGCGCCTCATGGGTGTAAATACAGCCGACTTTATATTATATATTATTATATTATTTCATGTATTTTATTCTACAAAAATAGAGCTCTAAGTCTGAAATCTGCAATTTCTTGTTTTGTCTCGCATTCTTCGTTTGATTTTTGATGTTACCTCATATGCTGCAGCTGAGCTAGTCGTACCTAACTCAGCCAATCCAACCAGCCCGCCAAGACCGACAACGTCCGGACCGGTCAGTACGACTAGCCCCACAAAACCCGCAACGTCCGGACCGGCCAGTACGACCGGCCCGCCTAAACCGACAACGTCCGGACCGGTCAGTACGACTAGCCCCACAAAACCGCCAAGGTCCGGACCGGTCAGTACGACCAACCCGCCAAGACAGAGAACGTCCGGGCCGCTCAGTACGACCAGCCCGCCAAAACCCGCAACGTCTGGGCCGGTCACTACGACCAGCCCGCCAAAACCCGCAACGACCGGACCGGCCAGTACAACCGGACCGGCCAGTACGACCGGCCCGCCTAAACCGACAACGTCCGGACCGGTCAGTCCGACCAATCCGCCTAAACCGACAACACCTGGACAAGTCAATACGACTAACTCGACTGATTCAGCCAGTCCACCAACAGATCCTGTGCCCACAGAGACCCCAGGTACTTCTATCAGTACTGCATCCACGCTATTAGCATTTCAACACGTACTGCTTGAAAGGCTTACGTTTTGTTTTGTTTTTTGCTGTGTAGATATCTGTGAGCTCCAACCGTGTCCTGACAGGAGCGAATGCGAGGCTCGTGCCAATAATACCCGTGTATGCGTGTGTCTGGCTGGCGATTACTACAATGAGGAAAGCCGGCGTTGTGAGCTTGGTGAGTAGCAGTGGTGGGAAGTAACAAATACTTTGTTACTGTACTGAAGCATATTTTTACAGTATCGTATTTATTTTTCTGATGACTTTTTATTTTTACTTCCTATGTTTGTAAACATATCTGTACTTTCTACCCCTTACGTTGTTACCTTTTTACATTGTTCCTTGGCACCACCCAACTGCGAATATGTCGGGGTTCACCGTATTTAGTTAACAAGCATAATACGATTATTTTTGCATTTTATCAGTCAATTAGTATTTCTTTGATAGGATTTTTACAAACATTTGTATACCTGATTCTTAGAAAATTAATAAAGACTATATATAAAAGGTTTTGCTAATTTCTCTCTTTTTTGATATACTGTAAATATTGTCTTATTTCAGCCAAAGTTTTCCCCGGACAACTGCAGGTGCCCGGAATACCATTTGAAGATGACATGAAAATCAAAACGTCCCTCGCATTTCAACGCGCTGCAGAGCAAATTTCTGAGCAGGTAATCTTTCTCTTCCACATTCACATGGGATTGTTTGATAAAACTCTTTATATATAAAAAATATATATATATATATATAAAAAAAATCTATGTATTCTATCTCCACAACACAGATTGGTCCACTTTTTAAAGAAGGCTCTGGCTACTCTCGGTCTATTGTGCTGGAACTCAAGTAAGTGATAAAAAAAGATTGCACTTTTGCAGCGTTTTGCTTCTAATCGTGTCAACTTTGTCCGTATAGGAGCATTGAAAATCCCAAAGTACGAGCCAGGCCAGGCGTCAACGCTTCTGTGGAGATGGTCTTCGAGACGTCTGCTGAAGTCAAAACCCAGCAAATCGTCGACATCATAGGCGATGCCTCAAAATGTGACGAGTGTCTTCTGGCAAATTCAAGCTTCGCAAGTATGTTTCACCCAATTCCCGTTTAAGCTTTATACAGCTATTGCGACTTACTGTTCATATTATTACCCACATGTATACCTCTCCATTTGGACTTATTGTTCAAATATGACTGTATGATTATACATTTACAATTCATTATATAAAGGTCTACAATTTCTATGACGTCAGTCAGTCCCAAAGGGACAAGATCTGAGCCAGCTTTTACTGATACTCCTTTTCATTTTTTCTTTGCACCCCTAGAGACCGATCTCTGTATTAAGCAACCCTGTGATGGGAAAACCGCAAAGTGTACAGCGGGAGACAGCGGGGATTTTCTCTGCGACTGTTTGAAGGGTTACATTATGACCGACTACAGTCAGAGAATGTGTGTTGGTAAGTTCACCTCTTTGTGTTTAATTTTCTGAGAACCTTTTACTTTTACTCCCAACATTTGAGGGCAAAAAAAAAAAGACATCTGTAGTTTCCATTATTGACTTTGTCAAAATATGCTTGTGCTTTTGTCAACCTGTGCGGAAGGCGACGTAACTTAAAAAAAAAAAAAAAAAAAAAAAAAAAGGCAAAATAGACTATAATAGAGTAAATACAGAGAGTGAGAGGTGAAGTTAACTGAGTTGAGATCTTTATTTACTGATCTTGATCTTGAGATCTTGGGGTCTTATGAGGCAGAAAAAACCAACAGACAAAAGCGATCTTGGAGGAACGTGAACCAGGAAGCGTTAAAGCAAAATATTCATCTGTGGCCTTATTTAAGAAAATCGTTTGATGTTGTCAGCCCCAAGAATGGATTGTGGCAAATACTTTGTGTTGTGCAACTTAAAACCACAAGCCTCTTAGAGAAAGCAAAAAACGTCAAGAAAAATATGAAAACAGCTGAACTTTAAATAGTGGTAGGTGTTTGCTGACTCCCATTTATTAAGAGTTTGAATGCAATTTGTGGATTCTGAGTACAGTCGCATCTCTAGTTAGCGTTATTACAATTTGTTTTAATTTTGTTGTTTATTTTTAATTTCCCTTTCTACAAGATTTCATGTTTTGCATGCATTATACATCCACATTAATTGTGTTTTGAAATGATTTATCTTGGTCTCCTTTTTTAATATAAACAAAAAAAACTGGCATTTGAGCAGGGGTGTGTAGACTTTTTTTTTTGTTTTTTACATCCACTGAAAGTAAAGGAATTGAATCAGTACTTCTCCTTTAACCAAAACATATTTTTTTAACACAAGTATCTGCACTTCTACTTAAGTACAGAGTATGCTTACTTTTGCCCCCTGTGCCAAACAGCGTGTGTTCACATCCAATTTTTCATCTGCAGCTTGTCCAAGTGGTCTGACACCCAACGGGACTTGGGAATGTGTGCCGTAAGTACTTTCTTTGTCACCGAACGCCCTGCGGTGATGATGTTTGAACGACCTCCTCCTCTTTTCTTTTCAGCTGTCCCTTTGGTTACTCTGGTTTTGACTGCGGAGAATGTGAGTAGGACCGTCAACGCCATTCAAATAACCTTTTTTCGTCTAAATTACTATCAAATGCCATCAAATTAAAAAGAAAAAGAAAATTCTGTTCTTGTTGTCATCGTCCTTCTTTTTGTTGTCGTTAGCATGGAAGCTGGCCTTGGTGATCGTCGGCTCTGTTTTAGGGGGGCTGCTGCTCATCACAGTCATCATTCTAATTGTCATGTCAGTCAAGTGAGTTATTTTTTTATTATTGTTATATCACTACATCCATTCTCTGTGCCGTTTATCCTCCCTAGGGTCGCGGGTAAGCTGGAGCATATATATCCCAGCTGATTTTGCACTTGACAAAACACTGTGCTTGAATATAGGAAAATAAAAAATGAAAAATGATGAGTCAACTGCAATGTATTTCAAATACAAGTTAAATATAAATGGAACGAAAATAAATGTTTAAAAGCGAACAGTTCCTCATGATTAAATGCAAATGTATTGGATTTAAAAGTTAAATACAACACAACTGTACTTCGACAGTGATTCTTTCATGTACCACTTGAGGGGGCCCTCGTTCAAATAGTGGTACACATACTGCACTTTGAGAATTACTGGTTGACAATGTTCGGAAAAGGGGGTTTATGTCTCTTTTGTATTGCCTCTCAAAATACTGCACAGTACAATGATTCGATGTGCTTTGCCAGTCAACCACATGATGTTTTATTTTCTGAATCTTCTGATTTTTCTGATAGATCCCCAAAGAAGACCAAGAAAAACAAAGGTTTAGACAGCAGGAATCACGACGTGAGCCGGTTTTCTGATAAAGATCCCCTAGTTACCAACCTGCCGACCAATCAGCAGGGTCCTCCGATTAAGCCCGACCCGACCATGGGCGTAAAACCATTCCCCAGTGGAGGAATGCCCAGGATTCCGCGGGCCATAGCCTCCAGTGCCTGGGACAACGGGACCAACCTGGAGATGACGGCGAGCAACAGCCGCCAAAACCTGGTTGCGGGCGGGAGGAGTTCTGTGAGTATTCATTTTTCATTTTTTATTTTCTACTCCAGCTTACTGGAAACATGGCTATTAATAGTAAAACTGCTATTTTAATATGAAAGCTGCTATTTGCTTTTGAAGGGGAAAAGGATGTTTATTGTGTGGACGGGCATGGCGTCAGTTACAGCAGAGTGTGGAAATATGGTAGTTGATTAGGATCAATAAAAAGGCTGCATTTGCAAATAAAGGAATATTTTTGAATTGCAGTGGCTGAATGACAACTCAGAAGAAATGAATGGAAGTCCATACGCGCGACCTCGCAACCAGACCGGCCCGTACAGCCAAACTCGACCCCTGAACAACCCGTATACAGAGTCCCGAGCCGTGAACAACTCTTACGCCCAGGATCGGCCTCAGATCAACCCGTATGCTCGGAACCAAGGCCAGAATAACCACAACTACTCAGATGACGACGGAAGGCCTTTCAACTACTGAGGAATAGTTTTGTCACCAGAAACAAAAAGTGTAAGCACAACAACTGCTCAGGGATCTTGCACTGGCTGAAGTATGTTAGGGTGCTCAGCACGGCACCAGGGGGAACTCCAGTCTGCCTTTTACTCTCCTGCTGCAATTCCTTGCCACGTAAATATCTCACTGGGTGACTTTAAATAGTTCAGTAGTGTTCCAGCTAATTTGTAATGTTCTCTGGCCACAGAAACGTCTTCCATTTTTACGTTTAAATTTTGTACATTTATGGTTGTATTACATTATCCACTTGTAAGTAAAATGTATAAGGCTTATTCTGTATAATAATCTTTGTGTATTGTTTGTCGTTTGTCATTTTGGGGGTATATTTAAAGCTAACACCATTTATTGTAAGACATTTAGAGTGAGCTGTCACTCAAATTAAATGGCATTATCTGCATCCATTTTGATATTTAAATGCATGTTGTAGTAGTGTGCTTTTATTTACTGTCAGCCGTTTTGTCTCGTTTCAAAATTTCAAGCGTTTATTTGTGGCACACAGGCAAGAAAGTGGTTTGTTTCCACCGTTTCAGGGGAGCCCTGTCATCTAACACCAGGTGAGGGATAACTGTCTGCTCTCTCCCCTCATCCTTGCTTGCCCCATAAAGCGGTCGTAACGTACATTGCACACAACACAACATGCTTTACTGGTGGTCAGAAAAAAAACAATCCTTTACTGTCTTCTTAACTTTTTCATATTTGTACATGTCAAGTAAATCAAAGTATGTGTTTTATCACCAACTATTGCCTTCCAGTTCATGATATAAAATGTGTTGTGGTGAGAGGCAAAAATGGAACATTTAAAACTGAACTTAAATGATTCAAAATATCTAAATAAAAATTGTACCTAAATAAATGTTTACAAACTTCTTAAATATTAGATGTACATGAATTGTACATAAATGTTAAATACAACTGAACTTAAAAATGCATAATACATGAAACGCAAAAAAATGTACTTTACTGATTTTTTTGTTTTCTTTTTTTTTTTTTTTTTTTTTTTTTTTTTTTTTTTTTTTGTAACCAACACTGCAGTTTTAACATTAACACTGAGCTCATTTTTTGGGCTATTGGTGTACCAGAGATCTAAATAGTGGACTACTTGGCGTACCACTAGAGGGTGCCAGCGTACCACTAGCCAAATTTCGAGAATCACTGATCTCGAGTGATATGGATTGACCACTGTTTATTTATATCAAAGCTTTTGTGCATAAAGCCCATTTATTTACAAAAAGAAGATGGGCTTAAATGAATACTTCAAATTGTCCATAGGTGTGTGCCTTGACTCAAGGCCGTTGAGTCACGGTTACTCAAAGTCGTCTAGGACAGACTCCAGCTCACCTGTGTCCCTAAATGAGGACACCTGTTGTGGAAAATGAATGGAAGGATGAAAAAAGAAGAGGAAACCAAAGCAATATAACTTTGTGCTTCACTGCAGTTAATATGATTGCCATGTAACAAGGTCACGCGCTTTAAAACACACACAGGGAAGGTGTGATAACGCAATCGTTTGTCTGTGAATGGCTTTTACAGGGCCTAAATGAGATGCCTTGGGAGAATTGTATTGTTTGGGGATGTTGTAACATCATGAAATATCGATCCACTTTAAAAAAATACAATAAAATTAAAAAACTAATGATACTAAAGTCATTCTTTAGTAATTAACGTCAAATATAAATCTCGCAGCTCTTTCATATTATAAAAAACAAAAAAACAACAACCAAGCTTTATCTTCAAAAAGAGCTTCAATTGTCTATAAGGGATCTCTTGGGACGACGACTTTAATGAAATGTCAACATTTCATTTTGGCCACTCGGCAAAATGCATTCGTACTCAAAACTTTCTCCACCTTGAGGTAAGTGTGACCCAAATAACTAGTTTTTCGAGGTGAGAAACATCGTTTGGCCAAATTTCTTTGCTTTGACTTGCAAATAAAAATGTTAGATTCAAACGTGTACGATTGCAGTAAACTGATCTCACTTCACAAAAAGTTGCGTTTTCGCAAATAGTTAGCACTTCTAAAAAGAAGCTAATTTCAAGGTTTCAGTCTAACAAAACATAAAACAAAGGAAATGACTAACTTTGCCTGAAAGTCCTCTAGCATAATGCTTATGCATAATGGGAAACGCCATAGACAGGATAACGAATGTAGCGGTGTTGCATCGTTATAACCCTTTAAGAAACCAATATTTGAATGGATGCAGAGGGCTAACTCGTATTTCAAGGCACCAGTCAAAATGTAGTAGAGTATTAGGCCTAAGTGTTCGTTCAAACTGAGTCCAAGTTTTTATTCTTAAAAAAGTACATTTAATACTAGTGTAACCCACTGTAACTTTATGCTATTTCAATGTTAACACCGCATAATATCTGATAATTTAAAAAAAAACCGGTGCTAAAATAACGATTGAATTACAATGCATTGAATATGAAAGTTATATATAGTTAAAGATTTTTGTTGTGTTTTGTTGTTGTTGTAATGCACTCCAACATAACATTTTGCCTTTAATAATACGATAATGCTCTGTTCTGTCATTGGGGCTTATTAGCAATCTAGCAATATGTTTCAATGTAAAATAGTATACATTTTTAAGTACAGTAAACCCTTGTTAACATGCTGCTGCGGTTACACAAACGTGCGTGGCTCTTTTTTCTTGCTGATGTAGACAACAGGTCAAAGTTAATCTTAGATCAAGTTTATGTAAAAGGGGTAAGCCATAAAAAAATCTGTATTCCTCCGGGAGGTCATCTTGGTCTGCTGCTCGCTGCGCTTCACAGTACATCGCCATCCTCCAACGTCTTCGCTGCCACTTTTGGGATAAACACTTAGCATGATTTCATTCCATGTGTGACTTTCTGATAAGTGGAACTCATTGAGAGGGCGAAATTGAGGATTCATCAGTGATGGACCTTCAAGGTCTTCAGGTTCTGTCGCTTCTTCTGCTCTTTCAAGGAATTCACACAGCTCGAGGTAAGAGATGAACGCTTTTTAAAATAAATAAATTTTAAAAAATGGTGCTGTGTATTCAAATAATAACACACGTACGTAAAATGGCGAAACACTATCGTAAAGCCTCCAAAATACAATAAGTTCCTCAAATCCCTGGAAACGAGAACAAAAATGGCTTATTTAAAAAAAGAAAAACATAATTTTATCAACCAAACTGCTCTGAAAATAAATTTATGAAATAAATGTTTTAAAATGCTGTAATGCACATATCTTTTATTCTTCAAAAGTACTCTATGATTTTTTTTTTTTTTTTATCATATTAAATGAGATTTGAATAGTCATTCTAATTCAACTAAAAATATTTATTTACAACTAAAAAAGTTTTAAATACAAGTTTTGAAGCCTTATTTGAATAGGTATGAGATGTTAGATATTGTTGCGTTAATTCAAAAGTTGGTGTGTTTACTGTATACATATGTGGACGAGTAATTCACTTTAGAATAGAATAGAATCATTTTGTCTCAACTTTATTGATAGGGGCCTTAAAACTACCAGAGCTGAAACAGAATGAGAATGCCAAATAATAAGAGTGGGTTTTAAGATAAGTGAACATAGGGAAGGAGCAGCTCAAAGAAGTAAAGCGTGGCGAGACAGTGTAAAGATTGAAAACCACATCAAATAATATTGAAATCAACTTTAAAATGCACAGGAAGCCCGTGGATGCAGGCCAGAACCAGGTTTATGTGCTCCCTCATACGAGCTCCAGTTAAGAGGCGAGCTGCAGCATTTTGAGCCAACCGGAGACGTTTGCGGGAGGGCTGGCTGACTCCAAAATAAAGACTATGCCAGTGAATCCAGCCGAGACGTTGCAAATACAGAAATGTAATTTCGATTTTGTCCCACGCAAGATTTGAACTTCATTAGATCGCTGTGTCGTAAAAAAGAAAAAGGATGACTGTCGTGTGCACTTTGTTGACACGTATGTTTTTTCCACACGAGTGCGGTAACAAGCGCATATGAATTACAGATCCAAAGTACACATATTAAGTTTGAGATTTGCTGATTCAGTTGGACTATTAACTATAAAGATGGACTCGATCATTCACGGTGAAAACTTAACTCCCCAAATCACATGTTTTGAGCGTGGAAACATCATAAACAGCCATCGTAAACACACCACCATAAACAAAACTCTGTGGTCAGAAATAACTGGTGGCAAATCCAAAGGGAATCATCTACCTTTAACTGTCTGCGTCCTTTTTTTTTATATATATATATATATATATATATTTTTTTTTTTTTATAGTAAAGCAATGCTTCTAAAACTTTTGACACCAAGTACCACGTAAAAAAACACTTAGCGCTCCAAATACCACCATAATGACCAACATTAAAATACATCAGCGTGCGAAGCTTAAATGTCCAACAAAACAACAAAAACAGGGCAGAGGTATTATTCCTAAAAAGAATATTTCATATCATTGTAAGCCAGTGAATCTTAGCATTTATACTTACCGTAAATATAGAAGAAGAAAAAAAACTACTTAAACAATGATTTGGTTGTAAATGTATTTCACACCTTTGTTTCACACAAATTAATGGTTAAATCAAACCTTTTTAAAGATGAAATACAAATATATTGAACCTATACACTTTTAAGTGTTCTATAAATAAAGGTGAGTTGAGTTGCGTTAAAAGTTAAATACAATTGAACTGAAGGCATTGTTTCGTTTGTGTTTCAACATGACTGCTGTTCTTAAATGTATGGCGGAAAAAAACTGCACTTCAATAATTGCATTCAATTCACTTGCACATAAAATTCAAATAAAAAAAATGCACCGGAAGACATTTTTACAAACAGTTTTTAAACATTAAATGCTAATTGTATTAGACTTAAAAGTTAAATACAACTGAACTGTTTGTGTTGTAAATCAGTAAAACATGCACAATTTCAACGTTAACACTTCGGTTATTATTAGTTAAGTGGAATTAATTTATAAATTACTTCAATGATTCAATTAAAATCGACTGCACATAAAATTCAAGCACAGGTTGCACCTAAATAAATGTATATTTAAATAAAAAAAAAAACGTTCCTATAGATGAATGCAAGTTAAATACAACGGAACTAGAACTGTACTTGAATTTGCATCTGCCTTCTCTTTCTTGGCTTCCGTTGATGAGATATTTCCCTTCATTCTAATATGTTTGACGGTATTTCACCTTTTAAATGTATTTTGTTTTATTCAGTGATTCTTTCGTGTACAACAAAATGTTGTTACAAAAGCACAGGTTTTGTGTGTTTTCCTGCAGGGAGCTGTGGAAGCGAGGAGTTTCAGTGCACCAGTGGACATTGCATAAACATTGCCTGGAAGTGCGATGGTGTAAAAGACTGCACCGACGATTCAGATGAGCTCAACTGCCGTGAGTATTCCTGTCTCCATTTTATTGGTACAGGGTTAAGTTACAGGCAACAATCTCATTGCTTTTTTCCTTTGGTTTTTGTTTCGTTTACCCGGACAGCTCGTCCATCATGCAGCTCACAGCAGTTTAAATGTGTGACAAGCGGTGAATGCATCTCATTGGGGTTCGTCTGTGATGGGGAGAAAGACTGCAAGGATGGTTCGGATGAACAAAGAACATGTGGTATGGAGATGAAAATGCATGTATGACCCCATTTTTTTTTTTTTTTTATACTGTAATTCCAGTTTGATTCCTCTGTTTGGTATTTTGGAATCAAACAGGCGGTCGAACCTGCAGCCCAGATCAGTTCACCTGTCATGAGGGCCAGTGCATCCCCAGAAAATACAAATGTGACCACGTGAAGGACTGTGTGGACAGCTCTGATGAAAACAACTGCAGTAAGATATATAGTGAAAATATATTTGGTATATTTAATTCATTTATTTATTTATTTTGCAGGGCGGGGCATATCAATTAATATATATAATATAGTTTTTAAATAAATTGTTAATTGATACGATGTAATTAAATATGATTAATTGAATTAATTAATATTACATAATTTAATAAATAAATATCACTGTAAATATATATTTTTGATATTTATCTGTATTGTTTGCTCTTTTTTTAATTATATATTTTTTGCAGACTACCCACAGTGCACCGAGAAGACATGTGCCAACGGGGCTTGTTACAACAACTCGCAGCATTGCAATGGACTGCAGGACTGCAGAGACGGCTCGGACGAATATAACTGCAGTAAGTAAAGCGCAGATCAACGAATTCAAAAGTAGGCGATTCGATTTCCTAGCGGCTAGTACCAAAAAAGTGGGAAGTTGCTGTCCCGTTCTTGTCCTGTAGATGGTGGTAACGAGCTTTACTAAAGATTATCCGGCTTCCAAATAACTGACGGCGAAGAAGACGCATCGGCCCTTTTCCGAAGGTTTCGTGTTTTCATTAACACGATGGAAAAAAAGAGAAAGATTTAATGAAATCAATGATTTAATGGTTTATTTAATGGTAAGTTGTACGCAAATTCAAGTGCTGAGTTTCGTGGAAATTGGTAATTAGATTTTGCCCGGGAAAGTACCGGAAGTTGCTGGCCAAACAAGCCCGGAAGTTAGTTCAGTCCGGTAGTTGACAGAAGAACAAAAACCACCAAAACAACCAAATATTTGGACACAGAGGTTGACAAGGTTACTGCAAGACACATTAGGGAATAATGTTTAAATGGTTCTGTATCAACTTTTTAAGAGAATACTGTTATAATATGATTGTGTTTGTAGCTTACAGTGTGTGTGATTTGAAAAATGTTAACTCACCTTTAGGGCTAACTATTGGTAATGACTCTCAGTACAATGCAGTGCAGTTGTGGATTTCTGCCAACAACAACCAGATCATAAACATCATGTCAAACAACCTCTCTTTATTCATTATTCCTCCTGTGTCCGTATGACTGCCTTGCAGCCACCAACCATTGCCCCATCCACCAATATCAGTGTGCCAATGGCATCTGCATCCCACAATTCTTCTTGTGCGACACGTGGAATGACTGCGGGGACAACAGTGACGAGCAAGGCTGCGGTAAGGCTGAGCCAGAGCAAGATTTAAGTGGACAAGCTTTACATGTTCATGTGGCTCAAGCGCCGTGGACTTCAAACTGTATTCATGTGACTTCTGCCTGTTTCCTTCTGCAGTGTATCAGAGCTGTAGCGGCAACGAGTTCACGTGTACGAATGGCCGTTGTATTCCCCAGCGCTGGGTGTGTGACAAGTTCAATGACTGCGGGGACTATAGTGACGAAAAAGGATGTGGTAAGGACAGTCTTGGCTGCACTGCTTCCAACACGTTTATGTTGATGTTGGATTCTTTTTCAGCGTCTCTGTGCTGACATGCCAATCTAATCTACACAGGGCCTTCAGAATCTGTAGAGGTGGCTGGTGTAACTTCAACTATATTAGCAACAGGACTGTTTCTTTAACCAATCAAATTTCAAATTCATCCTAAAAGATGCCATCGGCAAAGGAGGGTGTGGTCAGTGTGAGGCATCTGCTTAAAAAACACATCAAAGTGTTTTATCTATCATGATCGTGTCAACAGCTCCCCCCCATTCGTCCCTTCTCGTGCATTGGACTATTCCATTTTCTTATGTATGTGGCACATTATGTGCTGTTATATTGCTTTCCTTGGATAGTGTTGATGGTTGACAGTGAATGATGTTGCTTGCAGACAGTAACTCCCGGGATTGTTACCCTGGCGAGTGGGGCTGTCCGGGCTCGACAGCTTGCATCCCTTTGGGGAAAGTTTGCGATGAGAAGCCAGACTGTCCCGGCGGAACGGATGAGACCAACTCAACCACTGGCAAGACCTGCAGTATGTCAGATTTTAAGTTTCATACACTGACTGGACGAATTATTGAGAGTCAACACTAGAATATTCCAAATTTTCATAGGGTTCTAAAGGTCCAAGGGTTATCTACTTTGGAACATCGTGCCCCCATAATCCTTTCTAAGATGGTAGCTGCTGAGGTTTTGCTATGATAACGGCTCTCAACTTTATCGCTGCCCATACTAACGCTTGCTTTAACATTAACCTTTCTCTCGGAAGGAACTTGATAATTGCCTTCAAATGCAGCACATGATCGTCATAATTTAGCTTACAAAGAATTATGACACCTCTGCAGATGATTAGAACCATTTATGTGTCAGTAAACTGGACTTTTATTGACATCGCCCGCAGGCCTGGAGCGCTGCTCAACCTTGAGCTGCGAGTATATGTGCCACGTGTCACCAGGAGGGGGCGCTTGCCACTGCCCTGATGGTTTTATTGTCGGCAATGACAGTCGCTCCTGTGTAGGTGAGATGATGTATAATTGTTGCATTGCTGTTGTTGCATGGCCACGCCACACACTTACACACATGGATTAATGACATTTGATTGGACTTCTTTGCATGCAGACTACAATGACTGTCAAATCTGGGGGATATGTGACCAGCTATGCGAAGACCGGCCTGGGACACACCGTTGCAGCTGTGCCAGTGGATACTTCCTGGAGCAGGGTCACATCTGCAAGGCAAATGTGTCAGGTACACCGAAGCCCCGTGTGGCACACGTTCCAGATTGACCCGCAAGAGGGGGAAATCTGCGATATACTTTACATACTTTTTCTTTGATAGTTTTACCCCTCCCACATGCTTTAAACACAAATAAACTTATTAATTCACACTTTATTAGGCATTGTGAACACATTTGAAGACAGAAAAAAGTTGCAACAATTAAACGTATAAAAATAGCACTCAAAGCAGTGATTCTTAGTGTCACAAATGGGGACACGGGCTCCTCCTAGTGGCACACGTAAGAATCACTGAATTAATACAAATTTATACTTAAAATGTGAAATACAATGAAACATAGTAGAATTACGCTTGTAGCTGTGCATACGGGCTGTCTAAACTTTTTTTTTTTTTTTTAATCCAACAGTATTTTTTATTTTCATGCAGGGTAATTTTTTTTCTTTTCAAAATACAATAATTATTTTTTAGGGTAAATACAATTAATCTATTTAGCATTTAAATATAATGTATTTGCATTTCATTTTTAATAACGGTTTATTTTTAAACATTCATACGTTAAGTACATCTTTTATTTATTTGATTGATGGCATTTTTCATTTGAATGGGAAAAGATGATGTTTAAGTTGTTTTGCGTGTGGTCACAGAACAAGTTAAACTCGTAAGTCAAGGCACTACTCAATTTTTCTTTATTTGTTTCGGGACAGATACTTATAAATGGACAACTGAAAACAGGCAAGTATCATAGTGTTTATAGCGAATGCTAAGAGCTTTTCTAAGGATAAATAGCTAAAATAGTTGATTAAAAAGAAAAAGTGGATAGGTAAAACGTAAAAAGCTTTTAAAAGCCATAACAGACAATCGATATAAACCACAGATTTCTGGATGTAGCGAGGGATTTCCACGACAGACAGGTTTTACTGTTCCACAAAGAAATCTGTGCTATATCGATCGGTGAACTTCGATATTGCAGCGTAACGTTGTACTGAGGTCTTTTGGGTATTTCAGGCACAAAATCACCACGTCGCTGTCGTCACAGAGGTGTCAAATTTTGTTTCCAGATGGAATTCCGCACCTCATTTTCACAAACGGAGGAGCGGTGATGATGGCCGACGTCCACGGCCGCTATGTTCGAACTTTGGTGCCCGCTCAGGGCAAAGGTTCGGCCGTCGGCGTGGCGTACCACAGGCACAGCGAGACAGTCTTCTGGAGTGACACATACAACAGAAAGGTCAGCCCCTGCTGGTGACTTAAATCAAGCTTTTAAACAGAAGAATCATTTTCCCCTTATTTATAAAAAAAAAAAAATAAATAAAATATTTTTTTTTTTCTTCAGGTTTATTCTGCCAACTATAACGGCAGAAACATTAAGGAGGTTCTGACTACTGCGGTTCACAACGTCCAGAACCTCGCCGTGGACTGGATCAACTTCAAGCTGTACGTCTTAGAGGCCGCAGTGGAGCGCATCGACATGTGCGAGTTTGATGGAGGGAATCGGGTCACGCTGGTTGCTGAGAACCTGCAGAGTCCTCATGGCCTCGTCCTGGACCCCACAGTGGGGTGCGTTGAAATGATCTGATGACGTTATATTGTGGTTGAAATAATTTGATAATTATTTTATAATAATAATAATTTATACAAATTAATTTGTACCTGTTTTAAGACAAAACGATTTTTGAATTTAGTATCAGTTTACTTGTAATTTTCTCATTTAATTTAGTTTTTTACGTCCACGATTTTGTAATTTGTTTGTAATAAAATGTATCAATTTAAGTAACATTTTTGGTAAAAAAAAAAAAAAAAAGAGAGAGAGAAATCTGATATAATTATAATTTCTGTTTAATTTTTTGATGCAATTACATTTTCTTATGTAATGGTAAAATTGTAATTTAATGTTAAAACTTTCTATATTTTTAATTAAATGTATCTGTAAATAACATCAAATATAGTTGTAAGTTTCCTTTTTTCGTTTAATTTAGTCCAATTTCCTCATCTAATTTTAAAGCATTAGTTTAAGTCATATTTAAAATTGAAAGACAGTCTTAGAATTTAAAATTATGTAATTAGCAATTCCTATGTAATAATTATTTTGAATTACATTTGCTTCTGTAATTGTCATAAATGTAATTTAACATTTTTATCTTAATTTTATTCAAATTTCCTCATGTAATTATATAATGTGTAAATGTACGTAATATGTCTAATGTAATCAAAATTTTTAATGGAATTATAATTTTGGTATGTTAATGATTTTCCAAATTAAATTAAATGTGTTTTCTGCAAATTTCCTGTGTAATTTTATTTAAAAAAAACAAGTATTTGGAGATGGATGCATTTCATTGGACATCCACATGAATGAGTTACGCTTAAGTGGCAAAAACCTAGACACACATCTTGCTGTGATTCATTTGTATTTATTTGACGTCTGTGTTTGCAGTTACATGTTTTTCACCGACATGGGCGTCAGCAATGAGCAAATGAAGCTCGAACGAGCCTTCATGGACGGCAGTAACCGCGTGGAGCTGGTGAAGACCAGGCTGGGCACGCCAATGGGAATTAGCCTAGATATCGTCTCAAAGAGGGTCTACTGGTCCGACAGCCACTTTGACACTATAGAAACGGTCACCTATCATGGCTTGGACAGGTAAACGCCACACTGGGATTGTGGATTCTTGTGGGAAATGTTGTCATTCGTTACGCTTCATGGCCATTTTGTGGTTCTCCGTACAGGAAAATAGTGCTCAATGGTGGAACCCAGGCTCCACATCCTTTTGGGATGGCTGTCTTCGAGAACCACGTCTTCTTCACGGATTGGACCAAGATGGGGGTGGTGAGAGCCAACCGCTTCAACGGCAGCAGCCCGGCGCTCCTCTATCGTACCGCCAAGCGACCTGGCCATGTTGTTGTCTCACACTCAGTGCTGCAGCCCATTGGTAAACATTTCAGCTGCCCCACCTCAACGCCCGCCCCACCCGAGTACCAACATTACCCCACCTTGACTACATGAGCCTGATTTCATCTCCTCCCACAGTGATGAACCCCTGCGGCCGTCACAACGGCGGCTGTCAGCACATTTGCGTCCTGAGCCACCGCACGGACAACGACGGTCTGGGATACCGCTGTAAGTGTCGCCTTGGTTACGACCTGCAGGCGGACCTTCGGACCTGCTTCAGTGAGTTTACGATAGGGCAAAATCATCTGATATTGCTTAGAATAAAGGTTCCGGTTGTGCGGTAAAGGATAGTCCACCAATGCCTGTACTGCCGTCCATTTTCACTAAACCTGTACACGTCCTTTTAATTATTTACTGACAAGGACCCAAATTCGGTATACCGGACCACAGGAATAGTTGGAATTGACTTTTAATAACAACCGCGACAAGTCTAGCCACAAATGCAGTTAACTTCAAAGTCCAGATAAAGAACCTTTGAAGATTGGGAAGGGATCTGAAAAGATTACTTGAAATTTATTCCTACCTACACTCCTGCAATTTACATGATAGCAGTTTATACATTCTTCCATTTCCAAATATGTACATTTAAACCAAGTGACCCTTATTTTTCATTTCCATCAAGGAGGAGGGAGGTGACAAGATTACAGCGAAAGTCTGCCCGGATTGGGGTTATACATTGGATAATTTTTTCTCAAATTTGGTCTTTTTGGATTCTTAATAAGTTGGTACATTTTCCATGATTGATTCTGTGCCAATCATCCATTGTAGGCGGTGACGCATTAAAGGCATTTTAATTAGTAAGCAGAGTATTTTTGATTGCCAAAAATGTATGCATTACTCCATTATGATTAATACGTTCAGTCAAGGCTAAAAACTGTTTACTTGTTGAACAGAGGTTAAGAACTATTTGCTGTTGGCAACCTCCATGGCCGTGCGAGGGATCCCCCTCCAAATATCCCTCCAGGAGGACATCACGCTTCCCCTCACAGGGCTCGCCTCGTCATTTTACGGCTCCGCCGTGGAGTTTGACGGCAACGAGGAGACTATTTTCTATGACGACAGGTCCCGGGGAATTATTTATAAGTCCAACCTCAATGGAACCGGTAAGTATGCGTGAGAAAAAATGGATGGATGGATGGATGTACTGTTGTACACCCACTATATATTCATTATTTACACAGTGTAATGAAATCAAATTCAAGAACAAGAATGTACGTTGTATTATGTACCTGTATTTTAACAGTATTTTACTAATGGCAGATCTCTGTGATACGTCCTATATACTTGAGTTTTGCATGTGTTCCTAATGAAGTGGCTGCTTGTATGTATTATGGGAATTTTAATGATAAATTCTCCTGCCTTTTGATTGGAGTTATATTCCAAATTCTATTCACACCTTTTTGACATTGACATTCGGTTATTCCTCTCTCAGTTCAACAGATTTTGACGGGCTACAGGGCTTCGTCCGTCGACGCCATGGCCTATGACTGGACCTCCAATGTTTTGTTCTGGACCTCAAGCTCCTACAGGTCAGTGGTGGCCTTCAGAGTCACAGACAAGTCCCGGCGAGACATCGTCACCGGATTGAGGAGCCCAAAGGGAATTGCAGTGCATCCCGGTGCTGGGTGAGTCGTCATTCGGATCCAACAGTTGAAATGTTTATGGAAATATAGTCTGTGCCGTCTTGAGTTTGAAATTGAATTTCAAACATTTTTTCACATCAAAATATTCAGTGTACACAAAAAAAAAAAAATCAACACTGTATCTAAATTCCAATTCACACTCAGTTTGCACAAAAATACAATTAAAGGTCAACATCTAGGTAAAAAGCCGGAAAGAATGAAATCTATCTTTCGCAATTCATCCAACATCCAGCCAATCACATTGCTCTCTAGTGGTCATGTGACACTGACAGGTAGCCAGCTGGTTACCCAGTTACTGTATAAGAGGGTGTGTACACTTGTGCAACCACATTATCTAAGTTGTTTATTTTTATTTCCCCTCTTGAAAATATTGTTTAAAAAAAATTCAATAAATTGTACAGGTTATACGAGGTAACATTCATGGTGGAAAACATTTTGAAATGGTTTATCTTGGTCAAATGTTTTTCCTCATATCACAAAAACATGCCATTTACACAGTGGTGTGCAGACTTTTTATATCCACTGTACTTCTGCAAAAGCCACACACGAACAAAAATGTGCTCTTGTGTCTATGCGTCCAGCTACTTGTTTTGGTCTGACTGGTATCGTCCAGCGGTCATCATGAGGGGCTTCCCCGATGGCAGCAATGCGGTACCGTTGGTCAATACAACACTTGGATGGCCATATGGACTTGCCCTTGACTATGTGTAAGCATGTACATGATGCGGAGGCGTACAATGCAAGCTTAGTGTGTTTATAATACTTTGTGTGTGTGTGTGTGTGTGTGTGTGTGTGTGTGTGTGTGTCTTCAACAGACAAAACCGCTTGTACTGGGTGGACTCCCTCTTGCACCAGATTGGACACATTGATATTCAAGGAAACAACAGGCAGACCTTCACCAATATTGGACAGATCACAAGTCCTTACTCTTTGACTGTTTATTCAGGTCTGTTTGTTTATTTGTGTCTCAATGTTGAACAAAAATTAGGTTTAGCCGCACAACCAAATGAGAGCTGTAGAAAAACAAAATCCTCCCCTAATAATAATAACTTACAATATTTTGCCACTGCTAAATATTAGGTTACCAAAATATTATAAACAACTGTCAGTATGATTCAGTGCATTTCTAACAGAATGCTAAACCTATCTGAGTCCGATACAGTGTACAGGATTGCCAAGAATCGATCGACCTGTGAATGTAATAATGTATTGAACCTAAAAGTTAAATACAACTGAACTGTACTTGGGTAGTGATTCTTTGTGTCCCTTTAGTGGTACCTGTACCACACTTTAAAAGTCAATGGTCTAAATTAAAAGTAATACAATACAAATGTAACAAGTCAGATAAAAGATTACAATAAATACATAAACCTTGTAAAACGAACTTGTATTACCTCTCCATAAAAGTGAATTTACTTTTGAAATGATTTATAAATGATGTCATGTATAGGACCAAATTTAATGCAGGTGTAGATTAGGCTTTAATTCTTAAACACACTTATCAATGAATGTTTACTTCTTCAGAGAATAAAGTAATACACAGTAAACCATTTATTTATACCCTGCAGAGTACCTGTATGTCAGCGACATCAGGACCAAAGCGATATTTGAGATGAGAAAAAGTGATGGAGGAGGAAACATGATGATCAGACAAGGAATCAACGGCATTTTGAACATCAAGGCATACACAGCCGACCTCCACAGCAGTAAGTTTACCCCGTCGTGTGAAAACGTCAGAGAAAGACGACGAGGTCAAAACACGACCTGACTTCTGCTTCACTTTTCTCCTTGCAGGTATGACTTCTCGGTGCAACGCGGTGGAAAACGGGCGCTGCAGTCACTTCTGCTTCCCGACTCCGTCCTACAGCCGCGTGTGCGGCTGTCCGTACGGCATGAAGCTGGAGGTCAACCAGCAGGACTGCATCAAGGACGACAGCGTCCCGCCGCCGGACAACAACTGCGGGGACTACGCTTTCGAGTGCGACAAAGGACGATGTCGGCCCGACTCCTCCCGCTGCGATGGCTACTTTGACTGTGTGGATAAGTCCGATGAGGCCAACTGTACCATTATAGGTGACTGAACACGAGCCATGAAAGACTTGTGCCAATGTGCAAAGCAAGCAAGAAAATCCACTACTCACAAAAAGTTAATAATATTGGGCTTTCGTGTAAAATGTGATGAAACTAAAATATACTAAATTTCACCCAAAAGTCCAATATCCTTAGTATAGGATAGAGTATTGTAAGTGAAATGGAATGTTGAAGTTACCGATGATATGTTCCAAAGTTCACAGATGAATAGAGAAATGGAAGTGAGCCATCACATGCACATTACATACGTCTTTGCTTCCCATCATCCAGGAGCGACATGCTCGCCAAATGCTTTCACCTGCAACAACAAGCACTGTATCCTGAACGGGTGGCGATGCGACGGCACAGATGACTGCGGCGACGGCTCGGATGAAGTCAGCTGTCCCACAAAAGTGCCCACCACATGTTCTGCCTCCTCATTCACCTGCGATAACAATAGATGCATCTCCAAAGCGTGGGTGTGCGACGGCGACAACGACTGTGGAGACGGTTCAGATGAACACAACTGCAGTAAGTGTAATTGTTCCCTTTTAGGAAAGTTTAGTCAGTAATGGAAGGGACCCAGGTCACAATTGGTGTGTTTATACTTGCTATCTCAGGTCAAAAGGTGCAGGAGTGGGATTGATGAAACTGTAATTTACCAACTTTCTCACCCGGTGGCATTTACACTTTTAGTCCTTTCATCAACACAATATATTCACACCACTTACTGCCATGCATTTCTTGTTTAATACTTTGATGTCACAGTCTGTGTACCAAGATGATTGTTCTAATTGAATCTAATGCTTTAAGAGTCACGGTGGAACGGTGGGGGAAACTGGGGGGAAACTGGTTAGCACATCCGCCTCACAGTTCTGAGGATCCGTGTTCAAATCCGGCCTCGCCTGTGTGGAGTTTGGATATTCTCCCCGTGCCTGTGTGGGTTTTCTTTGGGTACTGCGGTTTCCTCCCACATACCAAAAACATGCCTGGTAGGTTGATTGAAGGCTCTAAATTGCCCTTAGGTGTGAATGGTTGTTTGTTTATAGGTGCCCTGCGATTGGCTGGCGACCACTTCAGGGTGTATCCCGCCTCTTGCCCAAAAATAGCTGGAATAGGCCCCAGCCCGCCCGCGACCCTAGTGAAGATAAGCGGTGTAGAAAATGGATGGATGGATGCTTTAAGAGTCAAGCACTGACAGTTTCAGAAAACTTGATTGTGTTAGCTATATTCACAGTATTTAGAACAGGGGTGTCCAAACTTTTTGCAAAGAGGGCCAGATTTGGTCAGGAGAAAATGTATGGGGGCCTGACATTTGTCGAACCATTACCATTGTAAATTAACATGTAAATATGTAACTGTATCACTTTGCTGTCTGCAGCTAGGTCGATATTGCAAATGAGAATCTGTTTTTGATCGCATTACCAGGATAGTTAAAGGTTAAAATAATAATAAATTAAATGCAAATGAACTATTTTATGAAAGTTGACTGAAATGTTTTAGAAACATGTATTTATTGATTTTGTTTTAACAAATCACATCCCAGTGCATTTTGACAGAATAGTATAGTGACTATACTATTCTGATTTGACTATAGTCAAATCAGATGACAGAAATTTGACAAAACTGTGGTTTGATCATCACAAAAAATCAATTCACTGAGACTCGTAGCTCGCCTTTGTAGAATTTTCATTTGAGTCACGCGCTCTTGTGAAAAAGTGCTGCTGTGCTATCAAAACAGCTTCCAGTGGCTTCAGTTTTTTGGCACATTCGTTCGCCGTTAGCTTGTCGTAGTTAGCATGTTTCGTCTGGTAGTGCCTCTTAATATTAAATTATTTGAAAACAGCCACAGTCTCTTGGCAAATTAGGCAGACACAGTTGTTTCGTATGTCAGTGAAAAAATCCACTCCTCCTGGACACGGCGGCCCTCGTTGTCAACTTTCCTCTTTTTAGTTTCAGTTGCCATTTTAGAAATGGGCTAAAAACATACCACAGGGGTAAAAGTTCACACAGGGGTCACGCGACGAGAGTGCAGCCACAGGTCTACTGCCACCCTCTGGTGAAATATAAAATGCCTTTTTTTTTGTATGTGTGTATTGTTTACTGTGGTAAACTGTGCTGGCGGGCCACATATCATTGATTTTATGACATGATGCTTCGGGCCGGAGAAAATTTGGACACGGGCCGGATTTGGCCCGCGGGCCGGACTTTGGGCATGCCTGATTTAGAACCTTAGACGTAAATTTGAGTAAATTGCTGAATTACATTACACACATATCTCATAAGACCTTAGCACTTACCAAACATCCAATGAGGTTGCTGTGACGTCATCCGCTAATCCCACTTGTACTGTTTCTTAGATTCCACCATCACGACCTGCGCTCCTGCCTACTTCCTATGTCCCGACCACCGCTGCATATTCAACAGTCTCGTGTGCAATGGAGACCAGGACTGCTTGGATGGGTCGGATGAGGAAAATTGCGGTAGAAATACCTTCATTCCCTGTTGGAATCATTTTAGTTGTGTGGTGACTAACACATCTTTTTCTCCAAACAAAGAGTTTTCCTGCACCTCCTATGAGTTTACCTGCGCCAGTGGCGACCAGTGCATTAGTAACAGTTACCACTGTGATGGAGTGTTTGACTGCAGGGATCATTCTGATGAGCGAAACTGTCGTAAGTTTTGCCACAGTTGAACTTGTCATTTGTTAGGAAGTCACTGACCTAGGAAGGTTGGTGAAAGCAATGAATCAGATTGTCTTATAGTGTCTGTGCCCCCCACAGCCACTCGAGGCCCAGGCTTGTGCCACGACGATGAGTTCCAGTGTCAAACCGACGGATTCTGCGTACCGGGCGAGTGGGAGTGTGACGGCCATCCCGACTGCGAGGACGGTTCCGACGAGCACAACTCCTGCCTGCCCGTCACCTGCTTATCCAGCGACTTCCAGTGCCTCAACAAGATATGCATCCCAAATGACTGGTTGTGCGACGGCGAAAATGACTGCCGGGACAATAGTGACGAGCAGAACTGTCCCACGCCGCCATTCAGTTGTCCCAGTGGCCAGTGGATGTGTCCCACTGACCAGGTGTGCATTCAGCAAGACAAAGTGTGCGACGGCCAGAAGGACTGCCCCAATGGAGCTGACGAGTCGCCTATCTGCAGTGAGTTTCGCTCACAGTTCATTCTTCAGATTTTAATTATGCAGAATCCATCTATCCATCCACATAACACAGAACATACAGATTTGGAAATGTTTGCAACAACAACAATGGCTGTTGTATAATTTCCCAAAGATGAAGAGGATTGCATCCTGAACAACGGCGGCTGCAGCGACATCTGCATTCAAGGACCGTTTGGGGCCGAGTGCAAGTGTCGGCCGGGTTTCCAGTTGCTCAACGACTCCAAGACGTGCGATGACATCAACGAATGTCTCATCCCGGGCTTCTGCAGCCAGGAGTGCTACAACGAGAAAGGAAGCTTCCGCTGTTACTGCTCTGCCGGTTACCTGCTGGAGCCAGATGGGCGCACCTGCAAAGCTATAAGTGAGCTTAGTCAAATTATAATGGGAGGATGTCACATATGTGCAAGTCTTAAGTCTTATCCTTTAAGTTACATCAAGCAAGCCCCACACCATGTCAGCATGAGCGTAAGCTAGCAACCAATATTGGCACAATACAATGGATACAATGGTCTGCGATATCCGGCTGTGACGTCAGACAGTTCATTAGAAAATATTTGCATTTAATTTTTTGTCTTTAAGGAAAGTGTGGTGACCTCCGTCAGCACCCTCTATTGACCAGCCGCCACCGGTCACAAGATATATTCACACATTAGTTACTTTGCACTCAAGTGTCTTTATTTGCGTTAGTTAGCTGTACTAACACATTCACAATCACATACTTTTTTAATGGTTCTAAAACCTGTCTTCGGATTGTCTATTACTTTGTCTTCTCAATTAATGCATAAATGACATGATGCTTCATTCACGTTTGACCAGCTATCAGTTATGACCAGCTATCAGTTAGCTAAACTGTGATGTTAGCATTTCTCACCAACTGTGTCCTTCAGATTTTTATTGTGACCTAAGTCCTAAAATGTATGACTTAAGTCTAACTCAAGAACCCCACCTCTGACTAAAACAACATCTAAGAAGTTAATTACGTTTTCTTTCCATTTTAGACCCTCAAGCAGCTGTGCTTTTGCTGGCCAAGCGTAACCAGATCATCGCCAACAGGATCAATGCGAAGCCACCCACCATCAGTCCAGTGGTGAGCGGTTCAAGCATCGTGACTGTAGACTTTGACCGCATGACTTCCAGGGTGTACTGGGCGGACACCTCCCAGAAGAAGATATGGAGTGCCTACCAGAATGGAACTGAAAGACAGGAAGTACGTTTTCCTTCTGTTATGGTGTATTCACTCAGCAGTGACTCTGCAATTTCAATTCTGCCTTTACAAAGAAAACCGAAAGGCATGTTTTTAGACGACCGTTGGGCATCCTTCAATTGTTAATGCAACTGTAGATTTACAATAAATGTAAGTGTTTATTCAATCCGCTAGTCATGTTATGGACAGTGTTCATTGTGCGGCCTTTGTTGCTCCAGATTTTTTCAAGTGGCTTGATGGTGCCAGAGAGCATTGCGGTGGACTGGATAGGCAGAAACCTTTATTGGACCGACTCCGTCTTGGAGAACATTGAGGTGTCCACTCTGGACGGTCGCTTCCGAAAAGTGCTACTCAACAAAAACGTTACGAGCCCCCGTGGCCTGGTTTTAGACCCTCGCAACCAGTAAGCAAGCACTGAGTTGGCTGATTTAGTTGATTGAGTAATTAATTAACTTTTTTCTGGTCACCCCTCACAGTACCAACATGATGTTCTGGTCGGATTGGGGTCAGAATCCGAGGGTCGAGCGAGCCTTCATGGATGGAACCATGAGAGAAGTCATTGTCAGTACAAAGATATACTGGCCCAATGGCTTGGCGCTGGACTACACCACACGCAGGGTCTACTTTGCAGACGCTTACCTCAAATATATCGACTACTGTGACTATGATGGGAAAAACCGCCATCAAGTAATGGCGAGCGACATGGTATGTTAAATTTTAATCAAATCATAACCCGGACAGAATCGGGATCCCAGTAAAACTTTCTTGGCCTGCAGGTTCTCCAGCACCCGCACGGCATGACCGTCTTCGAGGACAACATCTACTGGTCGGAGCGCTACACCAGTAAAGTGATGAGGACGAACAAGTTCCACGGTGGCAACGTCACCACGGTGATGATCAGTGTGCACCAGCCCATGGGCATTGTTATGGACCATCCCATTAAACAGCCCTCAGGTGACCACTAGTAGTAGTTTACTATTCATGAATTGATCCATTTTGTTTTTTTGGTGCTCTTTCTATAACGCTCTAGGATAGCTCAAGATGGGGCCAAAGCCCTGTATAAGTATGAATTAGTCTCAAGGAAGTATGGTGAAGTGATGCATCTCGACTGAGAGACAAGCTGTATATGTCGGGGACGACCTAAGTTTAGCCTGGGTGGTTAGTGGAAGTTAGGAGAGCCGTCGCCACACGTGCATGTACACACACACATCAGGTGCATTTGTTCCTACTAAAATCACCTCTAAACCATTTATTTTTAAGGCTAATGTTGTAAAATGAGTGTTTTCAAATCATCATCAACTTCATCCAACCCCTGACTGGTTATTTAATTGATTGTCTAAGTACTTTCAGCCATATTTAGTATTGTATCCAACTGTGTGTCAAGTGTCCGACAGAGTTTGTTGAAGGTCAAACGGTGGTTGTGTACGCAGGCCTTAATCCATGCAAAGAACATCTGTGCAGTCAACTGTGCCTGCTGTCGGGCTTCAGGCCAAGATATTACACCTGCCACTGCCAGTCTGGATGGAAATTGGATGACGATAAACGCACCTGCACCAAAGGTAAAGTTTTATTTTTTATTTTTATTTATTTATTTTTAAGCTATTTACTATTACAGCTATTTACAGTCTGCTCCACTTTGTATGAAAATAATCTCCATTTTTACTCCTATTTTAGATGAAACACCCTTCTTGATGGTGGGAAGAGATTCAGTGCTTTTCGGGATCCCTCTTGACCCAGCCGACCCCTCCAACAACGCGATGGCACCCGTGTCAGGCATCCGTCAGGGGCAGGACATTGACTTTGATGACCGGGATCAGTTTGTCTACTGGGTTGAGTCCTCAGTGAGTGGACATGCTAAATTAAATCCGAAAGACTTTCGACATTTCATCAGCTAGCACAGGCTTGTTGATAGACATTTTTGCACAATAACTTCAAAATGACATTTCACTGTGCCAGCCCTGCTAGTTGTTTGTGAGGTTACATTTACCTTTGCTTTTGCCAGGGTTCTATATGGCGAGTGCACACCAATGGCACCAACAGGTCTCCGTTTGCTCCAGCTGCTCTCATGGGCGCGCCGTCTGGTCTGGCTTTTGATTGGATAAGCCGAATAATGTATTATAATAACCCCACTGCTAAATCCATAGAGGTATGAAGGGTCAAAACATATCTCACTAAACTTATTGGGAGAGCATACAATAATGTGAATTTTAAAACCAGTCCTGTACTGCTGAGTCTGATTTTTATTCCCAATGTTGACTTTTTGTTGTTTTTGAATATTTGTGCATGTAAATATTAAAACAAAACCCTTCGTTCAGGTTATCCGTGTTGATGGAATTCAGCACTATCACAAAACCCTCATCACCTCTACTGGGAAACCAGAAAGCGTCGGAAATCCTGTCGGAATAGCCGTAGATCCAACCAGAGGGTAAATCGTCTACTGTATTTCCTAATTGAATGTAACGATGTGGATGAAACAATAAGACGAAAATTGTTGTTTTTTTTCCACCTCCACAGGAAATTATTCTGGACGGACAAAGGATCCAATAACGGGGTTCCTCCAAAAGTTGGCAGCGCTGACATGGATGGGAGCAACCTCACAAACCTCTACACAGGCAACCTGGCAAATGTAGGCTACATCGCTGCTGATATTTCCACCAGGAAACTTTACTGGGGGGTGTCAGGCTCAGGAGTGGTATGTCCATAATGCACGTTTAATATACAAACTTAATCGATTGTGTGTGGTTGTCCTAACATCCTTATTATTATTTTAGATCGAGAGCGGCACCATGGACGGGGCGAGTCGGGTGACAGTGGTCAGTGGCCTGTCTCACCCGTGGGGGTTGACTATCTACCAGAGCCATCTCTATTACACCGACTTAGACTATCAGGTCATTGAGAGGGTAGACAAAGAGACGGGCGCCAATATGGTGGTGATGAGGAGTGGCCTGTCCCAACTGCGGGCCATCAAAGTGCACGCCAGAGACAGTATGTGGATTCATATTTAATCACTGTTTACATTGTGCAGAAGGTAATTTCAACTTTAACACACAGTGATGCAAACCTTGTTAGAGGGTGGGGGGGGGAGGCTGTAATCTACCTAATATCCACCCCCCACAGCTCCCTGTTGTTTGTGTGTACTTTAGACTCAGTCGGGACCGCGAACGCTTGCAGCTCCAACAACGGTGGCTGTCCTCACCTCTGTCTGCCCAAACCCAACAACCAAAGGACCTGTGCCTGCACCATAGGCTTTCACCCGTCTCCGGACGGCTCTCGTTGCGAAGAGTTTGACTCTTTTGCCGTCGTCTCCATGCCCAAGTACATCCGCGGCTTCCACATCAACAGCTCGGATCATTCTGAGGCGATGGTGCCCATCGGTGGATGTAGGTTGGCTTCTTACTGTTGCACTTTGTGCTGCTTGAGACAGATTTCTATGCCATGTTTGTGAATTGTTGAGTATATCAGGTCAACTTTTGTTTTTGCAGCTTCCAACATTAAGGAGAGCTTAGGCCTCCACATAGAATCTGGCTACATCTACTGGATTGACAACAGCACCTCCACCTCCTTTAAAGGCATCTACAGGAGCTAAAACAGATGGATCATACTACCAAAGGGTGGTCTCCGGTGGTATTGGTAGAGGAGGCATCCAGGGTCTTGCAGTGGACTGGGTTTCCAGTATGAAACTAACCTTATTCCGTTTTTTTTTTCTTCTCTTCTTTCTTCTATTCACAGTTTTTTTGCTCTTTCTGTAACACCCTAAGATGCAACAAGGTGACGCCAAAGCTTTGGCTAAATAGGAAACTAGTAATTGATGTCAAGGAAGTATGTTAAAGTGATACATCTCGAGAGGAGAGCTTTGTCTGTCTGGGAGGAGCTACCTTTAGCCTGTGTTGTTAGTGGAAATTGTGGAGAGTCTTCGCAGCATGTACATGCGCACTTCTGGTGCATTTATTTTGTTTTTTAAATCAAATCATTTCTGGTGATATTTTAAAATGTTTGAAATTTTATTAACATGTTTTGAGATCAGAGTTTGTGGTAAATTTAGTTTAAATTATGAATACAGGTGATTTAAAACATTTTAGGGGGGCATCAATTATTTGTGGTTTTTCGCTGTTTGCGGCAGGGCTCCGTCTCAATATAGCGGAGGTTTACTGTCGTCATATCGTCAGTCCCATTTTGTGTTTCTAACCCCAGCTTTCTTAATGTCCGTAGACAACTTGTACTTTACCAACGCCTTTGAGAGTGAGACCTTCCTGGAAGTGCTGGCCATCAACACCTCATACCGACTGATTCTCCTCAAGTCTTCCCAGGACAGGCCCCGCGACCTGGCCGTCAACCCCAAGCAGCGCTACCTTTTCTGGACCGATGGTAGCCAGACGCCCAAAATAGAGCGCACGCTGCTGGACGGCACAAACCGCACCGTGCTGGCATCTGAGAGTCTGTTGTCTCCTCGTGGCCTCACTGTTGATTACACCAACGACTTCCTCTATTGGACGGACGATGTTCTGGACATGATCTCGCGGATGGCTGCAGACGGTTCACAGAGGCAGATAATCCGGTACGGGAGTCGCTATCCGTCTCCCACTGGGGTCGCTATACTAGGAAACGTCATGCTGTGGGTGGATAAAAGACTTGGGAAGCTTTTACAGGCCAGTAAAGAGCCAGGCAACCTTAACCAGACAGAGGTGAGCAATAAACACAAAATGTGGAGTTAAAAAAAAGTCGTACTCAGGAGTTGAACTAACACGTCTGATTTATCAGGTAATCCGAGACAATCTTGATGGTGCGTCGGATGTCGCCATCTTTGATCCTCATGTCCAACCTTTAGCGGCCCACCAGGTGGGCTTCAATCCATGCCACGAGGACAATGGGCGCTGCCAGCAACTCTGCTTCGCTATACCAGACCAGGACCATCCAAAATGTGCCTGTGCCCATGGGTCACTCCTCAACAATGGAGTAACCTGTGGTTACAGACAAGATGATTTTCTAGTTTTCACCACAGACTACACACTGAACAGTATGAGGCTCGACCCCCAGGATCACAGCAGTCCTTTCCCGACATTTAACCTGGGGTACAACTTGATGGGGTTGGATTTTGACTCCAAGGGGAGGCGTGTTTTCTTCACCCAGTACATGGGGTTAGGCAGGAGCAGGATTGGCTACATCACCACCACTTCCGCCAGTAGCGCACCCACCATCATTGCTTCAAGTGAGTATAACACTGAATGTACGGGCTGAAATATGTGCCACCAGAAACTGAATTTAAATCATTAGAATTTTTCTCAGATGTTAAGAAATCTTAACATTGTATTGCTCTTTCGACTCAATTTCCTGTCAGATTTGGATGACCCTGAAGGCTTGGCGTATGACTGGGTTAACAAACGTCTCTACTTCACCGACTACCATCGCAAGAATGTGCAGTCAATCGGCTTGGACGGGATGAACCGCACAATCATCGCCCACGCAAACCGTCCCAGAGGCATCGTAGTCGACCCTTGCTACGGGTGAATTCTTAAATTTCAACAGAAAATCTCTGAAGATTATGATTATGTCAATAATGATGACGCTCTGTTGCCTGTCCAGTTACTTGTATTGGACTGACTGGAACAGCCCCGCCAAGATCGAAAGAGCCACGCTCGGCGGGAATTTCCGAACTCCCATCATTAACAGCAGCTTGTCCACACCCAATGGCTTGGCTATTGACTTTGTAGAGAGGATGCTATACTGGGCTGACGCCTCACAGTATGTTCACTTTAATATTCAATCCAAGACCAACTTTCATATTTTCTCAAGTATTTACTTTTCATATTTCTTCTTCCATCAGAGACAAAATCGAGCGGTCCACCCTGACAGGCGCAAACAGAGAAGTAATCCTGTTGGGGGTCCAGTACCCCTTTGCCATGACTGTCTTTCAACAGGACATCTTCTGGACCGACTGGACGGAACGGGCTGTCTTCAGGGCTGGAAAAGATGACGGTTCTGGCGTTTTAGTGCTGGGCCAGGACCTTCAGTACCGGCCAAATGATATTCACGTCTATGCCGCGTCCAAGCAGGAGAGCTGCTCCAGCTCCTGCCTGCAGTTCAACGGAGGCTGTAGTCATGTGTGTGTACCTGGTAAGCATCAAGCATTTCACTCACCCAATCTGTAGTTGAATAGAAAAAAAATAAATGAATTAAACTTGAATTCTCCAACAGGCCCATCGGGACCAGAGTGCCAGTGTCCCCATCAAGGGAAGTGGTACCTGGCCAATAACGGCAAGGACTGCATCCAAGACAACGGAAAGCGATGCCAAGCCGAACAGTTCACGTGTCTCAACGGAAACTGCATCAGGGCTAGCTGGAAATGTGACGGCTACGACGACTGTAGGGATGACACGGATGAGTTGGAGAGAGTGTGTGGTGAGGGATGTTCCCATAGCTTTGCTAACTAACATGCAACATTAGCTCATGACAATAAGTAACAAGCATTTTGACAAACTAAGGAGTACAAAATACAGATAACTGTTTTCAAATTTATAGTAAAAGAAACAAGTCGTCAGAAAAATAAATCCTTAAGTACAGATACCTTAAAAATCTACTTAAGTACAGTAACAAAGTACCAATGAGGAAAAACCAAGACAACCCATTTTGAGAACGTGTTACTCTGTCCTTCCGCGCAGCATTCCACACTTGCTCGGGTAATCAGTTCACCTGCGACAATGGCCGCTGCATACCTCTCAACTATGCCTGTGACTACACGGACGACTGCGGCGACAACAGCGACGAACGGGGCTGCCCCTTCCCCACCTGCAACCCCGACTCGGAGTTCACCTGCGATAACGGACGCTGCATCAACGCGGCCTTTGTTTGTGACGGCTACAACGACTGCCGCGACAACGCCACCTCGGATGAAATCAACTGCCGTGAGTCAATTGCTTCCTTTACAGTGGTGCCTTGAGATACGAGTGTAATTTGTTCCGTGATCACCAAATCGTATTTCATCAGACAATGTACACGCGATACAATAGTACAGTATGAAGATAAATAGGGCAACTTAAGTAATGGAAATTCCCCACATTACAGTAGAACATTATGACTGTGTAACGTATGAACCTGCCATTAAATTTCTGCTCCTGTTTTCCCTTTCCAGCTGACAGACAATGTCCCACGGGCAAGGTCAAATGTGAGAACACCAACATCTGCATCTATCCCAACAATCTGTGCGATGGCTACAACAACTGCGGTGACAACAGCGATGAGAATCCTCTCTTCTGCGGTAAACTCATTTGTCTGCCATGCATTGTTGCTGAGAGTTTGTTGCTTGGGCTCTAAAATTCGATTTTGTTGCAACAGCGGGTCGTACGTGCCCCCCTAACAAGTTCCAGTGTGACGGTGGGAAGTGCATCCCTGAATCTTGGGTGTGTGACATCTTCAAAGACTGCAATGATGGAACTGATGAACCTCCCACCTGCGGTAAGTTAATGCTACCATAAACCTAAATCTTTAAATAGCTTAGGAATGATATTGTCACCATCAAACTGGAAATGCACTCTTCCTGTCTTCCTGTTCTTTTGCAGAGCATCATGTGCAAACTTGTAGCGTCAGCCAGTTCACATGTACCAATGGAAACTGCATCCCTCAGTACATGGTCTGTGATGGCAACAATGACTGCTGGGACAACAGTGATGAGGCTACTGAGCTGCAGTGTGGTCAGATGTTTAAACCTTTAAGATACGACAATTATTCTGATTAAAAAATAAACATATATATATATATAAAACATCCTAGAATGGCATACCGCAGAGAAAAGACTTCCACCAAGGTCAAACAATCCTAATTTGGATCACTGTTGTAGACTTATACGCTCCTCTTGAATTTTGTTATACAGATTCATGAATTAGTCACCGAGCAATCATAATAAAAACATTTTAAAAATAAAAAAAAAACACCATCAGGCAATACCAAGTAAAAGTGAGCAATTCTGTAGTTATAATGGCTCATTTATTTCTACACAATTCAATGTATTGAATATAGAATTGGTATTGGGCTTTCGGCTAAATAAAACTAAAATGCACTATAAATTTTAAAAGTAAGGGGGGCAACGATTGATTGATTAATCGACAACGAATTGATTATCAAGTTAATTGATAACCATTTTTAATAATCGATTAATCATTTAAAACCTTGTTTGACTTAAAATTGTCCAAATTGTCAGATTTCAGCCTCTCAACTGTAAATATTAATAATGATATTTATTATAATAATATAGCATTCATCAAAATAAGATATATTCCAAACATCTTCTTTTACTTATTTTATTTGTATCTTTTACTTCCTAATCGATATAAGGGTGTTCATTTTCTGCACTGTCAATATGAAATAATGTCCTGTTTTCTTTCATAAAGATATGGAAATTTTGAATTATTATTTTTTCAAATCCGATTAATCGATGAATCCAAAAATAATTGACAGATTAATTGATGATAAAAATTGTTGTTATTTGCAGCCCAGGTTACAGGTTATCTTAATTAAAACCTCCTGATCCACTTTATTTCATGATATCAAGTTCAGCCTTTTGCGTGCTGTGTTTGGCGCAGGCCAGCGTACATGCAGCTCTAACCAGTTCACCTGTCCAACCTGGCTTCCTGGTCACCCGCGCTGTGTGTCCTTAAACTATGTGTGTGACGGTGACAAAGACTGCGTCGACGCAGCTGATGAGCTCCACAACTGCCCCAATCGCACCTGCCACATGAATGAGTTTGCCTGCTCCAATGGCCTTTGCATCTACCTCCCCTATCAGTGAGTAGAACTGTGTTTCCTAACCTTTATTTGGCCAAGGAATCACATCTGAAAAAAGTTACACTATAACGGATGTCAAATTTTCGAGTGCATTGCAGAGGAGGAATTGACAAAATCTTACACATCCTCCTCAGCTGCGACCGCGTGAACGACTGCGGGGATGGCAGCGATGAGCTGGGCTGCACTTACGACACATGCAGCAGCAACCAATTCACCTGTAGCAACGGGGCCTGCATCTACTCCGCTTACACCTGCGACGGAGAGAACGACTGCCTGGACGGGTCCGACGAAGCGGCCAGCTTGTGCGTGACGCCGCAGCCCACATGTGCACCTCAGCAGTACATGTGCAAGACGGGCGAGTGCATCGACGTGAAGAACGTGTGCAACGGGGTGAAGGACTGCCAGGACAACAGTGACGAAAAAGGCTGTGGTGAGAAAACCACACTCAAAGAAAACATGTCTAATAGAGGTGTCACAATTAATCGATTTATCGGCCATCAAATTGGTGGATAGCATAATTGATTCTAAAAAAAATTCAGTCGTGACAGGCCTACTGTCTAATGCTGCATTCCAAAAACTGGAATGTTGGAAAACTGCCAAGGAAGTTGAAACTGAATTTCATTCAAATGTGTATACATCTGTGTAATTGTTTGTGCAACAACAAAAGCCAACTGTAAATCTTTCTCTTTATTTAGGGATCAATGAGTGCCGCAACCCTTCGGTCCACCAGTGTGCCCAGGTGTGCACCGACACGCTCACCGGTTACTTCTGCTCCTGCAACCCCGGCTATAAGCTCATGGCCGACGGCAAAGCCTGCGAGGACCTCAACGAGTGTCTCAGCACTCCTCCCGTCTGCAGCCAGATCTGCGAGAACACCGTCGGCTCCTATCACTGCAAATGCGCACCGGGGTACCTGCGGGAACCTGACGGGCGCACCTGTCGTCACAACAGCGGCATCAACCCGTACCTGCTGTACACCAATCGCTACTACATCCGCAACCTGACCACTGACGGATCCCAGCTGAGCATAGTGCTGCAGGGGTTCTCCAACGTGGTGGCGTTGGATTTCGACTATTCCGAGAAAAGGCTTTATTGGCTTGATGCGGGAGTGGGGAAGATTGAGAGGATGCGTTTTGATGGGCACGACAGAGAGGTGCTGGTGGAAAACGACATCCTCGGAGCGGAGGGCCTGGCGCTCGACTGGGTGGGCAGGTGTGTAAACACTCCCGGGTACACTTATTTTTATTTGACGAGGAGTAGCGTGACTTCACTCCACACATGTGGATACAAAAAGTCTTCACACCCTTGTTGAAATCCCAGATTTGTGTGATATAAAAAAATGAGTACAAGATAAATACTTTCCTAACTTTTTTTTTTTTTTTTTACCATTATTATAACCTGTAAAACTCAATTGGGGGGAAAAAAGAACATTTTGAGGGGGAAGTAAAAATAAACAACTGAGATAATGTGGTTGCACAAGTGTGCACACTGGGGATGTGGCTGTGTTCAGAATTAACCAATCACTTCCAAACTAAGAAAAAGTTCAGCTGACTTTTCCTATCATCTTTTTTAGTCATGTCTTACAGCATGTGTGCATCCGTGGTATGCAGTGTTTTTATAGAATCAAGAGTGTGTAGACATTTTATATCCACTGTAATTCCCTCTTTGTCCTTTCCATAAATGTCTTTCTTCAGACTACTGATTGGCTAAAATTGTTTAATTGTGATTATACCACATGTTGTATATAATATGTACCTTGGCTTAATACAGGTATTGGGAAATATTGTAATTAAGAAGATACAAGTGAAAGACACAAAATCAAATACTACTAAATCTGTCAAGCTAAACTGGTTAATTTGTTCTACAGGAAATTGTACTGGGTCGACGGTTACTATGGCTCTGTTCATGTGATGGAGCTGGATGGGCGCTACATGAAGAGGCTGATTACCGGCCACTTCACAGATGGAAACTACACTTACACTGTTAGCCGACCGAGGGCTGTGGCTGTCAACCCAAAATACGGGTACAGACATGCGAATATTTAACATTAATACACCCCAGCAGCAGCAGCGATGTTGGAGACGCTGGACATACTGTTTTAAAAATATTGTGTTGCCCGTCCCAGGTGGTTGTACTGGACCGACTGGGCGGACACTCCGTATATTGGCAGGGCAGGCATGGATGGAAGCAATGTCAGCGCCATTATAACAGCCAAGCTGGAGTGGCCCAGCGCCCTGACCATAGACTACACTACCAATAACATTTTCTTTGCCGATGCCCACCTTAACTTTCTCGAGTGAGTTAACATTGATTTCTTGTTTCTCTTAAGCATACTGTACATCTGATGCAGCAGGATCTCGACCTTTTGCAGCTTTGCAGACATGGATGGCAAAAACCGACACCGGACCCTAGCTGGTACACTGCCACATGTCTTTGCAGTGTCCCTCTTTGAGGACTCGGTCTACTGGACAGACTGGAACACACACAATGTGGAAAAGGCCCACAAGTACACCGGTGAAGGACGCTTGGTCATGGGCAATAACACCCACCGACCGTATGACCTTCATGTGTGCCACCCCTACAGGCAACCACGAAGTAGGACACTTTGTATTTGTACACACAGTGTTTCCCAATATTTATTGAGCCAAGGCACATACCGGTAGTTTACATTAGAAAAATCTCCAGCAGACAAAAATGTCACAAAACAATGTTCTGAAATAGTGATGATCTCATTTCACTTTACTTAGAAATATACAGTACTCACTCTGTGTGAAGTCTGGGCCTGTTTAGTTGAACTCTACACTGGTATGCTTGCAGGAATTGAAGAAAGAAAGACACAGAGAGCTTAAATAGTTATTTTTGGACACCTGATGATCTCTTTTGGCATAGTGGTTGGGAATCACTGCATGAATGTTTTTTCTAACTGGACTGCAGTGGCAAATCTCAATATTTCTTTCAGGTGAAAACCCATGCTCGTCCCACAGCCTGACCTGCAGTCATCTGTGTCTGATTGCGCCGGGTGGGCAGAGCGCCACCTGCGAGTGCCCGGATCACTTTATTGGAATTTCTTTGGGCTTCAAGATCCAATGTGTTGCAGACTGTTCCAGCACCCAGTTCCGCTGTGGGGACAATGAGAGGTTGGAAAAGTGTCCTTGATGTTGTAGCTTTATAATGTCAACACAGTCCAAAAGATCTTCATTCATTCATCTATCACTTAACTGCAGATGCATTCCAATATGGTGGAAGTGTGACGGCCAGTCAGACTGCGGGGATGGCTCAGATGAACCCCAAACCTGCCCGCCCCGCCATTGTCCCATCGGCCGCTTCCAGTGTCAAGATGGAAACTGCACATATCCCGGCTTCCTCTGTGATGCTCACCCGGACTGTCCCGACGGTTCCGACGAAGACGCCGCTCTCTGCAGTACGGGGACTTGCACTTTGTATGGTTATCTGACTTTTTGGATCAGAAGGCAAACAACATGTTGTCGCTTTAGGTGACCATCGATGCGAGGACAACCAGTTCCAGTGCAAGAATAAGATGTGCATCCCCATGTCGTGGCACTGTGACGGCTCGAAGGACTGCTCAGACGGCAGCGACGAGGACGCCGAAACCTGCGCCCAGAAGACTTGCCGACCGGGACAGTTCCAGTGCGCCAATGGGAACTGTCTTCCGTCGAGCTACGTGTGCGACGCGCAGGATGACTGTGGCGACGGATCCGATGAGCCTTACGACACCTGCAGTGAGTGAGACCGATAAGGAAAATTTACACACACAGGTACCCCTGCACTCAGATGATTCTAACTGATAATTGTCACCTAGAGGTAAAAAATGGTGCCGTTAATTAAAATGTTAAAGTCACACCTTGTTTCGATCAAATGCGAGTATTATCGCGGAAAAAAAAAGGAAATAATTTCTTGATGATAGCTCATGACACAGCAGTTGGGAATCACTCCATTAAGAGTGTGCAGGTGTACCTAATCTTGTGGCCAGTGTGAGCATAGAAATACTCCCTTTGCTCCTTTCTCCAACCACACATCTTATCTCCCCCTCCCAGTGGGCCCAGACTACAAGTGCGACGAAACTGAGTTCTCCTGCAAAACGAACTACCGCTGCATTCCTCAGTGGGCCCGATGCGACGGCACCAACGACTGCATCGACAACAGCGACGAGCAAGGCTGCGGTCAGTACTGCAACTCCGTAGTGTGTACAAATATCCTGGGTTTGGTGGTCATCTCCTTTGCTCTAATTCTTTTTTTTTTTATATTGTCTTCCCAACAGAGGAGGTGACATGCGACCCCCTGGGCGATTTCCGTTGCGACAACCATCGCTGCGTCCCCATTCGCTGGAAGTGCGACGGGAGCAACGACTGCGGCGACGGCTCGGACGAGAGGAACTGCCGTACGTGACATTTGTAGAATTATCTGGTATTGGTTTTTCGATAGAATTTCAGCTAAATTGCAGCCGCGACTCTGCCGACTGCTCTTTCTAGAGCCGAGGCCCTGCTCAGAGAGCGAGTTCCGATGCGACAATGCACAGTGCATCCCCGGGAAGTGGGTGTGTGACCATGACAACGATTGTGGGGACAACTCGGACGAGCGAGACTGCGGTGAGCATCACCTCATCGAAGCGTTCTGTCACACAGAATATAGAAAGTTATGTGGACAGAAGCACTGTGACCCTTCAGTTCAGCATTTCCCAACGTTTACTACGCCAAGGCACATATTTCACATTAGAAAAATCACATAATCTACAAACAAAAATATCACAAAAAGTATATATATCCTCGCTGTCAGGCAGAATCTTTGCATCTCTAAAACTCAATACTTTTCAAGTAATCAAAAAGGGCCATCTTTCTTGAGTTATCAAACACTGCATTGTTCAAGTTGGTGTTATACCTTATATTGCGATCGTTTACTGTTATGTACCAACATCTATTTGTGAAAAAATATGAAATTGACCATATTTGGACATAAAAGGTTTACAATACAATTCACTCATAAATTTAGGCCTATTTAGTTGAACACAATTCTCTTGTATGAATGGCACCAGGTGCATACACAGTTTAGGTTTAATGGCCCGGTGTCCCAATACTTTAGTTCATGTACCATACCCTTTTCTCTTCCAGAGTTGCAGACGTGTCGTCCAGGCACATTCCAGTGCGACTCGGGCCATTGCGTCCCCGCTGTGCTGCAGTGTGACGGACGCCCTGACTGTCAAGATCTATCAGATGAGACCAGCTGTCGTAAGTAAACACCCTAAAGTCATTTCATGCATTGTTTTATGTGAGTAAAGTGTATCATAATTTCCATTGTATAATTTGCATCACGGCTTGTTGCGATGTGTCTAAACAGTTTGAATGATGCCTATCGCTCTCTTAGCCACTCGTTACCCAGGAGGCCGATGGTGCCCTCAGGGCCAATTCGAGTGCGCCAACCATCTGTGTCTGAACATGGCCTGGGTGTGCGACGGCACGGATGACTGCGGGGACCGATCTGACGAACAACTTACTTTATGCCGTGAGATTTTCAATGGCGTAGCAAACAGTATTAGCAGAACAATATAACGTACGGCATGCGTGTTATTTTGAACAGTGAACATCACATGTGAGATGCCGTCTCGATTCCGCTGTGCCAACGGCTACTGTGTCTACTCTGGCCTGCTCTGCAACCAGAAGGACGACTGTGGAGACGGCAGTGATGAGAAGGAGGAACTTTGTATGACTCAAACACACACTTGCATGTGTCACCATAACATGGTTTATCAATTATAACAAGTCCACATTTATCTTTATTTTATCAAACCTGTAAAACCTAATGAGATCCAATGCAAATGTTGTATGAAAAAAACCTACTAAAGATAATTTACAATTGCAAATGCGCCTATAAACTTAAAATGTTTTAATCCTCCGTTAGTCACTGAAATGGTGCCAAAATCCCATCTAAATAGCAAAGTAGTACAGTTGGTCCAAGGAAGTATCTTGAAGTGGTACATGTTGACTAAGAGAGACAAGCTTTATATGTCGGGGAGGAGCTAAGTTCAGCCTGGGTTGTCACAGAGATTCTTTGTCACATATAAACACGCACTTAGGGTTCATTTTGTCAAAATCAAATCAATTGTAAGAGATGTAAATGTAAAAGGTAATTTTATAAGATGAGTTTAAAACTGTTTTAGGATCATTTGTGGTATATTTAGTTTCAAATATTTACATAGGCAATTGTAAACATTTTAGGGGGCTGTTAATTACTCACTGAAGTTGATCTCTACCCATAATGTTCAGCTAAATAAACACTGTTAAAAAACCTGTCTGAAAGAGTTGAGAAACATTATCTTCATAAAAGCATTTTTATTTAATTAAATTATGCAGCTATATGGTATATTCGTCCCACAATGGGGAAATTCTGTTTTTTAAGTAGCGATTGGGTAGCAGCAGCGTACAATAACACTTTGATTTTATCAAAAAATAACGACAATATGTACGTATTTACGACGCTAAGGCAACGTGAGTCCAATAGTGGCAGTGAAATAGCAGCTGAACATGAACACATACGTATAGAAATGAAGAGGCTAGATATGCCTGTCGCGCCATTTTGTTTTGAAAATGTTTTCCTAACCAGATATGCGATGAATTCAAATTCATCTCATGCATCTCTTTTGCAAAGATTATTCTGAACAGCACTAATACGTCCTGACTTTGCCCTCTAAACTCAGTGGAATGGCTAAATCACAAAATGACATCAGTGATTGTGCCGGACACAAAGCCCCGCCACGCACAAGAGATAAGGAAATTTTATGGAATTGTTGCGCAATCAGCTTAGGCATCAATCATAACAAATTATTTGTGGTCGGGGCGAGGATTAAATAGCTTGTGGTGGGCAGTGGATTTAGATGTTGAGCAAATTAAAGTAAGAATTATATATATTGCCTCTTGGTTTTGTCTGTCCTGAGGATCAGACACAAACTAGAAGCCTGATTGTTATTAACCTGATGGAGTATCGAAAGGAAGTACCCTTCAAATGTCCTTGCAGATTAAATTTAAAAAATGCCAAAAGTGACCCAAAAAGACAGTGTTGTCCTCTTTGCAGGCCGCCCGCCCACCCTGGCCCCCTGCACGCTCGACCAGTTTAAATGCACCAATGGCCACTGTGTGCCTCTGCCTTATGTCTGCGACCACAATGACAACTGCGGGGACCGCACCGACGAGTTGGGCTGCAGTAAGTAGCACAAGAACGTTCTGCTCGATTGGACTCCTCCATTATACAGAATCCCGCTGCTGTTATATTGCACGGAAATGTCTGAAATCGTCCTGCGGTCTGGATACAGATTTCGGCCATGACCGTAACTGTGAGGAGAAGCGGTGCCAGCAGCAATGCACCAATTTGAACGGCACCGGATTCATCTGCTCCTGCGGGCCTGGATACATAGTGGACCCGGATAACACCTACACTTGCTTGGGTACACGCAAACTTCATAGTTACATGTATCGAGGTCTTCCACTGCCTTCGCCCTTGACAACCTCTGCTTTCTTCTGCAGACGTCAACGAGTGCGAGGTTTTCGGCACTTGCCCTCAACTCTGTAAGAACACCAAGGGCGGCTACGACTGCGAATGCGCTCCCGGCTACCGCAGAGTCGGCAACGGCCGACATGTGCGAGGCGGAAGGTGAGAGGAGTCCCCGCCACCGGTTCTCGCCCACTGTGAGAAAATGGCAGACATTTCTCCACGTGTCTTCACTAGGCGCCGCTCCCATGCTCCTCCTACCTGAGAGCGTTCGCATCCGGAGGTTCAACCTGCAGACGGAGGGCTACCACGACTTCCTCCAGGAGGCGGAGCGCATCATGGCGCTGGACTATGACTGGGACCACAACAACACTGGATTCAGTGAGTTATTGAGGCAGAATGAGGAGGAAAACACTTTTACATTTTTTGGATGTCTTCCATCAGGTATTGTGTACTTCACCGTGGCCAGCAAGGACTCTGCACCAGGCGCCATTAAGAGAGCTTATATACCTTCACTGGACGATGGCAGCAACAACATTGGCGCCGCTGTTGACCTCGGTATTAAGTACATCACCAGACCAGATGGCATTGCTGTGGACTGGGTGGGCAGGTAAGGTTTTATTTTTTATGTTTTATTTTTTTTTCTCTTATAAGTGTTCAGGTCAGGAGATTTAGGACCACACTCAGGGAGACATTTTCAGGCTTTGTGAGGTGTTCTCTTTGTCCTGGTATTTATGTTTGTAAGCACTCTCAAAAAAATTTACCAAAATAAAGGTTGGCTCTTAATAGGGAACTTAAATATAAGCGCATTTTACAGGGTTTAACGGAATTTCTTTCATTTTTCTTTTTTTCAGGAACCTGTACTGGGCCGACTCCAAGCTGAGGAGGTTAGAGGTGGCCATGTTGGATGGACGCTACAGGAAGCACCTCGTCAAGACCGAACTGGGCCACCCGTCTGCCGTAGCGGTCAACCCACGACTAGGGTAAGATCAGAGTTTCCAAAAGTACTCACAGTCTGTACTTAAGTAGAAGGACTGATTCAATTCCTTTACTGAAGAGTACATTTTAACGTCTATAGTTTTTTTTTAAAACTTTCACAAGTACAATAGTAAAACTTGTATTTGACTATTAGATACAATATCTGTTTTGATAACTTGCCACAACAACAAAAAATCTTCTACTTCTTCTACTTAATTGCAATAAGACAGTATTTTTACTTTGGTTACTTCATGTCATTGGCTAGAAGAAGTCACTAATCTATGAAGTTATGTTTCTGCAGGATGTTGTACTGGTCCGACCGTGGCGAAGCAGCCAAGATTGAATGTTCCTGGCTGGACGGTCAAGAGAGGAAGGTCCTCGTGGGGCAAAACATGGGTTGGCCCACTGGCCTGTCCATTGACTTCACCAATAATGACAGAATCTACTGGTCGGATTCCAAAGAGAACCGCATTGAGTCCGTTCTGCCTTCAGGAGAGGACCGCAGAACTGCTGTCTACATAGGTGAGTACAGAAACAAAAACCAAAAAGATTCCTGATGTTTACAGCTAAGCCCACCTGCTAATTTGGAATTCTGTCCGTAGACGTGCGAACCCCCTTCAGCGTGAGCGTATTCGAGGACCATGTTTACTGGAACACGCAGGAGAAAGGCGAGGTGTTCCGGCAGGACAAGTTTGGCCACGGGACCAAGACCAAGCTACTGACTGTTGGACCCTGGCTGACCCAAGTCTCTGTATACCAGGAGCAGCGATACAACTCCATTGACAGTAAGCTACACAAACGCACACACATCGACAACAGCAGCCAACAACCGGGTCAAGTGCCTTTGGTGGAATCACTACGTCATCATGAAAATGGAGCAGAATAACGAAATTCTGAGGTGTTATCATAGGTGGCCAAACATTTGCAAACATACCAGTGCAATGATAAATCTATTGAAATATGTTTCCCTCATTTTACACTTTTTTTTTTTTTTTTTTTTTCTCCCCCCATTTGATGTGCGTGATTTTGGTATGTCCCACTCACTGCTCTACTAACTAGTGTGTGTAATAAGTAGTTTAATGATAGAAAATGAAAAAAATATATACATCATAATCATATTGAACATTTTTGCATGCCTTTTATGTAACATTGCTTGTCTCCACAGTGAAGAATCCATGTAAGGGAACGTGCAGCCACCTGTGTCTACTGCGTCCAGGTGGCTACACGTGCGCCTGTCCCGAGGGCACCGACTTCGTCCCTGGAAGTAACATGCAGTGCGATGCCGGTATGCCATGTTATTACCCTCACCTTTAATGGACTATTTAATTCATTTGACCAAAATCCGCAGCCAGTGAGTGAGCATATGACAATTTGTAGGGTTTGATCCTCTACCCACCATGCCGCCACCATGCCAGTGTCAGAATGGCGGCACGTGCTACTTTGACGACAACAAGGCTCTCTGCAAGTAAGTGGCCCGATGCTGTGATTCGCAACCAACTGTGACGCAGCACATTAGTGTGCTCTGGGAAATGATCCACTTAATTGGTCTGAAAATGATTTATTTACTACAAATGAATCTATGTTCATCTTTTTATGGCAGTCACATATAGTGACTGGCAGAGCAATGAAATGCTCTTCCACGAGATGGCAGAAGGGACAATTAACTTGTGCAGCTACCTATTGCCGTTCATACGTCAGAATTATAGCTTTGTTTAATTAAATTTGGAAGTAAATTGCGTGAAAATCAACATTATGTAGTCGTCAGTTGGGAAACACTGGATTAATGTGTAGCATGTCCCACCGGATGGAATGTTGTGCCACACCATATTTGTCTCGTCTGTTTCAGGTGTCCTCCAGACTGGAAGGGTGAATACTGCCAGACGAGCATCTACAATGTGGTGGCATCATCAAGTACTTTGACACAAATACAACACATGTATCCTCACTGCCAAGTAGTTCATTTGAACTCACCCTCCAACGTGTCGTCTTCTTCGCAGTCGGCATCGCCATCGGAGTGACGATCATCATCTTGGTGGTGCTTATTGCCCTGGTCTATGCTGCCAGGAAGAAGTCCAACATAATGGAGAGCCTCTGGGACAGCCTTCCTTCCATGCCTTCATTGCCCTCAATGCCATCTATGCCTTCAATGCCCAGCCTACCTTTCTTCAGGTGAGATGACATGAGACTGGTTCTCAAACTTTTTACACCAAAATACTCTCCAAACAGAATTTGTTTTATCCCCAAAAAGTTATATTTCACGATATTGTAAGCCATTGTAACAATTTTCACAGTTTCAACATAAACACTGTGCTTGAATATAGAACATTAAAAACATTATAATTATTTAATTAAAATATATTGCATATAAGAGATGAATAAAAAATTTACCTAAATAGAAAATCAAACAGTTCTTAAAGATGAAATGCAAATGTATTGTACTTAAGTTAAATACAACTAAACTGGCAGCGATTCTTTTGTCGACCACTAGAGAGAGCCCTCTATTTAGAAAAAAGATACTTGTTTTGGTAAAAAAAATCCACATTATTATTCATTGCATGACAACATAATTTATTGCAAAAATATGTATAGGTAAATATATAGTTACCCAACTTTAATACTGTGGTTACCAAAAATACATAACTGTGTATCTGAACACTACAGTTAACAATATTTATAGACGCATACTATAATTACTACCCATGTATTTAGAACTATTGAAATTTTTGATAGATTTGAATGTGTTTTAAAGCAGTACTTGTAATGTATACACTGTATTAGAGTAAAAATAAGGAAATAACTAGTTCCCTATTATTCCTTTTTGAAGGTTAAAATAATAAGTACTTGTTCCTGCTTCTTTTGGGATAATTAAATTGTTGTATTTCATTTTAAGTCTTTAGGTTTCCTTGGTAATCTTTTTCTAAATCTACCACTACGGTATGCTTATTTTGCTCCTTTTTCTTCAGTTCAACATATAGTAACTAGATTGATACTAGTCCTAATTACACAAACGTTCAGTGTTCGTTTTGCTGACGTTTTTGTCATTCAGAAAGAGTCCTCCTCCAAATGTTTCCAATTTAGAAGACCCTGAAGGGACAAGGCTGAATTCAGAGCCGGTAAGCAAACGTATCCACACTACGAGGCAATCTTGCTGCAAAATCACTTTTCATTCATACAGCTGTTGTTTTCTGTTCACGCCACCCTTTACCTCCTTCCTGATTTCAGGTTCCATGTATGTCCATGGTGGAGACAGAGCAGAAGAGTTTTGACAATCCATCTTACGTGACCGGACCACAACCCGGCGCTGGGAGCACGCCCACCACCGCAGCCACTTCCATTGGAACAAGCCAGGTCCATATACAATAGTTAGATAGATAATACAGAAGATATATAGATACAGCAGATAGTAACTGAAGTCACGCCATGTGTAAACGTATAACATGTAATATGTTCTAACCTTCACGTTCATGTTTGCGCCTCCATATGCAGCAGAGCATCACAAATCCCTTTTACATGGAGGAGGTTAAGGCTGTGGGCGAGCCCACCAGAATGAGTGTGACCGCCAAACCTGCACCTTCCAAAAAGGTTCCTCACTCAATATGCATCACCAGCCTTGCGTTCCTGCTTTCAGCCTGAGCGCCATTATGATTGTCATTACGACAGCTGTTTACTTTCACGGACAGACTGTTGAACATAAGTCAGTGTTGTTGTGACACCCCGTTGATAACGGTCCTTTCCAGGAAATAGTCTGTATCAGTCTCCCATTTGTTATCCGCGTGAGAATCCCGTGACTCGAACTCTTCATCCATGCTGATGTTGCAGGAGGCCTTCGAGAACCCAGTGTACAGCTCGGAGACCGAAGACGCCGATGTCCCTTCGTCACCCTCCCATTTGAGCGTGCCGGTAACCATAGAAATGCCTTCCAATTTTTTTTATAGAATCCATCAATAGCTAGGTATATAAAGCCCCCCACCCCCAAAAAAAAGAAAAAACGTGGAAATTGGTTTCTTTCAAGGTACTGTGTGCAGCTTTTAAATTGATTTTGATTTCTTGACAGAGATTTGGACCCATCGAGGATGGAGGATTTGTGTCTTTCAAAAACCCAGTGTACACGGTGAGTGTGTGGTTTAGTTTTAAATACAATATTCGCTTTTGCAAAAGTAACGCCCAGTTTTTGTGGGTTTAGTTGTGAGAGCGGTTATTTAATACCGCCGTTGTTTTCATTGCCATTTGTTTGGTCGCAGAATTACGCTAGCACCTGTACCTGTTAAATGTTGGTGCCAATGTGGATTAAGGTATACAACAGTATATAGGGATACCACTTTTTAAGAGACTGAGTAGAAGTACATTTGATTGCTCACTGATGCAGAGTACCAGTACTTGATAATGCTATTAAATGTCTTAAATGTGTGATTGTGTTTTATTTTAACAGAATATTGTTTTCTTGAACATGGCCTAAGTTTCACTCAAATATAACAATTTTTAGAGTAACAACTTGGCATTATTGACATTTTAACATCCAACTGCATGTTTTTTGAACAGTCTTTCCAGACATCTCACCTAAATGTAAGCCTGTAACACAAGATATTTCACTTATGTGGTATCTCAATATGGAACTGTGACAGGATAACTAAAGTGGTAGTTTATTAAACCACCGCTTACTTTTCTCTACTCGATGTGCCTTGCCGAGGCTTTGTGACAGAAGCATGTGGCCGGCTCGTGAAACATAGCGGGCGACGGGGTTGGTGAAGTCCTATCGGTGTCGTAGTATCAGGGCATTTTTACGAGTACCGTACAGACGTACAGTATCGGCAGAATCGCCACCAATACGGGTATCGGTATGGGTGCATCCCTGGAACAATTTATGTCAGTACCAATGTTTCTTGAATTGCAGGAAGACGGGCGTCTGGCAAATGACGATTCCGACATCTAATGTGCGGTCGACGAGAGATGACGCCGACATTTCGCAATTGACACTGAAGATGAGAAGACTACAGTGCACTTTTTTTCCAACTCTGCTGGACATGGAATGTTTATACACCTGCATCAAATCAGCAAATTTGTAAATTAAGTCATGCGTTTGCTTTGATCGAATTATGTGTTTTTATAATGAATGATCTTATTTTCTAGCCTTTTGTACATTTTGATTCTTACTAATTTCAACCCTTGTAATTGTTATTTTTGTTTTGTTTTTTTGTTAAGCTATAAAGGTATGTGGCTGCTTCAGCTTCATTTGATTCAACAAAACATACTGTCTGCGTATCATTTGCAGTCCTCGCTTGAAGCTTTCTTTTCACAACGCGAACATCTCTGTACAGAGGAGGAGCCGTCGTCGTCGCGGCCATTATCACGTCCTTGGCTCGCGTGTCTGCCACTAATGCGCTTGGGCCCATTAAGACTGTTTGAGAAGGGCCTGAACAGTGATTCTCAGAATTGATGTCAGAACACGTCAAGGTTCCTTCCTATCAATCTTGAATAACTGCAATACAAGCAAATAAAAAGAACTAGGGGAAAGAGTAGCTACTGTGTATAAAGAATGTAACAGCGGTCCTGGAATTGCAGCAATTGAGTCAACATGCAACATGCAAAAACATGAACATGCAAACTCCACAGCCCAGATTTGAACCACCAACCCCAGAACTGTGAAGCAGAAGTACTAACCAATGGGGACCATCGTGCTGCCTTCAATTTGTATTTAATCAAATAATTGCATTTTTTAAATTGATTTCCCAGAGACGATGATGCTGATAATACTAATGACTATGGAATTATAATTGCACAAGAGAAGATGATTAAAAAACTAACGGTACAGGGGATATACAGTAGTTGTGGAAGCCCATGTGTGCCAGTTAAAAAAAAAAAGAAAAAGGAAACAAGATGCCAGTAATAGTGAGTTTTCTGTTTTTACAGTCAATTTATTTTTATTGGTGAAAATGGGCTCCCATAAATAATATATATTATGTGATTAATATAGATGCTTTTCTTTCATTATTGGTCCATCTGTTAAAAAGAAGACAAATACAGAATGTGGGGAAAACATTGGATGGATTTGAGAGACATTTGCTCGTCCACGGTGCTGCGTTCAGGTACAACCGAAAATTTAACAGAAATATATCTTCCTTCAGAAATGTGCGTTGCTAGATTAAATGACCACAATGCATTTTTCTAGTCTCTCGTACTATTTAAGAATCTGGTTTTCACTAAAGCTTTACGTAGAATAAAACCAACTTGAAGTTGATTTATCGCTTTCCAAACGAATACTTGCTCTAATTGTGACAGACCACATGAAATCCCGAGGCGTACTTGAAGGCATCGCAGGCAGGAGAATGGCGACCGGCCGAGAAAGGAGAAGGGAGGAGGGAGAAGGGGCAGAAATAAAAGCTCATGTGTGAACGCGGCCGAACAAGACACAAAAGAGGCGAAGAGGACGGGAAAAGGAAGGAAAAAAAAAGAAAAGAAAAGACGAGCTTCGAACAAGGTGAGCATGCTCGTTATTGCGCGTTTGGGTCAGGCTGCCTGCCCGCCTGTAATCACAGACACCTGTGAGCAACTCTACTTTATTTTCTACATTTAAAACCACATCCATCCATGCATTCACAGCTGTTGCTGATAAGTGCCTTTAGCAACTGTATGTAGCATTAGCAAGTGTCTGTTTATTGGGAATACATGGACTAGTCATTTTTATAATATTATTATTATTATTATTGTTAGTAGTAGTATTAATATTATCATTATTATTATAATAGTAAAAACAATTTCCCCCCACATTAGAGCACAAAAAACCGTTTACAGTGTTAAACAGAACAGTTAGCTTCAGTAACGAATTATTTTCTCCATCTCTGAGTTATGTGTGTTTCCCCTCTCGGACATGATTTAATGCTCCTAATGGAAGTGAATGGATTCAGCAAGAGCTTTGCATGCGTTCACACACATCATAACGAGCTCGGTCAAAAGCTTGTAACGCAAGCCACCGACCAAAATCCCACCGTGCCTTGCCAAAGAGACCCCCGGCCCACAAGCTGAGCTCAATCTGCAGGCTGGCTCCAGCCTCCGTCCTGCTGTGTGTGTCATGGAGGTGTTCGCAAGTCGTGTTCCTCTTGTAAGCCTCTTAAGAGCCTTCTGGCCTTTCCTGATCTCCTCGACACTGCATTCTCTCCTCTTTGATTCGGAGCACTTCTAATTGTGCATCATCAAAAACCGCTACAGAGAACAAACACCGGCCTCTCCGAGCTGTCGGTGCAAAGGTGTTTGAAGATATGTGCAAAGACTGAGAACTGTGAACTATGTAGGAGTCAGTTGTGTAAACAGAGCATACAGCAACCATTTGAGTTTTCCAGATTTTGGACCCAGGGCCTGACTTTACAAGGACCTTTAACCAGTTTAAGTCCCCATTAAACGGATCAGTTTCTCGTGTACAACGCGTGCTACGGCTCAATGAAGTTTGGCAAACTGAGTGAGGTTCTACCTGTACACGCGTACGCAGCGGAACACGCACACAGCGATGGGCAGGTGGCCGCGTGTCCGAATTGATGACCTCGACCCCGTTCCGTCTCGCTCCAGAGACCCGTACGACAGCAAAACGCGTGCGTGCGCACACGTTTTATAGAATGTCGAGGAACCCTTGTCTGTCAAACCAAACTCTCACTAATCCTCTAATGACTTCAAACCTTCATCCTATTGTCAAATGATTTTTGAGTGTCCCCGAAATGCGTGTCCTGTTTGTGTCCCCACATAATCGTGTGTACACTACGCACATACGCGCCGTGACGGGCAGATGGCCTTCTCTATGTATTGACGACTTTGCCCCGCTCCATCTCGCTCCAGAGAGTCATCCCGCAGGAAAACAAGCTTGGCAAACAGGTGTCGTGTGCGCAGGGAGATTTGACCAATGTGAGTAATGTATTACGCTGACGGGGACGGCCGGATGATTGATGGATACTCAGTTTTTTTGGGCTTTTCTAATTTAAGAGTCATGTTTGAGCATTTTTCGGAAAGCAAGAAAAAGATGCAGCAACCGCCTCGAGTCAACCTTTGCGGATGAGCGTGACCTGGATGACTGACAATCTCGTCAGACGTAAAGAAAAACAACATTTGTAGCAAACGCATTGTTTTTTTTTGTTTCTTTTTTTATATATTGTGATATTATGTTGAAAATGACTGGCAATTATGCGGCTCCCATACTTATCTTCCCCGAAACGTTACCTGTTTGTAAGGAGTAATTGTGGGCCAAATGAATAACCATTTTGAGTACCTTCCCATACTGCAACAAACTCCCCCATGTCTCTGGACCACCCCCTGAAATTCAACACGTGAATTCAGTTTAACTAGGCACGTCTCGCACAAAGCAAGTCTCGAGGACCCGTGCCGTCAAAGCAACAGGAAGTTGAGGCATTTTGTTTTGAAGCCATTTTTACATAAATTTTACGCGTCAGTTCGTGCGATTCAAAAATCAGTCGTTCCGAAAGGATCCAGCTGCTTGTGTATTAAGTGTAGAATATGAAATGAAAGCAGAAGGAATCATATCTGTCATGGCGACCCCGCCAGGTGATATACAGTATGACCTTGACATGACAATATTTCACAGACGCTCACGCAAATGCGTCACAAGGACGAGCGTTTCGAGGCAGATATTCAACCGTCATTCAGAGTTGGCATCTAGTTAATGAAATGGAAATTGGAACATAAATCTTGATATCAGTATCCTGGCTACAGATGCAGTCAGGGAAATGATTTCTGGGGTTTCAGATTAAATTCAGCAGGTAAATCTTTACGGGCCACGCACACAGAATATGCACTGTACTCGCAGGTTTCTCTTGGAGTCTACCACTTGTCTAAACTCTCCAGCAGTGCCAACGATGCCATCTTAAATGGAGAAGGCGAGAGAATGCCGCCGTACGGCCGCTGCGAATGGAGATCATTGTGAAAAGAAAAAGGGGGATGTTGTTGGCTTAGAGCGATTGTAATTAGAGAGAGTGAGGCGATGAAGGGAGGAAGAAGCGGAGTGAAAGAAGAGTGCGCAGTGTGGAAATGTCACTAGAAGGTGAAATGATTTGGACGGCTTTATTTACAGTTACTGGAATGCAACGAAGTGGAGAAGCTGCACAATAACTTGCAACGACTTCACGGTGACTCCAAGTATTCAAGTCTGTCTTTGCATGCAAAGGCATCCAAGGAAGACATTTTATTTTGTTGGCTAGCAGACAGATGGATGAACATGTGCAATCAGTGATGTTCACGTGACCCCCCCCCCCCCCCACACACACACACACACACTCCATGGCCGAGGTTAGCGAGGCGATGCCGCAGGCCGAGACGCTTTAATCACCGGGCTGGACCTTCAACCCGCAATCATGCACAGCAGTCAAAATTAGTGACCTTATAATATATACACGAATAGTCCTTCAGAATTAAACGAGGGGCTTGTTTTGTTTAGATTGTGTCCGTCATGGACAATCCACTGCACAACTACCGGAACAGTCGGTGACACCCAACATAAAACCTACAGCAATTTTTTTCTTTCTTTTTTTTTTTTTTTTTTTTTTTTTTTTTTTTTTTTTATTCTTCCCAGTTGTGCATGACATTTTTCACCTTGGCTGACCTTGAGGAGCAGCGGGCCCCATTGGAGCGACCTCGTCGCCGCGGTTCACCCTCTTTCCCCGTTCTCCCCCTCCGCACCCTCCGGCCTCCGTGAATGACTCAGCCGAGCATGCCTGCGGTGTCTGCAAACACGGGTACGACACGACGTGTGAAACGACGAGCGGCAAAACATTTGATGCGGTGCGCGCTCTACATCGCTGCAAACATGCAATAGTAAACACATTGTTAAATGTATTTAGGGAATGCTTCACTCCAGTCTTTGACTGGAGCAGAATGGCATGCTCACATTGTATTCTGTTGACGATCAGCGCAATGAAACGTGTATTCTACTACTTGTAGCAGAAGGCTTTGGTTGTAAATTTGATTCCAAAACTGACTTTGTTTTGACGGAACCTCTGTATGTGTTGCCAACTTGCATTATACTATATGTCATCCGTTAGATTTACATGAAACCCTGGCCTTGCTCACCTCTCAGCTCCACCCTGGCGCCAACCACAAGGAGGACCTGGTCTTCCTCAAAGACGTCTTCAGTGAGAAGAGCCTCGGCTACCTCATGAAGGTACTCTGTCCGTTTCTACGAGAGTTATGATATTGTGCGTGAACATATTTTGTCAGCCTAATAGCAGGATTGAGTCATTCTTGAATGTTTTTGCGCAACGAATTCAACATACAAGAAGGCTCCACTTGGTTTGATTCAACCTTAGCGCATTACGATGACCTGGATGAATGAGAATCTACACAGAAATTAGAAAAAAAACAACAATACAATTTTTAGCAAGCTCGTTGGTATTTTGTTGCGTGACAAGTCAAATAAAAATGACTTGGACAGTTATGCTACTAGGCTAACGAGATCAAGTGTAAAGCAGGAAATTATCCAAGTACACACAATTGCTGCAAAAACTATTCCATTTATTTGCAAAACATAATGGCTGAAATGCAAAAACCTATTTGAAAAATGTACTTTTGAGAGGAAAAAAAAGAATTGTTTGTCAGATCTTTCAGATAGGTTTTGCATTTTGCCCATTGAAATAATGCATTTTTGTTCATCTGTCTCTGTAAATGACATTTAGTGACGAGCAGAATGAATACGTTCTTCCACTAGATGACAGAAGGTACGATCAACCTGTCGCATTTTAAAAATGCATTGAACCTTTCACATAGTCAGTGTGGCTTTAGCGTTTCATATTTTGTTTTCTGTCATTCACTGAAGAATTCACCTATTCACTGTTTCTGTGCTCAAACCACGGGAAATGTATAAATATTACTATTATTAATTATCTTATTTTAGGTTGGCCAAAGCCTTGTCTTCTAGACCAATGTGCTTTGCCGCCATCTTGTGACATCTATTGGCAATTTCAACACTTGGTCTCTATCCCCCATGAAAAGATGTCCTGCACGTGCCTTGGCTCAAAAAAAGTTGGGAAACACTGCTAATTGTTTAAAACGCGCAGATCCACGAGAAACTGAAGCAGTACGAGAAGCGCACCCCGACTCCAGTCCTGCACAGCGCCTCCTGTCTGGCGGAGGATGTAAGTGCAGGGGCGCCCTGTGCCGGCTCGTCATTTTCGTCTTTTTCTTGACTTTGAATGAGAACGTTTGTTCCCCAGCTGACAGAGGATCTTCAGGACGGGCTGCTGGAGGAGGATGGGAAAGAGCTGCTGCTTCTGCTCAGCACTCCTCACCTCAAGGTACACACGCATGCGCATACGGGTTTTTTGGTTTTACTTTCCAAACGCCGTGAACGACACGTGGACCTCGCAGGCTGTGCTGTCGGCCCACGACACGGTGGCCCAGAAGGACTTCGACCCGGTGCTGCCGCCCCTGGACGTGTACGTCGATGACGAGCTGGAGGAAGAGTCGGTAAAGATCGTCCGCCTGGTGAAGAACAAGGAGCCTCTGGTGAGACGTTGGCTCAGATTACAAAAAAAATAAATCTGTTTTGACACCCAAGTATAGCGGATTATCTGTCTAAAAACCGAAGATTATTGCTTGTCAGTCTGATTGATGTTTATTTAGCTGTTGGGTTCCCGCATCCAGGGCGCGACCATCCGGCGAGACGAGGCCACCGGCGCCGTCATCGTGGCGCGGATCATGAGGGGAGGAGCGGCCGACCGCAGCGGTGAGAGCGACACCGCGGAAACATTTTCTCTGCGTTCACGTGCTGCACAAAAAGTTTTCCCTTTTGGGATGTTTAACCTGAACTTTCTATCAACAGGACGTCCTTGTCATCTCTGACACACAAGTGAGGAGATTACGTTGTGTAATGCTTCGCAAACTGTCAACAAGAGATTAAATCCTCCAGATTAGTGACACGAGATTGCATATTTTGAGATTCCAAACAGGGCTCGCCCCTGGATGTTTCCATGGCGATGTTATTAACTTCACGCCAATGGGGGAATTGCGCCTTTTTTTTTTTTTTTTTGCTTTTTTTTTCTTTTTTTTTTTTTTTCCTCTTTCTTCCTCTCAGGTCTTGCACTCTGTGAGACTTTACGCCACGGCGTTTGTGTTGCCAGGTCTGGTGCACGTGGGCGATGAGCTGCGGGAGGTCAACGGCAACCTGATAACCCACAAAAGGCCGGATGAAATAAGTCACATTCTGGTAAATGTCACGTTAACAACGGTTTGAATTCGGAGACCAAAGCGCTGCTTTATCCCGTGATGTTTTTCCACCAGTCACAGTCACAGGGCTCCATTACATTGAAAATCATCCCGGCCATCATGGAAGAAGACAAGATGAAGGAAAGCAGGGTGAAGACTTTCTCAAATGAATACAGTGTGAATGAAAGTTATTTGAAGCCACTGTTAATGACGTTATAATATTCCCGCCATTGTGCATGCAGGTCTACCTGCGGGCTTTGTTCGACTACGTGCCCTTTGAGGACAGAGCCACGCCCTGTCAGGAGGCGGGGCTTCCTTTTAAAAGAGGGGACGTCCTTCAGGTGGTGAGCCAGGAGGATTCCACTTGGTGGCAGGCCAAGAAAGTGGGCGACTGCAACCTGCGCGCCGCCCTCATCCCCTCCACACACTTCCAAGAGAGGTCGCCTTCCACGAGTGTTTTACATCTTTGGAATAAATATTAATATTAATATACAATTTTCTTAATTGCTAAAAAAGTGTCTTAATAATTTAAAAATCTATTAGAAAAGCAATCACGGGATATGTTATTTCAGGTACCCTGTTGACGAAATAGGTTATATTAATACCTGCGCCTCACATGTACATTTTATTGTTTAAAAATGCAAAATCAATTTTTTTGTCGCTCATTCTAGTAATCGATGGGATAATCGATTTGGAAAGATATAGCCCTCTACAGCCCTCTTTCTCATGTTTTTCTAGGATTACAAGATTATTTTTTATTGTGTCATTTTGTTTGGTAACAAAAACATATGCTCTTTGTTCTTTGACAGGCGCTTGAGATACCGCCTGAAGACCGGTTCCTTCCCGGTCTCAACGTGCCCGCATGTGACCACACGTAAGCCGTAATCGCCGCTCTCCTTTCCGCCATTGCCCATATTAACCCTTAACGCAACGAGCCGTTCGGATTAGATCCATGCTCGTGCGTCGTAGCGTCAAAATGTAATCTAGCCGACGAGATTCATTGAGCGATTATGGAAACGGAACAGATTACATCGATGCGCCTTTTTCAGATTCATTAGATTAGATGGACGCTCGTGCATCGTAATGCCGGTCAAATGTAATCTAACCGACGATATTCATAAAGAACGATTATGGAAACAGAACAGCGTTTCCCGTTTTAATCTCTACGATCTATCGTGTCATTGTCTAATTCAGTTTAAGGCGACGTTAAAATAAAAAGGGATGCCTTGTGCAAAAACACAGGTTTTCGTGGTGATTGATCGCAGTTTTCGGACATTAGGCATCGTTAAGTTTTTTTATAATGTGATGTGTTTTTATGTTAAGCGTTTTAGACTCTCCCCCCCTAAAAAAAAAGTTCATATAAAAATCATTTTTCATAATAAAAAAAAAAAAAGACAAATTAGGAGATGCGGGGGGGAAAAAAAATCAAAATCAGATGTTAAATTGTTTGAAAGAGGGACAGTGGTTGTCATGCTGTGTTGCTCTCCGCAGTGATTGTGTGTGTCCTTCCTTGCATTGCGGTCATCAGACGAGCGGGCTGACCGAGGTATGAAAAACACACACCATTTTGTTCCACTTGTACGATATCCTGTCACGTGTCCTCTTCACTGTGTTTAACCTGCTGTGTTGTGCCAAGTCCAAGTGGCTTTACCCTACCTTCCTTCCTCTCACCCTGTCTGCTCCTCCTCCTCCTCCTCCTTCCGCTCGCTCCGCCCCGCAGACGACAGCGACGTTGAGGCAAAAGACGTAGGTGAGGACGAATCACTGAATGAATGAACGGGTGTCTGTGCGCTAATCAGTGGCAGAATCTCTTCTCATTGGAGCGGTGGACTTGGATATGTGTGTGGGTAGTTTTACGGACGGGTGAATGAATCAGTATTCATTTGCGCCCGGTGCTGCCATCCAAGCATCATTGTGGGCAGATGGTGGACGGTTAAAGAGCGCTGGCATGAAATATAGACTGTCTGACCCCATTTGGAACTTAAAACGTTCTTAAACCAAGGTAATGTTTTGCGTTGAAATGAGTGTAAATGCGATTAATTCGTTCCAGCTCCAAAATTAAGTGAGCCTTAGCTTTTTTATTAGTGTGTGTGTGGTTAAAAATAAATATAGTGCGATATACAAATAAGTGAAAACACACACACATTTAAAAAAAAAAAAAAAAGGATTGAACAACAGCTTGTAACTTGAAAAACTATGGTTGGGCAATCGTAAGTCAAGGTACCGCTTATCATTATCAATTATGAGTAGAAGGAACTAGGTTTGTTTGTGCGTTATTGTGAGTCCAGCAGGCTTTTGTGTGCTACGCTACTATGCTGCGCGCTGTAGCTGTTTTTTGTAGCTCTTGTGGTGTGTGCTAATGTTGTGGTCTAGTAGGCGCATCAGCACCGTGTCACGATGGTGAGCTTGAACAACTGCTCTCGTTTGGATTGTAGTTTCTCCCACATCGAAGGCAGCAGCTGCCTTCTGTGGCCATGTTTTCTCGTGGGATTTTAACTCAGGTACTCTTTATTCCTCCTTCGTTCGTCTTGTGTATCCACATTATTGTGTGGTGATGTGCTGTCAGATTTATTTTATATAAAATATGTGCCTTGGCTCAGTAATGGTTTGGAAACGCTGGTCTACCTTGAGCTCTGTCCAATAAGTGTGTTTGACCACAGCTGGCCTGCGCCAAAGTTTACGTCTGAAGAGGGAGCGGGAGGGATCGCCGGCGGAGCATCGCACCCCGGACGCCAATCACGGTGATTTCCTGATCTACGAAGAAGTCGCGCTCTACCTGCCTCGGCCCGGCGAGAGGCCTCGTCTCATCGTGCTGCTCGGTGGGTGGGGTCTTACCAGAGCGCCGTCGTCGCTAAAGAGAGGCTAACGACGGTGGTCGGTCCGTGTGTTGCGTTCAGGATCCCTGGGAAGTCGCGTCGCCGAGCTCAAACAGAAGGTGATCGCAGGCAACCCCAGACTTTACGGCTTGGCTGTACCTCGTGAGTGGACTCGAGCAACACGCGCACACGCTAGCTAGTCTACCACCGTCGTTCACTCATCTTTGCGTGCGCGTGACGTAAGATACCACCCGACCCCGGAGGAGTCACGAGCGAGAGGGAGTGGAGTATCACTTCATCACCAAAGCTGCTTTCGAGGCCGACATCCACAATGGCAAGTGAGTACACGACAGTACACTATATAGAACATCCAGGCGTGCTTCCGTCTTGTTTCCCCTCACAGTAACGGGAATGTTCCCACGGTTGTGTTTTCAGGTTTATTGAATACGGAGAGTACAAAGATAATTTGTACGGCACCAGTTTGGAGTCCATTCACAGAGTTCTGCTTCAAAATAAAATCTGCCTTGTGGACGTGCAGCCTGAGGTTGGTGGTGACATTACCGCTCCATTCGTGATACTTTTTTTTGGTGCAGCATATAAATGAATGAATTATACATGTACTTTTAGTTTGCGTACTTTGCAGTCAATTTTTGTTTGCAAATTGTACAGTCTTCATAGAATATCTACAGGTGCTTACTTTGTACAGTATGCAGGTGATTTTGAAATCAAATTTTCCCTTTCCCAACATTGTCACGGAGGCATTGAAAGTTCTCCGCACGCCCGCGTTCAAGCCCTTCGTCGTCTTTGTGAGACCTTCCGTCGACAGCGAGAGGAAGTCTCTGAGCTCCTGTTCCTCGCTCGTCAGCGTCGCCATCACGGTGAGTGGGGAGATGTATGAGTCTCCATAGCAACCGGCGATGTGAAAGAGGCACTTCAGTACTCCTACACAGTCAAAATGTGATTGAATACCTAAGCAGAAGTGTGCACACCCTCGTATAACTGTGTTCAGAATAAACCAAGCAAATTGAATTCAAGCTAATGTTAAATGTGAGACAGCACAAACCTGTCACCATTTAAAGTGGGTTTGATAAACATAGGTCCTTTTTTTTAACATCACAAACTACAATAAAAAAAAATAAAAAATAAAGCTGTGTGACTGCATTATTGGCGGTTGATTTTGTGAGCAGGAGCACGACATGCAGGACATGAGGCAGTCAGCGGAGCGGATGGAGCAGAGCTACGGCCACTGGCTGGATTACGTGCTGGTGAAGGAGGAGCCGCTGGGGGCCGTCGCTGAGCTCCAGGCCGTGCTGGAGCGGGTGCGACAGGAGCCCCAGTGGGTGCCCCTATCCTGGGTGAGGACCTAGATCTTCTTGAGACCTGTACCAGCTGCCAACACCACTGTGTCAACAACTCAGCCTTGTGCTCCATTTTTTGTCTCCTTGCCAAACTGTCCATCCACAATTACTGTTCAGTGTGCATTGACTGAGATACAAACTGCAACATGACTAGTTAGTTTTGTGTGTTGCAAAGGAATTATTTCCATGGAAATTGAGGGTAAATATAAACTTTTTTTTTGTCAAACAGACATCCATGCAAAATAGCTTGCTCTCCTTGCCTGCATGAAAAGACTATTTTAAAATTCACTTGAGCAGTGGTGTATCTGAAGCTCACTCGTAATGAGTTTTGGACTACAAAGCAAACAAAAAAGGATAGCGCCAAATCTGTTTGTCAGGATGAGAAATATTTCCAAGTTTCCTATTAAGAGCCAATTATGAATTCCTGTTTTGTTTCCAACTTTGAAATTTGCAGGACTTTTGCAACACTAGTGATTCGTCATGGGACAATGTTGACTGCAAGTGCCAAACCAATCATGCGAGGCAGGATTGTTAAATATACGCATAGCACCCATTCACAGCCGCAGCTACTTGTCTCATGTTAAATGTTTTTTGTTTGCTGTTAACAACAATGAAAAGTTTTAAACAAAACTCACTTTTTGAGTGGGCAATCTATTTATTTTAGAACAAATGGAACAATTACAAAGCAAACCATGAACAAAACCAGGAAAATATACATGAGACTGCATTGTGTGCAAGAGAACAAAACGGTGAGTTACTTCCATAGCTTCTTGATGGACATGTTCTTCTCGCTGTCCTTCTGCATCACCTGGAGGACAGTCAACCAAAACATTAGGAACGCAGTGCCCGCAATTACACATTTTATCAAAAAGTGTCACATTTTGGTTAATTAAAAACAGAAAGAACAAAAGAAGAAGACCAGCCTTTGCCACAGCCATCTCAAAGTCCTCCTGTGTGACGTGTACTCTCCTCTCTCTCAGGGCATACATGCCTGCCTCCGTGCACACGCCCTAAACACACAACACGTGTTTGAAAACAACAAAAGCGCACACGGAAAATGTCATTCGAGTGGCGAGCCCTCACCTTAACTTCGGCGCCCGAAGCTCCGGGCATCAGCTCTGCGATCTTCCTCAGGTTGATGCCACGCGTCAGGTTCATCTTCCTGGAGTGAATCTTGAGGATGTCGAGGCGAGCCTGGTGGACGAGAAAGAAGCCGTGAGGTCACCGCTGTCGACTTTCATCATCTCGAGAGCGGTTACCTCTTCGTTCGGAGGGGGGAACTCGATTTTCCGGTCGATCCTGCCTGGCCTGAGGAGAGCAGAGTCCAGGATGTCGATGCGGTTGGTGGCCATGATGACCTGGCGTCGCCACAGATTGTTCACATTTAGACAACGCATCACAATTAATACATTTATAGTCGTACAGTGCAGTTTTCCCTTGCTATATTGCACAGACCAGGCATTAAGGAATCATTTAAAAACTATTTTAAATCTGTTTAACACATGCAGGAAGGTTACAACTACAGCTGCAGGATATTGACTATTTTATTGTCTACCAATTATCCCATCAATTAAACAGCGAAAATAATTGATTTTGCATTATTGAACAATACAACATGGATGTGAGGGGCAGGTATTGTTGTCCACATGGCGTCACCAGCCTCACATTCTACGCTGTAGTAGCTGTGACTACGAATGCGCGTGGGGTTCAAAATGTGCGGCTTGGCCTGGTAAGTGACGTCCTTGGGAGTCAGCGAATGAGACTGTCGGGTTAGCTGTTGTGAGATCAGGTTAGCGGCTGGTTGTTACCTGGCTAACCATTAGCCAGTGCGTGTGTCGAGTTCCTGGGCGTCAATGTAGCTGTAGCAGCTCAAGTATGAATGCTTATTATGTCTTCGTTTTGTTACCGTTTGCTCAATAAAGTGATTGTCAATCCTCGACCACTATATGTTCTAACTAGCGGTGTTCGGCTATATTCAATATGCTAACATTGCTAGCTATAGAAAATATATGACTGGATGAATTGAATCCCTAAGACTTCAAGTGGCCCGTTTCGAAGCGACGGCATGCTCCACCTTGATGTTCTTGGTGGCCTCGAAGCCGTCCAGCTGGTTGAGGAGCTCCAACATGGTCCTCTGCACCTCGCTGTCCCCGCCCGAGCCCCCCTCCAGACGAGACGAGCCGATGGAGTCGATTTCGTCCATGAAGATGATGGAGGGCGCGTGCTCGCGGGCCATGACGAACAGCTCGCGCACCATCCGGGCACCTGGGTAACAAGTTGATGTGCTTACATTATTATTCAGTGGAGAAGGCAACGTCTGGAAAGCATCTTCCGCAATAAATGGAGGTTGACTGTATTTGGGTTATGAGCGCCCACCCTCTCCGATGAACTTCTGGACCAGTTCGGAGCCCGACACCCTAATGAAGGTGCAGTCGGTGTGGTGGGCTACGGCTCTGGCCAGCAGGGTCTTCCCCGTCCCCGGAGGTCCGTACAGCAGCACGCCCTAAAACGACGACAAACGTGTTGTCAGAGGGAAAGTCCCTCCAGTTTTTATGTCCTCTTCTTACACGTCACTCACCTTTGGCTGCGCGATGCCCAGCGCTTCAAAAAGTTCCGGGTGCTTGACGGGAAGCTCGATGACTTCCTTGATCTCCTTGATCTGCTTGTCCAGACCGCCGATCATCTCATAGGTGGAGTCAGGGACCTTCTCCACCATCATGAGGGAAACCAGAGGGTCCACCTTGTTGGGGAGGATCTTGTGCAGCGTGTAGCTGTCGTTGCGCAGAGCCACGCGGCAATTTGGGGTCACCTGTGACAGGACGGTGGAGACGAAGCACATTTTGTCTTTATTAAATGGATACTTCTACTGCTACTAACAATAATTGTTCTCATTTTGTTATAAAAGTGACATTTTTATGCGCACATTGACAAATCTCATTTGCAATAAATGGCCCAACATTAGTGGGAGCATTTGGTTGTAGAAATTGCTACTACTATTGAAGAGCTGCATGTGAAGGTGGCTTGTTTGTGTTAACTACTCAACACAGCGATTTCTGTAACATGGGTTCATGATTGTGTACCTGCTAGACACAGTTGAGATTTCAAAAATTGTATACTTTTCCGAATCCTAATTTCCAAGAGTTCTCTGAAAAAAAAAAATAATAATTTGCGAAATCTGAGTAAACAGATGTGTAACATTCTGATTCTTCGTATTCCATTATGGCGTGAAATAATTTCCAGAAGATTATAGTTTGGTAACGTATCTCCTGCAAATAAAAAAACAAACCCAGATGACAAAACGACTTTTGAAACTAATTCAAAACCATAAAACTCTCCTTGAACCCAAATTTGAGGACTATGTACTCCTATTACCACTTTTACGTAAGTAGTTTGTAATAATATAACCATTTTCACCTCAATAATATATATATATTTTTTTATATAATTTGTAAACATTCCCTTAATATTTTCACTTGCACTGTTTTTTAACTTTTCATTGTGGCTCATTTAATCCTAATTTGTTTTACGTTAAAGTATAATAATGTGCAGACTATTTGATACATGATGTATGAGTTCAAACAAAATAAAAAAAATGCCACAATACTCACATCATTGATGTCAATGTTCTTATCCACATCCACCACAAATTTTCCTTCAGGATGTACCTGGCGGGGGAAAAAAAAAAAAAAAAAAAAAAAAAGATAATTTACGTCTGTGCGCAAAGTGTATTTTGTACAAAAAGTAGTGCACACACCTTGACCAAGACTTTCTTTTTGTCCATGACCCTGACCACTTCTCCTACGTAGGAGCCTTGCTCCTGAAGCAGCTGCAGCTCCTCACGGAGGAGACGCACTGACACACAAACATTTGGGATTATTATAACTATTATTCAACACATCCATATTATCTGTCAACCTTGCGCGTACCTTTAGCATTGAGCTCATTCCTCTGTGCTTGCAGTCTTCTGAGATTCTGGCTCTTCTCGTTCACGGTCAACTGTTGGAAAAAAGAAAATTAGGTTAGAGGGGCTACATTTGGGGGGGGTATAGAAATGACTTCAGCTTACCTGTAACTCTTCTATTTTCGATAAGTAGTATTGGCGGAGACCCGAGCCACCTTTACTCTCTCCCATCTCCATCTGCAAAGTGAGTCAAACAAGCATGGAAAAACAACATAACACTGAAATGTGGTCATAATTAGTCACATATTGTACAATCCCATTTGAACGAGTGCAAAGACGAAAATGCATCGAAACGCATGCAAATGAGGGCAAAACGAGCAACTAGGTCTGACGCATCGTCTTCATATGCTAGTCGGCAGAGAGACTAACAGCGCAAACAAACAGCTTGGTCAAAATATTGTCTCTCGTTGTAGTCTAAACGTTGACGGCAAACTAAAGCGCTGACAGTCATTAACGCGTGAAGTCGACACAGAGCTGGTTAGCTCGTCGACTAGCCTAGCCACAATGATACAGCAAACCGGGAGCAACATTGTTTTGAATCAAGTCAGGCTTCAACAATAAACTAAAATCGTACTACTAGTTTCTAATTGTTTGAATTGACTAGAATATAGAAATATAAACACGGCAGCGACGTTTAAAGGCAATTCTAGGACTAAAGTCTCGAAAAGTGCCGAAAAATCCACCTTACATTGTCGGTGCTGTCGCCCTCCATCTTGGAAAGCTCGCATCCGTTGGACAGCTGACGCATTTCCGGCATATTTCTTCTTCTGGGGAAATATATGGGGATCTGCGCAGAGCGCCGTCTACTGGTCAAAACCGACGCAGAGTTAGCGTTACCGTAAGTCACCCATTAGGAGGGCACTCAAAATCAATACTACCGCTTTTAAATGCCCACCCATCTCTTTTTATTTTATACAGAAATGAACCTAACGTGCATGTTTTGGAATAGCAATGATAATGTGCTAATATATCAACTTTTTACTGGTTTCTATTCCTATCATTTTGTACGTTATCATTCCAAATGTCACAGGTGTGTTCATTTGTTGACTGCGGGGTAGTTATTTGAAGAGTAATTATATTACTACAACCAGGACCGGTCAGACCAGTTTCAAACTGAAGCACCTGAGCTCTCTGGCTAGTCTTAACATGTACTTTCATAGCTTAACTTCAGTTCTTTGTACAACTCAGAGAGCACCAGTGTAGTAATGTGACATTTGTCAGTATGTTTATTAAAAAAAGACTCCAAACATATGAAACATAAAGAGCTTTGCTTGAAGTTAAAACAACATGCAAATATTTAACCCAAAAACAAAAAGAAAGCAACATTTCATAACAAACAATTTGGCACATTGGTGAGCATGGAATGTAGAAGGAAACGTAAGCGATCCCGTGCAACAAAAATGAAGAGCTGGCTTGAGCAATTACAAACTACACACACATTGATTGTCAGACACAATGTTTCAATCCTACTTATGTACCTCAAACAACATACTAACATAAACAAAAAAGTAAACATTCAGGAAGTAAAAAAACTAATAATCATTCCCCCCAAAAAATTATTACTGGAATGTCAGGATGGCTTGTAAACATTTGAACTTGGACTAATTGTTAATAAAGGCGACAAGTTCACTCTTTAGGTGAGTCGGATCCCAAGAACCTGCTCCAGCTCTTGTCTTCTCTGCTGCACCTGAAAGTGAAGTAGGAGGAGGATGTCAGAACACGGTGGGGGGGGGGGGGGGGGGGGGGGGGGGAGAAGGAAACATAAAAGAAAGAAGAAAAAGACGACAAAACAAGAAAAAGGGAAAAAAGAGGAAAAGGAAATGAAAAAGAGAAAAAGGGAAAAGAGAAAGAAAAAGGACAAGGAAATAAAGAAAGGAAAAAATGGACGATGATGTCAGTCATGATTTAGAAAGTGTACCGCGGGGGTGAATTGTTTCGTATATTGACGTACTTTGGAATAAACGTATCTGCCGACCGCCTCTGTCATCCATGGCGCCTGGTAGAACTCAGTCCTCCTCTCCTCCTCTGGATTTCCTGTCACATCTGTCATCAGCTGGAAAAAAAATGACCAAAAGTAAACAGAAAGTAAACAATTGAACAACAAAGTGGCGTTATGGTTGGGAAAAAAAAAATAATCTTCTTATATCAAAATGTTCACCTTCAGATCTCTACACTGAGATTTGAGCCAGTCCTGGATGAAGTCCTGAGGATTATTACTGAAGCTCAACATGAAGTCTCTCTCGGTCTTCAGCTGGTTGATGTACTCGATGGTCTCGTGTATCTGCCAATGCAAAGTAGCAAGTGTCACATGCACATTTTCGTCTGTTTTTCTATAGTTTGCGCAGAGTGTCGCCGCCTACAATGACCTTTGTCTCCAGCGCCGCGATTTCTTGCTGGTTGGTGGTGGACGACAAAAAGCTGCTCATTTGGGTTTTGAGCGGGTCGTCCACCTCCACGTCGATGTCATAGCACGCCGTCTTCTTCTGGTCATTGGGGTCCACGCTGGTCAAAAAGACAAAAAGATGGATTTGCGTTCCCTAAAATGGATTTGTAATTACTTATGGATGCCACAAGATGGCAGCAAAGCACTTAAACGGAGAGGATCATAAATCTCCGACCCCACGCATCTAGTATGTACCCAATTCCATGTTACATCCATCCATCCATCCATCCATTTTCTGAGCCGCTTCTCCTCACTAGGGTCGCGGGCGTGCTGGAGCCTATCCCAGGAGTCATCGGGCAGGAGGCGGGGTACACCCTGAACTGGTTGCCAGCCAATCGCAGGGCACATACAAACAAACAACCATTTGCACTCACAGTCACACCTACAGGCAATTTAGAGTCTCCAATTAATGCATGTTTTTGGGATGTGGGAGGAAACCGGAGTGCCCGGAGAAAAGCGACGCAGGCACGGGGAGAACATGCAAACTCCACACAGGCGGGGCCGGGGATTGAACCCGGGTCCTCAGAACTGTATGCTGACGCTCTAACCAGTCATCCACCGTGCCGCCCCATGTTACATAAACAACTATATTCAGTAGTTAAAATTGTTCAAAACAAAACGACCTTCAAATGAGGCTCTTAACACATTCACTGCCATTGACGGCTTTAGAAGTCAAATATCCACATTAACTGGGAAGGCTGGCAGCGAATGAGTTAACAAACCAGCACAAACTGACGTGACTTCGCACGTGGGCAAACAGATATGTGCACTAGCACTTTACACAAAAGTTAAACAAAACTTGATTTCACTTTTGACCAACAACAAAGCAGGACATCCCAAATGCAGGAGAGAAAACAAGATTCCACCAGATGGCGCCAAAGTAATACATTTATTGCTTTGGCCTGAGCACAAAACAGCAAAGAGACCGGATTTTCAGTGAATAACAGCACATAAGTTCCAAAAGAAATTAGTGAAAATGCGAACTCACGAATGCTAAACAGCAAATATGCAGAGGTTCACTGCATACAGAGACTGAGCCCTGCCGCAAATAGCGAAAATGGAATAATTGACCCCCCCCCACACAAGGTTTATAACTGCTGTTAAATGCCACCAGATTGCGGCAAGCCACTACTTTACTATTTCTAAATGAAATTCCTCTCCTCATTTCAACATAGTCCTTGAGACCAAGATGCCCCAAAAGAACGGCCTTATTCTGATTTAATGTGGGTTTTTTTCTCTGTACCATGCCACATCATCCGAGTTGTGCCAATGGAGAGCAATAAATGGGAATTGCGTCACTTGAATGCAGTGTAAATCCAGCCAACAAGATTCTGGGCGTGCTGGATGAAAGAGAGGGCTTCAATCCAAACAACCATACCTGATCATGTGATTGATTACGATGGGGTCAGGATGCTGGAGCAGCCCGGCCAGTTTCATGGGAATCTCAGAGAACCTCATCCGACCGCAGCCAAATATCTGTTCAGTATTTGGGTAAAAAGCACAGCATATATGTATAAAAAAGAAAAAAGAAAAAGAAAAAGCTGTGATAGCAGCGCAAGTGGCGCTTGGGTGTCTCCTCTTATCCGACCTTCTTGAAATAGTGATTGCAGTTGATGTACTCCTTCTCGTGACTGTCTTGCAACTTGTTGTTCTTGATGTAGAGCCAAAGAGCTTGCATGATGCTGGCCCGCGTCTGCGTGTGCACTCCCAGCAGCCGAGCCAGCCGCAGATCCAGTTTGTACTGAGGAGGCTGTGCCAGCAAACAGAGAGTTTAAAAAACAGAAAAAACAGTTGAGCATTTAAAAACAAATAAAATAAGTTCAGTTCGAAAGGCGGAGGCGTGGAAGAGCACACACACCTGGTGGTCGAGCATGAGCAGAAGGGTGCATTTGACGTTCACGTCGCCAGGCCTTTTCACCTGGAAACCGTCCGTCTCCTGAGTGGTGGGCATTCTGTGCCACTGACACATTGACGGACAATAAATCCACTTCAAATAATATGCCATGGAAAAGAAATAATCATCACTTTGTCCAATTGTTGGGTAGAAGTAGGGGACTGACAAGCTGATAGCGTTAATAAATAGTAAACTATGTTAAAAGAGTCCACTTACGTTTTGTATATGCCAGCTATTAAACCCATTCAATCCCATAGATATTTCTTTTAGGTATTTTATAGGTACAGTATGTAAGAACATTTAACGTCTTTCATCTAAGGATGATTGTAATAATCAATTATTGTACGATTAATTGATTGTTTATTCTGTCAATTCCGTGAAATTGATTGCGGAGAGTGATGTAGTATTTTCATGCAACCAGCAGAGGTGCTGTTGATTCGTTCTCAATTACTTTGCGGCCAGAAGAAGAACAGCTCGACGTTACATAGCATTTAATGCTTTATTGTTAAAACAATGGCTGTTAAACAGATGGAAGTATTCTTGAAATGAATATTTATCTAAGTTAGTCCAATAGCATAATTTCCTAGGTCACTCTTTTTTTAACACAATAGCAAAAAAAAAAAAAAATTATATATATATATATATATATATATATATATACACACACACACACACACACACACACAAATGGATGTGTATGCTAAAAACTGTGTTTTTTCTTCATGTCTGTGTAGATTGTCAGTCATCCTGGTCATTGTAATCTGCAGAGGTTGAATTGAGGCAACTGGACCTTCGTGAGGCAATTATGCTATTAGGCTAACGATCTGTGAAAAATACACTTTCCTTATCTTGTGCCATTTAACATTAATTAAATAATCATTTAATCGATCCTTAATTTCCAATCTTTTTCAGGAACTAGGTTCAAATGAAAGTAGGACAGGAGTCATTTGAAAAAGGGCTGGTTTAACCGTGACGTGTTGCAATCCAATGTTTTCGGACTGACCGTGTCGGGCCACGATCCAGATCCGAGATCTCTAAGCACTGACATTGAACCATGTCAAACAAAACGCCCGTTCCAAAAAAGCTTAACGATTCCATCTGAATTCCATTTTCTGGTCAAGTCAGGCTGGCGAAAGAAACCATTGCTGCTTTCCACATGTTGAAATTCAAAGTCGAATGCTTGCCCGCTTATGTCATACCTCCACCAAGTGGTTGTCGGGTCCGTAGAGCTCCTTATCGAGCTCGATCACCAAGCTCTTAAAGAAAGATGAGAACTTCCTCTTCTGCTTGCCAGGCTGGGAACACAGTGTGTGTAACAGAACATGAAAACACACACACACACACACACACACACACACACAACAAAGGCTGCAGTGCAAAAACTAAAATCGAACCCAGATTAAATCTCGATTCTCAAGGCAAAATATGTTTGTTCTTTGCCTGCCAAGATATTTTTTCTTACCGGGCAGTTTTTGTGGAAGAGCATTTCAACTGTTTCAAGCACTTAAAAAAATAATAATAATCTTATTTTAAAAGCTATTATAACTTGTTATGGAGACACGATTACTGGTTAGGAGTAATTTCCTCTTAAAATACAAATTCATAATTCTATTGGTGTAGGTCAGTGATTCTCAAAGTGTGGTATTAGAACCAAATTGACGTTAAAATGTTAAACTGCATAATATTACAGTGGCTTCAACCTTTTTTTTTTTTTTTTTTTTTTTTTTTTAAATCTAGTACAGTAGATTTAAGTACAGTTCAGTTTTATTTTCAAACATTTATTAAGGTATGTTTAACTCCTATGTGTAATACATTTGAAATGCATTAATTAAATTAAGCACATTTTCCTATATTTAAGCACAGTGTTAATATTTAAACTGTGCATAATGTTACATTGGCTTATATTTTTTATTATTCCTTTTTTTTAACCCACTAGTCCATTTGCTAAGTACAGTTCAGATATATTTACCTTTTAAGTATACATTTGTATTTTATTTTTTTAGAACTTTTTGTTTTCAAACAGTGTGAGGTATTTATATATATTTTTACATCTTAGGTGCAATACATTTTAATCGCATCATTATTTAAATAGTATATTTCCCTATGTTTAAGCACAGTGTTTATGTAACAAATATACTTTGTAATTATAAAACCCCTTAGGCCAACAATTCTACTGTATTTTAATGTTGGTGATTATAGTGGTACTTGGAAAGGTTTTTTTTTTTAGGCGGCACTTGGTGTAAAACATTTGAGAACCTCCCATGTACAGTAGGTAGTACAAATACACCAGTTTTAAGACGTAGGTGCGCGTTTTTGAAGCTCGCTGTGTTTTCTCTTTTTTATTTATTCCAGAAGTCTTGCCAAGTTTTCCTCTGCTACTGGAAGATCATTTAAAGTAATAAAGTCCTCACTTCATTACTGTCTTTCCTAGTTTTTTTTAACCCTATTTTTTTGCAGCGTTGTCTCTCGGTTTCAGCTGCATTGTTGCGCGCTGACCAAATTGGGGGTGGTGAAGCATTAAAAAAAAAAAAAAAAAAAAAGTGTCGACAAACAGAAAAAATAAAAGCTGCGAGCACACCCGCTCCCTCCCCAGCCCTGTAGAAGCATGTTTGCACAACATGACCTCTTTCACTTCTCTTCTGACATCCTCCTCGTCTGTGAGTGCATGCCTGAACATCCCCTTCATGTGGCCCCAGATGACACCGCGAGTGGTGCTGGAATTGATGGAGGGAGGAGAGGTATGTAACGGCCTGCGGTTTCAATTCCCGCCTTCGAAAACCAACGCAAGGGCCTGCGTGTCAGCAGTTCGGGGTGGAGCGGAGGAGCGCAGTAAACGCACATCTGGACGCCTTGCCCGAGCCAACCGGCCGTAGCCAAGTGAGCCGGAAGAGGCGCAAACAATGAAGCCCGAAATACAAAACGGAGAGAGATTTGAGCAGGATTCGCTTACTTCTTCCAGAAGTTTTCCCTCCACTCGCAATTCCCAAGAGGACACCTTCTCTGCCTCGTCGCCCTCGGGCTTGCACGGGGTGTACGTGTTGGAAATGTAGATCCTCAGCTTGCGCTTTTGCTGCGTCGTTGAAAAGGAAACAAACAAGCAAAGCTTTTAGACACTCTGGCGCCTGCTAAATCAAGAGCGAAGGTTAAAAAATTATAAGCAGATTTTTAAAAAAAATATGTTTTTTTTTAAAGTATCATGAGCTACCATTCCAAGACAATCTGATCTATTGAATCAAATTTTGCTGGAAACTACACTCGCAAATCACAACATTAGTTACATTTCGGCACAAAAGACACAGTCATAGAGTGCTGAGAGCTGTTTCCAATTATGTTTTCATAGTTCATAGATACAGTAAATAAGCCTACCAAAATGAAGCTAGGTTTGTCTACATTACTCACAGCATTCACAATAAAACATAAAAAGGTAATACAAGAAAATACAAATACGGAATGGTGGTGTACCCCAGGGAAGCGACTTTGGGCCTTTGTTTTTCTGTATGTTTCAAAGGGCATTTGCCAACATTCCTTGCAAGACAGCGGGGAAAATTAAGAACAGACTGTGATATTATTTAATACAAACCAGCCATCCAGTTTCTATACTATTTATCTTCATGCAGATCAATGGGGAGCTGGAGCATACCCAAGCCGACTAGAAGAGTGGCAGGGTACACCCGAGACAAGTCAGGAGCAAATGGCTTTGTTGATAATACTAACAAAAGTACATTTCTCACATGAGGGTTTTTATTTATTTATTTATTTACCAGTGAGACACAATAAGGTAAAATTCTGGAGGAATCAAATATGAAATGGTGGTGTATCGAGTATCAGGGAAGTGATTTCGCGCCAATACTTTTCTGTACAATTTAACTCAGGATGGGCATTTGAGTAATTGTCCTTGATCTATTTTGTGGAACATTAGATATCACTTTATCATTATTTTATTAATTTCACCACGTGAAATTGGAATTGTGGCATACCACAGGGAAATTATTTCAGTCCATAGCATTTCAACATGTTTTTTTTTTTTGTCCGGGATGGACATTTGCCAACATTTCCTTGATAAACAATTTTTAAAAATATTTCTTAAACTAATCTTAGATGGCAGATAATATCCACAGAAAAGTATTTCTCCCACTTAGATTATAAGTAATGTAATTATGTGGTTTATTGAATATGAAGTGCAAATACGTGTTGGAATACTGCTATAAATATCCATTTATGTACCATAATGGGCTTTTTTATAGCCTCCTGTATCTCCATACGCTTACGGGCGATGGTCTGGTCTAGTTTCCTCTCAAAAGCCAAGAGATCCATGTAGGCCTGAGACTCTGGCACCAGGTCCCGGATCTAAAGGATGAGGATATGGCTTTATGAAAAATACCGTTGACAATTCCCCAAAGTAAATCCTGGTAAGAGGGGTTTCAAAGGTTTCTCACTCTCTGTGGTAGAACCTTGTCGGCCATCTTGCGTCTTTTTGCCCTAAAAGAAAAAAGATCACACGAATGTTCACATCAACCGCCATCTTAAATATGATAACTCATGGAAACCTCCAGTGACTCATTCATCACACAATTGTTAAAAGAAACATCAGACTGATGTATAAATGGTTTAGAAATGATTTGTGCTTCATCACACAGTTCCACCTCATTATGAATCTTTTGAAGCACTCTCGGAAGAATCCAACGTGTTCCTTTAGGCGCACTCATTGTTCTCCGGGAAGCATTCGGCACACCATGAAAGAGCTTCATTGTGGATGAGACGGCAAACGCAGCCTCACCTCAAGGCTTGCCGCAGTTATGAGCTTGGCATCAAAGAGCAGTTTGAAGTCACAAATAGCCGCCAGCGTCTAGTCACGGGATGATGAGACTATTGCAAGCCTTGTGTCCATACGGTCCCAGATGTGTTTAGCGCTCGACAAACGGACTACAGTGGAATAACGTACTAGAAATTAAGGGTGTTGCTCTGTTAAATAGGCTAAGATAACAAGCTACCGGTATCATTGTTTAGAGATGGGCATTTGCCTAAATTTCCTTGTTAGACAACGGGGAAAATGAACACACATTCAATTCATCGCAAGTTGATGTTTTTTTGTTTAATTACTTTATACGAGTAGTTACACTAACTAGTATTGCTTCTACTTTGAGCAATTCTGGGTGTCACTCTGTGTTTAAGTGCTTGGCATTCCTTACACTTTCCCCCCCCCCCCCCCCCCCCCCATCACTTCAGTGATTGCGCCACTTATGATACTGAAGAGACGTTTATCAATCTGTAGCAATGGCAAACCTTGTCTTGGCCAATCAGACTTAAGAACCGCTAGTTATTCTTTCATCACACACTCTCACTTCTCCACTCTTTACCCTCGCCGGTGTCCTCCTAGCGCCTCTTGCTGCTGGTGATGAAATAAGCGCTTTCGTGAGGTATCGATGGGCGCAGGAGGCCGCATGCCGGGCCGCATGGGCATGCCGCTGCCACCGTATGAGGGACCGGGAAGCTGACCCCCTATTGAGCCCATGGGACCCGCAACTCTGCCGAGTGGCAACCCCGGACGCTGGACAAGCAGGGGCAAAAGAAAATAAGTTTTTGACGCGTGAAATGCATAACAACAACAATAAAATGAATGTTTATTTGGAACATGAAAACAGTACAATCGACACATTTTTGAATATTTTGGGGTAAATTATTATTACCTTGTACATGACTTGTGTTAATTATAGCAATATGGCAATTACTGGTTGTAATGGAGTATTGCCAGTGGTGGGGCGTAAACAAGAACAAATTAAAGACAAATACTTGTTTACTGTACTGTAGATTTTTAAGCTCTCTGTAGTTTACTTGAGGGTTTATTTTTTTCTGATGACTTTATACTTGTATTGCCTACATTTGAAAACGGGTATCGTTCAGGACTTTGCAAACCGCAAACTATGTAAACTTGCAGACAAGGAGGAGGACATGTTTGGTCAATGTTAGCATTTATTTTTTTATGAGCACATGGCGGACCCTCACTGAGCAACGTGATTCAGATAGCAAGATGACTGTCTTCTGTTTAAGAAATGCATTTCAAATTTTTGGAAGTGTTCCTTGAATGAGCGATATTGACACCATGTGGGCTCCAACTGAGCACATGAGGCTCACTGACAGATGGTGCTGGTGATTAACTTTTAATTTCAGGGAAACTCACAGAGGCCTTTTAACCGCTTCAATATAGATGTAAAAAAAAAAACAATTAAATAAAAATACAAAATAAAAAAAATAAAAAAGAGTTCCCTCGTGACTTGTGAGTAATCGTTACTCTCGAATGCGGAAGCGCGACACACTCGCTACCTTTATAACGAGATAGTTTAGTCATTAACACTCAATTTAGACGGGGAACAATGAAATGAACCCACTATCTACGTGGACTTGAAGCGAATATAAGCGTTTAAGCGACGCGGAAGACCGACCTGGGGGTACTGCGGTGCGCTGCTCATGGAGCGGGGGTATCCTGCCGCGGCTGGCGGCATCCCGGGCATCCTCAAGGCGGCGGCGAGTCCGACGTTCATGGGGTTCAAACTGGGGCTCATGGTCGGGCCCGGCAAGTTTCCTCTCGTCGCCATCTCTCAGTGGGAACAAATGTCGGCGTGGGGTGCTGCACTGAGCGTGTTTGTTCAAAGTTGGAACTTCTTCTCTTCTTCTTCTTCTTCTTCTTCTTGTTGACGTTACCTCGACTCAGTTTGACAGCGCCGAGTGTCAACAAAGGGGGAAACAATTTTTTATTATTATTATTTTTTTTTTTTAAATCAACTTAGTCGACTCCAGTCGTGTTTTGTTTAAAACTACTTCTCCATGTCCGAAAACCGAACTGCGGTGGCTGTTGGTCGGAGTATAAACATTTTTAGCCAGCTAACAGTGGCTGAATGTGTGCCATTAAAAAGCTCGAGTGAGGGCAGAGTGTTTTTAAGTCAAGAGTGAGCGTGTCCAATGCTGCCTTCAAAACTCCCTGTAATTTGGAAACTCACATGGGCGCTTGCTGTCATTTCTGCATCCACGACTTTCCTCCTTACAGCCAAGCGTTACATATTTCCCACCTTTGCAGTAAAACCCAAGCCACTAACTTAAAAAATATCTGTGAGAACTCTTCTGAACATATCCACCGACTCTTTGTGACAGGTTTTAAAAAGTACACGTTTTAGAAGGCAGCACTTGAACGCACCATACTGTTTTCAACAGCCCATCGTAAATTCAAGAGAACAAACAAAAAATGTTCTCATTAGTCTTCTTCCTGATAACCCATCCTGGGAATATAATCAAAATTAGCCAAACCAAAGATGTCTTGTGGTATACTTATATTAACAATTCCGACTGGTAGGACAGTTTTCATCATTAGACTTTGTCGCTTCGACAGCACCCCCTGCTGTTTGTCAGCGTCTAAGCAGCAACAATATACTGAACGTTTCCATTCCTCTTAAGTCTCATTCCAGGTATATTTCAAGGCCAAAAGACAAGTAACAAATCATTTATTATGCGAGACCGATGAAAGATACCGAGCCAAGATAGCAGCAATTCAACCATCGCAATATTTACACCATCACATCACACCAAGGATTTGTGTAACCCTTTTACACTGTAAACACGATACATAGACAAAAAAAATAAAAATCAAGTGCACCCCCCGCCCCCCCCCCCCCCAAAAAAAAGAAAAAAGAAAAAAAAACATCTGCTTTCTGCAGCAATTGCTTGTACAATTAGACGTTCGCTCGATGTTCAGTGAGCCGCACACATGCAAACACAAACTTGAGCATGACTACGAGTGTGAAAACGGATGACAAAACCATTTCTAGTGATTGTCTGAAACATAATGTGACCCTTAGATCTTGTGTTCTTCCAGAAGAAAATGTGAAAAACTGAAATACGAGTGCGCTCACGGAGTAATTCAACGCTCTGAACGATATATGCAGTGAAATCATGTCCAATGATTCATTGTTACTGTGAGAGATTCCAGCAAAGAGAGGACTAAAAAGCCAGTGTCTGTAGGATGATTTTTGGAAATAAAAAAAACAAACAAACAAACAAAAAGCGTCAAGTATAAAGTGGGAGGTCTGAGGTCGTCACCGTGCGAGCCATCCATAACGGCAATACTTTTCACCCGGAACGAAGAAGTACTGCCGGTTGTCCTGGGTTAGCTATAGCGCGTGTCGTTATTGAGGGAACGCTTCGTCTTTCATCAACATGCGCGGGCTTTCCTGGTTGTCCATGCGACGTCGAGGACCCATCATGCCTGTGGGAGGGGGAAATTATTATTATTATTTTTTAATCATTTGATGCAAATCTATGCTAATTTCCGTTAGGCCGTCTACAGCGTTTCGGATCATCTGTATCATCAGTCGAACTAGCGGACTGTTGTGAGTGACGAACAGCTTGAAGCAAGCACGCCGTGCCTCTTATTTGGAGAACTGTGTGACTGAGAATCTTTTTTTTTTTTTTTTCTCTCCTTCAAGTGATTTTATACGATAGTCTTCCAATTCTTGACAGCGACTGCGTGAGAACAGGCGCCAAGTAGCACTTTTAAATGTTTTTTTAAAACTAATTTCTGTATGTTTTAATACATTTAAATGTGTTTTAAGCGTGTGAGAGTAAAAGTATGAATTTATTTATTTTTTATATGGTCTCTATAATCGCAGATTTTCACTTTTCGTGGGTGGGTCTGGGACATTTCCCCCCCCCCGTGTTGAAGGAGGCTTCACTTTATTATTAAATCCATCTCTCTGTGATAGTGTCAATAAAAATGAACACTCTTTACAATGGCACAATTTTTGGGAAATCTCTGATTTGGACGGTATGAACATGGTTATACATTCTGTGACATTTTACTTCAGTATAAGAATGTCAAGGACTGATTTCAACTTACTGCTCTTATGCTTGAAGGATTTGGATCTTCTTGGCGAATTTGGATTCTGAAGAGGGGGGGAAAGTGACACAAAACTCGATATTTTGCATATTTTTTGTGGATTTATATGGCACGGTTCAAGTGACACAATTCTGATTTTTTTTTTCTTTAAAGTTGCACAATTGGGGTCATGCTCGCATTAATAGAAAAAAAAAAAAAGGGAGAAAAAAAACATGGAATCTGCTCTCTTTTGATGGGACTGAATATCGTATTTAAAACATCAATGTGAGCTCGACATCATCGAAATACACATTGGTGATGTAAAAAGTCCGGTACCTTATCAGATTTTCTTTTCTTGGCTGTAAAAGGGGGAAATAAAAAGAACATTTATTTGGAGCAACGAACACAACGTGGCAACCAAAGAAATGGAGAGAAGCAGCACCTCGCTTTTCTGCGCCGTAAGACCAGTCGTTATCATTGACGTCATCGTTGTCTTCTTGGTCGCTCTCTGATTTGTTGTTGGTGTTGTTACCCGTGACTATTCTGGAAAAATGCCCAGGACACACACACACACACAAAATGATCTTTCCTGTCCACTGGCACCATTTGAATGCATTTCCCACTATATTCCCCCTTTCATAAATGCTTACTTTTGCTCATCCCTTCTTTCCGCACAGCTGTTTTGTCTTGCGCTCGCCGCCTTACCTGCGGTTGGCGATGCGGCTGCTGTTGCGTCCCATGCCGAGGCACTTCTCCAGGTGCGGAGCGAAGCGCGATGCGGCGATGCTTCGGCTGCAGTTGGGACAAACGCACTCTTTGTTTTTCCACTGGTTGTACACCTGGCCGAACACATCCAAGCCCGGCTGGTCCACAATTTCTTCACATTTGGACACAGAGGAAAGAGCAGTTGGTAAATTTAAATGGATTAAGAAGAAACATTCTCACCAAATCTGTGAAAGTTGAAGGGCGGCAACTGGACTGTTCTTGGTTGTTGAGGACATTTGACCTTGAAGTCAAAAGGCTTCTTCAGTTCTACATTTAAGGTGTGGAACCCCCCAACCCCAATTTATGTCTCTGGTGGACGTTCTAGACGGGCCGCTACAAAATGTATAGCGAGTAGTGCAGTGAGCTCGACGTTGGAGAGACCTAAGCAACCACTCCGCAAACGTATGGCGCAACATAGGAGGGCAGCCTCTCCGGGTCCAGAGCTGCATCTCAAAAAAAGAAGTTACATTCTTTTCAGGACAACAATGTTCAAATTCCGGAAAGACGGCACTGCTGGTTTTCGGGCTGTAGCAATAGAATATTTGTACAACAGAGTATTCTACTGATTAGCTTATCAATTAAACGAGCAATCGAATAACGACTAAGCAAATTAGCATTAGCGAATAATACCGACACACAATACAATAAAGAGCACGTGAGGTGCAGAACTCTTTTGATTCAAATGCGGAACGCCTCCGACGCCCAAGAAGAGTCCGGTTGCATCCGTTCAACTTGTGCAGATTCTTGACGACGGAGAATCTATGCCCAAATTCTGACCAAAGTCCCGCAAGCTTTCTTGGTCCGTGTCATCCAGGAGGAAATAGCCCTGCTTCACAGCCCGGTGCGCCTCGAAGCAAAGGCCCAGGCACGCGTCCTCCACCAGGTCAGACAGGATGTCCTGAGCGAGGCCCTGCAAGCGGCGGGAAACCAAGCGTCGCCGTGAGACTCGCTCACGCCTTCGCGTGCATCGTTAGGCAACTTTTGCCGCACCTCCAGCTTGCTGTTGTCCAGGCCGGACATCGGAACCGCCTCCATTTTCATTTGCCAGAAGTCCCCGATGAGCCCTCGCTGCTGTGGTCATGCTGCAGCTCAGCCGGCCTGGGGCAGATTTTCGCAGGAGGGTGAGTGATGTCGCAATCACATGCACGGAAAGCTCCTGCTGCGAGATACTCACCAAAGCTCCTTGGATCACCACCAAGGCTTCCTCTTCCTCTTCCTCTCTCTTTGTTTGTATCCCCACTTCCCACGTTTATAAACTGAGGATGAACACAAACAGCGTTAGGTTGACTTTGGTGCATCGACTGGATCGAACGGTCATCCGACAAAACAAAAGAAAAGCAGTAGAGGGATTGCAGATGAAAAGGATACAACAAGGCGGCTTACTAGTTCATCGGGCGAACGGGACGCGCAGAGCCTCAAACGTAACATTCACCGGGGTTAACGGGACGAATGTGACTCAAGAGTGTTCGCGGTTATCTCCCTTGAACGGTTTTCGCTTGTCGATAATTTGCAGTCGCCCGAAAAGCTCAAGTCAAAGCCGCTGCATTGCGGCTGCTGCTCGTCGCGCGACATATCGCGGAAAGACACGCCGACGCTCGTTTCGAAGCATCTCGCCATCGATTCAAACGCGGAACCGGTTAGCGCGACGCGCTTCGCAACCGCGGAAATGTCCTAATTGCGTTTTATTTACCTACTGCGGCAGGCATCCATCTTTAGATCCGAGATCAGACAGAAGCAATCGATCGCAGCGCGACGCCTTCGCTCCTCAACTTGTGTCGCGCATCTCAGTGCGTCACTCGGGAAGTCACCTTTAAATAACGAGACTATTTCTGTACAAATTGCGTTTGAAATGCTGGAAATAGTGGCGAAATGTAGAATGGACGAGTGAATCATGTCAAATGTGTCTTTATGTGGGAATTTTACTTTTAAAATGTGGGTATTTTGGAAATTGTCCTCCAAATGCCTCCAATAAGTTTAGTACTTTGAAGTTGAACAAGAAATGGAAAAGGTGGCGGGAATTGTGTTAAAAAATAAATACATAAATAAATCAGTTAAACGCAGGAATTTTATTGGGAAACTTGAGAATTTGAAGAACGTGGAAATATATGGAAGTTGGAATGTTTTGAATTGGTCAAGAAATGTTGGAGATGATTGTGTAAAATCTTTTGAATATGGGAAATTGTACGGTGGAAATTCGGGGATTTTTCTGAGAAAAGTGAAATTTGGGGGATGTTGACATTTTTGGAACGTGGCAAATAGTTTGACCTTGAAATGGTTTAAATCAGTCAAGAAATGTTGAAGAAGGGAATTATGTCAAATATCAGAATGTATCGTGATTTGGGAATTTTACTGAAGTGTGGAATTTGGGTGATGTTGAAATTCCTAGGATGTGGAAAATACTCTAAAGTTGGAATGGTTTAAATCAGCCATTAAATGTGGAAGTACATGTACATCTCTCGAATGTAGGATTTAGATAAAATTGGAGAATTTTACTGTGAAAACTAAAATTTGTGGAAGATGGCAATTCTTGGAATGTGGAAAACATTTCTCACTATGTTCAGAATAAATTGAACAGTTTGAATTGGAACGGGAATGATGTGGAACAGTTTTGTTGAATGTGTCGTGAAAGTTTTTTTTGGGGGGAGGGGGCGGGGGGGATATGCGGGATTCTGGTAAAACTGAATTTTTGTAATGTGGAGAATAGCAGCCAACATGGCCTAAAATTTTTTTAATAAAAAACACAAAGTATTCATTTTACATTGTATCAACACATATTCATTTAATAAACATTTCAACGTTCAAGTCTTCTACCATGTTTATTAACAAAATACAATATTTGTATTGCACACAAAAAAAAAAAAGACACACAAAGTCTGCAAGATGTAATTAATTACGACCTGAATAATTACATTGTCATTGCTGGTAATTTATAAGTTTTTTATTTTTTATTTATTTATTTTTTTAAACAAGAAACGCTATTATACAGCATTACTGTGCAGGTTCTCCATGTTGTTTCACGTCAAATGAGAGCAAAGTCCATCAAAACATATCAAAGAAGATTTCACCCTCGTCATCCTCGTCATCCTCCTGTGGATTAACACTGAATGTTTTAATGGACCGCAGTGGAAAGGACAATAAAATATGAAACCATGTTTTACTATCCCGACCTCATTGGAATCCAAATACTGTTCCTCTTCTTCAGCGCTGCTGACCTCAACGTCTTCATCCTCGGAATCCTGGGGAGACAAGCGACAAACTAATATGACAAAAGAACGACAGTATAAAGTTCCTAACGTCCTGGGCCAACACTCACTGAGGGTCTGCTGTCCTTGCTTTTGTAAAAATCGGTTCTGCGTTCTTTCCGTTTCTGCAATAAAACTTTTTTTTAGCATGAATATATACGCAGTTGAAGTTTAATTGTTACAGTAAGTCATCTGTAAAAACCCATAATGAAGGTTTGCTTCAAACTGCACAAGATAGCAAATTCATAGACAAGCTTGGCCTTAGCGTGAAGAAAATGACTCACCAACAGATAGCTCCTCTTCTTCTCGGCGTAATCGCTCTTCATCTGGGAGAGGTAAATATCACGACAGCGCTGAAGTGGGTGAGCTGTCCACAGACAAAATGTTTGTTTGTTGATGTACCTTCATACAGCGTTCATTGAGGCGGCCCTTCTCCTCGTCGTTCAACTTGCGCCAGCATTCGGCGGCAAAGAGCAACCAGTGTCTTTTGAGGGCACTGTCCATGGGCAACCGCAGCTCTTTGAGGAATAGGGCGTAACCGCTCCTACACACACACAAACGCATGCACACAACATGGACAAAGCTGAGAAGAATGGGGAGCAATACGAAAGACGGGGGGGTTATAAAAAAAGTAAAAAAAAGTGTGCGTCTTACGAGAGCGGCTTTCGAGGCCGGTGTTCCTCTGTAGATTCGTCCGAACTCAGTTCACTTTCAGCCTAGAAAGAAATGCATATTTTCAAGATAAAAATGTTGCGACCCAAGTGGGAAAACAATACGCAAGCGTCCAAATGGACAGATGTGACGTTTTCATACTTTGGGCGTCTCCTTGGAACAGCACTTCCTCTTCTCTTGCATGCCCTGCTCATATCATAGGAGTGTAACGATTCGTTCATGACATCAATGTATGGATTTATTTACCTACGATCCAACTGGATCAATCTGTGCTCGCCAAGTTAGCCTTAGCCGAAAATATATTGATTTCAATCATTTTAAAAGGTAATCAAACGATTGAATCGATACTAGGAAATAAAACATTGGATTTACGCCTGGCAGACTTTATTTGGCGGTATGTACGTGTTGTATTACCAAGAAACACGCTTGTAATTCCTTTTACCTAGCTTTATTTTTCAGCTAGCACACAGCAGTTAGCTCAACAACACCACCTTCTTCGTCTCTTTTTCTTCCTCGTATCCTATCATTCCTCTGTGCAGTGCCCCTAGTGGTTGGACTGAGACACCACAGAATGTGTGTGTGCCTTTTATAAGCATTTTTACCGATAAAGACTCCGAGCTCGTATTATTCTGAATAAACCAATATCGTCCTTGAATGGAATCGGCAACCACGAATCGAATCATTGCTAAAACGTATCGTTACACCCCTACCTGATCACCATCCGCTGTACTTTCAGACACAGGCCTGCAACACAAACGAGTCCCATCACTTTTTTTTCCTTTTTTTTTTTAAACAAAGGCAGAACATAATTTGATTAAATGTTCATTTTATTACCTTAACCTTTTGTATTCTGCAAGTGCACACTGGTACTTCTTCCTATACAGGTCCTGCGATCAATGAAGAAGTAATCAGCGATGTTCCGTTCACAACAGGAGAAATTAAAAATGAAACGTACCTTCTCTTCGTCTGTCAGGGCACCGTACTTGTCCATGACTAATGAGAAAAGCTTCTGGCGATTTAACTCTGGGTGCTGCTCTTGATATTTGTATCTGTTCTCCTGGTAAAAGATGATTGGAGGAAGACTGGGTTTCTTTGGGCGTTGGGCATCTTGCTAAAAGACAGATAGATCACAATTACTCACGTGCGTCTATTTACAAGACATTGTCTGTCTACATTTATGTTCAAATCTCCGCTCTTAGCTGCAATTGAAGCCAAACACAAGGATGACCCAAATGTGTAACATTTGACTAATGACACATGATAGATCCCCAAATGTGGAAAGTGAGTTTTACGTATTTGGGTGAATCCGAAAATTTGTCTGCAGCTTCATCAACAAGCTCTGTGAGGGTTCGAATCTTGCGTATCTGGGGAAAAAAACAACAACATGCAAGTTAGTACTTTATAAACTGTGTCTTTAATGGAAAAAATGCATCGGAAATTAATAAAAAAAAATTGACAGCAACTGAGAGTGCAACAGTATATGACTGCAATATTAGGTATAATACCAACTTGAACAAAGCGGTGCTTGGAAACCCAAGCAAACTGCTGTTTTTTTTTTTTGGTTTTTTTTTTTTTATTTCTTGAAAAGTTGTCATCTTGGAGGTCAGGTGATTCCACCCTCCAGCTATGATACATAAAATATGAGTTAATACTGCCACTTAAAACACTACAATAATCTATGATATTTTTTATATTTATGTAAAAATGTGTGTCTTGCTCAATAAAGGTTGGGAAACGCTGGCTTAAACACCAAATCGTGTTTACCATCTGTTAACAAATAAACATTTGCAATAGCTAATATGGCAAACTAACTGAGGGGGTTGCACAATAATAATAATAATACACAAATTTGACTCACTTTATACGACACAATTTTCCACCTTTGTAGGCAATCTTTGGGTGAAAAGGGAGGAAATGCCACCTTCTCCCAGTCGAGCGTTTTGACTCCATCGTAGCACGTTCTTATTCGGTCACGCCCCGTGATGTTCGTTTTCATCGCATTCAGAAGCTTCAAAATGTTCTCGTTTGTCCATTCTTCATCAAAAAAGGGAACAGAAAGACATCTCAACTACGGGCAAAGTTTGACTTGTTTTGAAGTATTGCAGTACCTACCGGTGTCCATTTTGGCTTCAGTCGTCTTCGTAGTTTGCTTTTACGTGCAAGTGGAAAGTTGGCAAACACAGTGTGTTTTCCTGTTATTAAATTACAATTTAGAGTTTTTAACCCGTCGCAGAGCCTGTAAACATTATTTAAAAACATGAAAACGGCGCATTAAACAAGACAACAACAACAACAGATTCGGGAGCCTTTTTGACTACGAAACGTGGAGCAGCAAGTCATCATCGAGTGGGCGTAGTCTTCCTGTTAAAGCAACCAATCACGAGTGATTGTCTTCTTTGTGTGTCATCGGGACGTCACGGCTACTCGGTCATAGCGCCTTCTAGCGTTCGCTTGTGTGTACATCACACGGGAGTCCACGCGTTTCGATTTTGCTCACATCAGAAAAATAAATCGAACAGAACACCTTGTGTGGACATTAACTTTTAATGTATTGTTAATGATTTTTTTAAAGAAATGTCCCTCATTTTGTTACATAAATGTTCTCTTTTTATCTTTAGTATTGCATTCAGTGCCAAGATAAACTTGGGTCGTTCTTGGCGATTGGGGACTTTTCATGTGATAGCGTTGCAGAGATTTTTTATTTTATTTTATTTTTTTACATTATATCAGATAAATGACATGTTTAAGCTTTCAGGAACTTGTATAAGTAGAGCTCATGCACCTAAAACTGATAATTATGTCATCGATTTAACATCCACACAATCTTTTTCCCCATTCAAATTAGCCATTGCTTTGTGACTCAGCAAATTTCAGCTATCTGTTCAGCCCAAAAAGTGTGAACACATTTGTGATTAAAAAAAAAAAATGTAGTTTACTTTCATCGTAATTTTCAAAATATGGAATTTCCACACACACAAAAGGAAGCCAGAAATTTTACACTCAGATCCTTTAATTTCCCTCCAAAAGAGTGATGTCAAATGCAGAATGTGGATTGATTTTTCTTTCTTTAGAGGTCAAAACTACCACAGTCTATCAGGGTGGAAAGGGATATTGTGGACACTCAATAAATTATATTAAAAAAATAATAATAATGAAAACCAATGCTTCCATTGATCTATGTTTTGGAGATACCTTAAATATAACATACAATGAAAGTGTGTTTCTATTTATTTACATTTAAATTGCAAATATGTCTCCGAAACTGAAAATTGACCTTGGGGACATCTGGGTCAAAAAACAGAAAACTAATTTTTATTGAAAAAAAAAAAATATTTCAAAGGCATTATTTTGTGTTCATGTGAGAAGGAAGACAACAAATAATGACAATGTTTTCATAATTGGCATTTTATTTACTTTAAACAAAAGTATTTTCATGGGGATAGAAAAGGCACCAATAGCAAGGAATAGCTCAATTGCATTTTTTTAAAAGACAAATTTGATTTGTCATATCAAAATAAAATTTAAGAGTCAGAAATAGTCTACTCAATTTTCAATGGAAATACAAATGTTTGCAAACTTGAATTTGAGCCATAATTAAACATTTCAAAAATGTTGTTTTATTTTATTTTTGTTTTTTTTTGTTTTTTTAAAGAGTGCCCTTTCTCTATGCCTACAAAGGCATCTGAGTTTCCCAGTACACATCTTGTCCCGGCTCCTCCTCGAATGTCACTTTAGCGTCGTCAGCATCCAACTTAAAAAAAATAAAAAATAAATACAATAAAATGTTATGTAAAAGAAGATGTAAAGGAGGTGTTTAACATTCACATACATGGGTTGCAATATAATGAAAAGCCACTTACACACTTCATCTCCAACTCAGTGAAGAGCCGCCCGGTCATGACCATGCGTAATGGAATAGTGAGGATGAGGATGAATGGAAGTGCGAGGGACGCTGGACTGGATTTGATGATCCACAGAAGTGCGAGGCACACGATCTGGATGGCAGTGAACAAGTGCATTTTTCCGGTGCTCACCTGCCACCAAAGTGCAACGTTAGGACCCGACCCCAAATCCCACCAGTTTCCGCAAAGCTGCGCTTGTCACGGCAACGGGCGACTCTTACTTTGGTGGCGTAAGGCTCGTTCGGATGGTATTTCTTGGGGATGAGAAGCAGCAGCATACGATCCCACAGCTGGATGCCGTTTAGTGACGTGACGCCCATGTAGAGGAAGATCCCGAACAAGGCCGCCATGGGGATTAACTTCAGGATGGGCTCCATCAGAATGGACAGACCTTGAAACAAACACACAGTCGAGCTTTCGCACCAGGGTAATTCCGGGTGGCAGAAAGTGACAGAAGCCACCAGCACTTACCAACCAACAGCGCCACAACGATGCCGCTGACCCTCTGCTCCAGGACTTTCTCGATCACAGGTTTGGTTCCTTTGCTCATGACGGTGAGCGCATTGGCGTGAGTGACGGAGCGCACCGTGGCAGCGCTGAGCCACGGCGCGCCGAAGATGGCGCTGATCCCGCCCATGCCCACCAAAATCAGAAGGTCAAAGTGGAAGCCGGAGCCTTTGGCCATCTTCCTCTCGGGTTTGCTCACGATCAAGCTGGGGGGGAGACAGGATCATTTCCATTCAAGATCAAATGAACAATGTTTAACAGCATCTAAAAGAACCTTTTTCTAGTGAGATGGAATACGACCTACGTTGTGATTTGAGACTCCAAGAAGATGAGGATGAAGACGAGCAAGGCCGGAATGCAGCATGCAAACATCATCCACACAGGGAAAGGTGTGTGCTCTCCAAACGGGTTGATGAGCCAGCCTCTTTTGGCTGGATTTGACACCATCAGACCTTTAGGGACCACCAGTTTCTACAGATACAATTGAATTGTTTTCCTTTTTCCCATTTCCATTCAACCATTCAGTTGCAGTAGAAACAAAAATAGCCCTTCTCACGGTTCTGTGTAAAATAAAACTTTTTCATCGCAATTGCAAGACGTAATGGCATTATCAAGTATTGCTCCATGATATCGGCGAGTACTCAAATGTAAGTACTTGTACTCGTGCGCGGTCTGTAAAAAGTTGTGTTGATGCACGCCGAGATCACCGCGAATACGATAAGAGCCACGCCAACCTGAGTGTAGGTGTCCCCAATGATGTAGTCCACGACAATCATGAGGAAAATGGCAATTGGAACACCAAAGTCACCCAACAAACGTCTGACCTATCGGAGCAATACAAATACGACGACTTTAATCAACACAACGTAGTTTATTGTACACAGCAAAAAAGGGGCTACTGACTTTTCCAGGCAGAAAGGTGCCGTTCTTGAACTGGCGCAGGAAATAGGCTATGAAGAAACAGCCGAGCATGAGGCACATGGAGAGCAGTGCCGTGTTAGGGTAAGGTGGCGTTAAAGTGTTGACGAGAACGGTCGTGTTGCCCGTCACGTTGTCCAAGATGACCGTCTGTTCCACCCTTGGGCGCCAGGGGTTTTCGAGAGATGCATTCAGGTGATCGTAATTCAGAATCAGCGGATGAGCCTTGAAGATCTGGAGAGGTGGGAGAGTTATTGTATTCTGACGGACTGCGCCACATTCCAGACAATGGAGTCACGAACGAAGACGACCGACGGCTGAATGATTACCCTCGCGAGCTTGGCGAAGGTTTCGTAGATGAAGATGATGGAGATGAGGATGGAGAATATCTCCTGGGTGAAGCGGGAAATGAAGCGCACCAGGAAGCTTCCCTCGCACGCCACGATGATCACCACGATGACCACCAGCCACACGCCCACCCACACTCGCCCGACAATGTACTCGATCTCCTGGGACTTGCAGAACTGTATCAACAAGACACGAGTGCCGCCAGGAAGACTCTCATGCCGCTTTCCGGCTGCGCAGCCTCGGCTCGATTGGTTTTCAACTTTGAGATATGGAAGTGGGCAAACCACGCCTCAATGAAAGCATCATTTGGAATGAGTGGTTCTCAAACTGGGTCCCTGGTCTTCCAGGGGTCCGCAATCTGTATCTTGGTTTTGGTAATCTACAATCAATGATGTCATATCATTTTAAAAATTTTATTCCTATATATTGGGGACCGACACACCAAGACAAAACAAACATACTGAACCACTTACTCCTTCCTGCCTTAGCTTTGGGTCCATTAAAAAATCGGACATGTTTGTCAATTTTCGTGAAAATGGTTCCATTCATGTTGTCTGTTTCTTGGCTCGAATTAAACATGGCAGTCGCTCATAGTTAAAATGATCGCTAGAACGGTCGGAAAAGGAGCTAAATGTAGCGACCAAATTGCTAAGTTGGCAACACGGACTGTGCTTTTGTAAACTAGTATTTTGGTTAAGTTCTTTTCTTTTAAACAGCACGACAAATAGTACCTTTTAATTATTTTAGCCTCTTCTTGTGCCAGCTGAAAAGCATTAATTCTCGGCCGAGCCAATAAGGTACCATTCAAGTGGAAACTATGACTCAAGAATTTACATATGGATGGGAAGCTGCTTATGGAAAGTTCTGAATGTCTGCTACTTTTTTTTTTTTTTTTTTTTTACTCACAGCATAGAAGGCCTCCTCAAACACTAACAGAGGCCCAGAGAATCCAATAACAAGCACAGGCTGGGCAGCAACGAAGCAGAAGATAATCCCTTGGATGCTAGTAGAAATGAGAAGCTCCGGGACGCCCATCATATCCTCCACTTTGTCCGCTAAATGAGGAAATATGATAGTTGAGCGCCACCGTCTAATCTGTTCGTACCAAAATTGCATACAGACCTAGGAGGCCCCCAAAGGTGATGGCAGGAGAGAGAGCCGCAAAGTAGATGAAGATGATGGCAGCAAGGACCTGAGCGTTGAGAGCATCGGTAATGTCGCTCTTGTAGTACTGGTATCGTTTTCTAATGTCTCGAATCATCCCGCCGAATGGTCGACCCGTGCGGGCCAGGGGGTCTTCAGGCGGAAGTGCCGTAGAGAAGGAAACTAAAGAAACAAAACTTCATCAAGTGGATCATCAAATTTGCAAGTACTGTGTTGTATATCCTTTGTGATATTTTTGTTTGCCATGACAGTTTTTTGTTTTACGTCAAACATGTGCCGCGGCTCAATAAAGGTTGGGGAAAAACTGTGGTACTAGATCCAGCCTTACTCTGACCAGGTTTGCTGTCCAGCACGGGCTCAGATGAGTGGACTCTGTCCTTCAGCAACTTCTTCTGAAACTTGATTATGGAACTGAGTGTGGCTTCATTTTGGATCTCAGTGGGTGGGATGACAATGCTGCAGTCCATGAAGTCGCCCACAGCTTCAGTCAAGTTTCGCAGGCTTTTAGCCCGAGACGCCGCCTGGTTGAACACCTGGTGGATAGGAATAGAAATACAAATTCACTTTCCAAGAATTTCACATAAGGATTTGACACTTAACTCATTCGCTGCCAGCCTTCCCATTTAACATGGATATTTGACTTCGAAAGCCGTCAATGGCAGTGAATGTGTTAACTTATGACTTGCACATACTTCCACCTCTCACACGGTGCACAGTGTCGGCGGACTCACTTTGTCAGCCATTAGCGCTGCCATGGCTCGCCCACTCTCATGGTAATCCGTATCGGCGCTGCTCGGCCCGATCAGTACGAAGACGAAGCGTAACGGCTCCAGAGCCTCCAAGGCCGAGTCGAGCGCCACCGCCTCTTTCAGTCGCACAAACACGACTGCGGGCTTTTCCAGGAAGTCCAAAGCTCCTGCACCGAACATCGAGATATTATTTTCACGATTGCACTAACGACGTACAGTGAACCCCTGAGAAAAAATAGGCGAATTTGAAAACACCGAACCGCGATACGTGGGTTTCACTGTCGCTCTTTAAAATGTGCTGACATTGAAGTAACACTTTCGTACCTACTAACACCATGGAGGCCTCCACACGGTCAGATTCATCCTTCTACACAAAACGGAAACATTCATTAACAAAAAGCTCAAATCACAGTCAGTCCGATTGTGTTTTCATTTGCTGGTCTGTGAGAAGTCAATTTTACATTTCAAGTCATACGTATTGCATGTCATGAGATAAGCAGCGAATTGACCTCACCCTTTCCTTGACCGAAAACCTGCGTAGGTCCGCTCCATCGGTCAGGGCTTGACTCTCCGGATCAGCTTCTTGGCTGGAGGGACGAAATAGAAAATGAACCTGTTCCCGGGTGGGGTGGGGCAGGGGGAGGGGACCGGGGGGTTGTCTAATCCACAACAACATTGGTGCAGCTACTGTTTGATGAGGAAAGGTGAAAGGATATCAGTGTTAGTCAGGTAAATCTATGGGTGGTATCCCATAATATGGAACTTTACAATGTCTGCAGGAGGAGAAGCGATGAAATAACACAAGATGAGAGTAACAGAAGACCTTGATTATTCCCGCTGTAAAGAAGTTGACATTGATGTTTTGGAGACTTCATGAGATCGGATGTGATGAGATAACATGAAATGAGATAAGACACAGATAAGGTAACATTTGATTACTTCCTGTGAGGAAATTTACAATGGTGCTTCGGTGGCGGGATGAGGAGATAATGAGTATGATCAAATGAGATGAGATACACCAATAGTAAATAAACCTTTATTAGTCCCATAGTCAGAAATTGAACAGATTTTTTTTTTTTAAAGAGTCTACATGCATGATGAGAAGGGATGAAATTACCCAGGATGAGATATAAAATTAGCGGCGGTACATGTATTAGTCTGACATTAAGGGGATCAATTCCTGATCCTGTTTTGGTGTCTACCTGCGGTTGTGGAGCAAACACTTCATGACGCCCTCCTGGTCTGCTGGTCTGATCTGCTTCTGTTTGAGCATCTCAGCGACCAACCTCTCTGCGATGGCGGCCCAGGTCTTCTCCACACAGTCAAAAAGCGTCACACCTGGATGCAGAGACACGTGGGTGCTTTGTACTTGTTGATGACCACTATGCATCCTTACGTCACATTTAGGTGCACAGTTTTAAGATACTCGTAGGGGAACCTCAAATTTCTAGGTCCAGAAACACCTGACAGGGGAGAAATTTTCAAAATGTTCATAATCCTAACGCCTATTAAACATGTGTACCCCTAAATGCCACGGGAACCTAAATATTCATGACCTGTTTAATAGAAAGGAACTTAACCAAATTAAATTGAATACAATATATATCCACCGCCGCTAGCTGATGTGCACTGCTTACACTAACAAGGCTGCGAACAGGAAAGGAGCTCGCGATCAAATTGCTAAATTGGCAAAATTGACTATGAGGGGCCGTCCGAGACATAATTTGGGATTGGGCTAGATAGGACCAAGGTGGAGCGCAAGATTCCACATCCGCCAAAGCCAAAGTAGGGAGGAGTAATTGGTCTAGTAAGTTTGTTTTCCTGGCGCTATGGTCCCCATATGTAGGTATGCACCAAAAAAAAAAAAAAAAAAAAAAAAAAAAAAAAGACAATAACTCTTGGTTTGAGCGTCTATTTGGTACCAATGGATGACCTGCGTTCATGAAGCGTCGAAGCTGCACCAGGCTCTTGAAGGTGAGGTACGAGACGTGCGAGGACGCCCAGACGCCGGACTCGGGGTCGAAGCTCTCCTCGTAGGCCGCCCATCGCCCTGTCTCCTGCCAGTAGCTCTGCTCGTTGTGGTCCTTCATCATCTTCCTCTGAGCATGAGAAATACATCACACCCCATACAAGGACATGGACGGAGATGAACTTGCTTTTCCATTCATTTGCATAGTTTTCATTTTTTTTTTTTGTTAGCCATTGCTCTGCGTGTGGTCTGCATGAAGACCCTGTGTCTAAAAGTTAAACATACTCGCATCAGGCTTTGGGCCAGTGGAAGCTCATCCAGGGCATGTTTGGACTGTCAATATGTGTCACGTGCTGGGAGTGTGCGTGTCCCTCACTTGACAATTTGTGACGGGGATGGCGCGTGTGTATGTGGCTATAATTGTGGAAATTGAAATCTGACATTTAAATGAGTCCCACTGAGGTTAAGTCATCGTTGAGTACTTATTGCCCATCTTCATAAACACATTTCTATATAAATGTGTCATTGCGTCATAAAAAAAACCCATTCAATTGTTTGTCATTGACATTGGCTACAATAATGTAAATTCAAATATCTTTTTTTCTTTAGCTGAGAAAATGATTGTTTGTGATGTGGTGGTGTTAATGATGTGTTGTAAAGAGGTCGCAGTGCATTCAGTGGATGCAACACCGGACTGGAACGCTGAAGTTGTATTTGAAAACAGAAATATTTATTCTCAAAACACAGATGAAAAAAGGGGCGGAAGATTAATATTGGATTGACATTCGGCGTAAGTATGAGTGGCGCCTGTGTGTGTGCGTGTTGACTGTCTATAAATGTGTGACATTGAAGTTTATACCTAAAAAGGTGCACATTCTTCCACGCGTGTGTTATCATGACTATGCATTGTAAGAGTACACACTGTACACACAATGTAGTGGTTGTCAATTTTTTTACACCAAGTACCACCTAAAAAAAATAAAATAATACTTAACTCTTCAAGTTCCACCATCATGATTAACATTAAAATACAATAGCGTACTGGGCCTCAAACACAAAGCAGAGGTTTTAGTCCTTCAAAATATAATTAATATTATTGTAAGCCACTGTAACAGTTTGAGAATGTGCATCAATATAGGAAAAACAAACAAACAAAAAAACCGACTCAAACAATGATTCATTCAAACGAATTGCACATAAAGGTCAAATGAAATCGTACCCAAAGTAGATGAAAATGTATTAGACTGAAAAGTTCAACACAACTGAACTGCAATTAGGCAGTGATTCTTTCATGTGCCACACTTTTCGATTTTAGCTCATCTGCAAATGAGCTGGCAAGGCAAATGGAGTTGAATACAAACGAACTGTAATTCACAAATGGAATCTGCGGGGTTAAAAACCACTAGGAGGCACGCGTACAACACTTTGAGAATCGCTGCATTATAGCAATGGCATAAAATATATTGATTTGATTCTGAACTAATACAAATACAATATTTTGAGACAAAGAAAATTTGTCGAATTTGTGATTGGCAGTCAGTTGACAGTCAGTTTTATTTCAAAAAAGGTTTATAAGGCTGTGGGGTCAGAATATTAGAAACGTCGGAATGAGCAGAATTAGGCAATTATTATTATTCTGACTGCGTGTCTACGCCTGCATTTTTTTCAATCCCGCATGATCAAGCGCCAATCAGCAGGTGTTTAAGGCGAACAGAACAATATTGCACAAATTAATAATTTCCTAACAGCGCACTGCTTTCACATGAAAGTTCTGCCCAGCGCCACTGGGTGATTGACGGTCACAACGTCAGCGGCGAGAGTCACACCTACCTCTTGCAGTCGTCCACCAAGCGGGCAGAAGCGGCCACAGGCGACTGACCTGTAGAAACGGGAAGAAAGACTTTATAAAAGGATATATTTATGGATGCATGCCGCCGGATGATGGGTGGTACACGCACGCGTGCATGCATACGCACTCCAATTCACAGTCTGACATCTAGCACCCATAATATTGATAGTATATACAGCTGCTTGGTATGCGCGGTGTCACACTATGTCATTATCCAACCAGCATCTTATCCCATTTAATGTCTGTGTTTAGAGGTCAACAAAGGCTTGGATTACACTGTTGGGTCTATGTGCTCACCTTCAAAAGCCAAGCGGTGGAAACTTGGTCGTTCTCCATGATGTCCATTTGCCATCGCCTTCCAATAGAGAGGCTCGACAGGTAGTTTTGAGGAGGTCCATTAGGGGCCATTTTGGCATGTCCGCCGTAGAGTTCATGGTCGGTGTTGCCTTAAAACCTTCAGGTCGGGGGCAGACACTATCTTAAAAAAAAAAAAGAAACAACTCTGGGTCCCACCACTTGCACGCTGCAAATGTAAAACTCTGTACAGAGGAACCTCGATTTAACAGACTAATGGGGGGCGGGGTCGTCTGTTACGGCCGATTGTCCGTTAAATTGAATTGAATTCATAAGTGTAAAAGCAATCAAAATGTGCAGGTGTTTGGGAAGAGTGTCACAAAAAAAAGGAAAACAAAAGGCCAAACGCTATAAATTTACATGCAATGAATGCATTGCTGCATAGACGAAAGTAGATGATAGTGAACGATTTTGGGTACACTTACATACCTGGAACATGGATGAGTATTATTTGAGAAATTACTTCCTTTAAGTAGCGTAAGCGGGGATCTTCCGACAGGGGGCGGCATTGTGTTAGAAAGGTTCCCAGACGTTAATGGTGTATTTAGCCTGTAAAAAAAAAAAAAAAAAAAAAAAAAAGCACAGAAGACACCATGATAACATTGTGTTTACATTTAGGTATTTTATATCTGTATGTAGACAGACAGACAGACAGACAGATGGATCCACCCATCTGTCCATCCGGTGGCATTTTGGTGCCGAGGAATTGTTGAAGTGAGTTGAGGAGCTTCATTTAGGCAAACGTAGCTCTTTCCACCTTTTTGTGGCATGTACTGTATGGCCAATTACAGTACAGTATGAAAAAAATAAATAAATAAAGGGCGGATCAGTTACTTTCACGATTTGCTTAAATAGTACAAAGAAGATAAAGATGTGACAGAATCATCTTGTAGTTCTTTCCCACTGTGTGTCTATATGAGTGAGTCGTCGCACCATATCGTGGCTTGGACAGCCAAAAATGCCTGAGGCGCATTTTTAAAATGTTTTTTTTATTTCAATGGTGTCTCCTCACATCTGATCAATACAAAAGGCCCACTCACTGCCACCAAATCCCCCCCCCCTCCCCAAAAAATAAAATAAAAATCCTGTTTTACCAAACACATAGACAAGGTTGAATAATAGACAATGGGCGTCAATACTCGACTCCTTGTTGAACACATTCCCAGTGCATACACGTTTGTCATTTGTACACATTGTCAGTGCTGACATTTGAACGCCATGTTCATTTAAAAAAACAAACAAACTCAAAAGAATAGCTTCCACGTGATGCGATTAAGACCGACCGACCATATAATGACGGAGAACGGCAAACGAGCGGAAGATGGGGTTACTGTGGTTGTATAAATCATGTATGAATGCAAAGAGGAACAGATGCGCAGAGAGAAAATCCATGTCACCGTCGCAACATCCGCAAAAATGCGCGACTGCCAAGGCCATGATTAATTTAGACTCCTACCTTGCAACAAAATGAATGCTGTCGTCATTTGAACCAGCACTCTATCATGACAACTTTTTCTTCACCATTAAATGTAATTCTAACCCTTTCAAACAGACGTTTTACGGGGACTCACAAAAGTGATTAAGCGAGGCCACACGCACTTTCTTTCCACAGGACGAGTCACCTGGAACGCAAACCTTGATTGGAATCTGAGAGGGGACAGTGGACGCCACGCGGACCACCCATCCTCTGTCTGCTGCCTCTTGACAGGTCGCTGCGGCATCAACAGTGCAACGATAGCAATGTGAGCCACAGCTATCTACTTCCAATGCACATTAGACACCTCCTATTCAACTCAGGAAAGGAACAAATACAAGATGTCAATGTCATTTAAAGGAATATAGCCACATTTCTCCCGACCAACCAACCAACCAAAGATGAGCACCAGTACGCCACCAAATGCACTTGACTTATACACTTTGCAGCTCACTAAAGCGCCTCAAATGACTCCCCAACCCCCTACCCCGCCTCCTGCCCGATGACAGCTGGGATAGGCTCCAGCACGCCCGCGACCCTAGTGAGGAGAAGCGGCTCAGAAAATGGATGGATGGATAACTTGACTAAGTTGACTTCCAAAAAAAGGTTGACAAAGAATGTCTGCCTCGAAGCTCCGCCGGGACCCAAATAAATAAATAAATAAATAAATAAAAGAGTGGGGGGGGGGAAAAAGATATTCCACCCGAAACCATGTTTGCGCCGCCGGAACCAATGTTTCATTTTACAGACGGACGCATCGTTGGGCCACTGATAAACGTTGGCAAAAATGACACAGGAGTGTCTGTAAGTCATTTTTAAGACTCTATTAGATGTGTAATGTACATCGAAAAAGACTTATGAGTGAGCTAATGGTAGTGGGCGTATTTTCTTTTCTTTCTTTTTTTTTTCAATACCTAAAATAGTAATCGCTAGCGCGCTCATGCTAACCATTTAGCAAAGGCTGATTTTGTTGTCTCAAATTCTGTTCATACCGTAGACTCTGTCCCAATCTATGCAGTTTGAGGACAGAAGTCGAGCCCTCATAAATGAGAATAAAACGGACGTTAGTCGTAAAAAAATTAATAAAAAAATAATTTTCTTCTTCCTTCAAAAGAAGAGAGGCGATAATCGAGCTTCATTATCTTGCCGTGTGTGAACTACTTCAGTGTCCTGCATGCCATGTGGCTTCTGGGCAGACTGCAAACTCACTGCTCCTCCAATATTTTCGCCGAACATTCTTCTGCGCGCAACATCTTTAACGAGTACAGCGTGTTTAGTCATGATCTGAACCCATGGAGCTTTTATATCAAGCCAATAGTTTGCCTCAGGTGTCACGTTATTCAACAGAATGTTGTGTCCTACCATGCATAAAGGCAGCAGTGTTTTGTCCTCAGATTGAAGTCACAGATTAACAAGCATCTTTTTTTTTATTATTTTTTTTTTTTTATTTTAAGGAAAGAAGTCAGTGTTCCATGCAGGGGAAGACCAAAAAGCCTTAAGAAGTTCATGAGGTTGAGGACTTTTCAATGGTTGGATTATTGCGTTAAAATAGGGCCCCCAATTCAAATAGAAGCCAATGAATCGAATCATGATGATTGAATTACACCTGTTCAAAAAAATGGGGAAAAGTATGACAAATTTAATGGCAATTTTTGCTGCTACTGCCGACAGTCTATGACATGTACTATAAATGACAAAAGACGTCATAGTATTAAATGTAAATATTCAGTATAGGGTGGCAGTTTCTGGCATGGGCATTATGTGCGGCCGCACAGGACGGCTTTTGGGTGCGGGAAATGTTTTGCTATAGTGAAATTGTGTCTTTGCCGCAGAATTAGATAAATGTATTACAAATATTTGTGAAACCCTTATCTGAAAAAAACATTTTTATTCTGTGGCTGTCAACTGAGTTTAAGACTCAGCATTTGATTTCTTGTTTTTTTCCCCGAATTTTGTTTCACATATATTGAGGACTGACAATAAATCCTACCTTTCCAGACCAAGTTGAGTAGAGAACGTATTAGGAGGAGCAGATATCAGACAAGGATATCATCGACTATTTTGCATCAACATCTGTATGAGTGTGCAGGGGCGGAGCAAGGGAGTGGCCAGGGGTGACTGTGCCCACCCTAGATTGAAGATTGGCCACCCGGCACCTGTGTCTGGAAGAATCTGGAAAAAAATGTTCGGTCGAAGTTTGGTAAGAACGTTTAACCCTATTACAACAATAAAACTAGTATAAGTGTGATTGTTGGGGGGTGATTCTCCAAGTGACAATCTGAAAGTTGGTCCCCTTTATAACACGAAAAGCAGTATATTTGTATAGCGTGTATCGTGTGTGTATGTGTGTAATGTGTTTCGTGTGTGTGTGTATGTGTGTGTCTGTTCATGTAGGTGGGTGTGGTCGAGGGAGGGGAAGCCTCGGGGGCGGCGTGCTGGTGTCACAAGAACAGAGAGCGCACACGAAGCAAACGTCCAACGGGCCCAACTCTGCTTCTGCTTTCCCGTCCGAGTGGAAGCTGCACACTGACAGCAATTGTGGACACTTAGTCTGACTTATTTTTCTTTTAGGGGAAGACACAAGTATGGTCGCCCGGTTTACTCCGCTTGGAAATCTGTGAGCGTGTCATCCTTTCGCTCCTCCGGTCGAACAGCTCCTCTTGGCAAAATGGGAAGGACGAACGGGATGAATATGATTTTAATAACAATACTGTTTGGACTGGTGAGTCGCTTTTGGTAAACAGTAATTGAACTGTGTGTTTTGTTGTTGTTTTTAGTGTTGAACTGGGGTGGGGTCCTTTGAGGGCACAGAAGCTGCACCTGCACATAATAGCTGGTTGGAATATTGTGCTTACATGGCAGTAACTTCAAAATAATATTGTTTTACTTGTATTTATCCACAACACATTCTAATGAGACCCAATGCGAGAGCTTTATTAAAATTCCTGTCTTCAGCCAAATCATTTTGCTGTATTTTTTTTTTATTAGAAAAAGATACATAATGCTATATCGTCATTAAAAAAATGGATGGGTGGGGGTAGGTAGGTAGGTAGGTAGTAACACCTCTCCAACAGTATTAATCCAAGTGAGCATTATCTGCTGTATTGGTTGTCTACAGAGGTGTACCTAATGTTCTGTCCCACAAGGTAACACTACCGATTAAAGTCAACATGTTTAGCTGTCCTATTTGTTTTTCTTAATAATGTATTTAAAAGACATGTTATGTAGGAGGTTAATGCGTTTGTTTATAGTTCCAACCCCCCTCCTCTAACGTTGAGTTACACGTGACCCCGGCGTTATTCCAACCTTGGCCACAGTTTTCTGACTTGCGACAAAAGGGATCATGGAATCTCCACTGAGCCATTGTCAGACTCTCCCTAATTTATTGACAGTCGCTCCGAGGCCTATAAAGGGGGCATGAATATTTGTCCGCTGCGTCACATATGACAGGTTCGTCAGGGCTGCAGGGTGCAGTGGGTATGTCAAGGAATTACAAGCTGATAGCAGCCATGCATCATGTTCTGACTCAGGCATGCAATATTGATAACTCCTCGCATCACTCCCTGTTTCTATACGTTGAACGCACGTCTGGATTGAAACCAGGCCCGTTTTCTTAAGGAAGGCCGGCGTGGTGGCTCTCTAATGGTTTAACAAGCGCTGACAGCCCGGATCCAGAGGTTAAGTGCCTCCAACTGAAAATTGACTGCAGCATTAGCATTAGTGGGATTGGTCCGAGGTTACGAGACCACGGACGCTTTCATGTGGTCAAGTCATCGACTTTGCAAGGAACCAATGCAAGAAACGTGTAACTTCCGCAGCTCAATTTCTTCAAATCAGCTACAGTTGTGCTCTCGGTAAAGGGTCGGACAAAATAGCCATACGGTGAACCCCCGCTGTATCACGGTTCATCTTTTGCACCCCGCTATATCACAGATTTTGTATTGGAGCAAATCTGAATTTAGAATTGCGCACCTTTTCGTGTAGTACCACGTTGTGCCACAACATGCCAGGCAGCAAGGCGCTCTACTAGATGTAAACACAACATAATTTAGAGCAAGAAATAGAGGCAGAGAAGGTCCCGACTGGGCAACAAGAATACATGACAGTGCGTATTGTTGGATGCGCAGTTTGTATGAGCTGCTGCTCCGTGTGTGTTAAAATATTTCTAATTACCATAACATCCATGCTAATTGCAATTGGCTCGTTTTGCTTTCACAAATTCACTTATTCGCAATTTCTGGGGGAACCTATTGCCCGTTATTTGCAGAAATCCCAGCGTATTCAGTTTAAAAAAAAAAAAATTGTTTAAACTCTATCCCCAGTTTATTTGCGTTCCCCCCCCCCCAAGTTCTGCACTTACCGGATGTCTTGGTGATGTCAATGCAGTGGTGGTTCGGGGGTGACCCGCTCCTTAAATGAGCCAATTTCACCATAGCAATAGAGATGCCGTAAAAAAAACATCAGGAACCACTCCATGTTTAGTTGGTCACTCACTGTACCTTACATTGAGCGGCTCGCCGTTAGCAACTGAGCCACTGTTAACTTCCACCGCTGCTGATCGCGATTAGGACTTTGCATCTTGGGAAGTTCATCACCCCGCTTTCTCTGGCGCTAACCCCTCAAGGAGCCTGACTTGTCTGTCTGAACTACTATTTACTATTCTGCCGGCTATCAGCTGGAGGCTAACGCTAGCTATTCCGCCGCTAACATGGCGCTCCTAAAAATACTCAATGTTTTAATTACTCCCATGAGTTATTGTTGAGTATCCTTGGGTTCCTTGAAAGGCGCTATATTAATCGAATCTATTATTATAATTGCTGATGCTTGGGGTGTTTTGACAAAAGTATGCCACAGATATGTTATTAAAACACGTGGGAATTTACAGTCAATATCGTGACAATTTCACACGCCCTCCCATAGTGTGCTTCTGCTCAGCAGAGTTGCACCCACTCCCGCAGCTGGAAGTGCTCGCTCCGGCGTTGGGAGCACCCAAACAGCGAACAAGGGTCAACAGGGGACGAAATTAAAAGCGCTCCAGGACTTGGCGTCGTTTCAAAGGTGTCACTCAAATATCTGGAAACAGGTTTGTTCACATGCGAGGCCCTTTGACGGGAGGATGGGAGTGTGCTGACAGTTTAAATCTCCCTGTTGTATTTATCCCTTAGTGGACTGGTAAACATATTACACGCTCATCAGCTTACTCACAGATTTAAGTGTTAATAGAGTGGTTTTGTGCTTTTACGTCTTACAGTATGCAGTGCCTTCCTTTGCTCAAGTTAAAACCTCAAGTGTCTGAAAGGCGGGGTTCCTGACCAAATGCCTCATAATGACGACCCCTGCCCTGTAAACACACACGCACACACAAACAGAAACATACACACGTTCTTAGGCATGGGAATTGAGGAGAATGTAAAAAAAAAAAAAAAGATTCTGATTCCACTATTGTTACTGGCTACTGATCCGAATCGATTCCCCTCACATTTGGGAATATTTACAAAGTTGCATTCAACTTGATTCAAAACATATTTTGACATCAAATAATAACGGTTTTGTGGGAAAAAAAAGAACATATTTGACCTGATTTTGCAAACAACCTCCCCCACTATTTAGAAACCTCCAGGGGAACCTCACCCCACCCCCCACCCCACCCCACCACCATGCCAGCCAGTTCTCAACACTTACAATTTAAACTTCACGTCCGGCATCAAAGCGGGTTTCTTTAAGAGGAATTGATCGTGATTCCAAGCAATCAAATAACTGTGAACCAGTTCTCAAAAAGAAAAATGTTTTGATTCCCAACCCTACAAATTATACACACAGACTGGCTTTCGTGTCATGATGGGGACCAACTTTCTAAATGTCCCACGACTTTCCAAAATTCACGCCTTCACACGCACACAAACACATACAGATACTGGTTTTCATGTTGTAATTGGAACCGACTTTCTCAATGTCTCGCAGCCCATCCTGAACTCATACGCACATAAACACACACACGAAACATACACACAGTACCTAGCAGCTGACTCACAGGAGCCCGAGGGGGCCACTTGATGTTCTGTCAGCAACATTCCGCACACACCTTAAGTCTGACAGTTTATGACCCCTCACTTACATTCGCCGTTAACGTGTGCACAGAAACACACACACGCTGCGTCAAAGGGATTTAAAAACAAAATAAAATAAATGTTATGAGGGACGCATCAAAGACTGTCAGTTGGTGGGCTGGAAAGGACACAACATTAGGAACACCCACACAACCTAACGACAATCAATACAAAAACTGATAACAATAATAGATTTTGAGATACCCAATGAACAACATGTTGAATTGACCACACTTGACATTTCAACCAGAACTAGTATCTCATTTAACTTTAACAGTCGTAAATCCTTTTTTGTTACAGTTGATGAAATTGCAATTTATAGTTTGTTGTCTTCCAGGCAGCAATATTCTGCTCAATATGAATCGGAGTTCAGAACATTGAGAGAGAGGGAGATTCTTCTCCCTCGATTTTTACATAGGGTTGTCAGCGCACAGGCTAACGAAAGTAAGCATGTCAGTATTTCTGCATTACTTACTTACCTATTAAACATATGAACTATACACAATGGTACATTCATTTATGAGTTTATTTTGTTCTATGACTGAGCTTGTAACTCACTTTACGCGCACCTTAAATTTGGGCTTTCAACATCAAATAAAATAAAAAAAATATATATATATGTATACAGTGAACTCTAGTCCATATCGCAGATTAATAAAAGAGGGTTAACTGTAATGTAATATAATATACATAATTAGTATATACGCTACAATTACTTTGTTTATATTTTTGACACCAACTGCTGCTAAAAGGTGTTCATATTATGATCCTTCTGTCAATTTCGATCCATCTGTCAATAGTCATTAGATTGTGTAGGTGTACCTAATCTTGTTGCCCTCAAAAACAAAACAATTTTTTTTTTTTTAATGTAAAAACAGTCACTCATTCTTCGGCCTCATGAGCCAGATGGCTGTTGCATCTTTTATCAAGGTTGGCCCCGGAGAACATGTTGTGTTGTGAGTCAAGTGGGAGGGGCCTTGTTACAAAACACACGCGGACACACACACACACACACACACACACACACACACGCTCACACAAACATTTGCTTGCACGAGAGCATGCATGTGACACAAAAATCTCTCTCTGTCAAAAACACTCGACGGCCAAGGAATGCGTTTGTGCACATGAGCTAAAACCGAACTCCACTTGCTTTGTGCGCTACAACTTGTTAGTACATTTTTGTGACTTGTGGGTAATAATTTAAAAACACCGTACAACTGGGATTCATTTGGGACTAAAATACATGTTGTACACATTAGACGTGTGCGGTGCTTGTACAAAAATGATCAGACTGGGGATTTCAAATGACATTTCTAGGAAACGCCGGGAGCAACAAATCAACAACAACTTTCCCAATTGTTGTTTTAAAACTTAGTTCCCAGACATTTTGCTTTGGAACCTTTTCAACATAAGCAATGACTCTTGATTGTGTCTTTCAGTTGTAAGACTGCCAACTAAAGAGTAATTCTTCCTTTGATGACTCCAGGGATGTAAAGCTATCTAGTGTGTACACAACTACATAGCTATAGAAGAAGTAGCTAAAACATGATGTCACTGAAATCGGCACTTTCAGTCCCATGTGGGAAAACAGAGCAGGCAAGGCAATGAAATAAAATAATTAACATCAATCAACACGAATGAACTAAACCAGGGGCTCTCAAGATTTGGGTCCAGGGAGCTCTGAGAGGGGAGAAACCTTTCCAACGTAACGTTGGAAAGGTTACGTTCCTCATAATCATAACGCCTATTAAACATACAGTAACCAACACACGTGCCATAAAATGCCATAGGAATTAAAAAGCGGCTTTTTTTTTTTTTTTTTTTTTTAGAAAAAATGTCAAACTTACAATAACGAATTCAATATTTCATGAGAAAAAAGTTGTAATCTTACGAGGATAGTCGAAATTTTAATTTTTTTAATATTCAGTTTACCCATGTTATTATTTGTATAAAGTAAAACACTGTAGAGTGGTATTAAAAAAACATGTTTCAAGATTATTATTTTGTGGGGGCGAGGGGGGGCATCCGGAACGGATTAATGGCATTTCTCTTCAGTTCAATGGGAAAACATGATTGGCGATACGGTTCGCGGATCCCCCCCAGTTTGAGAAGCAGCGAACTAGACAGTAGATCAAGTTAGTTTTCTTCGAATTACAGAGACAATCGCGTCTTGCCTGTTGCCTCATGTACATTTTCCCAGCTTGTGTCCCATTTGTTGATAGCGTCTGTGATGATTGGCAGGCGGGTGCCTCGGCCAAGGAGGAGGAGTGCTTGTCGGTGCGGTACACCACTGACGGAAAGTGTTGCAAACAGTGTCCGCCCGGCGAGGGTGTCGTCAAGCCGTGCGGAGTCACGCAGACCGTGTGCGCGCCCTGCCTGGACAGTGAGTAACACACACAAGCACACACTCAGCAATTGACAAAATTGTGTCAGAGCAATTAATCTAGATCAGGGCTGGGCAAACATTCGTGCTCAAGGGCCACATTGGATTTTTAAAATGGACAGATGGGCCAGGTCATTCATAGGTGAGGTTTAAATTTAAAAATAATAATAATAATAATAATTCATAATAAAAAAAAAGATTTAAAACGTGTTGTAAAAAAAGATCATTTAATTTAAAAAGTCTACACACCCCTGTTCAAATGCCAGGTTTTTGCGAGATACAAAAATCAAAAAGAAGAGACCAAAATAAATCATTTCAAAACATTTCCACCATTAATGTAATCTAGAACTTTTACATTAAAAAAAAATGAAATCTTTAAGGGACTGGAAGAAAAATACACAACTGAGATAATGTGGTTGCACAAATGCGCGCACCCTCTTATTCTGTAACTGGGAATGTGGTTGATTTCAGAATTAAGCAATCACATTCAAACTCGTGAAATAGGAGTCAGCACACACCTGCCATCTTTTAAAGTGGCTCTGATAAGTCCGATAAAGTTCAGTTGTTCTAGTAGGCTTCCCCTGACATTTTTGTCATCAGCCCTTACAACACATGCCAAGGTCCGCAAAGAGCTTTCGCAGCAGCAGAGGGATCTCATTGTTCAAAGAGATCAGCCAGTGTTTGCATAAAACCTTCAGGCTGCTTCCTGAAAGCAGAAAATGTCACGATAAACCTACTAGAACAACTGAACTTTATTTGGACGACATCCCCAGTTATAAGATGGTGTGTACCCAAGAAGGTTTACCTTTAATCTGTTACGTGTAGCAATTTTGTATGTTCTATTTGCATTCCTACCGCATTTGAGTTGAATAACAATGCTTATTTCCATGAGCCCGTCGATGGCGTTTCCTATTGTTTGTTAGCATTAGGCTTACTTATGTTACGCTCTCAAAGGTGTGAGCATAAGATCGACATTGCGAGAATCATGCTGATTTGCGTTGGATATTTAATTACTGCTCGGCTTGTCAAGATGTTTTTGAAGCACCCTCAAGCATTTTCCATCATGAATCCTCATTATCCAAATGTTCCATTAGAAGCTGGAAGATTCAGCTTCACTTGGCAGCGTGTGAGGAAGTCGGCTGGTAATCAGAGCTGACTGTCCGTTACCATGTAGGGAGTGAACCTCGACTGGGCAGAGACTTTATGAGCACCGTCAGAAGATATAAGAATGGGAGCTGGTCCAAATGTAGAAAAATATACAATGGAGGATTTGTAGGGCACCAGACAAGTGGGATGGTAAGAATGGAGGCAGTTAAGATGGCAGCTGAGCTCGAAAACAACATTCAGGGTACATCTGTGTCAACAATTGGATTGAAGATTATCTATATGTGGGTCTGCCTTATTCCATGAGGTCAAGAGGACACATCCAGACGACAGAGGCCAAGATCGGGGCCTGCACTGTTCCCAGGAAATAGTTGCAAACCAATGTGGGTCAAGTAGCGAATAAGGAGACCCACCATTCCAAAATGATACAGGTCGTGAGAGAAGCCCCTGGGAACACGTGAGATAATTTATTGCATTTTTTTATTTATTTATTTTTTTAAGGAAGAATTAGACATCCTTTATGGGATGGATGATTTTCGAACGCCTTGATTTATTGTTTCCTTGTTGATTTAAGCCTGCCTTCCAAAAGAATAGCCACGCTCTCCTGCTTGCACAACTTCCTGAAGTCTTTCGAAAAGTAGTGGAAGTACCCGCCGAGGTCAATGTGTATTCTTATAGTTGCTAGCGGGGGGGGGGGGGGGGGGGGGGGCGGCCGCTTTGGTAGCCAATAGAAGTTGGAAGAAGAATCACGTCCTCTGCTCATTTGCAACGGCAGAACACAGGTCACAGTTTTATTTTGATTAGATTCAAATTTGCTTTGCTGGTTGTACAATACTTCAGATCTCAACAGGGTCCAAAGTGGTATCACTGCCTTCAAATATGCTGTTGTTGTTTTTTTGTCGTTTCTACGTAATCATTTGTCGTGGATTTGATGTTATTGTTCAAAAGAGAGTTCACAGTTTATTTTGACCTGAAATTGTTTCGACTTAGTTGAGCAACATTAGTGGTCACATATTTAAGGGATGCCAAAGAGAACCACGGTACATTGCCTACAATAATACATTTCTGGCATGGGGGATGTGGATACGTTTGTAACAAGCTGCTGATGGATCAGATGGCCGTTCACTACAAGACAAAAAATGTTGAAAAATGCAGAACGGATCTGACCTCTTGTTGTCTGTTCGGCTGAAAATCAGCATCTGAAATCAAATTTGTCGTGTGGCTTCCTGCTATTGCCTAATGGGTGCTTAAGGCTCTCAATTCCGCTGCTCAGACATGATCAACCGCAGACAGATTCAAAAAAGCCGCCACGAACGCCGATGGACTTTGTGTCGAGTGCTTGTGAATGCGGCACTGAAAAAAAAAAAAAAAAAAAAAAAAAAAACGTAAATCAGGTAGTCAGAAATGACTGAATGGAGAGGTAAGAGTGACAAACATAAGGGATAACGATGAGGAAACGACATTCCCTGGCAGCAGTTTAGCCAAACAAAACAGGAAAACATTCAAACACAAGTGGAGCGGGCCTCGTTGTGATAGGTGACAGAATGCCGTGGGAGAAGGAAGCTGAGGTCGAGCCATATTTTGATCTGACCCCTACTGTCTTAACAATAGTGTCAACATTTCACAAAACTGTTCTTTCCTATTGTCTTCGAAGGCAACAGCTAGGAAAAGAAGAGCAAAGCACACACGTGCACGCATGCTGGTTTTCATGACGTGTGGGGACAAACCTTCGTAACGTTATTCGATATCCTTGATATCCTGCTTAAGGTCCATGAAATAGTGCACTCTTTGTCTTCACTAGTAGGACAACTTTGGTATACTAGTAGGACAACTACGTTACTAGTGATGCAAAACTGTGCACTTGTCGTCCATTAAGGACAAAGCATGCAGACCAAAAGCAAATGCTGAGGACAAGACCATGTGTAGCCTTGCTTCAACACCCCCCCAACCCCGCATACTCCAGGCCAGCGTTATTAATGTATTGACTTACATTATTGATGAACGGCATTATGATAATGGCTCTGAGAGCACTCGAGTAAGAGAAGGCGGAGGTGGCGGCACGTCTGAGTGCGTCTGGTAAGCGGGGTAACCCGCCTGGCCGGCATCCCTCCAGGTGGACCTGCAACATGCGTAAAAGCGAGGGGGCGGCCAGTTTGCACCCAAAAACGAGAGGAAGCTACAATTGCTAGCATCAGACAAGAACACACAGGTTCATCTCGGGTAATACTCCATCTGTCTGCACGTAGGTCACATCTACGCTCAGTGACGCAATAAGATACAGTAACATTAGTCGTTTCCCACAGAGAATAAAGTATATATGGCTGTGAGTATTTGGATATTGTTTGTCTACATGTGTTGCTTCGTTGTTTGTGTTCAAATAGCTATTGCCTAAATGGTTGTAAACCTGCAACCTTCAAAGCTAATCGTTGGCACGGCTATGCAGTTTTCCCAAAAACGGCTGGTACCTTGAAAAAAAAAAACTTGTTTGTCGGGTCTCAATCCACCACCGCAGTTTACATTTAAGACAACTGAATTTGGTTTAATTGAGTTTTAGTTGAGTGGTAGAACAAACTTGAGTCCACTTCAATTTAATATGGTTAATTGTTGTTTTTTTTGTCAGCTCAGTTGACTTTAGGTCACTTGTTCCATCCAGTTTACCGGAGGCTTTTGTTAGGTTTGGTGTCAATCCAATGTATTTTGTTTTATTATGTTGTGGTTGTCGTATAGATTAGTGGTTCTCAAACTTTTTAGTACCACCTTTAAAAAAAAATACTTCTCTCTCTCCACACTATCATGAGCAAAATTAAAATACAGTCGTAGCCCTAAAAGGTTTTTAGTCCTAAAAAGTGTAGTTAGTATTATTGAAAGCCACACTGTTACATTGTGCACAATTTGATCGTTAACACTTGGGCGATTCAATTAAAAGGTATCGCACGTAAAAGTTGAATTGAAAAGTCTACCGAAATAAATGTTTAAAAAAAAAAAAAAAAAAAAAAGAACAGTTTTTCAACATCCATCCATCCATTTTCTTTACCGCTTCTCCTCACTAGGGCCGCGGGCTGCTGGAGCCTATCCCAGCTATCTCGGGGCGGGAGGGGGGGTACACCCCGAACCGGTCGCCAGCCAATCGCAGGCAGTTTTTAAACATTAAATACAAATTTAGTGAACTTCAAAAATACAACTGTAACCCACTTTCATGTCGGTTTTGTCTAACTGCTGCATCACATTCCATCGGCTCAAATGTTGTCAAGTGTGCCTCCTGTCAAAGATTTCCAGCCATTAATCCAGGCGCTGTGGCCGTGACGACCTCCCATCTCCCGATTCATCGCAGTCACACTCACACAGACGAGCACAATGCTCTTACAGATGGGTCTGTTGCATAATTTAGTGTTTCCCAGTTCTCTATCCATCTGGAATACAATTCCATAAAACATGCAATATTGATTGCTAAAATACATTTGTATACTGTATGAGGCGTTTAAAGTCAAATGTACCAAAGGTTTTTGTTTGTTTGTTTGTTTTGCAGTCCCTTAAGAATAGAAAAGGTTCTTTGCTTTTCTTTGCTTTCAGGCGAAACCTTCTCCGAAAACGTCAGCCACACAGAGCGATGCCAGCCCTGCACAAAATGCACGGGCCTCTTCCGCATGGCGACGCCGTGCACGGACACCAACGACGCCACCTGCGTGTGCAACTACGGCTTCTACCTGAACGACCTGTCGCAGAGGTGCGAGCCGTGCACCAAGTGCCCCGTGGGCCATGGCATGCTGCTCAGCTGCGAGTTGGACCACGACACCATGTGCGAGGAGTGCGACGGGGACACGTACTCGGACCAGGAGAGCTCGCGAGAGCCCTGCATCCCCTGCACCTCCTGCGACGAGGGCGAGGAGCTGCAGCTGCAGGCCTGCACCGCTGTCACCGATACAGTTTGTCAAGGTAAGACACTTGCATCGTGCGCTTACATCATTTCAACAAACAAGACTCTGGTTGTCTCCATTGATCCTTTACGGATTACCATGACCTGGATTTTTAGGAAGCACATTGATATGTTTTTAATTGATAATGTGACAGTGGGTTAAAATGTCTTGGGCAATTATGCTATTAGGCTAATGATACGTGCAAATCACAAGTAAGTCTTATAGCTTAATCTTCAAAAATCAAGCAAGTCAAGTCATACGTCAAGGATACAATCTTGCTGAGTCACAACATGAGACACTTTGCACTCAATATCTGTACTTGTGTTAGTTAGTTGTACTAGCAAAGTCACAAGCCTGCAACTGTTTCTAAAAGCAGTCTCTGTATCAACTATTTATTTTGTTTCTCAATCAACATAAAGCTGACATGAAGCGTAGCTTGCTAAACTGTGAAGTTATCGTAGCTTAGTTCCCTATGCGAGTGTCATAGTGATGGAGGAAGTTAGTTTGTCGTGGTTGTGTCTCTGATTTTTGAGTTGCAAACGTTGCATGTTGCCATTCTCTTTTGTCAAAAACATAATTCTGGAATCAAAAATGGAATAATCTTCAGAGCGCCCCCTCTGTGATACTTGCTTCATGCGCTGGCCTCTGGACTCCGAATCATTGCACACTGGTGGGGTTGACGGGTTTGCGCACACGACAAAAGAAAATTTGGAATACCAAGTCGAGTCTTTCATACTATAGGTTTTAGCCAAGCCATTCCCAAGGCCTAAAATTGGTGAATTAGGACAAGACACCTATTGCAGCACCTAATCTAAAAAGGTTTATGGGCCCTAACCCTTCAAAATCATTATTAATTACAAATTACATTTCATTCACATCCCTGTACGACCAGAGGCAGTGGAGTTGACTGAATGGCCCGAGGTCATGAATCCAAACAATGCGCCGAGCATATTTGTGGTCAATGACTGTACGTACAGTAGGAAAGACATCATTGACATTGACAGACATCATCTCAGTGTGACACTATCGTCATTGTTGATCCATTGATCCAAATGTCATCCCGGAGCTCATCCCGTCGTCTTCAGCGATACGTCTTCATACGAACGACACAAAGAGTCTTTCTCCTGGAAGTTGAGGGATTACAGGAAGGTCACGTCTATGAACCGTGGTCTGGCTTTCCTTTTATATCACTGTACCCCTGTGGCTATCAACACGTCACTCACATCTCAAATTCCCCACGGCTGCCGTCAGCGGCCACTGCGACGACACGATGCCTCGCAGATTAAATCAATGCTTTTGTCCCACGACAATGAAAGAAGTGTGCTGATCAGCCAGAGACTGCTGTTATCACAGTCCAGTCAGAAACCGTCTCGGGCTGAAGGGAACCATTTGTGCTTGGCTCATGGGCTGGGGAAGACCTTTGAGTTTGGCCTATAGACATCATTTGTGTAACATCATTGTGATCTTACAACGTCAAATCCCTGCGTGTCCACTGCGGGAGCTGTATCAAAAACTGTCTAAGAAGAAATCTTCCCTCACAAAGGTAATAATAACATCAGAGAGCTACAATTAGTCAGGTTAGAGAAAGAGAAGTGGCAGTAAAACAGGCCAAGATCCAGATGTCAGGGGCCATGGGTCTATTTGCTTACTAGGTGTCGTTTAACCAAATGCGAGAGTGTAAAAATAAGTCCTAAACTGAGATTTAAACACTACTGGTATGCGGGCTCCCTCTCGTGGTATGTGAAAGAATCACTACCTAAGCACTGTTCAGTTGTATTTAACTTTTTAGTACATCTGTATTTTATCTTAAAAAAACGGTTTGTTTTAAAATTCTGTTTAGTTAGAATTGAACCTTTATGTACAATAAATATAAATAATAGAAATTGAATTTTAGTATTTTATTATGCCTTCCTACATTTAAGTGCAGGGTTGGGCATAATGATACAGTGGCCTACAATAATGTTAAATATACTTTTTCGGAGTAAAACATCTGTCTCATTTTTGATGAACACTTAGGCAGCAATGGTTGTGGTGATATGGGAAGGGATTAATTCCGGGAACCTGTGATCTGGGGATCATGTTGAGTTTGTTTCGACGTGGAGGAGTCGCCTATCAAACTGTCTCATCAGGTTTATTGGACTTGTGATGTGCTGCTTTATCATCAACGCACAATTTAGCAGCAGAGTACTAGTGGTGTGTCACCACATTGTCACACCTGAGTGAGATTGTGATCAGGCGTGCGATGCAAAAGTTGCATCACACACCTAAAATATTGGAAAAGAGCTCCCCATTAAGATGTAGTAACACAGCAAAGTACAACCACAATAACAAACACGATGTTAAATTGAGCCAATGGGGGCTAAGTCATTTTTTAATACTGGTCAAAATCAAGGTTTAGTGCAAATGTTGACAAATGCGGGTAGTCCTTTAACGCAATTAGCGCTTTTCCTGATTCATCAGTGCAACACCGGGCCGACACTTGGTTGCACTGAGAGAGAAGGATGTTGGGATGGCCAGATCAGAATCTCAGGAGCCAGAACTCCAAGTGCAGCACATCCTTTCGATAACCACCACAGCACACACTACGTGACGAATGCAAACTGGCTTAGTTTTCCAGCCGCGATAGCCGGAGGGCCCCCACTCTGCGTATGGGCCGCATCATCATTCGGCACTCTAACCTAATCACAAGCTCCTTATTCCCTCTGTAATCTTTTCAGCAGAGCACTCGCGTTATCGCTGCCTCCGAATTTGTAGCGCTGCCAGACGTCCGTGTGCATTAGGCGAGTCAGACGACACCGGCCTCGAGGCTAGGACTCAGTCAGTCGGGAGGGTGAAAAAGGAACGAGGGAGCCACCGCCTGTGTAAAGGCAAGTCGTAACCTGAGATCCCGTTGGCATGGCTGCGTTTAAGGTGAAGGCCCCACAACATCCCCGTTGCCAGCATTAAGCTAAACGGGCTAAGCTGTCGTCGTTAAGAATTTACAGTACCTACAATTCTCTACTAATTACGAACCAACATGCTTTGTCATGCTACACCAGCAGAGCGGAGGGTCTGAGCGCAAAGATGCTTATCTCAAGACTTGGGTTACGACTTCACTTCACCGTGAGCGTGGTCAAAGGTGAAAGGTCAGGACAAACCTTTCATGTGCGTGTGAGAGTCATGCCGGGTCACGGCAGCAGACGATCAAGCTGAGTTACAGTATTCGAAACAAACTCTGGTACTGTAAATCTGAGATTTACAGTGACGCTGTAAAGCTGTCACGGATCACTCACAAGATACAGAGTTAGTCCAACATGAATGGACCACTTGGATCGGGAAGGATTTGCTTCTTAAGACAGGGGTGTAAAATCAAAGCGCAGATTTCAGGGTAAATGCGTGTCAACGCCTGAGAAGGCGTTTTGACGAGCGGGCGTCGCCAAGGTCCTTTCACGTCTCGGTTAAACTCCTGTGTGCACTTATCAACTTGTACTTATCAACTCAACGCTCTGTTTGCAACCTTTTTCTTCCTTGATGTCGCTTCCGGGGATTGGCTGCACTTACGTGTGCTGCCCTATCGCCCCAAAGCACACATGCACGCGTTCCATTATTCATGCACTCATTTAAAGGCTACTCAAGTGTGACTTCAAAATACTGCACAATACACGTTCACAGACATTCTGGAATGAGTAAGGTGGCTCGTGGTAGGTGGAGGGCAGTTTTGTTTTGCAAGTACGATGGCACGGCAGCTTGGGAAAAAGAAAGAAAAACATATTTTGAAACCTGGTAAGCTAACTTCAGCTACATGTGGTATCAGCATTGCAGCACTACGGGACACTTTATATTGCTAATTGTGACTCTCTGTACTTAACGACTTCAGTGTTTATGTCCTAAATTTACAGTATATTTTGTTATCATGGCTTGTTCGTTGTAGTACGAGAGCGGCTCCAACTACCAGAGACAAATTCCCGTGTGTTTTAACATACTTGGCCAATAAAGAAGATTCTGATTCTATTGTTGAAGGCGAAATGGAGAAAACTATTAAAATAAATCCACTCATCAATCGGTTTTTACAGTGTTCAATAAAATAAAGGTGAAGAACATCGACATGATCCTGTCATGTTTCGATTTTTCTGTTATGCAGCCCTTGAAAGAAAACGTTTGGACAGCCCCTCCTTTGAGCAATGGATATTTGAACACAAACGGCAGCGACACATGTAGACAGATCAACAATCTAACAATACTTACAGGTTAATATTCTTTATCCTGTGTGAAAAATGACTAATATTACTGCAGCTTACTGAGTCACTTACTGGTACTGTAGTCGTGAAACTGATATTTTGTCGCATCCCTATTTCGTTTTCAGCATTTACACAGTGATTCGTAATGTTTTCAAACATTTTCCACCAAATTTCAAATGTTTTCATACTAATAGAACTGGCCAAATGTTAGTTTTGCAGGGAGAACATGAGCGGATGAAGATAAGGTGGGTGGGGTAAAGAAAAGCAGAAGTGGGGGTGATTGAGCCAAGTCTACTTTCTTATTGAACTGGTGAGGAAGAGGAGCAAGGAGCCATTTCCTTCCCGAGTTTGGTTGACCTTAACCATCGACAGGCCCGTGGGGAGCGGTGGGGGCTGTCACTTAATTCTATAGCCATTTATGAGGCTTTGACTGACATAAAGTGAGCGAAATGCCAAAAGTAAAATGCCACGAACATTCCGGATTTAGTGTGTCCACAACATTAGCACATCAATAACTGTGAGGAATCCCCATTCGGCCCAGACTGCTGATCTTTGTACAGCACAGTCGCTTATTGTGCATCTTTGCTTGCGGTGCCTCGACAGACTTGTGCCACCTCTGACTCCGGAGCGCCAGTCGCCGACCTTCAGCTCCCTGCGCCGCACACTACGGCCATTGTCGCTTGAATTGTCCTCTTGTGGACAAACTACATTCCGGGGGGAACATTTTTTGGACGGGATTCGGGACGGGAAACGAGCGCTGCGCGGGTCCAACTCGTGCCTTCATTCAGCCAATGGGCCGAGTACAGGAGTGGGGCTTTTGTCCTCTTTGTAGGCGACATCACACAAAACTGGTGTTTGGAATGTACGTAAGAGGTTGTTTGTTTTTATTGAGCCATAAAAGAAAATCTCTGTAAAAACCAAAGACTGGCAGCGAAAGTGTTGCCACTGCAGAGATGGAGAAAGAAAACAAAGCGCGAACGAACAGATGCTGAAAAACATGCTCCGCTCAATAAAAGCGATGGAGTTACTCTTCTGCGCTCTCGGGTTTCTCTGGTTGACCTCCACGAGTGCTGCTTGCATTTTGTCGCAGAGTACACGCACGCACACGCAGACAAACAAAACCCTCGATGGACAGCATAATGGTTGGTTGGGAGGTTCATGTGGTCTTCCAGGAATTTCAAAGACAAATTCCTACTATAAATACAGACTTGAGCCATCCGTTACAACTGGTTATTTTGACAGTTGCACTTCTTACGGCTTTTATGATCTTAATCACAACTTCTACTCTTCCTGAGGATAAACAACAGTCTCCATCCAAGTCAGCTTTTAAATCAAATAAACGCCCTGTCAAGGGTCCTGTTGTCTTATCGCTATTCTTACATAACAAACTGTATAAAAGTCATTTTCACCAACTTTTGTCTAGTCCGGTCCCTTTGTTAATTTTAATCTACGAAATAAAGTTGTCGAGTTGATGCACTATTACAACATGCCGAATTTAGCGAGGGGGGAGATGAGCCCAACACCCTCATCCCAGACTATTATGATGTTAGGGTTCTTTTTTTCACCTGTTCATCTTTGACATGTGGAGATCAAATGGATGCAGAGATGGGAGGCGATAAAGGAACTCAACGAATAAAAGCACATAACCAGGTGGATTGGACACAAACCGTATTGAGTTACCATCTTTGAAAGGCCAGTTTGGAAAGCAGAGAGCTGCCAAACGAGCGCCGGCGATTGTTCGGAAAGAAAACGTCTGTTCAAGTAGGCAGTAAAATGGAAAGAGAGCATTGGGGAGTGCGCTATCGTGCGGGACAAAGAGGATCTTTGTCAGGGAACAGAGTCTGGTTTCAAGTGGGCAAAAAGAGGGAGACGATGAAACGGGATGGGAATCAATACGTTGCAGTGGCTCACAGGACCCTTTTTGACCTTTTCGCCATGACGTCGCACAAACCTCCGGGTGGCAATAGTGCCGATCATAGTCATACAGTATACACGGTGTCCGTGTCAAAGGAGCCATATTGGGCTGCAGTAAAATTAGTCGTTCTTCCCAGAGGGGATAAAGAATATACAGTATGTCTGGGAGTGTCCGTTTGTGTTCAAATTTCCATTGCTTAAAGTATTATAACACTAACAAACCGTTAGCCCGTCTATGGCGTTTTGCATTGTTTCCCAGCATTAAGCTAAACGGAGCAAAGCTACAGTTTGTGGTTGTTCAAACGTAATATTTTTTTTTTTTTTTTTTAGTTTGACAGTAAACATCAACCGAGAGTGCCAATAAACATCTTGAAGTTTCTTTTTTGAAGAATTGTTGCCAATCTGCTGGTCGTTGTGAAGTGAGTTAAGTGAGCCCTCTTATCTCAAGTTTTCGCTCGCAAGTCAAAGCAAAGAAATCATCTGAACGACAGCTGGAATCTGGAAGAACCGTGACATGGGGTCTCTTGAATGTGAAGGCACCACACTGTATGCCCTGTGGGCCAATAACCTGGGACTACCCTGACACCTGTTATTGACAAACATTATGAAAAGGTCCATTTATTCACACACACAAAGCAAATGTTCCTTCATCATATTTGCATGTCAAAAAAGTGGCAAACCCTTTCAAATAATCTTTGAGAACTCAATGGCTTGAAAGCGCAATGGATTGATTGTATATTAAATTTCACTTTCAAAATTCAGGGCCCTGGCTAACAGCTCGCCACGCAGCGTCCGTCTAGATAACATTTGAAATGTTTTCGCCTCGTCACGACGCTCAGCCGCTCTCTCGAGGTGCCTGTTCCCCGTTCCTCGGCACGACTTCCTGTTGTCAGTGCTGTTAAGTAACAGGAAAGTCGGTGACGAGGTGGCGAGGTTCCCAGAAACACGCGTGCCCGCCGTTAATGGACGGCTAAAGAGGAGCTGGCTGCACTGGATGCGCCAAGTCACTTTTTAATGGGCCTCTGGGGAAGAGGAGGGATGACCACGCCGTGCGGGATGTAATACACACTCAGCGTTTACAATATTATGTACACTTGAACAATCTAATGGGATCTAATGCCAGAGCTGTAGCAAAAATCTGGAGACACTTAAAAACTACCTGATGGCTAATTTCTGAGAAGTGTCTTGACTATTTCTCCTTTGGTGAGGTCGTACACACACGCGCACACACACGCACGCACGCATACGAACAGAGAGTTACCATCTGCTTTATGCGACTGGCCCCCCCAACCGCAGACACTTTGCTCTGTCTCACAGCAAAGTGATAATACAATATCAGAGAGAGGGAGTGGAACGACGACTACTTTCTAATCCTCGCACTAAAACTAAAGTGTACATGAGGTTATGATTAACACAGAACATTTTCACTTGCCTTCCGTTATGTTGCTCTTTGCTTTTTCACAGTGCAGTACCCCTCCGTGTCGCCAACGCCCTTCACCGCCATCTCCTTGCCCACCTACGACGACTTCCCCATAGACGGCCCCCCGTCGGACGGCCCGACAGACAGCAGCGCCGCCGCCGCCGCCGCCGCCACCACCCCTGAGGGCGACTCCCACGAGCGCATCTACCAGAGCCTGAACGACAAGCTCATCCCCGTCTCCTGCTCCATTCTGGCGGCCGCCGTGGTCGGACTCGTGGCCTTCGTCATCTTCAAGAAGTGAGCGAAAGGATCATTTTTCTCGCTAGTCCACTTTTGGGGTATTGGTGCCCCTTAGACGGGAGAATTTTTTCCAAGGCCTCTCCTCATAATCTTAACACCTTTATTTATTTTGTCTATACTTCAACCTAAATATTCATAACCTTTTTAATAGAAAGAAACTACAACAAATGAAACATTTATCCATTGTCACTAACTGATGTGAATTAACAATATGTCTGCAAACAGAGAGAAACTAGTTACAAAAGCACAGTCAGTGTGACCAACAAAGCAACTTTTCCCACGCTTCCAGCGACTGCTTTTCAAAACAAGTGACAGGCAGCGGCGTTAAGTTCCCCAGTTTGAGAAGCACTAATTCAGGGCTTGGTGAGAGATCATCAGGTGTGCTGTGGGAAATTAACTAGTTTCAAACTATGGTGTATTTACTACAAGTTGTGTATCTTTGCGAATCCATCTATGCCACCGACGTATAATGACAGACAGAACAATGAAATGCTCTTCCAATAACTTGGGACACGTGTCACGCTGTGCAGTACGAAGGGTTGACTTCTTCCCCGTCACCGCGTAGGTGGAACAGCTGCAAGCAGAACAAGCAGCAGGCCAACAACGTCACGTCCAACCAGAACCAGACGCCGTCGCCCGAGGGCGAGAAGCTGCACAGCGACAGCGGCATCTCGGTGGACAGTCAGAGTCTGCAGGAGCAGCTGGGCCAGACCCAAACGCATACAGGTAACTAAAACCTGCTCAGAGGATACTACCCTCTTCTCCCCCCCCCCCCCCCCCCCCCCCCCCCCAAATATGCACCACATATACATTTGTTGTTCCAGTGGTCACAATGGACGAGGACCCCTGCCTGCTGCTGCCTCTGCACACCCGGGACAAGGTGGAGCAGCTGTTGTTCAACGGCGGCGAAGGGGACGACTCCAACACGGAGGACGACTGGTGCAACTTGGCGGGCCTGCTGGGCTACGAGGAGGCGCGCATCGCCGCCTTCCGCCAGGACGAGCACCCGGTGCGCGCGCTCCTGTCCGACTGGGCCAGCAAGGACTGCGCCAGCGTGGGCGCGCTGCGCACGGCGCTGCGCAAGATCAACCGCAACGACATCGCCCAGAGTTTGGCTCTCAGTCCCAGCGGCCCAAAACCCACGGCCACCTCGGTGGTATAGCGCAAGAACACGTTTGTTTTCTTTGTCTGAACATGGAAGGAAATTAGCTTTACCAATATCCCTCTGCAATCATTCCAACGTGGATAGAAGCCTGTTTTCCCGCACTGAAGATGAATGCAACTTTTACTCTTGGCTCGCAAGCACTCTGTGTTACGAATAGCCGCAGTTGTACCAAAGAGGTGTTAAAAGACTCCAGCCCATAGCTAATAAGCACCATTATTTACATTTGAGCCTCTTCTTTTTAGCATTGAAAAATGGCTGCGTACCGGATGAGGCCTCCTTTCGACCAGGGGTCTGGATCCTCGCAAGCGTGACACGCTGACCGGAGGACGTCTGGAGTCTTTCAAAGTGGACCTCTTCACTGAGGAATAGTCCACCCACTCCAGGACATGGACCATAGACGTTGACGGTCGTTGAACTCTTAGTCATCGTGAATAATGTAGACCAGTCCACACACCCACTCACAATATGTAACCATGCATGGATTTAGGATGTAGACGTTCATGTACATTTCAAGACACACGACTTCCCGACATATTTGTACGAGAGGGTATATCGTATTTCCACAAATAGTGGTTCTCAAACTTTTTACGCCAAACGCATCCTAAAAAAAATAACTTTTACTTAAAAATAAGATACACTAGTGCAGTAGACGTTTTATCAAAAATAAGACAGAGGTTTTATTCCTAAAAAGTACGTTTGATATTATTGTAAGCCACTGTAACATTATGCACAGTTTGAACATTAACACGGTGTTTAAATATAGGGGAAACATACTTAAGTAATTCAATTAATATGTATTGCACATAAAGGTTAAATAAAATTGAAATTTAAAAACAAACAGTTCTTAGCAAGTAAATGCAAATGTACTAAAAAGTTAAATACAACTAAACTGTGGTTAATCAGTGATTCTTTCATGTAGCACTCGAGGGATGCTTGCCTTTAGTGGTACTAGTACACTACCAAACGTTGAGAATCACTGAAATATACAGCCCAACATTGTTTTACACCGTGGCCAAATTTAAAACGTGAATTAGTCTGAATGTGGCAAAATACTACAAGAGGTTGATAACATTTGATTTCAACCTCTTCAAAAATGATTCAATTGTTTTGCTCATAAAAGTTCTTAGTATACTTAAATATTAATGGAAATGTATGAACATAAAAGTTTCATTCAACTGAACTGTACTTAGAAAATGACTAAAATTATTATTCAAATTTGTACAAATAAAGGCCTCCCTAGTAATCAGTAAATAAACACCCCCAGCCACTATTTGAGGACATACAGTATAATATCATGTTTACTTCATGGGGATAATTTTAAATTAACAAAACTACATTATATACTTGTTGTATTATAATGCCCATCCCTAATATATATATATATATAAATGTATATATACATATACACATACACACACATACATACAGTATGTGTGTGTGTGTGGAGTCTATACTGCAAAATCTGCATATTAGTAGCCAATATAAAGCAGCTGTGTGTCCACAAACCATATGCTGTACACGACTACGCTACAGTACATAAACCCGCACGCGGACAGTATAGCAAGCTGCAAAACAAGAAAACAAATGCACAGGTGATCAGGATACAAAACAAAATGGAAGGTTTGACTCTCTATCCTCTCCGCGTCCTTTCTCAGGGTATCGCCAGCCTCCGACGAACACAACAATCATCGCGGTGGGTTTCCTTGTTATTAATTACGCTGCCCAGAGAGGAAACCAAGCACCTATTTTTTTTTTAAATGTACTTATCTTCTTTCTTTTTTTTTTTTTTTTTTTTTTTTAAAACTGTGCGCTTAGGGAGGAGGGTATATTTGAAGGAGCTAATGTTATTGTTACTAAAATGAAGGCATTCCCACTCTACTTTGTGAGGGTTCTTTTAATATTGTTCTCTTGATTGTAGCACTTAAATGTGTCATTAATTATATTTGTCTGTTTTACATCGCAAGTGCCTGACAACTATTTCAGGGCTTATTGATGTTGTACAGTTCAGTTTTGACATGTTTTTGTCACAATTTTGTGACTGTAAATAGACCAATTGTCTTTATTTTCTTTTTTTAAGGAAACGTATTAGAACCAATTCAAATACTAATATTGGAAAGCAACATTGCATGCATGTTGTGTGTAATAATAAGCCTCCGTATCCCTGGGATGCCGGACGGATGCGTTACTATACCTTTAAAGCGTATCCTACATTTGGAAACTGTGACCGGACAATTTTCTCTGGAGAGTATTTGTTTAAAACAAAAGGTTTGACTTGTACAGTAGTGAAGGTAAATACGTGATGATTTTTGCACTTGAGCGTAGCGTCATAGTGATTATGCAAAACGAGGGGAGCTCTTGATGTGGCTGAAATGTACAGCTCTGATCATTACTGAATGTTCCTTATACACTAACACGTCATATTGTATTATACTTCATGTGAATTTGAGAGCTACTTCTTCTACAGTAATAAAGGTCATGAATCTGTTTCAATTATTCATCAACTCCCACCTAACGTGACAATATGTAATCATATGCTCTTACAATAAAAGCTCCAAAATCCTTGTGATGTATGCTAGCTTTTAATGGTGAGAGTATTGTGTCTGTCATTGCCGTAGCAACCTTACATCCACTAGTTTACGGTATTATACTGTACTGGTGGACCAGCCAGGACAACAAAAAGACAGTTGTTCTGTTGTTTCTTTAACACAGGGATGGGAAACTGAGCATTGACATTAGCAAGAGGAGAGATTTGGTCCCATAGTCATAGAAATTCCATCTGACACGTAATCCAAGTCAAATAGGACTCCAGAGGGTTCTAAAGTGACGAGACGGAGTTCACGCTTCACACATGTGGCCGGGTCCGAGACAACAAACAGTCCGTCAAGTCAATTAAGTCCATGTAGTGACACGGGGGAAGCTAATGAGGCATGAAATCACACACGCTGGCCACGTTTGCCCCCACAGCTTCAATATTATTCTAAGTCACCGAGGGGTTAAGTCAGACTTAAGTACCGTAGGCCCGGACTCGGTTGGAAAGTCAACCCGGGTCCAAATGGGAAGCGCAGTCGGGCTCTGACTGCTGCGAACCTCCGGTGGGTCACGTGCCAGGAATGTCGAACGTGTGAAGGGAAACGTGCGTGAGCACCGGAGACAAGGAGCTGAACGAGCACGGAGGCCATGTTGAGTTCAGGTGAAGACCTTTCCCACTTGATACTCAAATTGTTAGCTGAATAGCACTCGCTGCTATGTCCTTCAAATGAAGCCAATTTATTTGATTCCCGATTTTCACCGCGCAAATGATCCCAATCAAAATAAATTTTAATTTTGGGGGATTTGCTTCATTTCGCCTGATATAAAACAAGCAGTTAATTTTTTTTATTAACTTGCATCAACTTTCATCGAAATATTTGTCTTCTTCTTTAAGAATATACAGTGGTACCTTGAGATATGAACAGAATATTTTGTAAATCAAATTTACCAATTAAAAGTTCTTGAAAAAAATGTGTTTGCTATACATGTATATAGTAGAAGTTTTGAATACTGAAAAATACTTGCCGCCCATTATAAAAAATTTGTATTGGAAAAAAAAAAAAAAAGTAGGGATATATATTTATTTTAGTGAATTTTAACATGGGAAATCCCGTTTAACACATTTGCACACAATTTGTCTCTGACTGGAAAAGTGATCCAATAACTTTAGAACGCCGTCATGTTGATTTACGGTCCCTTTAACGACTCAGCAACTTTATTTATTCTCCGAATGGGATGAAACAGGAAAGAATACTCCCCCAGGAAGGTCAGAAAACCGTGAGGTTGTGGAAGTTGTCGGTGAAAGATGTTCCCATAGGTTTCGCTCAAAATAACACTCAATGTGATCCGTGGGGGAAGTTGTGCTCGGTTTTGGCTTCGAGCGAAGGGGGGTTGGCCATAACATTAGGTACACCTACGCAATCTAATGCAGTGTTTCCCGACACTTATCGACCGTTCGCAAAAAGTTAGGGATAACGGGCTGAAATTTCAACATGAAATTCACGCTAACCTTGAGAGGTGAACTTAATTATTACGGTTGGGAATCACTGATCTAATGACATACTAGTCTTGCCTTGACAAAAATAATAACGCTCAGCTTTCAAGTATTAACGTAACCTGTTTTCAATTGTGCCTCTAATCTTGGAATTAGCGGTCAGCGGAGCGTGGCTTTGCGTTTTAAGACCCCATAGAGTGTTGTGCTGTGTTTACACCAGGCTACTCAGAGGGGACCACCTACGATCCGCTAACTCATTCCTTTTACAAACTGCCCATCCATAAAAATCAAGTGGTGCGGTTTGCCCGCTCGGTTTTCCGACTCTCCTCCTCCTCCTGCTGCTGCTGCTGCTGCTGCTGCTTCTTCTCATCAGTTTGCTGGGGGGTAAGAAAAAAGCGAGGGAAGCGCCGAGCGGCAGCTGCCAATTAAGTGAAGAGTGATGAAATTGAATCTGCACTCCGAGCAAATGGACAGGACGAGTGGACTCTCCCTCCTCGCCCATCCACTCGGGGGAAATTCTATTAGGCCTTGTAACAGGACCAGGACCATTCTTCACCTGCTTCCATATCTGTCCATCATACGGTACGAGCCCTATTTCCTTTTGAAAAAATGTACTCTTGTCTATTATTCATGTTCGTAGTCTTCATCTGATTGCTTTTCCTCAGGAGGTACATTGAACGCGTCATCAAGTGATCGATATACTTGCCACACAGCAGTGTGTTTGTTTGAGACTATGCTACCAAAGTACAAAATGAGAAGAAATGTTTTTAAAAATTACAAATAAATACATAAAAGCCAACAAAAAAAAAACATAACAGGACGCCTTACTAGCTGTTGCTGGCCGAGAGACGACTGATATCGGTCCATATCAACGACCACAACTGGAAACCCCCCTCAGGACCGCAACGACAACATGTCAGGAATCCCCCGCAGAGGGCCCCTGAATAGCTGTTGCTGTCTACTGGCTCATCGGGGGCCGCAGGAGACGACTGATTTCGGTCCATATCAACAACCACAAATTTTAACAACAAAGTGACACGAACTTATCACTCCGGTGCCAGCAACTTCTTGCTTTCCATTCCTTTCTTTTTCTTTGCGTTTGGCATCAAAACGCCGCCATGTGCACTGCATAAGCGCCCGCAGCATCTGCGCACAAGTTGCAATTTAACAATTGTTAAAATAGACTTTTATATTCATTAAGTTGTTCCCATATGGCTTTCCTGAATGGAGCTTTATTAAAAAAAAAAAAAAAAAAAAAAAAGAAAGTTGCTACATCTGCATTGAAAGACTGCAAAAGTGAACCCCTGTGAATACATTCCGGATGCACAAAGTATTCACAAGGCTTCACTTTTTCCACATATTGCTGTCACAACCATATTTCAAAATTTATTAAATTCTCTCTACATACTGTCGGCATTCACGGTACAAGCCAATTAAAGCAGTAGAGGAAAAGATTCATTTATTTGTCGCAGGGGTTTTAAGTAAAGAATGCCTTTTAAAACTAATTGATCTTTATGTGAAGCCACATCAAGTCTGCACACTTTGCGTTCAGGCCTGGTTAGCAGACGTCAAAAAACACGTTTTTAGTGCAAGTTGGAAGAATTCAACCATCAATCGACCAGTTATTTTTTTTCAATAAAGTTCCAGCTAAAACGGCGTCAAAAGGTCGAACAGGGACCTTCTGAAGACCGAATGATTGACATCGATGCCTCAAACTCTCATTGAGGAGGACTGACTGAAATGTTTGAAAGCGCTTGGCCTGAAATACTTTGCATGATCTTACATTGTTTTTACGCTCCAGGTTGTGCACAAGCTACCGCAGACACATACAAATATGTGACAATAACAACGTGGGCGTATTTAGACGAGAACTGAGCAAACTTTTTTTTTTTTTTTTCCCACAAGGATTAAGTTGTAGTTAAATGTAGAAACAAATTTAATATTACAAGAAAACACAAAAATGTTCTTTAGGACCGGAGGGGGAAAAAAATCTAATAAAGAGGCTAAATCGATTTTAAAAATAGGTCAATGGAGAAATTCAGCCTCGAAGCTCTGCCGGGACCAAAAGTAAAAAATTAAATTAAAATAAAGAAAAGTTCCACCCGGAGCCATGTTTCCGCCGCTGGAACCAAATGTTTCACACGGACATTTATTGCATACAGACACAGTTTTGGGCCACTGATAAACTTTGCCAAAATGATTTTTTTTTAAGATACAATTATATGTATAATGTACATATAACATGATGTATGAGTGAGTTGAATGGTACTTATCATTTTGTTTTTGTTATTTTTTTTTTTAGCTAATGGTAATTGCTAGAGCGCTAATGCTTATCGTGAGTGCTACCCATTTGGCAAAGGATAATCGAGTCGAAAAAGATTCAATTCTGACAGCCCTAATGTCCTTATATATGAAGAAAAACAATGCGTAATTTAATAAGTAAAGTCAGAATATTACAAGAAAAATGTGCAATTTTGGGGGGGGGAATTCTGAATGTCACAAAGGAACCATATTTGACTTACTTAACAAAATTGTGAATTAAAGAGGAAAAACGTTGTAAAATTACAAGAAAACACGTGTAATTTAATAAGAAAAAAAGATAATAGAAGAAATAAACGTGTAATTTAGTGCGAAACGTTTAGTCATAAGCCAGACCGATGAAGATGAAAACTAATATTACAAGAATACATTTGCAATGAATGCAGACTTTAAGATTGTATCTGAGGCGGTACCTAATGTTGTGGCCTGTGGGAAGCATTTGAAAACGTAGTGACGCAGCATCACATTGTACGGAATGTGCCCTCACATCCATCAAACCTGACTCGCCTTCAGCTCAGCCTCGGACGAGCGTCCATGCTGTAAAATGTAAAGTGAACATGCTGCCGCTGCTGCTGAAGATGATGATATTACACCGGTACAGCCGCTAAATAATGAAGTGAGGTGAAGGGAGGAGCGTGACACACGAGCTTTCCCGTATCTGTCGAGACATCCAAGAAAGAAAAGAGGGGGGGGGGGGGGGGGGGGGGGGTGCAGACCTGAGGCATGCGCTACTTGCGGATGTGTGAATCACAAGTGGCAAGGCCAAAGACACTCCCCAAAACACTGGCTAACGTTGGGTTACCACATGCACACTGTGTTCTCAGAGTCTTGAGAGACTTCAGTGGGGAAATGGCCCTGCTGGGGGGAGCGGAGGGTCGGGGTTGGGGGGGGTCATGGTGTATCTCATGGGAAGGTTGACTCGCTACGCCTTTTCTCTCGGGTTAATTCACGAGGGCTCAGATTGCCAAACACTATTCAGCTAACAGAGCTTCCCTGATAATGCTGCCAGATGTGGGCCCTGTGGCAAGACTTTGTACCGCCAATTAGTGCGTTACGGACAAAAAAGTAGAACATTTATTTTTTAATACACAATAATGAACAGTCTCACAAACACTACTGAAACGCTCTGAGAGAAAGTATTTAATTTTTTCACATTCACACACACTACGGAAATGCTCTCATTCGCACTATTGAAACACTCCAATCCACATGACTGAAACGCTCTCAAACAGACTTTAGAAATGCCCTCAAACTCTCCTTATTACTACTTTTCATGACGACATTCTATCAGTAATAAATTAAAATGGATCCCAAACAACCACTTTTGTTGTTTTGCAATTTAATTAAACATCATCGTAAAATTCATTACATAGGATTATGCCAATCTTTAATAGCATAATTATGTTTCAATTGGTTTCAAATGCAACACTTAAGGCGACGGGCTTCGCGTCAACGAAGCATAATCATCCGATTTTACACTCATTATCTTGTGATTATTTATTAAGCAACTGTTTTTTCCCCAATGAATATGGGTTGAGTGTGTGATCTGTAATGACAGGGGCTTTTATTCTTAAATTAATGCAAAGATGTGACGGATGATGAAAATCAAAATCCAGATGCACTTGATGGGCGCCTTGACCTCTTGGACACACATGCACCCAAAAAACAAAAACAAAAAAACACCAACAACACGAGGTCCTCTCAATCCCATTCTTCTCTTGCGAATCTGCACCAGATTTGTGCAACGACAGCCGAGTGTCATGTTGAGCTACAGTATCAACTGTCAGAGATTGGAGTCGGATCAAAGCGGGCCAGTGCAAAGCTCGGGATCCGCTCCCTGACTCCAACTTTCGGGGGTTGCTACGGGAGTGGCCGATTAGCCTCATGTGGGCTACAAGGTTATCATGGTTAATGAAAATGAGCCAAGTAACAAAAACTGGAAATGAAGCAACGGAGGAAAGGAACAACTCCCTCAAAGCGGGGCGACCGTCTGGCTTAAGCAGCCGGGGAAGGGATGAGAGAACAATGGGCACAACAACCGTCATATCAACAACGGTAATGGTCCCATGATGACAACAACAATACTGAGCCACTCCCAACATCACCACCGAAAACTACTATAAATATGGCGCACCTCAAGAAGCAGAGAGCACCAGACATCGGGGAAAGACGTAATATATACAAAGGGAAACAGCTTTGTAACGTACGACATGGATGGGGATGAGGTAAGATGGCTAAAGAGAAGGAAGAGACCCCTGGCAGTGGTGTGTAACCATGTAGGGCTAACCAGTGCTTTCACAAGTTTTGCACCTCCCACCCTAGACATGAACATCAAAAATTGGATTTGTGGGGGGGGGGGGTACATTTGAGTTGTTTGTGTGCCAATCTGGTGCATCATGAGGATGCCCCCTCCTCCTCTTCTTCCAAAGACACCGAGAGCTGATTGAGTTAGGAGTGATCAGCTGCCCAATTTATCTCATATGCTCCGTGATACAGATCTAATTTCAGCCTCTTAGTACCACAAACAGGAAGAAGAAGCTCGTCGATAAACAGCCCATGGCCGCTCTGGTGTGTTTGTGTGTTTTGGGGGGGGGGGGGGGGGGTAAGGAAAGACAATATGATGACACAGTGGAAAGAAAAAAATGAGGTTGGTTGTCCATCGCAAACTCTATCAACCTCTAATCCTGTCAGAAACCTAATAAGGATTTTGCAAATTTGCTTAAAAGCATTGTATTGGATGTAAATGAAATGTAATACTCGGAAGTGATGCTCGCTATCTTGTTTAAAAATAGCTTCAGCAAAATAATAAATATGGGGGATTAAGTCAGTCTTTTGGCACATAAACCACACAAAACATTAATTTTTTTTGCTTGGTTTTAGTCCAGTTTTCCTCTGGAGGCATCACCTGTGGTGTCCCTCAGGGTACCACTCTAAATACATTTTTAATTACAGTTCATTCTTATTCATTGATTAGTTGTTGGATTTTTTTTCAAAAAGAACAATTCCTTTCACTTTATGCTTTGTGCTTGGAGATGCACTGTCAACTTCGTGAACTGATATAGACAGGTATGTGCGTGAATATGAACACACACAATTTGCAAGCATTAAATGTAGTATAGAAAATACTGATAATACTACTAAAACGAATATTACTTTTCATTTTAAAAAACAAATACACCCCTCCAATACACCATAATCACATTGAAACTTGTTTAAACACTATTTAAACAAAATGTTTTAAACATAATTTAAAAATTATGATTAACAGAAAAATCTGTGCTCCAGCAGGAGATTATTGTACTACTATATAACTAAACTAATAGGGTACTTAATAAGCAATTTCAATCTTTCATTAGTCTGTAATTGTAGCTGATATTTGGGAGGAATTCATGCTTGAGAACTAAAACCCCAGTGGTGAGACAAGAACATGTTGGGATTTTAGTTCAGATGTAAATCTGAGAGGTGGTCAAACATAAGACAAGGTTGACCACCTGAGCACAGCACACTGGGGAGTTAACGAGGAGGCACTCGGGTTTAACCCGCAAAACTCTCAACATCTTGTAAATGTCAACAAGCTGTCACTCACCTACGCCTCCTGGCACTTCCTTCCTTCTCCTCCTGCTTTGAACCGTGAACATGGTCCTCCATAGTCTCCATAAGCAGTTTAATCAGAAACTATTCTGTTTAAAAAATAAATTTAAAAAAAGTTAAAATATGACTCACCGCATGTGGATGCACTTAAATTGCAGAATTAAATCTGATAAATTATCCATTTCGTTCATCCGATTCGATTGGAACAGTGTTTCACATAATGTTGCCCTGGGCGGCTCCCCATATTGCCCACATCAGAAACCGTCCCTGAATGTGTGAAGTATCAGTGGAGAAGAGAGAGAGAGAAAAAAATACAAATAAAGTTACGTGGTAAATTGGTTCGAAGCAAGACGACGGAATGCCGGCATTAATTTACATTCCAACCGGTATGTAGATTCAAATATAGACGTGGTGGAAATTCTGACATGGTTAAAATGATTATTGAGAGATTGGCTAATTAATTGAAATTTTCTGTTGCTTGGATGAATGGCACAAACGTGCTCCTTGGACACTGATGTAGCGTTGAGGTTAGCAAGCAGGCTAACTATTGTGTTTTGCTAAATTACTCAAAGACAACCAAAGCAAATATTTCATACATACCGGTGAGAAACTATCTGCCAGAAACCTGATGACGAAGGTTTGGTTCCCCGCCTGTCCCTTTGGAAGTTGCTATTCCAACTTGTCTCGCGATCTCCTCTGAACACCGGTTTACGACATACACTCGATTCATCCTCTTAATCCACAGGTTCCACTTTATTTTGATTTCTTGAAGGAAGTGGGGGGGGGGGGGGACTCCATTTTTTTTAGGGAATATCTGCAGTTTTTTGTCATTTTCAGTTGAAGTCAATCAGGGAGTTAATCCCTTTCTGCCACCTGGAAGTAACCTGCGACATATTGTTGGCAAAGAGAACGAAAAGGTGCCATCACAGTTAGGAGTGGTAAATGTTACTTAAAAACTGTAGAGTTAATAAGCTTGGAACAAATTAACTCAATTTACTATGGGAAAATTGTTTCAAAATGAGAAGAACTTGGAAACAGGATTAAAGGGAGATGGGGGGTGGGGGGCATTTGATGTTTTTTTATTTAGCTCGCTTAAAGATATGTGATCAATTATGACAAGTAAATAAACTCGTAACAATGGGAAACTGGATATTATGTCTTTTGAGTCTCCAGTTCTTCCCAGCATCCTGTCACTTTGATTTCAAAGCTTGCAAATGCCTCATAAACCACAACACTTAACCCTGCAATGGTGCACTGTTAAACTCTTATTCCTGCAAGAATAGCATTTGGGTTGAAAAAGAATGTTAATTTTGTGATTTATGAAGTGCATTGCATTGGACATACTGTTTGCTCTTGAACACTCCTCCTGCTCCCCAAAGACAAATTGCTATGTTACGTGTGTGAAGTCTACTGCAGTCTTGACACACAGTAACTGAATACTATGAATTTCCTCAACAATGAGAAGACAGCAGATTTATCAGTGTCAGGCGGCCACAATGGAGGCTGTGGATAAAAAGAGGGAAACTCGACCCCCCCGTCGTCCCCCACCTTCATCGCTGACAACTTGTTTCATGTTAAGTGACGGTCCTGTGTTAACTGTTTGGACTTATTCACTACAGAGTATATGTGAAGGCCGGAGTTTCTTCTTGCTCTCTTGCTTTCGTTTACATTATAACAACAAATTGAATTCTCATTTTAAGCGGTTCAATCTAATTGACAACTTTTCTTATTTTAACAATACAAATGGATATTGCAATACAAAAACAATTATAATACAAGAAATTGAAAAAAGGAAGAAAAATAAAATGGTAAAAAATAAATGTAAAAAGAAGCTGAAGTGGAATAATTTCAAAAAGGAAAAAAAGGAAAAAAGGAATTTAGAAAAAAGAGCATTTATCATTAACAGAAATACTGTCATGTTTGCCGCTCATTACGCCTTTTTTGTTTGTTTTAATTTTTTCAAAAAAGAATCAAGAATTTATTTGTACAACGAACATTCCTATGTATGCAGTATAGCCATTATATTTAGTAATTGGTCAATTAATGATTATGAATAATACAAATCTATTTTTAAAATAATTGTGAATTACTGTTTAATTATTCCATTTATTAGTAGGTTAAAAATTTTAGACATGCATTTCATTTCAACATTTGTAAATCCTGCCTGGTTTTTTTTGTACAGGTCCTTGATTGGATGTTACTCGATTGTACAATCAGGTGTACCTAATGTTGCGGCCAGCGTCGCGCTGCTGCCCTCTGTCGTCCAACCTAAGCAATTACTACTGTCACATTGGACGGCACGTGACTGAACTCGTCACTCACATCGTGTTAGGCAATTCCTTTCAGGAGCGGTTTCTGATATGGGCAGCCGCCCAGGACGGCATTCTGTGTTATTTTTTTTAGACATGTTTTATAAACACAAGGTGAAGTGGGCGCTCCATAAAGATTTGATGATTTGCCTTACAATACTTGCTATTGTTTTTTTGCCACAGGATGGTGGCATTTCACCTCATCGGTGATGTAGCCATCACTATGAACTTATTTTGTTCTTTTGGTGGTTTGAAATTGCACAAAACCTCCCGGCTACTAGTAGGAAGTGAACATGTAGTATATTAATGTTTTACTACATTGGAAATTGAACAATCTTAATTATTAGGAGTAATTGTTTGATTTTTGCAAAACTGAAAGTATTTGAGGTTCCTTGTGGGAAAAAAAACAGTCGAGGCTTGCATTCAATACAAAATAGTTGTGGTTTATTCTTTCAGGAACAAAAAATGGCAACAACTAAGTGTCACTTCTCATAAAGCAACAATATCTACAGGAAAGAAACAACTACGGTTCCTTAATTCTTTGAGCACTTTTCTCTCACTGGCAAAGAACAAAGAACTTTCCATGTTTTGTGTGTTTGTTTTTTTTTCTTGTCCTTTCACATTCTGGTCTCATTTGAACATTAAAACGTGTTCATTTAATTTTAAATGGCCCTCAGTCGACATGCCTGCAAAGAAAAGTTGTGGCGTTGAATGTAGTTTTAAAAAAATAAAAGCGAGAAATGAGTTTTGGGAGGAAAAAGCTTTTAAAACACATGCATGATTGTTAGTTATTTTGAATGCTGATACCTTGGATTCGATTGGCTCTCAAGGTTACCCATGAGTACACAATGATATCTAGTTGTGTGTTGCTATTCGCTCGTTTACCTGCTTTGGATTACAAAATAAATAAAGAAATGGAGGTCAGTGATAAAGCATCTTTAAAGGGTATTCTTGTCCCGCGTGGGTGTTCAGTTAGTCCACGTGCTTTCCGACAGCAGTTCTACCTTACTGCTGGTAACGCTTGATTGTTAAGGGAGCTGGTTGATTTGTAGCCACGTAAAGTGTTGTGTTGCATGTTATGTGTGAAAAGCGCTGCATAAATTAAGTTTGATCGAGTGATTGAAAGAGGCGGCCTGGGAATTCATTCAGTGCAATCGTTCCCAAATTTCTTTGAGAATGTTTTTTTTTTTTCTCCATTTGACTAGCCCTTTGGGTGCCTTTCGTCGGGGTCTTCGAGTGTAATCCTTCCTTCCGTGTCCTTTATGGCCTCCTCTACACACAGAGGAAGCTGTAAATAATATCAAATGTTCAAAGACCTTGCGAGCGCTTGGCGTCCGCTTTCCTTAGTAGTTGAAGGATTCCGGTCTTCACAAATGGAAAAGATAAAAAATAAAAAGAGCACAACGTCCCACCTCACTAGCTGCGGAGGAAAGTGCAGGTTTGTTTTTCTGTAAACGACAAATATCCACTTGCCACTCCTCCCCCTCCTCCTGGTTCTTCCCTCCATCTTTAGAAGAGACTAAAATACAGCAGGTTCTGGATTGGGGGGCAGAAGGGGGAGCTCAGGAGGGGCGGCTGTAGGTAGTGTAGTAGGTAACAGCAAAAGTGTGTGGGGGGCGGGGGGGGGGGGTGTCTCCATTTTTGTGGGCATTAAGGGGACATTTGTGTGATGCGCTGAAAGCAGAAGGCCCATTAAGATTGTTTGAGGCGCTTGCGTGGCGGTCCGAGGAAAGGGCACTGGGCCGAGGCCAGCGAGCGGTATGCTTCGGCCACCAGGTGAGGATGGGAATCCACCATGGACTTCCAGCCCGCTGTCTCCATCACCTCAGCGGCGTGGCTGGGGGGCGAGGGGGCGAGAGGGGGGCGAGAGGGGCACAAAGCACAGCGTTCAATCGGTTTCACACAGAATGGGAGACGTCTCCGCAATATAATGCAACAACAGACTATCAAATGTTTGGTACGGATCCCAAATTCATTTTGTTGAGGAGGAGCTCCAAATCGTACACCTCTTTAAACCTGAATGATCATATAATTAAGTCTTATCGAAATAGTAATAAAGTAGGAAAAAATTCAATTGAGTCATTGAAAAAGGTTATAAATTGTTCAAATACAAAAGGACATGACACAGCACAACGCGACACGACACACAAAAAGCGACGCGACGCGGCCTGACATGTCGAAAATGTTGACCGCAGGGTGTGGGATCAATTTTATATCCCAACAGTTTAAGAAATGTAGCGTTCACATTTTGTTCTATTCTACAACGAGCAAGAGCTATAGAAATAACTTTTTTACATTTTTCCACCTTGCATGTATTAATACTAACTAAATGTAAATCTACCTTATCTACACGCAACAGGGATCGGAGCATGGAAGACAAAGAATAGAGGAAACTATTTGCCGACTGCTACACTTGTTTGTGAAGATTAAAAACTATATACTTTTTTTTTTAATAGGGGAGTTCTGGGATCTCTGGCTCAAAACGAAACATTAACTTCATTATTTTTCTTTCCGACTCCTTCTTGGACAACAGCATGGCATTTTTAAGCACTTTTGAGGATTAGGTGACATTTTTAGGGATAATTAAGGCCTTCATTTTGGAGAACCTGCAATAATTTTTCAAAGCATGACAAATACGTAGGTCTTCTTGCTGTTGACTGTTCACTTCTATTAATACACACGCGGTGACATCGAGGGAGGGGAACAATGTGTCTTTATCACACGCTTGGGAGTCATGTTGCCCCGACCTCTCTAGCAAGCTTCGACAATATCTGACTGAACTTGGAGCCAGACTGCGACCGAGTTTTCGTGACATCGACAACGACGGCAAGACACAAAAGAGAGAAATGTCAAGTCAAAGTAAAAAGCCCTCCAAAAACTGAATACTCAAGTACAAATATCGGAAACCTCTTCTTAAATACAATAACAAAGTACTTGTACTTGTACTGTGTGTGAACTCACTAGTTGATGAAGTCGACCGCCTGCGTTTTCAGCTGGTCGGCGCTGTGCAGGTCGGCCAGGATGAGGATCTCCGCCGCGTTCTCCACGGACAGACTGGTGCACAGTGCGTCCTCGCACATGACCTTCAGTCTCTCCAGAGCGTACTGAGGAAGAGGAGGACGTTGTGAATGGTCTTGCTTCATCAGTATTGGTGTGCTCGTGTTTGCTGGGGTTAGTTCAGGGGGGTTGTAATTGCATATAGATGACACAAGATGGCGGCAACACACTAAAAAGGAGAGGACCGTAAAAAAAACCCCACCATGCACCTAGCATGTACACGACCATGAACCCATGTTACAAACGCCAGTGATTCGCAAAGTGTGTTACAAGTAACACTTGCGCTACACTGACTCCCTCTAGTGGCATAAGAAACAATGACCAAATAAAAGCAAAATGAACTTTTAAACGATGAAAAGACAATCCAACATTAAAATAAAGCTTGTAGCTTTGAATACGGTTTGTTTAAACATTTGTTTTTAAATTTAATAACACTACATGTTTTACCTTATATGCAGTAAATTGTTTAACCCTTCAAGTATAGTACATAAGGTCAGTACAGTTCGACTATTTAACTTTAAAAGGCAAAACATTTGCATTTAATCTTTTGTTTTCAAACTTTTTGGGGGGTTTGTATTTATCCATGTGCAATACATTTTAATTGAATTATTTAGAGGTTTTGTTTTCATTTTCCTATACTTAAGTGCAGTGTTAATGCTCAAATTGTGCATAATGTTACATTACACCTACTATGCTCCTATATATTTTAATTTTGGTCATGATGATAGGACATGGGCAAGCTCAGTATTTTTATTTTTTTTTAGGTGGTAACCATGGACATAAATTACTGTATTCTGTAGTTCAATTATTCAACACAAACAAACCACCTTCACATGAGGCTCATCAATAGTATCAGCTAGCACAGTAGCCTAAACAATGCGCTAGCTCAAACTGACATGGGCAAACAAATATACGCACTAGCACTGCCATTCATACAACAGAAAAATAGCTTTGTGTTCAAGTAAACAGACCCAGATTTCACACAAAGTCAATTTGTGAGTAAATTGTGACAAGCTTATTATTAATTCAGCACATGCAGTACCTTTCCTGACATTTCTTTGTTTGGTGATGTGCCGCGAGATCATTCTAATGAGAAATATGTGCCTTGACTCAATAAAGGTCAGGAAACACCGGAATACACTGTAACTAATATGAATACTATATAGTTATTTGAAGGTATCGTTACTATGCCATGTGGTAAGGAAGCACTCGTCTAATATTCTGAGGTCATTATGATTCAACGTGACCTTACTTTGTCAGCTGCAGCGAGAAGGTCGTCGGCCATCTTGTCTAAGTTGGGGGCCTTGTCAGTGTAAATGAAACACATCATCTCTTTAAAGACCTCGGGCTCCACGTCGTTGATTTCCACTCGGTTCTAATGATGGGAGATTGTTGATTAAACAATTATTTGTGTTCTATTTGATATCATGTGAAGAATCCACCCAGAAAGGGAAGCAGCACAATTTCATTTCAGGCATCCTATTCGCCAAACAGTCGAGCAATGCTGCTCTCAAAATAACTGCAGTGAAACAACACAGAAAGGCCACCTGACTCACCTTTTTGCTCTCTTCCATCTCATGTTCAAACATAGCGCTGAACACAGGAGAGCGTGCTGAAAGCAGAACAGGAAAGACAATTGTGTGACTTAATAGTGAATAGAAAGATTTTTTTTTTTACTTGCGAGACATGTCGCTACCTGCCAGGATGGCTTTGTGGGCCTGGAACTCCTGGCCGGCGACGCACAGGGAACAGTCAGTGAAGCGGGAGTTCTCCCACAAGCCACCCAGCTCGTCGGCTAGTCGGCAGTCGGGAACCTTCACCATGTTCATGGTGTTCTGGCCGGATATGTTGACCGAGTCCTGCACCACACTCACCTGCGATACATATCACGCAAGGCTGCTCAAGCCATGGCAACAACGCGAGATGGAAGCGCATGAACTGTAATTTTGAAAAACTCGGGTCACCGTTAAGTTGGGGTACTATTGTATATGGCATATGATTCGACCCGCCGTGCGATTCTAGAAACAAATAAAACCTCAGAGGAACTGCAATCCGATTGGACGCATATGAAGTGCTTCTGTTGCTTCTTTGTGTTTGATCCAATATTTATCCATCTAATTCTGAATTAGTTGGGCTTATCAAAATAGCGCAGCCCACCTTTCCATGAGCTTGAACCCATCAAGCAATTTAACACAGCAAAATGGCTCGATTCCAAGCGAAGACGTTCGAATGACGGCAGCGTACCTCACAGAAGAGTGTGAGCTTGTCGTCGGGCAGAAGACCGTTGGCTTCGTCGAGGAGAAAGTCTCTCCGGATGAACTTTTTAAAGCCCCAATCTTTCCCTTGCACAAAGCGATACGCCCTCTGGCTTTCTGCGTGGTCAGAAGGACACCCCAACGCACAGTCATCAGATGCTCAGCGCAAACACAAAACCAAGGAAAAGATCGGACCGGATCCCCCTCACCCATGGCTTTGGTCTCCTCCCCCTTGGCGTTGAGGATGGAGAACTTGAACTTGGCTCGGACCTCGGCCTTCGGACAGCTGACCAGCAGCAGGTAGAGAGACAAGTAGTCTTTGCTCTCCTCGTCCAGACCTTTGGGATTGACGCGCAAACACCTGAAAGAGGGCAGAGTGGCGTGGCTTAAAGCTGGAGAAGAGAAGCGCGGTGTGTTTTTCAAGCGCTCTTGTCCGCTTACCACTTCAGCTTGTCATTGGCCCCTGAGGAGAAGGTGGAGCTCTTGATAACCTCGCCCATCTCCTCACGACAGAAGCTGAAGTTGTTGATGGTCCACATGTACGAGAACTTCACGACTTTGATCTAGAGGAGAGGAAAGGAAAAAAAAAAAAAGCACAAAACTAGCGTAGTCAGCGGAGATTTCATGTTGAATACAAAACCCTTATCCATTTTGTGTGCAAATTACACATTTTTTTAAATTAAAATCATGTGGATGAGACCACAGACGGAAGTTACACAGAGGAATTGCAACATTTACATTGATTTCACACACCAAACACTTTTGAACTAGCAGGTGTGGAAGGTCATTCTGCAATGCCGGGACCGGGCGGTGAGTTTTAACATTTGACCCACACTTCTCCCACTCTGCTAAGGTGAAAGCAATTGTCTGCCTCTGACAAGGATTTTATCGCACCAGACGATGATGTCATCACACGTCATTATCTCATTATGGGATGACAAAGGTCAATTGCAGGTCTTCTCTTCCAGCTTTGATAGGTGCAATTACACGAGATCTCTGTATACAAGAGGCCCGAGTGAGGGAATATCTGCAAAAACTGTTCAAAAGTGTTTGAAGAGGACATTTCTACATAGTTGACTGACAGACGTCACATTACCTGCGTGTAGCACCAGCTCTCAGCCACAGGCCCGCTGGACATTTCCGCCGGGGGAGGGGGACTCGGGACTCTTGACGTTGCCAGCGTGACGAAAGGTGTTGGTCTCAATTGGAGGAGGAACAGTTGTTTCCGCTCGTCAGCGCTCGGTCCAAAAGTCCATCTGCAGCAGAACCCGCGAGATGGACGCGGTTCGCCCCCTGAAGACAATGATAACAATAGAATAAAGCAGACCTGAACGTTATTACAAAGCGGTAACTTGACTTAAGAGTGCCGCAACTTGCAGTCACTCGGTTAATTTTTTGCTTTGACTTACAAGCAAAAATTTGACTTACATGTGCGCTAGATGGTGACAGGGAAGTTCACGACATTGGTTACCTCTCAGTCAATGCGTTCACACACACACAGAGCGGTATATTGCCAAATTTCCTTTTTCTAATCATAGTGCTATATAGTGACACTTCCCTAAATAATTTCCAAGAATATTCTGTAAGAAATTCCACCTCCTTGTACAGGTTTTCCATGAAATTCCCAGCAGAAGAAAGACCCAATCATTTTCAGAATTGGTTAAAATCATTGAGAAGACTGGTAAAAGGCTAAAGGGCCATTTGAAAGTGCAATGTAAATGTTTTTCTTTCAAATGCATTCTTCTCTCTGCTCCTTTTCAGTCGAATTTTGTTTTTTCTTATATTAATGAAATGGGGGCGGGGGGGAAATCTAAATCAATTAATCTTTCAAATTTTACACACATAACTAAAAACGGCCCATGCAGCACACAGCTGTCAAACATTGCGGTATTTGTAATTTACGTACACTGAATTTCACTCCTAAACACGTTTGAAAGTAACCTTGCGAGAGTGCATAAATGTTGAAAACATCTCGACTGTTTCACATGCTCCCAAGTTACAGGCGCGCGTGCATGTATTAGGTGCGTGTACGGGGTGACAGTTAGCAGGTAGACCTGCTAACACCACATTGATGTCACCGTTTTGAAAATATGTTTGAATATTCCCACCGCTATGATTACATGTGAGAGTGACTCATTTGTAATGTTGTATGTGTCGATGGACCGATAACACCCGAGCTAACTTCAATCAGCGGCGAGGCTACAATGCTAGTTAGCCACATAGTAGCCGAGACATGCAAATGAACACAAGCTACAACTTGAGAACACGTCGTAACGGGCTCTAAGCGTGTTGTTATTCCGAGCCCCGCGTCTTCCATGTGTCGCTTTCGGTGTTATTTATCGACGGTTTTACCTTTTATTTGAGGTCGCTAGCTTTCCGGGCTCTTGTGTTGTTGTTAGCTATTAAGTGGCAGACCTGAAGCGTGTGACGTCACCGGGAGCGCCGTGCTCGTTGGTCCAGCGTTCTTATTTTAGAAAATAAAACTTTATCTCCATGTTCGCACACAATGTCATTTCAGGTTAGGGTGTAGATGTAATCGATCAGTTATGAATTGTATTGCTCCTTATGCAATGTACGAGTTAAAGTCGTGTAAAGGGTGAAAAACCCTCACCCTATATACGCGACACTGGTACGAGAGGTACGCAGGCTCCCTCTATTGGTAAGTGAAAGAATCACTGCCCAAGCTCAAGCTTCATACATTGCATTTATTCTTTACAAATGTTGTTTTCAAACATTTAAGTGTACTTTGTTTCACATTTCAGTACCACCATCCTAAATTAAAGAAAATATGCGTACCATGACGGAGGCAAAGATGGTGGTTACTGGAATCAAGGCAGTGCGTGTAATGTATAATCACATTTATGAACAATTAATTTAAATATCAATATGTTCCAAAAAAACGAGGGGTAATCTGGAGTAAGGAATAGAAGGCAAGCAACAGGATGACGGTTAAATACTTTATTGGAAAATGTTACATTTAACAAGAACTCTCGCTGTGAATCTAATGGCATGTACAAGCTGAAGGCATTACAAACATGGAGAAAACTCCGTTCATAATTCATCTCTTCTTCATTTTTGGGATGACCACGTTCCCGCTGGTTGCTACGGGGATGAGGAGCTTGCGCTGGTCCATGCGAAGGTATTTTTCAATCAGCACTTCCACAGGCACCTTGTCATTCACATGACCCTGCCTGCATCATGAGCGTGGTGACAAAATCACACATGTTGCACGACTGCACGGTATGGATACATTTCCAATGTTTTGCACATCTCGTGTAGCTAAATAAAGTTACCAAAACATTACAATCACCTCTCAGTTGGACACAGTGCAGGATTGGACAAATGAAACAACAAGTTACCTTCTCAACAGCAGTTCGACATCTTCAACCTCGATGGTTTTTCTCCCGGCGTGAACAGCAAACGTCTCCAGGTCGTCCGCCATCCGCTCGAGGAATTTATCAATTCTGGTTCAAAAACAGTAAATAACAATAGCACTCAGAGGAAAGTTTTCAACATCCGTCACCTGTAAACCAACGACCGCCCGTCCAAGTAAAGCGAGCCGAGAGGGAGTTTGTTGACGGCGTACGTCTCACACTATCCGTGTTTTGTTTCTTTATCAATAAATATGACATGAATAGATCTCATCGTGTATCTTTGGAAGAAGTTACAATACTTTGTTTCAGGCCCTACTATGCGGCCCAAACAAGGCGCATGGCAGTTGGCGGCAGAGGAAGGCGCTAGAAGTAGCACCTAACTTGCAGGAAGGATGCAACTTCTCGACTTGTTGAAGGAACGTTTGCGCCCTTCGGCAGCCATTATGCTATAAATTCATCTTCGGTCCGGTACATAAAGGACGAAAATAAGCTTAGGGTGACAGTTGCAATGCTCTTCCCGACTGCAGTACATTTAAAAAATAAAAAATAAAAAAATAAAAATTGGATCAACTTTAATGGTGAGTACCTTAATAGAATTGTATATGGTGTTAATATTATGCATGTAAAAGAATAGGGGGGGGGGGGGAAACATGACCGCCACTTTGCAGATTTCACCTATTGCTGGGAAAACTGTAAAACGAACGAAACGAAACGAACGAACGAACGAAAACTGTAGAATTTTCCCTTGAAGGATTATAAGTATCAAAAAATTTTTTGTTTTTTTCCCCCCTCAATGCTATTGATTTTTTTTGTCCCCAGATTTTAAGGGCGCATCCTTGCATATACAAAAACCAAACCTTAGCATGTAAAAACATGACTACCTTGGTGGACAAAATGATGGTGAAGTAATCAATGCAGTGCACATCATTTAATGTGGTTCCATACAACGACCATTTCAAATATTTGCAGGCACTTACGTCTCTTTTATGACGGGGTAAACATCCGCAGAGACCTTGGCTTTGGCAAAGTGCCTAAACGTGCTCATAAGGTAGTTCTTAGGAAGACCACCGTCCATCGTTTGCGCTCCTCCACTTCTCCGCTTTCTGACCCGCTTTGGTTTGACTGGAGGTCCGGCTTCAGTTGAACTACTGGGATTTGTCAGTAAAACATCAGATTAAAAAAAAACAATTTGAAAAAAGTCGACTGTGATGCTGAAGCACGACTTGCTTAGCCTGAGGCTTGAAAACCGTGGGCGAGATTGGATAGGGGACTTGAAAAGTCTTCCTTTTCTCTCGAACGAATGCTGGAGTCTTCATGGGGATTTCTGCAAATGGAAAGAAAAACAAACAAAAAAATCATTCATATTAATAAGCAATGCACATTTGTTTTTTTAAAACAGCTCACGTTGAATCAGAGCAATACCGTCGGAATCTTGGTCGTCGTCTTCCTCCGACTCTTCCTCAAGTTCGGTGGGGTCCGCAACCTCGGCGGCGGCCGCCTCTTCAGGCTGATCGCTGTGTCCTTCGGCGTTGCTCACCCTCAGAAGATGAAAAGAGTTCAGGTCACGGGGATCGGGCTCTTCCCCGATATCAGAAGCCTCTTCCTGCCCGGGTCTTGAGAAGTCCTGATCGATGTCTGGACCGCTTTCAAAGCCGGAATTGCTTGCGCTCTCGGTTCTGTTCTCGACCTCTGACCCGCCTGCACACCATTGCATCCAACATATTGTGATAATAATGCACAAAATGTTGCAAATTAATTATACTGTCACCAGTCAAACCATTAGGTACGATCCAATTCAAGAGCTGTATCAAATCATCTGCCCATTCACATAATGCTAATATCTAATATTATTGAAAGCCACTGTAACATTGCATGCACAGTTTACACAATAACACTACACTTAAATATAGGAAATTAAAAAATAATAATAATGGTCCAATTAAAATGTATTCCACATTAAAACAAACTGCACCTAAATAAAGGTTAATAAACAGTCTTAAAGAATACAAATGTGTGTTAACTTAAACGTTACTGTATATACAACTGAACTGTACTTGGGCAGGTTTTTGTTTTGTTTTCATAAAGTGATTATGTTTCAGTTAGTGATTTGGTCTGGCAACATGTCTGTCAGAAAATGGGTAAAAATGTTGATCATTGTTTTCCAAAGTAAAAGCAAAGGTTAGCAATTGTCTTATTTTAAATGAAACTAAGAAAATCAGCCTGCTTTCATGGAGGACAACAGAAATTTGAGAATCTTTACAGCAGAGAGGCTGAAATCAGAGGATTTGGACCATTTTAAGTTAACCAACGGCTCTCAAACATTAATCCATTATCAAAATAGTTGTTGATTAAATGTTGCACAAGTATACGGATGTGTACCAAATATTTTGTCTTAAATTAAAAGCCTTCTACCCCCAGCAGTGAATATTTTTTCAGATTCTTACCAGGCTCCGTGGCGTCATCCTCTGGAACAGGCACCACGAGAGCACCCAAAGATCGCCGAGCTAGCTGCTCGATGTCTTCCACGTCGTGATTCCTTCCCTCCTCCTCCTCCTCCTCCTCCTCCTCTCCTTCCTCCTGCCGTCCATCATTCTCATCTTCAGCCACGTCTTTTTCCTCGGACTGAGACCCGGCGGCGGCGTCCTCTTCGGAATGAGAATCAACTCCATCTTCAGTCTTAGAGTCAGCCCCCTCTTCTTCACATATCATTGCATCTTCCTCCTCTTCAGGTGGGGTTGCAGCCTCCTCTTCTTCAGATATCAATGCATCTTCCTCCTCTTCAGGTGGGATTTCAGCCTCCTCTTTTTCAGATATCAATGCATCTTCTTCCTCTTCAGATATTGCATCTTCCTCCTCTTCTGGTGGGGTTGCAGCCTCCTCTTCTTCAGATATCAATGCATCTTCCTCCTCTTCACATAGTGCATCTTCCTCCTCTTCGGGTAGGGTTGCAGCCTCCTCCTCTTTGGATATCAATGCGTCTTCCTCCTCTTCTTCAGATGTCTTTACGTCCTCCCCCTCTTCAGTTGGGGGTGCAGCCTCTTCGTTTTCAGATGTGGCTGGATCTTCCTCTTCTTCAAGGGGGCTGCAGGCACCTCTTCAATTTGGGAATCAACTGCAATTCCCTCTCCTTCCTTGTTGCCCTCTTCCTCAGACTCCAATTCCGTTCCATCCTTTGATTTGGAAATCACTGTCCTCTTCCTCACAATCAGCAGTGGTTCTCCTCTTCTGGCTCTCTGTCACATCCAGAAGTCTCTGCCCGCCCTCCTCCAGCACCCTCTGAAGCTGCGACGCCATGACAGTGGACTTGTCGTGCATTGCGCTTACGGAGAGGTCGGGGGCGGCAGAATCCGGCTGGGGGTAGAGGGCGGTGTTGCAGTGGATAATATCATTGGTGACCTCAAATTCGTCCCACTTGCTTAGACCCAGAGTGACGGTGTCAGCATGGGTGGTCTCGCTGGGTCCAGGCTCCCCCTGCACAAAGCCGCTCCCTCCTGAGAGGGGAAAAAGTGGAGATACCAAACCAAAAAATACATAAGGAATAACAGCTGAACAGTTGGAAAAATCATGCACTGAGCATGTAATCACAGCTCAAAGGATATATGTGTGTGTGGGGGGGGGGGTGTAAACAAAAAGAAAAAAGCTTAATTACCATGATCTAAATTCATCTTATTTACAGCGTCACCAAACTCATTTTCTGTGATTTTCTGATGGTAAGAAACTCTTCTCCGCAGCCCTTTTTTCTCAGTCCGATCGATCCCAAGTGAAGTGACGCTTGCAAACCAAGTAGAACAGGCCCAGTTACATCACAGAATTGTAACCAAAACTCACAGTGTATATAATAGGCACAATAAATTGTGTCATCATACTTTGACAAAGAAAGCGACAGATCATCTTGCGCCGATTTGTCCTCTTCATTTTCAGCATCTGTTTGCACAAATATGCAACAGTTAGTCAACAAAACTCACAATAAACAATGCGATTACAGTATAGTCAACCCTCGCATTTTTGTGGTTCCCAAATTTGCCTACTTGTACATTTTTGAGAGGAACTTATCTTCTATTATTTGTTGTTTTTGTGCTCAGGCCAAAGCCATGTCTGATTAGAAAGTATTGCTTTGGTACAATGTGATCAAAGTGCCAAGCACATTTGTAATTGACGGGAGAAGCTTCATTTAGTTAAGCCATAGCTTTGTCTAACAGGAACAAAATGCTTTGTCACCATCTTGTGGCACTTATTAGCAATTACACACCTTTTTGCGTGGCCGTCAATTACCCGCAGATTTCCCTATTCACGTACTGGCTGTATTTTCACGACAGAGGTTATACTGCCATGACAGAAAATGTTAAAATATTAAACACATTCACTGCCATTGACGGCTTTACAAGTCAAATATCCATGTTAACTGGGAATGCTGGCAGTGAATGAGTGAACAAAATATTTCAGTTACTAAATGTTTTATGATGGAACTTAAAATAGCTGTGAAATTACAACAAGTTGAAAGTCGACCAGCGTCACAGCACCGATTGTGTTGGACTGGGGAGATTTCAATGTAAATCGCAACAGCTTTCATCTTACCATCATGGCCTTGTTTGAGCCGCTCTTCAAAGGCGGTAACGTTGAGGCTGCGACGCGGTCGCTTTCTCTTCAGTCCCTTTGCCATGCTCGCTACATTGCCAAACGTTAGATTGGCCAGATCCAACTCAGAAATCTCAATTCTTAAAAGTTAAACATTTTGTTATAAACAAGCCAGACAACCTTTTATTTATTATTTTACTTTATGAACACAAATGGCAGCAAAAAACTTCAATCAATGCAAATATCGTATACCTTTGATGTTTGTCGACGAGGCTGGAGTCTGCTGAAGTCAGCTGCGGCGCCACAGGCGAAGCTTCCTCATGAACCACAAGTGCCTTGACTGTATCTAAAGACCACCGCAATGGACGCCGTTGAACAACTCAGTGGCACAGTGTGAAGACTTGTATGAGCGTCACGCCCACCTGTCTGCAGGATATTTTCGAGAATGTGCCTCGGCGTGTCTCCCTCGTCCAACAATGAGGAGGATGAGGCCGGCGTGTTTGCCTTTTTCAGCATTGCCGAGGCAGTTGTCCTTCTTGTAGGTGGCAGAGATCGCCTGGATATGCTCTAGAAAGAGAAGTTTAAAGTAGTTATGTGAAGTAAAAAAAAAAAAAAATAATAATTAATTAGTTAATTAAATAAACAAACAAATCTGACAAGACTGTGCTATGAGGTGCTTTTCTTACCTCACGTAGCTTACGCTTCATACTGTCCCTTAAGATGTTCTGCGGCGTTTGTGCACGCCCAGCTTTGGTTCTCGATCTGGTGATGCATCTTAATGAGCTGCTCTGCTCGTTGGAGACACTAAAAGCGAAGACATTTGATATTTAGATCTATGTTCGGAAACAAACAACAACAAAAATCATTCCTTGCAACATTGTATATGCCTTTATTTCAAGGGTGGGCAAACCTTTATGCTCAAAACATTTGTAGATGAGTTTAAAAAAAAAAAACTTACAATGTAAATTAATTGTGGTGTGTGTTCTAAATTCTATTATCTATGATTAACTTAATCATACTGAATTAACATATTTAATTTAAAAAAACAGAATGCTAAATGTTTAAAATTGGTTATTTTATTAACATTTAAAAATAAATTATTTACATAAATCAATCAACCATCTTGCATGAAACTGGGATAGATTTGACTTGACTTCAGTCGCTCAATTAAAAAAATTAACCCGTGCGCGTCTACTTTTTGTGACGTTTTTTGTTTGGTGGTGTGCCGTGGGTTTTTTATCGTTTTGCTTACCTGCGGGTGACGGGAGTGCTGTGTGGCGCGGTGCTGATAATATGTTTGAGAAGAACTCGAGCAGACAAGTCCTCCGTCGGGTCCAACTCGACAGCCGTCGCGTTTGCTTGCCTTTGCCTAACCGACATTGCTGTTTGGGATCCCGCTTTTGTTTTTGAGTAAACCTCGCGAGATTTGACTTCTTCCGCTTCCGTTCTCTTTCGCCTGGTCTTCCTCTTCTTTTCAATGGTTTGAGATCGAATATACGCGACCACTTATATAGATGAACGCGTGTATAACTTGTTTTAATAGCAATTTGCGAAGTGTTTATTCCGCAAATATGATATTCCAGGAATGTTTTATTCACCCACGTCCGCATGGAGTTACAGCCTGGTTATGTAGTCGGTAAAAGCAACACTGGCATCATGTGGTCAAAATGGGAATTGCAGCTACCGAGAGGGAACAGTCCAAATAGTCACATTTAAATAAATTTAAGTAAAAAGAGGATAAGCGGTTCAAAAGATGGATGGACGGAAGAATAACAATAATTCATGGGGCTGATTAAAATCTACATGAGTATATCTACTCATGTTAGTAAATGCATTAGAATGTATGTGCAGTATACCAGTTATTTGCACTTCCTTTAATAAAATCATTAATTATAATGTCATGTAAAAGTCACTTTTGATGGTAATTATAATTCTAAATTTCCAAATAACAACAAAACGACAAGGGTGATTCAATACTTTTTAATAACTTACACCACAGTAAAGTTCAAAATAAACTCAAAATTTACTCAGCTAAACAGGTGCTTGCCTGATTTATTTATACAGTCATTGATGAACACATGATTTCCCCTCGACGTTCACATTTCATGTATGGACTGGATGGATGACAGCAGCGCACTGCGTGACCCGAACTTCAGTCAGCGTTGTACGAAGGCTCCGTTTGGGGGGGACAACAGTATGAGAAAGGGCCTTAGAAATCGGGCCTGTCCTTCTTCATCTTGGAGTAGTCCGTGTTTATTGCAAAAAGCTGGGCACACACACAAGTATTAAGTAGACAACTTTTAACTTTGATGCAAGATCAAAGAAGAGAGAGAGAAGGTATGGCTTATCCTGCATGATAAAAAGGTAGCTTACATCAAACTCCATGTAAAGGTGGAAGGAGTAATACAATGAATCAAAACATAGACAAATATGGGATGGAAATTCAATATACAGCTCTGAAAAAACATTCACACACACACACACACACACAAAAAAGAGACCTTTTTTGATATTTTGATCATTTTAAAAGACAATATATGGCTTTGGAAGTTGTGTTGTCAGTATGTTATAAAATAAAACAAATATGTTCATTTTACTCGTACATGTGCTTCTGAATAGCAAAATGTGACAAACCGATGATTTTTCTTTTTTTTTTTTTGCAAAAGGTGCATACCTTGTACTGCTGATTGGGCTCCAATTTGTTCCAAGGCTCGGGGTTGTTCTTGCGATCCCAACTAACAAACGGAAAATGGATACATTTTCACACATCAATTCATATATATTTTAAAATTGATATATATATATATATATATATATATATATACACATACATATATATATATATATATATATATATATATATATACACACACATTTTTATTTTTTTTTTTAACCCAGGGAAAAATAATCACAGGGACTCACGAAACATCAGGATTCTTCAGCGCCAGTCTGCCAAGGTACAGCATGCTCATGGCTGCCCCACCACCAATGAAGACGAACAGGGGGATCAGCTGATGAGCAAAAATAATAATAATAATAATAATAATGATCGTTTTTATTTGATTTCTAAGAAAAAGCGATACGGTGATATAAGAAGTGTAAGCATAGACTGTATGCAGATTGAAATATACACATTTATCGGCATATTCGTATTTCCACCTGTCATGGGCCCATAAGAAATGCATGTTTTGTATGATTTCATCAACTGTCACCGTTGCTCAAATGTCTAGAATAATCTAAAAGCCCGTGTACGGTTGTAAACGGAATGTTTCGAATAGAACGGAGTGAAGGACAGGACGGTGCGGTGCGTTGCGGTCGTCCTCTAGCGAGACACAGTTCAATGTCACCGGGTCATTTCTACATATCATATCGAATAGAATTCAAAACGTCACGGCACACACACTCACAGCTGGATGGTTCTTGAGCTGCTTCGCGACGGTCCCGAGCATCGACATGTTGACAACTGACCCGCTCCGCGGATTAAATAAACGGCAACGTGGCCTGTAATGACGGCAGGTTTCTCTGCGGGAGAGCGCTTGTACGGTTTCCCACAGGCCGGAAGGACCCTTGAAGTACACGCCACACCTACTGGGAGCTCAGCCAATCAGCACACGCTTAAGGGCAACCGCTGGCAACGTGAGTCACGTGACCGGCGCTTAAAAATATTTGAGCGGTGAGTGGAGAAGTTTATTCAAAAAAATAAATAAATAAAAAGATAGATAATTGTGACGTTTGCCATCCTTCCCTGAGGAAGCTGGCCAATTAAAGAAGCATGAGGGAAAAATCCTATTCCAGAAAGCATTGTCATTTCCTGTTTCCTGCTCCTATAAAATTAAAGCACTTTAATTCAACACTTAGTGCTCTGCTGTCATCCTCATGTTGCTCACAGCCACAGGGGCTTACATTTGCATGTTTATCTGAAGACTGTTTGTCGAGACGTTTGTAGTGACGCATTCACTTAATAGTCCTCAAGTCAGCCCAGTTTAAGGTCGATCAGCCCATAACAAAATCTCACAAACGTGGGAAAATGTAATATTTATGTACATAAACACCACTTTAACCACAGAAGCAGTGTTTTGAATGGTTCCACTTTTAATACATCACAAAAAAAGGCCGCACACATTGTCAAGGGTGGAATTCATGTGGACAGAACACAGTACCTGAGATGACAGAACTTCCCCCAGCATCCACACACATACACGCCACACTGAAATTTAGCCTTAGTTCAGGGGGAAAATAAGAAGAGAGGGGGGGGGGGGGGGAACAAAAACAAAAAAACTTTCAGCTGATACACATTTCACCAGGATACTAAAACTAGGAAAGGTCTGACTACTGTTCCATCCACGTGCACATACACAAAACCAGACGAACGTATGTAAGCGAGGAGCATCTCCTCTGTAAAAATCCCTTTCCTGGAAGTGTATCAAAAAAAAAAAAAAAAAAAAAAAAAAAAAAAAAAAAAAAAGTACAATATCTCACGTAACACCTGTCTGGATTATACAGACATAAAACTAAAAGTAACAGGCTTTTTTTTTCTCTCTCTCTTTTTAGCTTATTTTGCAGGTTATTTGAAAAAAATGGGGATGTTGAAACAACTTTACAAAAGTACAAAAGTGAATGTAAAAAAAAAAAAAAAAAATTATTTGCAAAAGTAGCAGTTCAGATTGTGCAAATGTGTCTACCAGGAAAAAAAAAAAAAACAACTACACGCACACGCGTGCACACACACACACACACACACACACACACACACACACACACACACACACACACACACACACACACACACACACACAAAGAGGGAATTGACAATTCTACACCACTAAAACTGGTTAGGTTAGGCAGTCAACTACATCCTTAAACATACCATTAAGACTTGTTTTAATGGTACGGTAACTTGTTTTTAAATTGTCCCCCCCCCCCAAGATACACAAACTGTTCAAAGTAGGAATGTGTACGCTGAAGCTACCAAAGTTACCCTTCAGCCAGCAATCATCAAAGTGTGAAATGAAAGAATCCAACTGATTTGTCATGCTTTGTACACCAGCCATGCTAGGTCAAACAAACAGGATGGTGAGACCCAGATAAATAACCTTTTGTAGACTCCCCAAAAAAAAAAAGGCTTATTTTAGAGAGTGTGTCAGTCAAGCAGCAACATCTTGAAAAAGTCCTTTTCATAAGACCATCTCACACATGTTTAGCCAAAAGTAAATCTTTGGATTATACACCATAAAAAAAAGAAGGAAAAAAAAAATAATAATAAATGACTAAACAAGTAGCTCCTCCTCTTTGGATTGATTACTCTCAATAGTATGATTTTTTTTTTCCCCCAATAAACATTTTATACCTGGCTAGAAAAGGAAACTTTCCTAAAATAAAGCAACAGCAACCACTATTAGGAAATGTGTGAGCTTTCATTAGAAGGTGTCAACGCGCACGCAGCCTTCGCCTAAGGAGGCGGCGGGAGGGTCGAGGGGGGCGCACGTGACTCCCTGGCTCGTGACGGACAAGCTGCAGAAGAGCAGGTCCATGGAGGGCAACAGGGGATTAAGGAGGCTGACGGGGCAGAAGGCAGAGCCCCCATGGGGGGTAAAGTTTACCTTGTTGGGGTCTGGGCACGAGGAGACGGGCACTGACTTTTGGTGGTTTGAAGTGCTGAAAGGAAGAAAAGAAGAGTCAACCAGTGTACGACGGTGCCACGACTTATGAGTTTAATTTGCTCCGTGAGCACACAAACGCTTGCATCTCAAAACTTATTTCCCCATTGAAATGAATGGAAATGGCATTAATCCGTTTCAGCTCCCCTAAAAACACCAACTAAAGACTAACGCACCTAGTCTCCTCCCAGACCCGGACTTTTTCGCAGCCCTCCGGAGGTTCTCTCTGGAAGCAGCAGCTCTTGTTGGGTCCGGGCGAGGAGGAGATCAGCAGAGGCAGGGAAAGATCTGCCTCGCTCAGGGATGACACCGGGGACAGGAGATCCAATCCTGTAGCGGAGATGACAGTTAATTCACCAAAGATGTCGTGGAACAAGCAAGCAAGTTCGGAGCTTCAGCGACCTTTGTGCACGTCCAGAGGGGCGTCTTCGGATATGAGTGGGGAGGTGGAAGTGGGAGAGGAGCACGGTGAGGACGAAGCGGAAGACGCCGAGGGAGGTGTCACGGAGGCCGGGTCACTTTGAGATCCACTGCTGCAGCTCTGCGGCGGGACAGGAGCACGGTGGCCGTCTGGAACCTCCAAAAGCTGGAAAGACAGGAAACACCGGAATAAATACAAAAGGACATTATATAAAGATGAATAAAGCTCGAATTTCACCAATCCAAGGTAACTACCAGCGATGGACTCCCATTTCACCAAATAAACTGGGCCAGGCAGTCACGTGATCAAACACAAAGTGTCCAAGGCCCACACAGGAAAAGTTTTCCAAGTGACTCATTTGCGTGAAGCCTGGCCGAAACAACGGAGGAAACGACGGGGTGCGAGTGCGACTCGCAGTCAGAAGAGGCAGAACAAACACTCCCGGCCTTCACTTTGAATCAGTTTACCTTACAGGCTACGAAAAAGAAAAGCTACAATCTGTCAAGCGCTGTCATCTGTCTGCCTAAAAATGGCCACATTTCAGCCTACAACAACTCGACACCCAACTTGAGCAAACATGTTGCGGTTTGCTATGTAATCTCTGTCTGGTGAGCCAATTGGGCCATTTTACAGATGTAAATAAAGTTAATTTAAGACCATTTCTCAACTTGTTTGTCTTCATTTGTTTTATACAAATGTTTTTGTTTGTTTGTTAAAATTATACTGTTGGGCAATACCTGAAGTTGCACATTCCGATCATATTTCTGTCAATTTGACTCTCATGCTCTGATTTTAACAAAATTATCTGAAGTGACTCACGAGTTACTCAGTAACAATGCATTCTTAATTAATTTGGAGGACTACTTTTTTCTTGGAAAAATCTGTTATTAAATTATCCATTTACTAGAAAATAATGCAACAGTGATAAAGTGTGACGAAAAAAAATAAATAAATAAAAATCAAAAGAAATCCGCATTTTTGCCATTACCTGATGCTGACGATGTCCCGGCTGACAGATGAACATGCCTTCCAGCTCTTGGTTGAGGCCCTCGACGCTGCAGCACAGCCGAGGCACCAGCGTAGACAGGGGAGCCAGCGGGATGGGAATGGGCTGCGTCTGAAGACACAAACAAGTTAGATTTGGATGGAATTTTCAAAACAGACGCCATTTAAGGCTGTCCTGTGACCATCCCCTGTCCTTATGAAGCTCTCTGATGTGCCTTTCACGCAAAAGGGGGAGAGGGGGGTGAGCGGTTGTGAAGAAAATTCCTGAGCACGGCCGCAACGGGTGCCGAGATATCGCAGGAATTTCATGAAGCGGCAACAAAATCCTCAAAAGCAGCACGACCGCCCAAGAGCGGCTCGCGGCACGGACGGGTTTGTGTTGCTGAAGTGAGCAGAGAGCCTGAAAATGAAAGAAGGGGGGGGGGGAGGAGAGGAAAAAAAAAAAAAAACCTAGGACAGCTGCGTTAAAATGCAGAAGCAGTGTTATGTTGTGTCCTTCCTGTTGTTTCAGTGTTTCAGTTCTTTCATTTCCTGTGACGTGCCCAAGTGAGGTGAACATGGCCCGAAGATCTCCACACAGGGTGCAACTTGTTTATTTACCTCCCTTTGACCACGTTTTTAGCCACACAAGCTTGTTTGTGTGAGTAAAACCTATTTTGTACATGGCTTTTCCCATTACTTGCATGGAAGTAATGGACTTTTCCCATTGTACTTAGCTCGACTCTATTCTCGTACCGTGGAGAAACTGTAAAATCCACACTGCGTTGCCCGCATCAGTTGACACACAAACAACGGGTCCCCCGTGTAGTTACATGTGCAGAGGAGCTAATAAAGCCATTAAAGCAGCAAATCGGTGCTTCGTGCCTTTATTGTTGCCGCCACACAGCTCAGGACAAAATGGCGGACGAGGCGCGGGCGGCGTGAAGTCTCAACGCCGTAGGTCGAGTATGTCGTAACTCGAGGACTTCCTGCATATGCCTTGTGAGTATTGTTATATTGTCTGTCTATGTGTGTTGCTGCGCCGTTTGTGTACAAATATTTCTTCGAGAATTATAACTGCAAAACCGATGCTAGTTTTGTTAGCCTGTCTAGGGCGCTGTGCGTAGTGTGTTAACATTAGGCTAGCAGACTTGGGCTTGTCAGGCAAAATGTTTGTGGTTATTTTAATTACACAACACGTAATTTTCTGTTTTATGTTTCGTTTGACGGAAAACTTAAACGAGGAGTGGCAAGAAACAATGTGAAGCCTCGTTTGTTTTTGTTTATCATCTGCCAAACTGCTGCTTGTTGTGAACAGAGTTGAGTTCGCTGACACCGTACGGCGCTTGTATCAACATTGCTGCTAGCAAGTCAAAAGGAAAATAAATCGGCTGCGCGACAGGTCGTATCACGAAAAACTTACAAGTCGGATCACTGGTAAGTTAAGGCATCACAAGTTTCATTTCAAAAGTAAAAACGTACAGTATAAGTCTTGGCAGAGGTCTCAGCTCCCTCAGATCGGCCCTTTGCACTTGGGGGAAAAGTGAAAAGAGGAGCAGGTGTTCTGAAGGTGTATGTTGCCAGTGGGGCGGAGAAGCACCTGAGTGGTTCCTAGGTTACAGCTCCCGAGAGTGAAGCCACGCTGGCGGTCTCGGTCGTGCCCCCCTGAGACACCAGGTTTGCTGCGCTGCTGCAGCTGTTGTTTTAGTTTGGTGATCTGCAATGGAAAGAGGTTACCTTCAATCAATCGGCCTGACAATCTTCCACACACATCTACCACTTCCATTTCATTCAAACAGATTAGAACAAGGAGTGTCGAGAGTTGGCGGACGCTCACTTCGTGGAGTTGCTCAGCGCTGCCCCATGACGCAGAGCGTTTGTGGTTGATGACGGCGCTGTCATCGTCCCTCCTGCTCTGTGTTTTGTCTGACCAGTTTGGAGTCTGGAAACAAGAGAGAGAGAAAAACAACAACATTAAATTAGGTTACTTCGTTAGGTACACAGGCCATTGACATCCAATGCATGAGCTGTATCTCAAAATTCTGCCTTTACAAAGATGATAAAGCTTTGACACCGTCGAAAGGGTATCGTCCATTATGGTGGTTGTAATTTGCACTGCATTATATTGAGAGCTATTTTTTTAGCTTTGCGAACCAAAATTTTACTTTGCACGAGCTTCAGATACGCCGTCATTTGAATGAAGTGACCAAAAAAAAAAAAAAAAAAAGACACACTAACATCCGCCAAAGCGACTGACTCCAGGCTTCTTAAGTCTTCTCAAACTCATTCGGCCACACCACTGAAAAGGCAGATCAACAAACAAATGTAATACAATGTGTGTGGGAGACTTTCTTCTTAACAACACTTCATAAAAACCACTTTATTGCTTTACCTTCACTTTCATTATGTTTTGTTTTTACATTATTTTACAAATCAGTGCAGTTTTTCTTGATTAAAAAAAATAAAATAAACGTAACCACAACATTTTTATTTTTTGGTGGGGTGGGGTGGAACGGATTAATCACGAATTAACCTCGCACATCAAGGTTCCACTGTGTTACATCAAACGACAGCACACGAGGAGTTCAACAAACATGTTCCAGAAAAATATGCCACAAAAAACAAGTTGTGCTTTTTCTTGGGCTTGTGTTTTTTTGTGTGTGCGCGATTTCACCACAGAAGTACCAGCGGTGACAAAGAGAAAAGATGCAATGATAGCCATCGAACTGGAAATGGAATTTACTGCAGCATTAGAAAGGGTGTGGCTGCTCACTACAGAACAATACAATTGATTAAATCACAGTTTGATTATTTTAATAATATGCCAACCTTAATTTGACCAAGCAATCGCTGTTTTTGCACTTATTATATACCACATAACGTATTCATTCCAACAATACTTTACATATGAAATGCAAAAAGGTGACCTTCCTGTTGCCTCTCCATTACAAGTTTTTCAGGATGTCTTCACAGGGTGAGTCTGTTTTTTTACTTTATTTTCAGTTTCATTAGAAAGGGGTTAACTATTCTTGTTTCGAGAGTGTTAAGGAATGGAGACAGCTTGAGCCCGGACCAAACTGAGTCATTTAAGATTATTTCCTTGCTTTGACATTAACATTGAAGGTTCCACTGCAGTCATATCACACCATACACACAAAAAGGAAGCGAGCGTGCAGAGAGGATGGTGCAGCTGACTCTTGCTCAAGGCCGTGGTCCTCACTGCTATGCAGGCTACAGGCAAACTCTGCAACTTTATCTCAAGCCCATCCTGCCCGTTCGACCAGTATTTCCCAACATTTTTGGGAGCTAAGGCACATATTGAACATCAGGGGGGAAAAGAAAATAAATAAATAAATAAAAATAAAAAAAATAAAAAAATAATCACACCAGGAAGAAATGTTGCAAAAAGCATATTCAGTGGAGCCCCGGTATTCACAGGGGACAAAGGCCGAGCCCATTGGCAAGTCGTGAATTTCCATGAATAATTGACACTGCCCGAAAAACGATTATAACTGCCTATATTAATAGTTTAAACCATAAACATATTGCAGTCTACGGGCTTGCGCTTCGGTGTTTACTGACCTGAACCGTCGGATCCGCACAGTGACAACAAGAACTAGCGGCTGTAAATAGGTTTAGTAATGTTCCACGGAGCTGTTGTTACAGATTCCAATGGTTTTGATGCAGTGTTTAGTCCTAGTTTGGCTATCTGGCAACCTAGATTGGAAACTATCGTGAGCCAAAGCACTTGCTGCAAGCATGGGCGCTGCCATCTTATCTACACTATACATTCCCGCTGACTGTCAATAACAGATCTACTGCGGCTGCTGTTAAATTTGTGATTGGATGAGCGAGTGTGTGCAGGCAGAACTACCGCTTCTGCTGCAGAAGTTCTGTTGCGCTGACAGCTAGTTTGAAGTTTTTTTTGGGGGGGGGGGGGGGGGGGGGGTTTCAGGCTACAGTAACTGTTTGTTGTCCCAATTAATCACTGGGAGCCTTCCCAGTTAACATGGATATTTGACTTCTAAAGCCGTCAATGGCAGTGTATGTGTTAAAGGGAAAGTACAGTAGAATGTTAGATTTTTGATTTGATGAGTGAGCTGTAGGCTGGAAACACTGAGTGAGTATGTGTGTCGGCAGAACTACCACCTTCCACCTTCGAGCAAGTTAGTTTGAGCAGAAGTTAGGTTGAGCGTACAACTAGTTATATGGGTTTTTTTTTCGCTTGTGTACAGCAGACAGTAACCGTTGTCTCAAAATACTGTAAAGAGACGCAACAATAAACGCTACGTGTTTACGTTGTTCGATATCACTTTATTTCAGACCGATACCAGTACGAGTATTCACTCTTGAGTACTCAGCGATATCCAGTACATATACCATTAGTACATACTTTTGAAACATAAAATTTCAATGAACAAAGTGACAGCTAATTGTGAACGCAGACCTTTCTTTCTCACTCACATGATGATTCGGCGATGTGTCAAACTGCCACATTGTAGTGCCAACTACTGGTGAGGAGGGCTTACTCAATGTCAGCTATTTTTGCTGTATAAGTATTGATGGTTGGTATCCAATACCTTGAAATAAGGCCGGTATCTGTACTCCGCCATCCCAAATGCATACTGTGGAGATTATATTGCCACGACAATAAAAATGTGACTTTTTTCATATTACAGAAAGTCGAGAATAGGTGTGTTTTCAGTGAATAACGGAGGATAGGTTCCCCCTCCAAAAATTATTTTTCTAATAGGCGATTTTGCAAATGCCGAATCGTGAATACGAGGGGGTCCACTGCATACTGAAATAATGGTAATTTTGGGTTTTACATTACAAATTACAAATCTGGGCCTGTTCACTTGAAGACAAAACCACAGCATTCTCTTGCATGAACAGCAACAGGTGGATAAATGTACTTTCGAGAGCATTAATCAGCCCGTCACTATACATCGCTAGCATAGGTAGACGAACAAAGATACATTATTTGTAATAAATCATTTTCAGACCGATTAAGTGAAATTGGATCATTACCTGCGGAACACGTGATGATCACACAGATATGCCGCAGCACAGTGGCTGGGAATCAACATGACACATTTGTGACTGGAAAGTCAAAGTCCATTCTAATGACACGTGGAAGCAAAAGTTTCTCGCTTTCATTCAAAGTGACATCGAGAAGGATTCTCATCTGACCTGAGTGGATTTGTCCTTTCGACACAAGCCGCCCTCGGGTTCTTTGGGCCAGTGGCCCTGCAGGTACGGGCCGATGATGGCGTCCAGAGACATCGTCCGCCTCATGCCGGGGCACAGCTGCTGCGGTTTGGCCTTTCCAGCTGTCATCAGCATACAACTGGCGTTAATAAACATTATACTGTACTGTACACATTAAAATGTTGACCACTGAAGTAGCATTTTTCATTGCTCGAACACATTGTTATGATGACATAAAAGCCTGAGTCAATACTAGTTAACTAAAGAGGTATTGAAAATAATTGAGGAAAAAGATATACTTGTGTACATTTCAGACTACGTCCTTTTTTATGTTGACTTAAGGAGTTGAATCAGTACCTCTATTTCTAGTCTTTTTTCAAGTATCTGTACTACAGAGTGTGAGTAGTTGAAAGAGTACTTTTTTATTTTTTGTTAAACATAAGTGTCTGTACTTCTACTGGAGTACAAGATCATGTGAGTACTTTTGCATGTTAGCCAGTATTACTGGCTCCAATGACGATTGACAGGTGGGGAGGCTCATACCTGACTTTCCATCCCTGCCTTTGGCTCGGTGCTTGCTGGCCAGCTGATAGGGGACCGTCGCCTTGAGGGGCTGCGGGCCCAGGGTAGCTCCACTCCGGCCTGACATGCCTGCTGCAGCCGTCGGTGGACCAGCGATGGATGTGGAGGAAGGTGATGGAGTGGGGTGGGGGTGCTCTCTGGGAAGCACTGCCGCTTGCTACCCCTCGATTGTTCGCTGAATAAACCAGGCAAAATCAAGCCCGAGTCACCGAGTAGACATTCCCACGGGTGGCTAAGAGTTCTCTCCGACGCCGCGTGGTTTATAGCTCGTCATGAGTTTTTCGCCACTTTTCTTGTCGTGTTGTGGCGAGTTAGCTGCCTAGCAAGCAAAGTTTTTCTTTGTGAGGATGTGGAGATGTTTTCAGCTCGCTGGCGAACGAGGAAGCAGACACTTTCCACGGGAGGGGGGCGGGGGTATTTAAAAAAAAAAAAAAAAAAAAAAAGAAAAGAAAGAAGTCAACACAGGGCCGACTCCGGGGGGTTTCTAATCAAATTCAAAAACGTATTCAAGTGTTTTTTTTGTGCGACCCGGAGGGAGCTGCGGTGGCCCGGAAAGTTGCGAACTCGCTCGCAGGGTTCAGTTCGCAGACTCCAAACACCTCCGCCACGCTGGTGTGGGTTTAATTATCGACGAGGCGGGACCTAGTGGGCATTCGTACTTCTGATTGGTCAGGAGAACTTGGAGCTGCCTTCCTATTGGATTATTTACCACCAATCTGTCGAACCACGCATGCTAGTTCGTACTTGACGCCCCCTCTGTTTTATATCACTTGTTGATACATTTGAACGTAATATAAACCTTAACATCATCGTTAAATACGTGAAATGATCACTTTAAACATTTGCAATACGTGTGTATTAATGAGTGAACTTTAAGGGGTAATCGGTGCAGGGTGTTCGGAAAGTCACTGTGCACTTGTTTCAATATCATATAAAGGAGATACATATGTATTCTTTATTGAAACATGACTCTTAATTAAAAAAAAAAAAAAAACAGGTGGGCAGGGACTTTTCGAGCATCCTGTATTATTATTATGAGGCCACCAAGTGGTGACAACATTTGCCTTACTGTTCTGAGGTTCAAGGTTTGAATCTCCTTTTCGGCCTTTCTGTGTAGTTTGCATGTTCTGCATGTGTACTCCTGCTTCCTCCCACCCTCCAAAAACTTCATTGACGCTAAATCACAGGTGTCAAATGTCATCCGCCACATCCTTTTTGGTGGCCTACTAAATCAAATAAAGTGTGTTGACGTCATGTTTCTTGTCAAATGAATTTGGTTGTTTTATTATGGGAGAGAACCTGTCCCCAAATTGCATTTTCCTAATTTTTTTTTACAGATATTACATGCATGTTTTTCCACTAAAGCTGAATCTGATCAAAGATGGACATTAGTTGGAAACTTAAAGGTAGAGTTTTGTTTTTTTATGAAACCACTGTGCCTGAGGAAAAACAACCTATCAGAGACGTGACCAGCGAGGCGTCAATCATCTGCCACGCACTCACGGGCATAATCACACACACGCAGCCTTGCACTAATCTGTTAGCTTGGGCTTCAGGAGCTTTGATGAAACTAGTTTGGAATATCCACCTATGAGGGGGAAAAAAAAAACACCCATTCCTCATTTGTAAACAACTGGGCAAGACTGGCAAACAGAAGCAGAGCGAAGGGACCTCAGGCAACTGAGAGGCTTCAAAAGCGATGCGGAATTAGCAACTTTTCTGCTCGACAGGTATGTTTATCACCTGTATTTGATTTTTAATTAAATTAATTGCACATTCCAAAAAAATAAACTTCAAACCGACAAATTTTGTGTTATGGCCCGGTACAAATAAGTCATTCTAACAATGTAGCAGCTGTGGCTAACGTCAGCTTGTTTACAGTCGTAATGCGAGCCTAGTATTGCTAGCGCTGCTATTTTGAGTTTGACACCCGTGCATCAAATTTTCTATAGGTATGAATGTGAGTGTGAATGTCTGTTTGTCTATGTGTGCCCTATTGACTGGCGATCAGTCCTGGGTGTACCCTGCCTGTCACCCAAAGTTAGCTGGGAGAGACTCCAGCATACCTGCAATCCTAATGAGGATAAGCGCTGTTGAAAATGGATGGATGCATACAAATTCTTAAACCATTCATTTGATCCAGCCTGGCCAAAATATTTAACTCACAAATTTTAAAAAACACATGATAATCATATATTTTTTAAAAGATGTAGAATGGCGCTCGGAGGACTTTATAAAAACTAAAACGGTCTCTGATAGTAAAAAGGATCCCCGCCCCTGATTTTAAGGTCTGCAAGCTGCATGTGTGAACGGCATCAGGGTGGACTTGTTTAGGGTGGCGTGCGCCTGTGTGAGCCCGTGTGTGTGCGGCAGCGTGCGTTGTGGCAGATAAATGTCCCGACTCGGTGCAAGAAAGGGAGTGCCGATGGTGGGGACTGTGAAAGGAGGAACAGATAACAATGCCATACCCTCCTTTAACCAACTCCAAGTAGCCTCCCCCTTTTAAACTGAACTGTAAATGTGCACCTATGCAAATGGAACATAATTGTCCGTCTGGCCCACCAAAACGAATATGCTTTATCTCAGTAGGTGGAATATGCTCCACTGTGTATCCAGAAGCCTGCTCATTTTTTTTTTTTCTGCCGCCAGCAGAGCTGCTGCTGGCCAAAGACAAATGCGCAATGCAAATTTACAGTCGGGGAGTTAAGTCAACATGTTGACGAGCATTAAGCATGCAAATTCACTGAATAGTTACATTTAATTGCAAAATAAATACATAAAACAAATAGCAGGTTTATTGCATTGAAATAACAACGTGCCACAGAGCTCTCATTGCAAAGATTACAGAATTCTACCTGATGCTGAGAAACAAATTAATCATCTACTGAGAGCAATTCCCAGGTCAAACAATGAGGGCCATGTATAAACGGTTTGGACAGTCGCTTGTTTCTCCCCTGCTCACGCTTGGTTTGTTGAAAACGACAATGGAAACATTCATTCTGCATAGTCATGATGTACTTTGCATTTGTCCGTTCGCACTGTAATGCCTCCGCGAACCTCGTTACGCCTGAAGCTAATCTGTCCTATCCGAACCTCTAACCTTTGATTTGGCGACATCGAAACTGGCAAGAAAGTATCAGAATCTTTTTGTTTGACATCATTGCAGTTTGACACTAAAGTCCCTGTAAAGTGAAAATAAATGTCTTCTAAATTAGAAAAAACAAAGAGTGTATTTTACAAAACTGCAAAATTCGAATGATAAAAAACTAACAAAAAAAAAAGTTAAATATATAAAATGAGGCTTCAAAATCATGAAATCGTGCGTGGAATATATCCCACTGCCACCAGGTCATTGCAGGGCTTTTCCATGCCGCGACAACAAGGCACTCACTCTAAAGCGGCCACACCAGCGCGAACCCCCTGTCCATACATCTGTCATGTCTGACTATTTTTTTCCCACTCTCGCTCTTTCACCTTCTTTCTGTGACACGTGTATACTCCCACTACAATTTAGGCACTCTAAGCGGCCACACCAGCCCACACATGCTGGCTGTTAAGTCAAAAATCTGACATCCTTTCTTCGCTCTTCCGACATTCTCTGTGTGACGTGAGTGCACTCATGGCCAACAACAAGGCACTCTAAAACGGCCACGTCAGCAGACTATCCGGAGGGAAGATGCATTTTTGGGTTGTAGGTATAGCTCGCTAGCTAACTGCACATCACAATTGCGCCAGATACCAATTAGCAATTATCTTCAAATATGTGTCATGTGTGCAGAAACAAATCTCTGAATTCACTTTACAGGGTCTTTAAGATAAGCTAGCAAAGCTAGCTGTTTCTCTTGCTGTTACCAGCTCGTCTGCCACGATAACGCAACTGTCAGGAAAAAAATGATGAAACTGAATGATAAAACTGACATCTAAACGACAGCAGCGCCAAGCTGACGAAATTCAGTCAGTGTGAAGAAGGCCGTCTGGCAGTAGAGCAGCTGATTTTTTATTTCTTTTTTTCCTCGGAAAGTCCTGCTACTCTTTCACAAACACATAAAATAGCGTAAGTTAAGAGAGGGACAGGCTCAAAAGAAAGTGATGAAAGTTCAAGATGTGTTATTATGACCTTTTGTTTCACACTGAACTGTCTTTTGGTGTCTGGAAACTGGACGGTAGTGTTGGCTTTGGTGGCCCCTAGCTGGGAGAGAGGGCAGGACTATTCTCTGTGCTGATGTTGACCAGGCACTCACTGGACTTGAGGCTTGATAGAGACTTGCAGCTTGGAAAGGAGCCCAAGGAGCCACAAAGTCCCATCAGGGAAGGGGTGTAGTCCCTTTCTGGATGTAAGAACAACGTTTTTAGCGCTTATTGTTGTTGTTTTTCTTAAAGGGGAACTGTAGGTTTGTTCACCTGTGTACCAAGCACCTCCGTTCTGCTTCCGCTCCGGCATTAGAGGGTCTGAATCCAGACTAATCTCCACTGACAGCAGCTCTGTGCTGGGGAAACTCCTCCTGAAGATCAGCAAAAAGTGTGTTTAAGGTCAAACAAGGTACGGACCAGGCTTGATGAATCTTAAATATGGTTAAAAGGGCTTTCACTTGTAAAAATATATACAGTGGACCCCCGCATGCTCGCAGTTCTGCACCTGCAGATTCACCTATTTGCGGATTGTTTTCCCAGATTTAAAAAAATAATGTTGACAATTTCACGTCCCCATGGGTGCAGGCCCGGCCACCAGGCGCTCCCCTTCGAGTCCCACCTCCAGGCCTGGCTCCAGAGGGGGGCCCCAGTGACCCGCGTCCGGGCAAGGGAAACCTAGATCCATTAATAGTTTTCTTCATAGGGGTCTTTTAGCTGTGCTTTGTCTGGTCCCTCACCTAGGACCTGTTTGCAATGGCGTGAAGCCCCAGACAACTTAGCTCCTAGGATCACTGGGACACACAAACGCCTCCACCACGATAAGGTGACGGCTTCCAGGAGGGGTCAGTTCGCAGCAGAGTGTGAAGCGGCTGGGATGAGAGTCAGCAACTCCAAATCTGAGACCGTGGTCCTCCGTCAGAAAAGGGTGGCGTTCCATCTCCAGGTCGGGGATGAGATCCTGCCCCAAGTGGAGGAGTTCAAGTATCAAGTATCTTATAGACTTGTTCACGAGTGAGGGAAGAATGGAACGGGAGACCAACAGGCGGATCGGTGCAGCGTCCGCAGTGATGCGGACTTTGTATCGGTCCGTTGTGGTAAAGAAGGGGCTTAGCCGAAAGGCGAAGCTCTCAATTTACCGGCCGATCTACGTTCCTGCCCTCACCTATGGTCACGAGCTTTGGGTCGTGACCGAAAGAACAAGATCCCGGATACAAGCGGCCGAAATGAGTTTCCTCCGCATCTCAGAGTAGAGCCGCTGCTCCTCCGCATCGAGAGGAGCCAGACGAGGTGGCTGGAGCATCTGATTCGGATGCCTCCCGGACGCCTCCCCGGTGAGGTCTTCCGGGGACGTCCCACCGGGAGGAGACACCGGGGACGTCCCAGGACACGCTGGAGAGACTACGTCTCTCGGCTGGCCTGGGAACGCCTCGGGATCCCCCCGGAAGAGCTGCAGGAAGAGGCTGGGGTGAGGGAAGTCTGGGCGTCCCTGCTACAGCTACTGCCCCCGCAACCTGACCTCAGATAAGCGGTAAAAAATGGATGGATGGATGGATGGATGTTTACAATTTTTATTTATTTTTTTCTTTTTGGGGGGGAAACCAACCCAGAAAATGCTTATTAGCAGTATAACCCCCCTTATGAAATAATTTTTGGAGTGAAGAAACAAAATAAAACCAGAAAACCGTTTTTTCTCAATGCAATTCCAATGGCCGTCAATTAGCCGCAGATTTTTGCTATCCTCGGCCCGGTCCTTATCCACTGTGAATAGCACTAGGGACCACCATCTGTTGTGAACAGTGGAAATGTGCAAGTAATTAACGACTAACTGACTAAATGAAACTCCTCCTTTCACTTGAACATTGTTCCTTGGCCCTAAAGTGCCACAAGATGGGGCCAAGCAATATTTTTACATTAGACATGGCTTTAGGCTGAGCACAAACACAGCAAATAGGTGGGGGACGATCACTCTTACACCTGAGCCATGCCGGCCCATATGCAGAGGCAAATATTTTGTAAATATCAATTCCTATTATCACACAAACCTGCGGAAGAGCTTGACGCGGTCCTGACTGTCGTACGGCTCGCACAGAGGCCATTGGTTCAGTAACGGGATGGTCAGGTCCTTGGCCAAGTGGCTGCCGTCACATGGAATCAAACATGTTCTGTTAAGAAATAAGGGGCAACAATATGAGAACATGGCAATGCGACTGGGATTACTTGGCTGTTGTTCACGGCCAAATAAAATGAAAAGAGTGGCTTGAAAGGCGTTTATAAATAAAATTAACTATGATTATTATTATTAACAATGAGTACGGTAATATTGTCACAACAGATATGTGCAAAGTTGCCAATTTCACCATGGAGGTCAACTGTTTAAGAAGTTAATGAATAGAGGGAAGAAGCTCTTGGAACGTCTGCTGGTATTAGTTTGCATTGTAATAAAGGTTTTACGATAGTGAGAGTTTTAAGGTTCCACTCACAGTTGCTCCTGAAGCTCGAGGACGACGGTCTCCAGCTCTTTCTTCTCCTGTTGACTCTGGCCGTGCAGCTCATCCAGCCGGGCCATCAGCCTCTTGTTCTCCACCTCGGTGTTCTTCAGCTGGGACTCACGCAGCCGCACCAGCTCCTCCAAGTAACCCTGACAACACACACCCACGGCAACCCGACTTCAACCCTTCTGCGATGTTCAACACATTTTGGACCATGTTGTCCACCATGATTTTTGTCCTTTTATCATGCTGCTGTAACACATATATTTCCCCGGTTAAGGAATTAATAGGATCTTAATCAACAATCAATTCCACCAGAATTCTTAACATGAATTGTCTGGTGAGTTTATGCTTTAACCAGACAGTAAAAAACAAAAAACAAACCAAAAATAAGATCACAGACCTTCTGAGCATGAACAATCTTGAACCTCTGCTCCATCTTGCGACACTTTGTGCTCCAGCTCTCCTCGTCTGTTACCAGTGGCACGTAAGGATGCTCGGGGATGCTGTCATCGCTCGTGCTGCTGTCGACACTCTGGCGGTCGTCGTCATCACTCATGTAGTCGTAGCTGGGACAGAAAGCGGCAAGTATTTTGGCATATAGTTTACATTTCTTACAATTTGCCGAGCGACAAACGCGACCGACGTGGACCATGGTGAAAAAAATTACAGTTGGCCGATTGAGCAACGCACATCTACTGACGCGCCACAACGGAAAAAACTGCAGCCCTGCATTGGGTTCTGAGCCTCCACAAGTTTTACTGAACCACAAAAACATGGCGCGATTGTCAAGGAAACATTGGATTGCCACAAAGGAAGTCTCAAGGAAGAGTGTGGATATTTTTGTTGACGATCGATTTGCCCCATTCGCAGACTGCGCCGGTGACAATCGGACTCTTCATGCTTTGCTTTCTAGCCGCAGCTACAAAAGTAGTGACTGACGGTCGGCTACTCGTGAAAAGTAGTTATTGGAACCCTGCACAATGCGCGAAAGTTCAGTCGGGTTCGTCCGCGTCGCTTCTTGTGCGACGGGCCTTACAGCCATGCCTCGCCGATTCATGAATTGCCAATCGTGATTTTGTTTTCCTTAAAACATAACTAAAACTATTGGCTGCAAAAAATGCCTATTTAGTGGGGGGGAAAGGATTTAAAATGTCTCTTGATATATACAGTACCTTTGTGTGAATTTCAAATATGGTGTGTAGTCAACAACTGCGGAGGATTTGCCATCCAAGGCTTCCCCTTTTAGACAGAAACTGTTAAAGGAGATCACATATAGATAAGAAAAGGTAACAACAGGTTTGACACTCGTAATGTTCGGAATGAACGCCACCTAAAGTCTATGGCTCCGAGGCCTATGAGCATCCCAGTTAGCACGCTGGCTTCTTCTCTTAGCATGATAGCTCCCTCTGCATAGAAGCGCCTGCAGACACCCAAAAACAGCGGGTGGAACATTGCGCTCGAGATGCCATTACTGGAAAAAAATAAAACAACAACAACTTTGGCCTCTCACCTTGTTGTCCTTGTGTCCCTAAGGGCAGTAGCTATATATTCTGACAGCCTCTTCTCCATCAAGGCCACTCTTATCCAGGCTCGGCCCTGAAGGAATCAACCAAAGACTTGAATAAGTCGAGTTCAATCCAGAATAGCCTGACATTTGAGAAGTACAAACTTCTTTTTCAAGAAGACACTATCCTCAGACTTACTTTTGCTCGTGAGGGGCTGATGTTCTCCATACTCTCGATGCTGCTAATGCAGCTGTTGGGCAGTTTGACACAAGCCAGTCGAACGAAGTCCCAGAAACTCCTCTGGCCATCGAACCAGCTACCCGAGCCTGAAATATTTTGTTAGAAGATTTCATTTCTTTCTCTCAGTGAAACGAAACAACATTTTTGTACCTTTTCCAAAACTGGCCAAAACTGTACAGGTTAAGTATTCAAATCTACAGGCAATTCAATTCTCTCTGTTTTTTAAGCACATATTTTGTTCCTCTTTTGCATGATGTTGCAGTGCTTTTGAGGTTAAACAGACAGAAATCTCTGCGGGTTGCCTTTGAAACGGTGGCTGAGAATGTGCTCCAGGATGGCTGCAAAGTTGATGAACTCCTCCGATGAGTCATCGATGGGCTCGGCCGTGTATTTCTCAAGGAGGGTCTTCACGGAAAACCTGTGGGGAGGCAGAGGAAGGAATGAAAAAATAAATACAAAATAATCATCACAAAACAATGTAATTTTTGGCATCCATTCCATTCATTTCAATGGGGAAACGATTTGAAATATGGGTGTTTTTTTGCGTTATGTAGTTGTAGAAACACATCAGGATGATGCAGCGCAGGTCTAGGCACAATAATAAACATTGTTAAATCAAGACCTCTCTGACTGTATCTTTGTTAAGGCAGACTTTTGCATAGAGCTCTTGCATTATCTCCTTTTACCTTATTAGATCATAGCCTTTACATCCATTTGTCCTGGACTCATGTTGCCCCACCCAAGCCGTGCTGATGTCACCCTTCGAAGAAAACGTTTCCGGAGCATTCAGCAGAAGCGCAGTCATGTTTTACTGGACAGCTCAATTAGATGACTCTTATGTGACGCAACTCTATTGATGATGGACTGTGCTGTATAAGACAGTATGCACATGACTGTTTATAGGCACAGCTAACAGCTAAATCAAGCTTGAGCGCCACAAAAACACTCATTTGCATTTTTGCAATCATCCCACCACGGGCTGAGTGATCAAATCCTCCATTGTTCCAAAGCCATCAATGTGTCATTCAGTCGACAATGTTTACAGCAGGCCATCACTCGGTGGTTGTTCTCATCAAAATAAATACGATCACTCTATTTTTTTTTTTTTTTTTTTTTTTTTACCAGATTATCAAATACAAATAAGTATACGCCAATCGTGATTTTATCTAGTTCACTCTGACAGTTAACTCCTTTTCAGGACACACTATTGCCCCCGCAGTTGCGGGGTGGTATTGCATGCCCCAGTAGCTTCTTGTAGTTCTTTCACATTAGTGCCCCTAGTGTTCCGACTGAGACATCACGGCAATGGAATGGCTTGTGTTGCGGGTTACGTTGAAGCAAAATACTGTTAGAAAACATGCAGGTGGATGTTAAATCGTCAGTAATGGCAAGTTGTTACTCAAAAAAGTGTTACATTGGAGTGAAACATGTCACGTTCAAGAAAACATAAGAGTTGGTTAAAATAAAATACAAGACGTAATGGCATTACGAAGCATGGATACTCAGTATCGGCGACTACACAAATAAGCAAATTGTATTTGTACAGTACAATGTCTCCCAAAAAAGTGTAATCTGTGTATCTCTATGAGCCATATTAGCCCATTTCGTAGCTAAACGAGGGAACCAAAATATTAGCAATCGCCGACTCCTGCTGCTGACACAACATTTCTAAAAAAAAAAAAGAAAAAAGGAGACTCAAAGGTCAGACACGAGAACAAACACAACCGATGAGAGCTTCAACCCCGAATAAGAACTCCACTTATGTGAACGCCAAATGGACTACAAGGTTGGCATAAGTGCACCCGGGCTTCTCATGCGAGTCCCCAGGGTGCCAGCCAGTCCTTGCCCCAGGAAGGTTGTCGTCATGGCAACCACGCCATCAGAGGGGAGAGGGTCAATGGAGGATGACACTGCTAATCTCACACAGTCTTTTTGTGTGTGCATATGATTATGTAAGCACAGAGCTGTCACTGAACGGGAGTTCTAATAGGATGACGTCATCTGAGGTCAGGAGCGAACCGACTAAGCATCAACAGCGCGAACTGTGACGTAAATAAATGCCCAATTGGATGTACATTCGCGTAAAGTCGCACTGACCTGCAGACGGTGATGAGGTTCTTCCTCTCCACCGCCACATTCCGAGAGGATGCTTTCTTCGACACTTCACCCATGGCCATGCAGCAGGGCTCCATCCGGCCGCCGGCAGCCCCGCTATCGAAGGACCCCGACCCCGACCCCGGCCCACCTCATTCGAGGACGCAGGAAAACACGCGGAGTGGAGCACAGGAGTCGCGTGCCTCGTCAACTCCTGTTTTCATGTTTAATCTCGCCAACACACTGGCGCTGGACATCTATCCGTGTACTCCCTCTCCGTCTCCTTCTCCCCGCCCCCGTTTTATGACGTCACTGTGACGCGACGATGGCAACTCGGGGGGAAAAAAAATCATTTGGATGCTTTGACTATTTTGACATTGAATCAATTCAATTGTTTTTTTTATTAGTTGTTTTATGGTCTATATTTATATTTTTTTCATTTATATGTATATATATATATATATATATATATATATATATATATATATTTCATCATTATTATTAAAGGGTGGTTCAAACGTAGGTATATTGCTTTTCGGACTTCCTTGCTCACCTCCTTCCTTTCCTTCCACCTCAGACCTACTTTAATTCTTTTGTCCTTCCTGCCTTCCTTCCCCCCGTTCCATCATTTCCACATTTTATTTTGCATCTCTCTAAAAACTACAGTAAATTAAAGTGTTGTTACCCGCCCTGTACTTTTGCCATTAGTTACATATGAGGGGTAAAGTATGTTGCAGTGCCTGTATAGTTGTTCATCATCACTGTGCACACACCTGTGCACAGTGATGATGAACATATTGCAAAATTAGTACCTCTCAGAACCGGGCATCCTCGGTCCAACGGTTAGCACATCTGCCTCACAGTCGAGAGGTCCCGCGTTCGAATCTCTGGCCCTCCTGCACGGAGTTTGTATGTTGTCTCTCTGTGCTCGCTTCAGCTCTCCACAAGCCGAGAAAATAGATGATAGATTGAGCAGCTTGATCTGACGTTCTGACTATTGTATAAAAATAGAAGATACGCGCGAATGCTGGTGCGGGTTCAGGTACCGTTTGTTGTGCGAGTCAGGCTCTGAGTGACCCGTGTGAAATTCAGGACGGTGTCGCGAGACGATAAAGTGGAAAGGTGTGTGGCTCCGAGGAAAACGAGGGCATCCGCGTGGGCCCCTGGGGGCCTGTCAGGACTGATGAATAAATAGAGAATAACGACAAGGCTGCAGTGGAGCGCCCAACCCGTCTAGACGTGTCTGACCACAGCCGACTGTTAGGAAGGAATGATCGCATTTACGTGAGTAACCTTGGTAACCCAAAGCAGACGTGTTTACTTCTGGTCTTGGTACATTGGAAATGGAACATAAGAGAGTAGTTTAGGTTCAATATTAAGACGTTTCAGTCATTCTTAAAGTGCGCTTTGAGTGCTCTACTGGTTCGCGAATCACTTCCGAAATACAGTTCACTTGTATTTAACTTTGAAGTTCAAAACGTTTTCAATTCATCTTTAAGAAGTTTTTAAATATTTAGGTACCTTTTTTTTTTTTTTTTTTTTTACTTTTGTGTGCAATACATTATTTAAGTACATTTTTTCCTATATTTAATATTCAAACTGAATAATGTTACAGTGGCTTACAGTAATATTAAAGATACTTTTGAGAAGTAAAAGCTGTTTAGTTTTGGATGTTTTTCGTGTTAAAAGTTTTGAAAACCACTGGTACACTCAACGTGGCTGGACAAAGCATAGAATTTAAACAGAAATAAATCAAAATTGCTGTATTTTTCCACACACAAATAAGTGCACCTCACCAAAGCCGTCAACTTGCTTAAAATGGGCAGCTGTGCAGCAGATACGAGAGAAAGTGTCCACATCATTACGTACATCTGCACAAACTATTAAGTCAATACAAGAGTGCCTTTAGTCACTACAAATTGTGTGAATAATAAAAGTCAAAGGAATAGTTCTCTGGCAAGTCAACCTGAGCTTCTCTAATTATATGTTTACTTTATTTTCCCCATTTCTGTGCGGTTCCATTTTCACTTTTTTTTTGTTGTATTTATTTGTTTTTATACTGTACAGTGGTGCCTTGAGACATGAGTTTAATTCCTACCATGACCATGCCTGTAACTCAAAACACCCGTATCTCAAATCATCTTTCCCCATTGAAATGAATGGAAATAATCCGTTCCATAGCACCCCCAAAAAAACGTTTTGTTTGTAGCAAAGCTATGAATGTTGCACTTCATAGAAACATACAGTAATGAAATCATTAAATAGAATGTGAAGAATACAATTTATTCTTCACACAGTTTATTTTTGCTTCGATTCAATGGACATTGTGATGCTCCTTCTGGTGTGCGCGCCTTGGCCACCAGGGGGCAATATAATACAGACATATGGCTATACGTGAAGGTGATGGTCACAATTGTTCAGGGAGGCGCAGTACTATTCGTCGCTGATTGCAGAGGTTGAAGGAATTTTGCATTGTTAGCATTAAGGTAAGCGGACTAAAGCAAAGCTATGTGGTTGTTTTAAATTGAAGAATTGCTCACCGTCTGCCAAACTGCTGCTCGTTGTGAAGGGATTTGAGTTGCATTCACTGCCCGCCATACAGCGCTCGTATCTCAAATGTTTGCTCGCAAGTCAAAAATCGTCTTAACGACGGCTCGTATCGAGAAATCGTCAGGACACTTGCACTCTCAAGGCAACGATGTATACGTTTTTGTTAGATTGTGCAGGTGTGTCGACTCTGCCTGTCCAGTACAGAATGTACAAGTGAGAAGTTGACCAAACAATATTCAAATATTTCAAAGATATTTACAAGACAGTCTCTAGCTCTTTTACAGACAAAGAAGTGTCCGGATCACCTTCCCCGGGCGTCTCTGCCGGAGAACTTTTAGCCTCATCGTGTTTCTTGCTACCTCTCGCATGCCTCGCAAAGACCCCCCCGGGCCCGGGCCCTCCCGACCTCCTTGCCGCCATCGCTGAGCTCTCGCATTCGCTGGCCGTGTATCTCGGCAGACTGCTCTGCGGATGGAGGGCGGCCTGGCGGGGCAGCCTGAGCCCCGACCCCCCACACGCGCCGCCGGCGTAGCCGACCATCCCTCCGGCGAGGGGAAGCGCCTTGTGATTGGCGGCGGACATGCAGACGCTGTGCGTCGTGGTGGCGTGGGACATCATGCCGCCGTAGTAACAGCTGCCTCCGCCGTTGCTGCTGGTAATCCTGGCTTTTTGTTTGAGGTCCAGTGCTAGACTTCTCCTTAGCCACGCCTTCTTCACCTCTGCCTGCACCTGGAAGCGGGACGTAAATGAGCAAATACGGAAAGAAAAAGAAAAAAAAAGGAATGTCTAACAATCAGCGGAGGTGGGAGTAAGATCACAAATGTGCGAGTCATAAGTCAATGTCAAGTCCTAAGCTTCAAATTTCAAGCAAGTTGCAAGTTTCTGTTGCAAATATCAAGCAAGTCAAGTCGAGTCCCCACAAAATTTCGAGCAGGTCAACTTGTCAAGTCCTCACTTGGGTTAAGCAAGTCATGCTTAACCCAAGTGTAATACAGTGTCGCTCAGTAACAACGTATACATTGGGTCTGAAACCTCTTCGCAGCCCTGTTCAAATGCCAGGTTTTGTGCAGTAAAAAAATAGGAACGCAAGATAAATCATTCCAAAACTTTTTCCACAATGAATGTCACCTATAACCTGTACAACTCAATTGGAAAAAAAAAAAAAAAAACAAGATATATTTTTAAGTGGGGAAGAAAAAGTAATGCAACTGAGATAATGTGGTTGCAAAAGTGTGCACACCCACTTCTAACTGGGGTTCGTGGCTGTCTTCTGAATAGGAGTTGGACCGATTAGTCGACTAGTCGACGAGTCAGCTTGACTACTCCGCATCGACGTTTAAATATTGAAGTCGACTAAGAGCTAACCACGTGCTTTGGGCGTCTCGTCTTCCAATTGGCCAATTAAAGAGGGCTTTCCACTCGCCCGTTTGCCGCAGCGGATGAGAATAGTTGTTGGCCTCTCGAGTCCTCCAAATCTGTTAATCAGAGTTGATATTGCCCTGAAATCACCACAACATTACCTCGCCATTGCAGAAGCAGTAGATGAAAGCCACAAAAAAGCCCTAAAACAATCACATTGAGAATCAGATCACAAATCACCTCGGTCATTGCAGCGAAGTGTGACACATGGATTCTGTCTGACCTGCGATGAGTTGAAGAACATCTCGTAGTGCATCTGCACCTGCCACAGCAGCCCGGATACTTCGGTGTAAGGCAGCGCCATGAAGACCATGTAGTGGACCCCAAACAAGGGCATGAGCACCAGTGTGGACTTGAGAAGCTTCCTGCAGGGTAAAGTTCACATGTAACACGTTGCTGGGGAGGTTAAAGTTAAAGAAGATTGTACTACCGGTATTGTTGCCGAGGATCCAGTTTCCCAGTTTTGGTCTCCCATAATTTGGAGGCCAACACACGTATGATGTTGACAAAGAGCAGGAAATTCACCTGCAGGAGGAGAAACGAGCATTAGATATGGCTCGCTCATCAATCCATTTTATTTTCACTGGCCACTTCATTAGCTACGCAATCTGTTGATATTTTGCATTTACGACCATTATAATGCTTTATAAATCTAGGTTATTATTAAGATTATGATCAGTGGTGGGTAGTAACGAGGCACACATACTCCTTTACTTTTACATGAGGAAGTATTTGAATAAATTGTACCTGTCAGAGTAGTTTTGAAGCAACATGCTTTTTATATTTTTCGTTGAATACTTTTGGTGAGAAGAAACTCTACTTTTACACTATTACAATGAGCTACACTCTGCTTGTTACTTGTATTTTTATCTACAGGCATTTATTATTGCTTGTAGTATTTTATTATTTTTTTTCTTACACATCGGTTCCAGTTCGCCTGTAACCCAAGTGGGGGATAAGCAGTACAGTATATAAAATGGATGGAAGATTGATTTCGCAATATGTTTCTCATTGCGGTTTCAGCATTGGCTCGTGCAAGTGTACCCAATGAAGTGGCCGCTGAGTGTATTTTCCTTACTACAATGGCTGCCAGAATGGGAACTTGATAAATCCACTTCAGGTTTCCAGCGCTGATGTCCCAACATCTACGAAAATAAACGCGTGATCTCAAATTGTATTTCAATTCCCGCCATTCTGTTGACTCACTGTGTGTTTGCCAGTGACGCCCGCACGCTGACCCAAATGGACACAAACAAAGCGGGAACACCTAAAATTAGAATCACGGTCATAAATCGGCGAACTGCGTGAGACCCCGTCTCGTTTACGAGGAAGCGTACCCCAGCCCATGACGGTGAGGGCCCACAGGTAGTTCTTGTCGGAGAGGAAGGCCATGAAGATGAGGCTGTGTAGGTAAAGGCCCTCCACCAAGATCCAGTAATGATTGGTTGCCAGGAAGTAGAGGAAAAACGTGACGGCCACTTTGCAGCCAGCCTGAACACGCGCAGACACAAAGAGAAGGTGAAGGATTTTAATACAACAAAGCCTAAAACAACAGTCCCAGATACTGAATTCGAATTCAATTTTGTTTGAAAAAGTCCTGTTCAAAGTAAGAAATCAAAATTCAGAAACTCAAACTCAGATGACACAGAACTAATTCCAACAAAGATACCGTGATGTGAACATGGCCAAATACGACACACAGTATTATTTTACCATGTGCTGCTTCTGTCCCGCAAGCACGGGTTCTCCTTCGGCACCATCGGCAGACACCGAGTAGAGCACGGCGTCCTTCACGAAGATACTGACCGCTCGGCATATGAAGGAGGTGAACAGGTGCACGTGGATGTAGTTGCGCGTGCAGTGGAGGCGCCTGAGGAGAGGGGTGACCTTCTATTAAGTCTTTTACCTCCAAATTAAAGGACTTCTTTTTGAAAAGAAAATGTTTTTCTCAAAAAATATTTTCTAAAAAAGATACAGTCAGTTCTATCTTTACAAATGACTTTTTTTCCCCCCCAAAAAATCTGACTCTCTTTCTCCAAAATATAACTTTTTCTTATTTATTTGTATTAAAAAATATTTCAAAAATGTTTCTCAGTCTATATTTTCTGGAAAATATATAATTGTTTTGGTAATAAAAAGTATTTTGTTATTTTTAAATTAAAAATAAACTTTTTAAAACACAAAAATGGGGATTTTTCTTTTTCATTGTCTTTTCTCTCAAAAATATCCAGCTTTTCCTCAAATGATAAACTGCAGCTTTTTTCTTGAATAAAGTTATATAATTTAAAAAAATATATTTTTATGTATGGCTCCTTTTTAAAGACACCTTTCTCTGTCTTTTGAAAAAATGTCATACAGAAACCTACTCCTTGAAATAATAAGCTTTAACGTTTCCATGTGTTTTTTCTCAAAAATATTTTTAAAAACTCCCAGAAATATATATATATAGCCTTTGTAAAAATGTATGACCTTTTTCTTTTTTTCGTGAAAATATACAAATGTTCCCTCAGAAATGTTTGTATATTTTTACATACAGTTTTCAACGGTCCTTTGATGACAAACACGCATGTCGGCTGTATCTTACTTGAAGTAGCAGAGGATGAAGACGGCCACCAGGAGAGACGCCAGGGAGATGGAGTATCCAACGGTGTACATGAGGTGCAGTCTTTCAAACACCTTTTAAGTGACAAAGACAAACATATACGCTGCAGCTACAACCCCAAAAACAAACATATTCCATAAATCCCCTGACAGTGTCAATCAAAAGTGCCGTTTTATTCTATATCCATGGTACACCTCGACGCACCTCTTCTTGGCTCCTGTAATTGGCTGACAAGTAAGCGGTGCACTCGCTGTAGTTCGCCCACGTCCGGTTGATGACGGACACTTGCTCCCAGTTGCCGGACGCATCACAGTGGCGGTACGCCCGACCTGGGAACGCCAACACAATGTCGAAGCGTCTCGTGCACTGCGTCAAGCGATGTCATGTGTTGATTATACTGTAGTACATATAACGCGCTCTCCTACCGGCGTGGTTGAAGTCGTAGATGTACTCGGGACACAGAACTGACACCAGCTGGCCGGACCCGCTCCTCGGCCAGCAGATGATGCCGTCCCACTCGGGGAGGCAGTCGCCTTCTGCGCGCCGCCCCACAAAAACGACAATCAAATGAAAAAAGAAAACAGATCCAAAATAATTGAAAAATAATCAGCGTGTTTACATTTAGATTGTTTCCGCAATGACTAAAATAAAAATAAAATAGGTACTCTATTGTTACCTACCAAACAGATTAAAAATAATCTTTGGATTTGTATTATATTTCACATAATCAATCACTATTAATAAAATCTAACTAAATAAAATTCAGGATGAAATTAAATGTGAAATATGAAATGTAAAATTAAAATTAAATTCAATTAAAAAAGCAACTCCATTTTAATAACCCAACATTTTAAAATTATCTTCACATTTGTGCTTTCAGTCATATAATTACGGACCATGAATAAACTTTGAACCAAAAAAAATTATATTTGAAATGGAAAACAAAATACTACAATTTTCACCTGAAGTAAACTAAAATCAGGAACTCTGCTAAACAGTTTAAAAAAGATCTTTAGATTTTTACTGTATTTCACATAATTACCGTAATTCCTCGAGTATAATGCGCACCCCCCCACCCAATGTCAAAAATCGATGGTGTGCATTATACATTGGTACATATAGGGGGAAATTAAAAAAACTTTCCCATTTTATAAATGTATGCCGCCATCTAGAGGTCATGAAAAAGCGCTACGCGTTCATTTTAATATGCCACTGCCACCTAGAGGTTATGAGAAAGGTGTACACTTTCATTCTAATATGCCAGCGCCACCTAGAAGCTATGAAAAAGGTGTGGCCTACACTTTCATTCCAATATGACACGGGTACGTATGACTGCATAATATGTACAGTTGTGCTAATAAATTTACATACCCTGGCAGAATTTATAAAATGTTATTATTATTTTATTTATTTTTTTAAATACGACTGCTGACTAATATCTTTATTCATATGTTTTGTTTAATGACAATGCTTTTCTGAAATGCTTGACAGTTTAATTTGAATCCCATTAAACTAAAACTAAATGTGTTTTCGACCTTCATTTTCTCAAAAGAATTGTACCCATCGTATAAATTCTGCCCGGGTAATCAAACATATGAGCACAACTGTGTGTGTCTTCTCATTTACTAAATACTGGAAAAGTAGGGCTGCGAATTTCAAAATAAGAGCAAGTAAATAAAAAGAAAGTATTATGTGTTCAAATAAAGTGCTTAACTTCAGAATAATTATTTGAAAAAACTAACAAAATACAGATAGTATTATCTGTATTTTGTCATGTTTTGATCATCTGGGTAGAAGCAAAACCATGCATTGGAAAAACGCATTATACATAGGTAGAAGGGTTTTCCAGAATGTTGAGGTCAACTTTGGATTACGGTACTCACTATAAATATAATAAATATAAAATCAAATATGATTTTGTTAAAATAGGAATGATATATAATATGAAATAAAATAAAATATAAAACAAAAATATATTGTGACATCCCAAGCTGTTTAAAACATCTCTCTAGATTTGTATTCAAGTCATATAATTACTCACTATAAATAGTTATAATAAAACAAAATACAAAAGGAAACATGAAATAAAATTTCAATAAAAACAGGAATTCTTGTTTTATCCCAAACTATTTAAAAATTATCTTTAGATTTGCATTGCGTTGACTCTTTTTTTCCATGACTGTACATAGCGGTGTCACATATAAATACTGTAAGCTCAAGACGTCCAGTACAAGAGCTGTAATGAAAAAAAATAATTCTGTTTCAATTGACGCTGTTGTTCCTTATTTCATTGATTAGTCAGGCGGTGCCGCATCTCGATTATTCCTCCAACGAAGCCGTTGCGGCAATCTTTCGGCTCATCTGCATTTGCGTCACAGTGTGAATGAGAAATGCTCGGCCTTTGTCTCAGCTTCCATTGGCCTGCAGGAAATGACCCGGGTTCACACTTGTCTCATATCAGAGCTCCGATAAATCCTGGCTGCAATAATAGCCGTTTCCAATGATGCGTTCGGTTTTCTCGACCTAAGAATATATTTCTAAATAAATAAAACCAGTTGACGCATTTCAGTCATTTGCATTTTCCAAAATGAAAAACTCAAATGACCATCATAATGAAAGATAAAGGCAATGATGACAAAGTGCAAACAGACCTTGCGCGAGGGCCATTTGCGTCTTGATGCTCTTTTCACACTTGGCGTGAGCGCCGATCAGCACGAAGATCTGCTCGTCACGCGTGATGACATCATCGGAGTCCACCTGTCATGTTGATTAACTGGCTGTTAGATTGTGCCGACACGATGAGAACGTATATTACCGTACCAGTGGCGGTTTCTGGCGCGTGCGATATGTGCGGCTGCACAGCGCCGATTTTTTTACCCTCCCCCCCAAAAAATGCTACATGAAATGGTTCCCTTTTGGCATGACGTGTAAAATCATTGGCATTTGTAAGGGGAATTCAGGGAATTTGTGTGTGCGTGTGTGAGTGTGTGTGTGTGTGTGTGTGTGTGTGTTGGGGGGGGGGGGTTCATAGTAGGGCTGTTGCACAAGGCGCCATTCAAACTAGGACCACCACTTTTTTTTTTACTTTATTTTTGTAATATTCCAGCTCTTCTCATAACATTCTGTCTTTATTCTCTGGTACAATATTGTATAATATACAGTAAACAGTATGACAGTAATGTATAGATTTAGTTTTTCTCATACTATTTTGTCCGTATTTTCATAATATCCCAACTAACTTCTTTTCCTACAACCATAATTTGTTCCAACTTCTCGAAGGTCCCAGTTGTGTCTGAAGAAAAACAGCCTCAAAGCAAGATGCTGCTGTGATGTTTTTTTTGGGGCAAAAAAAGATCAACCTTGGATTCATCGGACCACAAAACATTGTCTCAATTGCGTTTGGGACATTTTGTGTGTTTCAGTGTGACTGGTTAACGCTGAACACAGCTGCATCCAAGTGATGAGGGTGTGCAGACTTTATCAGCATTGTTTATTTTTACTTCTCCTCTTGAAAAGATCAACTGAGTCGGACAGGTTGTAGGACGTTCATGGTGGAAAAGGTTTTGAAATGTTTTTTTCTTGGTCTCATTTTTGGCATTTGAACAGGGGTGTGCACACTTTGTATATCCACTGTACATGTTTTCAAATGTACAGGTATCTGAAAAATCTACGAAAGTAACTTCCCACCACTGACCACTGACGACGCCAGCAGAGATTGCATCTCACGCGCCATCTTTGACCAACTCGGACAATCTGTCAACTGTTGCGGAGGATTTTGACACGCTGCCTCAAGGTGTTGTGAAATATTTGAGCGAGGACGCGGTATGTGATGATGCGCCGCCAACCCCTTAGCTTCCCGCCACCCGGGGCCGGATGAGCCCTTAACCTCCGAGCATGCGGGGCACGCGGCGGGACAGCTGACCGGCGCCCCACACAAGTGCGGCCTTTGTGCTCTTGGGCGCGTCTCACGACGGAGCCGCGAAAATCAACAAGAGCCGAAAACAGAGCGAGAAAGAAAACATAAAGGACTACTGCATATGCACTTATGACGTCTCATATAAAAGTGTTGCAACAATTTCTATTTATTTTATTTTTTTTATGGCCTGTGATGTTGTTGCTTCACAGGTTTCGATGTTTGCATAGCCACCAGCGAGAGGTCACCATAAAATCTCTTATTTTGTCTCTAAATATCTCAATAGTGTATTTAAACAAAGGGATCCAACATTGTCCGACGTCACTGCAATGCAAAAAAAAAAAAAAAAAAAACGGTCAAGAAGCCCAACAGACACATTTCATGAAACGTTCCATTAAAATAAACTGCCGGTAGGTGAATTTGGATTTCACTCGGAATGTTGACCGGGTAGCATTTGTTTTTAGAAAGGGAACGCTCAGCCCAAGTCAATACAGACATATTGAGAAATGGAATATCGGTAGTGAGTCTCATGTGGCGATTCCTGGAAGAATCGTCGAAGCGCTTTTTTACAGTGGAATCGTCGAAGCGCTGTTTGACTTCTAATTTGTGTGTGTACTGCAGATGAGGGACGCTAAACGTTGTTCTCCGAGGGCCGCATACAGAAAAATGGAAAGATACAAGGGCCACTTTTTGATTTTGTTTTTATTTTACAAGATTCATCAAAAAAATTCACGAGATTATATTTATTTCATGTGAAGAAAATGCGTAACTTGAAAATAATAGAAAAATAATATTTGTTAGATTTTTTTTTTTTTATCATTTTACAGGAATATTTTGGGAAAAATACTTTCATGGGTTGTTTTATTTTTCAAGTAATAATGTAAAACGTTATAAGAAAAATGTAATTTCATAAGAAAAAATATTTTACACTTTTTTTTTTTCAATTAAATGTTGCTTTTTGATTGTGCTGGAATTAACAAAGCCTTGTAAAATCTAATGATTCAATATTTGTCCTTTACTGGGCAGCCAGATCTTTCCCGATGTCTAAAGTTCCATTTTTGTGTCGCAATTGATACCCTTCTGTGGCGAAAACACACACACACACACACAAAATCTAAGAAAAAGTAAAACCCACTTGTACAATTCATTATTGAGATGAAGTATTGACAGTTTGAATGCTAGATTGTAAGATTTTAGGAGTTTTCCACTTGGCAGGTTCCCCTGTATTTCCCGTTTTAATTCAAGAAAGGGAAACAGTAAAATTGGAATTGACTGCGTAACTATCGCCTAGTTCGACATTTGCATAACAATAAGGACAATGCATCTGTGCCAAAGGACAACATGGCATGAAAAAAAAAGCAATTAAGTCTGCGGCAGCACTTTGCCCTGGTGTCATAATTGCATTCACTGTTTAACTGCTCATTTTTCAGGCCGAGCGAGCAGCCGGCCGTCGGCCGCAGACGTTCGCCATCGAGCCCGCCGAGATGAACTTCAGGAAGGTGAAAGGTGCCCGGGCTGTCAGCGCTAATGGAGATGTGTGAAGGAAAGCAGACTCCAGGCAATCATCCGACGCTGGAGATTGCAGGCTAACTGATGAAATGCTGACTTTGTCGCGTGGCAGTCACAAGATTGACGCTTACGCAAAAAACAAAAACAACAACAACACGCAAACGATGAGTTTACTGTCAAATTGAACAGAACAAAAACACTTGAGTTGTGTACTGAAAGCAGCCACACAAGTTTGCCTTCCACTAGCTTAATGCTAACACGCAATGCAAATCGCCATACACGGGCTGACAAATAGCATCAATACTCGTTATAAGCAATCCATATTTGAACGGTGTGTCAACACATGGAGACAGACAAAATAACAATAGTCAAGGAATATATTCTTTATTCTCTGTGAAAAGCGAGTAATACTACTGCAGTTTACCGAGTCACTTGTGTAAATGTTGTAAAACTCTTCTTTGTTTGTGTCTGCATGACTGTATTGTACTGCCCCTGGTGGCCAAATAACAGATACCAGAAAGAGCCGCGACAAATGAATCATGAAGCACAAATTGTTTTAGTCTTTAAATTCGATGTAATTATGTCATTACTAATAATTTTTTTTTTTAGAAAGTAAATATGATAGAGTGCTCATTTCCTAAAACACAAAAGGGGAGGCTGGAATGGATTAATGACATTTGCCTTCATTTGAATGGTGAAAGCTGATTTGAGAAACAAATGCTTTGAGTTACAAGGATGGTCACGGAACAAATTAAATGAGTATCTCAAGCCACAAGTGTATGTTATATATTGTAATGTGAAGAGATTTTATCACCTCCCTGAGGTCTGCACTCTAGTAAGGAGCCAGTTTGTTTTGCTTTGGATTTTAGAAAATTCATTTCAACATATACAGAAATCTACAATATGTCTTCCATTGTTTTTTCATATCGCTGCTGAAAGGCCACCATGCTTCTTGAAAAAGGAAAAAGTTCACACAGCTCTGTGACATATTTGACCTGCAATTGGGAGTGGTATTTTTTACATTAATCTGCCACTGTCCCACTGTGAGACGATATTTATTTCATAAACTTTAAAAAAAAAAATTTAACAGAGTTTAGGGCTGAAATTACAATGGCTGAACTTTAAAAACAATACATTTCACACCGGTATATTCCCTGCATATCTGTTTCTGTATTTAAAATATCTTCTGATAACATGTGTAAATATTAATATACAAAGGTAACTGTATGCAAATGTCTAACTTTATTTTGAAAGCCTCCAGAAATTTAATTTGTGTACAAAATAAAGCCGTGAACCTTGACTGGACTTTGGAATTGTTTAGCTCGCACGCTCAATGGTACAGTATAATCAATTCTGTCAATCCCCCAAAGCATAACAAGGCTCAGCGCGCTTACCAGTGCGGTCACAGTTATTACGCTGTGAAGAAGAGCCAAAAGAGCAAGTCCAAGCGCAGGCGACATCACGGTTTTCACTCTGGCAAATTCAGAAGGGCGTCGTACCATTTTCCACACAAAACCTCATGTCCACTCATCCCTGGAACTCTCATCCCCAAACTCCCACCTAGGCCCCTTGCCTCTTCACAGTGTTTTGGTGTCATCTGTCAATTAGCCAAACAAAAAAAACAAAAAATTAGAGTTCAGGGTCTCTTTCGTCCAGCATGATTGTTCAGAATTGTGACGTTGCCGTGCGAGGTTCAGTGGACACAATGAGGGAGAACGAGAAGGAGAAAGGGCAAAAGTAACGTGCTACCTTGTGGGGAGGAGAGAGAGGAAAGCAATAGGAGGATGCCTCCTCCTGCAGTTTTTTTTTTTTTTTTTTTGGAGTGCTAGGGTAAAGGGCAGAGGGGGATGTTAGGTGGTCATCGTCGTGGAAAGTATATCAGGCACTCTGTAAACGAGGACATTATCAAGGCAATTAAAGCTGCCAGCACATATGAATGGGCCCTTGCATCCTTTTTCCTATCAAATGTTCGAAAAGATCATCAAACCTTATGACACGTTACATGGCGGAGACAAAACCAAAAAACAAAAAAAAGTTTTGTCGCCCACCTGTCTAGTATACCTGGTTTCAGATTATGGCTCTGTTGGGTAAATGCACTAGTAGGAGTTCATTGAATTAGCCCAAAATGGCTGACTTCCTGTTCAATGTAATACATGGGTTCTTCAGCCTATTTTGTGCGTCGTGTTATTATATATATTTCCATCAGATTTCACATGAGGATCGGTGAAACTGGTGTCCGGGGGCGAAGTTTGTCTAATTTTCAACAGGCGAAACTGAGTGAGTTTGGTGTTTTTATGTTGGACCCCACAAAACACATCCATTGTCACCTGTCTTGCATAGTTGCCAATTATCGCACGTTGAGTCCTCCAAAAAGGGGATTCATTAAAAAAGCCACAGCATTTCTGAGATCCACAAAAGTCAATAATACTGCTGAATTAAAAATAAAAAAGTCCAAGTTTACACTTATAATAACGAGTTCATGCTGTGAAAGTACAGTAGAAGTTAGGGGTAATTAAATATTCAGTGCTGCGTTTCTAAATTCCGGAGGTCCCCGAAGGCACCATATGCGAGACCGTGAGAGAGTGACGGCTGATTGGTGGACAACCAGGAAGTAAAATTGAGGTAGATGAATGAGATGAAATTATGTATTTCTTGCGCTGGCGTTGAATAATAATAAACACAGAGATTACAACCGGGCCAGTGTACCAGTTAGTTTAGAAGTTATCAAAGAATGAGACACTAAAAACTGTGTAATATTTAGAAAGAGAAGCCACGTTTCTGTGATCCACGTAGAACGAGAGTTAATAAAGAACAGAATAAAAAGTCTACATTTAAAATGATAAGATGTACGTAAATAGTAAGGGTAAGTGAAAAAAAATCCGTTTCAAAAATTCAGGTACATGAGGGCACCGCAGGGTTGACTGAGTAAGGGACTGGCGGCTGATTGGTGGAGAACCAGGAAGTAGGTGGAGTTTGCGTGCGGCGGTAGACGAATGACTTGGAATTCTTGGTCTTTTGTGGCGGCGTATGTCCATATTTACGGTCAAAAGTAAAAACACACACAAAAAAACGGAAATTCAAATATTTTTGTAAAAGGAAAATAATCAATAGTTGAACAGGTATTTGGTACTACGGAAGCCAGGCAGTGGTCTCCGACTGGGGTCAGCAGAACCCGGAAGTAACGGGTTCTCAACAAGGACGTGGTTACGTTACACGCATTCTAGTGCCGAACTTGTAAGTTTTTGAACACTAAGCAGTCTTCTGCTATGCATTTTGCATGGAAATGTTAGCCTAGGGAAGACGACAGCGCGTTTGTCGTTAACAACCGTGTTGCGTTTGTGTGTGCGTGAAGGGCATGGCCGGCCGGGTGGTGCTCGGCGCTCTCCGGACCCTGCGACCCATGAATCGGGTGTGGAGGAGTCCACCTGTTCGGGCTGTGCACCTCAGCCCCCCCATGTGCGCGGGTCACAACAAGTGGTCCAAAGTGAAACACATTAAAGGACCTAAAGATGAGGCGAGGGGGCGTATGATTGCCAAGTTTGTCATGATGATAAAGATTGCTGTGAAAGGTGAGCACAACTGAACTGATTCTGACAAAAGAAAAAAAAAAAAAAAAAGACAGAAATTTAAAAAAATAGCTTATTCTCTATTTACCTTAGTAATTGTCCTTTGCAGAGGGTGGACCCAATCCAGACATGAACATCAATTTAGCCCAACTCCTGGAGCAGTGCAGAAACAAGAACATACCAAAAGCATCCATCGAGACCGCAATCAAGAATGCGGTGCGTCAACAATCACGGGTCATCATGAATCAATCCAAGCCATCCAATTGCCGTACACTTATCCTCATAAAGGCGAGGGTAGAGGTGGCAAAAGTACTCGCACTCTCTGTACTGAAGTAGAAGTACAGAACAAAACAAAAATGTTTTCGTAACTTTGCATGGCGTACTACTTTGCGAGTTTTTGTGGCGGGGTTGTCGTGTTCAGCATCGTAAAGCCAAGGCACATTTTACATGAGAACAATCTAATGGCACACCACCAAACAAAAACATAATTAAAAGTACTAAAATAATGATGATCTTGTCCCAATTTACTACACCACTTAAATTTGAGGACTTGCCCAAACCAAGTGCCAATGCGCCGCACGTCAACATTTGACTTGTGCATCACTTATTTGTACATTTCTTTGTCAGTTAGCCATGGATCTGTAGTCACACAGCAACGCTTCAGTAAACAACCTTTCCGAATGTGCTTCATCGACAGGAAAAGGCCAAGCCGGCGTCGCGGCACATGTTTGAAGCTCGGGGACCTGGTGGATGCCTTCTGCTCATTGAAGTCCTGACCGATAACAGCGGACGCAGCCAGCAGGACGTCCGGCGCGTCCTCAGTAAAAACGGGTCAGGCCAGCCAGAACACATTTTATCAGAGTGCCGCACACTGCAGGCCAACGTGCCCAATTGCAATTGAATGCCTAAATCTGATCTTTTTGGGACGGTTATTTCCATGTACAATTGAAGTACTGCTAAAAAGATTTATAATTGCCTATAGATGCCACAAGATGGTGACAAAGCACTACTTTTAACAGAGTTAACTAAAACTGAATTGGAGTGTAAATCCAGCCTAAGATGAGAACTAATTCCGTAACTGGTACCTGCATCAACAAGGTGTGATTCTGTATCCGTCCACAGGGGAATGTTGTCAGAGGGCGCCCGCCATAACTTCACCAGAAGGGGTGTGGTGGTCGTGCCGGGTCAGAGCGTCACATCTGAGCGAGCGCTGGAGCTGGCCATCGAGTCCGGAGCGGAGGACGTCGCGGAGACGGAGGATGAGGACGACGATGCGCCCCTCCTGCAGGTCTGACGCAAACAACTGCACCATGTTTTATCACACAAAATACAAATACTTTGTTGCTGTAGATTTTTTTAGAGTGTTTTTCTGACAAGTCTTTACTTTTTCTCCTTATATTTGAAAACTGATATCTGTACTTACTTTGTCAAAATACCCTATGCCTGAAACTAACAGTCATCTTTTTTTCCCCCCCCCCCAGTTTATTTGTGACAACGCGGACATGTGGAAGGTACGGACATCCCTGGAGCAGCTTGGGATGAAGGTGACGTCGGCCGGCTCCGAGTTTGTCCCTCGCACCCTGCTGCCTCTGGACCAGGAGCAGCTGGAGTCGGCTTACGTGCTCATCGAAGCCCTCAGTGACTGCCCGGACGTGCTTCGCATCTGGGACAACATCCAGGCTCAGAGCTGAGAAGATTTCTGGACACTGTGGACACTTCTGGATATTGATCGTGTGTAATACCTGAATACCAGTCGAACTGCAACCTTGAACAACTTTCTCTTGGAAAAGCTGCCATCGTGACTCCTCGTGCGAGAACATGAACAACACACAGATCATGTATGAACCTGCAAGAACATGTGAGCCACTGAGAACTAGAGTGGCCTAATAGGGTTAGTCCAGTCTAGTTCTCAGTGGCTCATTTGATCCAGCTTATCATTTAACTCTGCGGGGGGGGGGGGGGGGGGAAACAACCTCAGCGAAACTGATATTAAAAGCCCTATTTAACATTCAACCGGAAAATGCTCTTATTACATAAACATTTGTTCTCTCATTGCATCATATTTTTAAATATGTTCTGTATGGGCCTCAGTGTGGCATAAAAATATTTTGTTGATATGATGGTTCAGTTCCAGGGGGTAACTGATGTTAGACGTGCCACCTGTAACCTGCTAACACTGAAAAGAATTGCACAGTCATACTGTACAGTTAAGCGAACGGCTGGAAATTTTGAGGAATTGACACCCCAACCTGCAAAGGTTTATAATTTCTTATAGAGGCCACAAAATGGTAGCAAAGCAGTCTTTAGTCATGGCCTGATTAAGTGGAGCTCCTCCCCTCACTTCAACATAGTTCCTTGGCACCAAGATGACACAAAATCGTGCCAAAGCAATATATTTTCTATTAGACATGGCTTTGGCCTGAGCACAAAACAGCCAATGAGGGTTTGGCTGAATAACAGAGGAACTGTTCCAAAAGAAAAATACATTGGAACACTGTCAGGACCCACACCAAAAAACACCACGAAATGCTCGAACAACTTTCCATATAGCCATTTGTCAATATATTCAACATTCTTTCTTTTCAGCTCAAGGTCTCGGTTAGTACGCTCTTTGTTCTCACTAGTAGGACCACGTTAGCATAGTAGTAGAACAACTACAATAACCTCTTGAAAATGCATCACTACAAATGACTGAAGGTCAAAACTGAAGGACCGACGTCATTCACAGGTCATTTCCCACTCACGTATTTGTACTGGCAACACTGCAGTCAATAAGATGACACATTAGCAGTATGCATGCAACATATTGAGCACTTTACTGTATGTACGTTATGGGGCCTTCCAGAATTGGAGGACATTTTCTTTCCCCCTTCATAAAATTTCAAATAATCCATGCACAAAATACAGAAAAATGGACTTGTGTAAATTAGCGTTGTCCTGAGACAAAATGAAGCTGTAGTAAAAAGGGATTTCTTTATATTTTTTAAAATACCAAGCTCTTGAGCACCCTCTACATTTTTTTTCCTCATCCTTCCCTCTTGATGACATTTACATGTCAAATGTGCTTTACAGATAAAATGAGTCTTAAATCAGTTTTTGTGGGGTATGATTTTTGTTGATGTCTTCTAATGTTGTCAATATCAAAATTAACATAGCTAAGTGTGTTCTTGACGAGTTAGCATAGCAGCTAACACAGCTAGCATGTACGCGAGCATAAACCCTAACATTAATAAAAATGTAATGTTTCTGTAATTAGGATTACTACAGTAAGATTAGTATTCAAAGAAAAAAATAATTATTTAATTAAGGATTTATTCAGCCATATTTTAAAATGTGTTTTTCATGTGCTACAGTTGCACCAAAAATAGTAGCCTAAAATTTGATATGAAAAAAACAAAAAGTGTACCGTTGATGATGCCTTATTATCTGGTTTCGACAACAACACATTCTAAAATAAATGGTTCCTTTTTCAAAAATGTTGGTGCCTAAATCTCTTTATTATTGAACGACACTCCATGAAATATGTAGCAACGACTAAATCGAGGTGCCATACTAGAACGCACTGTAATATGTCAACAGGGGAAGTCCGTTGTAATAGCCCTCCAGCTTCATTTCTTTGTTTACCAATGCCAGCCATTGATTTTCACCTCACTTCCACTGTGGCTACAACGCGGGATCAATCGGTTTTCCAGCATTGACGAAGACATGCGTGCTGCGGGCCACTCGTCAGAGGCAGTGCCAGAGAGGAGGGTCCGACACACACATCTGCATTCGCATTCATAACTGCAGTACCTTGAATGCCATGAATGGGAAGAGGGAATGTTTCTGAAGAGAAACATGGATGTTTGACTCTTGGAGTGAAGAAGAAAGATCAAGATTCCAGAGATTAAAGTCATCTTTGGTTGATGATTGTTGAAACTTTTCACAAAGAAGAATTGGTGATGGGACACGTACTCGTCTTTCTGTAGATGTCTGACTCAGACCCGATGAAGTGCGGGGGACCGGCTGGTAGGGGCCCCGACTGCCGATCCCCTCCGGCCTCAAGGATAGAGCTTCTCAGCCCCTCCAAGGTGAAGGTCACCCAGGTATGACGGTGGAGTCAGTGAATTTTGCAGGTTCAGGTCATTGTTTTAAAAAGAGGTCCTATGCTCAGGACTGCTGTTAATTGGCATGCAAGTGGAAAAATCAGTGGTTTGTTCGGTGGCTGGATGTTTTCCTTCTGGGTGACAAACAAGAGCAACGTTCCATTGAGCCGCTGTTCAATTGAGTTGCTGCCCAGGGGCTCGACATTCTGCATCACTGCCTCTCTGGGACGCTGGGTGCTACCAGAGCTCCTATGCATCAAAAAGCTAGAAACATCTGATTGAAAATAAGCTTCTAAATGGACAAAAGCGAAGACTTCACCACCAGCACCCAACCAGAGTCCTAGCTCCAGGATGTTCTTCTTTGTCCATCTGTCTTGTACAATGTGGATATAATCTGAATAACTTTGTTTTCCGTTCACTGAGAAGAACTGGATTTTAAGATGCACCGTGATGGTGACAGAACTCACTCTCAATGTTTCTATCTAGCAAGCCACAGAAGTCGAATGGAGGCAACTGGAATCCACCTGTCTACATATTCAACAACCGAGAAAACTTTAACTGCCTCCATTCCACTTTTGTGGATCTTTGGACTGTGTTAAAATTGATGGTCAACTTCCTTCTTGTGGTAAACCTTTCACCTTTAATGCAAGCCATTTAAGCATTTATTTGATATCCTTAGTATCCAGCTTTCGGTCCATGTACTAGAACACTCTTTGTCTTTTGGTTTTGTTTGGACATCCGTGATCTAGCTATTACTGTTACTTAGAAAACGACATTGATTTAAAGTCAAACGAAGTACTGATCTTTTTCTGCATTAGGTTCTTTCTCTGGAGTCTGACGTGCTACCAGAATATGAACTCCAAGTGCCAGAGACAACGTGGTGGATCTTGCTCCACTACAGCCCCTTCAAGGCCTTCTGGGACTGGATCATTCTCCTCCTGGTGCTCTACACAGCAGTATTCACGCCGTACTCGGCGACGTTCCTCTTGGACGAGCACAGCGACGTGCGTCAGAGGAGCTGCGGCTACACATGCAACCCGCTCAACGTGGCCGACCTGTTGGTGGACGTACTGTTCATCGTGGACATAGTCATCAACCTGCGCACCACCTACGTGGACCACAACGATGAGGTGGTGACGCAGCCCAGCAGGATCGCCAAGCACTATATCAAAGGGTGGTTCCCTATTGATCTTTTTGCGGCTATCCCCTTTGACCTTCTCATTTTTAGGTCCGTTTCTGATGAGGTAAGACCACCGTCACGCAGCTCTGTGATTCCAGACCGCAGAACTGCTGTTCCCTGATCAACTCTTCCTGACTTCCACAGATGGCAACCTTAAGAAGTCTGCTCAAAACGGCTCGCTTGCTGCGGTTGGTCCGCGTGGCAAGAAAGCTGGACCGCTATTCCGAGTACGGAGCCGCTGTTCTCTTCCTGCTAATGTGCACTTTTGTGCTCATCGCCCATTGGCTCGCCTGCATGTGGTACGCTATCGGCTTCGTGGAGAGGCCCTACACGGAGACCGGTTGGCTGGACAACCTGGCAGAGCAACTGGGCAAGACCTACAACGACAACAACTCAAGCTCCGGTCCTTCTGTCAAAGACAAATACGTGACAGCACTTTACTTCACCTTGAGCAGTCTGACAAGCGTTGGGTTCGGGAATGTCTCTCCCAACACAAATTCAGAGAAGCTCTTCTCCATCTGTGTCATGGTTGTCGGCTGTGAGTAAATCAAGTCTTTAATGCAGTGATTCCCAACCACTGTGACAATTTCACATAATTTGTCCGAAAATTATTATTTACTATGAATAATGTGTCTTTATTCATCTTTCTATTTATTCCGAGTGATGTTTAATGACAGCCGGAACTATTAAATGCTCTTCCGCTAGATGGTAGAAGTTACAATTAACCTGTGTATCCACCTGTTGCCATCGCTACGACAGAAGACATCATGGCTTCGCGCCCAGATTTAGTACATTTGTGAGTAAATTCAGATGAGAGAGTCATTATTTTAGAACAGTATATGCAGTATACTTTGTGACATTTTTGGTGGTGCGTCATGAGGTTTATAAAATCCACTGCTCACAATAATTCAAGGAAATTTATCTTTTGGAGGAAATTTCAGGATTAACCTAAAAGGCACTGTAAACTTTACAGGTTAACTTAATTTCATCTTCTCAAAATCTTTTGATCTCCAACTGTTTAATGAGTGAGTACTTTTTGCACATCTTGCTGTTCTAACCCTAACCCTTTCTCAGAAGCCAACCAGCATGCGTAAAGATATATAAAACTTTGTTTTCAGTAAACGGCTGTGACCCTCACTTTCAAGTCAAACGTGTCCATGAATGATTCTTCAATTATTCAACGGCAATCCATGAATCAAGCAATACACTCTTGCAGTCTCTTTTGCAAATTGCTGAGGACACTCTGTGCCACTGAAAACTGAGTTGCCCACTTCCTTCTGACAACATCCCGTTCAAATGCTCGCTATATCGAGGTACATTTGATCAATTGGAAGTCACTGATGGTGTAGTGGCACACTCGCCTGACTTTGGTGCGGGCAGCGTGGGTTCAGTTACCACTCAGTGTCGGTATGAGTGAGTGCGAATGGTTGTCCATGTCTGTATGTGCCCTGCCGACTGACTGGCGACCAATTCAGGGTGTAGTCCGCCTTTCGCCCGAAGTCAGCTGGTATAGGCTCCAGCGCCCCAGTGACCCTAACCTGGATAAGCGGTGTTGAAAATAGATGGATGGATGGATGGATTTGATCAATTGTTAGCGGTCGGCTTGGTTTCGGGATGTCAAAACGCCAACAGCATGATGAAGCGGACCGTTTAAATACGGTTGTGGATTCGATCGGGTCCCTTCATATACGTACGACTGGAAAGGACTGTTCTCTCAACCATCAAAGAATATGACTATGAATATGACAGGAAAACGTATACGTAGACTGCTATGGCCTTGGCTCACTAAGGGTTGGGAAAAACGGCTTTAACAAACCGACTAAAACCTCCTGACTCGAATGAGCATGTTAATTTTGTTTTGCTTTCTCCATCTCAGCTCTTATGTATGCCAGCATATTCGGGAACGTGTCGGCCATCATCCAGAGGCTGTACTCGGGTACGACTCGCTACCACACGCAGATGCTACGTGTCAAAGAGTTTATTCGCTTTCACCAAATCCCTGTCAGCCTACGCCAACGACTGGAGGAATACTTCCAGCACGCGTGGTCCTACACGAACGGCATCAACATGAACGCTGTAAGTTTAACGCCGTAACACAACACTGCTTCACTTTGTTTGCTTCTGGTTCTGTAAATACTCAATCAGCCTAAATCCCGAAGACCTGAGGGGTCTGAAAGTCTACCTCATAGTCTTCTTCTCCTACGCAGGTGTTGAAGGGCTTCCCAGAGTCCTTGCAAGCGGACATCTGTTTGCACTTGAACCGATCTCTTCTGCAGACGTGCAAGGCTTTCCGTGGAAGCAGCGAGGCCTGCCTGCGGGGCTTGGCCATGAGATTCAGGACGGTCCACGCGCCTCCGGGCGACACCCTCATCCACTACGGCGACATCCTAGACTCGCTCTTTTTCATGTCGCGGGGTTCCGTCCAGGTCATCAGGGATGACGTGGTGGTTGCCATACTAGGTAAAGTGTACCCATCGGCAACTTAATGGGATACAGTGGTAGCTCTAAACACTATGAGAAGCGCTGACCTACATTTGCAACCCAAATGCTAATACAGTGGTACCTTGACTTACGAGTACCCCAACTTTTTCGAGTTACCAGCCATCACTTGCTCAAATGTTTTTTTGTTCTGTGTTGAAATTATATTGGTGGCATTTAAAGGTGGATTCAGTCCACACTCAAGGCCCAGGTACCAAATGCATGAGCGACCACTGATGAGATCATTTGTTTTTCAAAATCAATGAAAACTCCTCTTATAGAGAAGAAGGACATCTTTGGTGAACTGATTCATCTTTATAATGAGCCTGGGAAGTCCAATTCGGATGTGATCACAATCACTTACTGTGACCTACACCGGATTCTGAGGGATGATCTGCTGGAGGTTCTGGATATGTACCCTGGCTTTGCAGACCACTTCTGGAGGAACCTGGACTTGACGTTCAACCTCAGAGATGTAGGTTTGGAAATGCTGTGGCGGATCTCTGGACGTTTTGGGCTTGTAAAGACGACTACAACATGGATTTGTCCCGTCTTTATCAGGCAGATCAAGTGGTGCCAATATCAACTGATGATTCAGGTGATGACTGTGATTACCGCCACAGGCCAAGACACAAAATCCACTCTCTGGACTGCAGAATCAGACCAGGTGAGGCGTCCGTATATATTGCTGTTAACTCAGCTATGAAGTCTTCATATTTCATGGTCCTAAAACAGATGGAATGGATCACGAAGATTCTTACCCTCTTCAGTCCTGTCGGCATCGTTGCTCCCCATCCCAAGCCCGTTGGGAAGACAGCTGTAGCTGCGGTTCCTCGTGTTCCCAGTCCAGCGAGGACTCGACTAAACCTCTCGCTCAGAACGCCAAAGTTGAGCTTTACCCGTCTGAAGGCGGCAGAAGGGAATACGTCCCCACTGAGGTGCAGCTGCTACCCCCAAGTGGCGTGTCGGTGGGAAGGGAAGCAGTGTTGGACCGGAGTCGTCAAGGTACCACAGTTACGTTTTGGGCAAGTCCCAGGTCCTAAAATTGCCAAATTAAGTCTGACTCAAGTCAAGTCATGTGAATTGACTCAAGTCTCCCACTACTGCCAGAAAGTGCCCCAAGAGGCGGAAAGCACCACAGAGTCAATTGGAATTACCATCCATTGTTTTATTCGCATTGTCTGCAGCTCCGTCTTCGAATGTGCCAGAAATGTTCCACTACTGGACAGATCGACGACCTCACCAGTTCTCCAGTCAGGCCTGGCAATCGTCGTCGGTCCGCTACTCTTACCACCCGCCGCAGTTCACTGAGGAGCGGCGCAGCGAACTCGAGTCTCGACTGGAAGTATTGCATGCACAGCTCAACAGGTGAGTTTAAGAGTCCAGAGGCATGAAAGTATGAACATGAGCTGCCTGAGAAACGTCACTCCATTCACGGTCATCCTCCACCACGTCAACCAATTGCCCCCCTTCTGTTGAGGACTGAAGACTATAACCCATGGGTGTCCAAACTATTTCCTCGTGCAGAAAAATTGACCCATTCAGCTGTGGGCACAGGAATCATGCGCCCTGTATGCTACCGTCGCTTCTATTTAATAGAAGCTACTGTGCATGAGCAACTTTTAACGACTATGTGGAAGGTTTTTGCCCCCCCCAAACTGGAAATACGTCACAAATCAGGCAACACAGATAATTTAAACAACGTTTCTCTGCTTTCTGCTCTTTTAGAATAGTATAAGTATTTCATTTTTACATTTTTTTTATGTCTTCTTGGTAAGCACAAATTCCCCCCTGGCTGTTTGGACCCCTTCTTTGCTCTATGCACCTTTCCTTCCTCAGGTTGGAGACCCGCATGACGGCCGACATCAACGTCATCCTCCAGCTTCTTCAGCAGCAGATCGCGGCCGTCCCTCCGGCTTACAGCACCGTGTCGTCCCGGACACTCCCGACTGACTCGACGGGCCTGTACGGCAGCGGGACGCCCGTGCTGTGTGCCATGTACCCCATCGCCCCCTTGCAGATAGACAGCCCAGCACCCACTCCAGTAAGTAGAGGTACAGGTACTGTGGAACGTCCTCATCCCACGAACCCGAGGACGCGCACCTCCCTCCGTTGCCCCTCGCTGCCGGACAACCTGGACACGACCTCAGGGCTGTCTGAGATCCAGAAGCACCACTCAGACCCAGTACTTCCTATCACCTAACTGGGTCAGTAATGGCATTCAGTATGACTTGTAAAGTTGAAGGGACACATCCTCTGTCAGTACAGTAGATGCTGTAGGTCTCCAAAGACAAGCAGCAGAGGTGGGGGACTCGAGTCACATGACGTAACATAAGTTGCCAATTTTAGGAATTGGGACTTCCTTGGCGAACACTTAAGAAAGATTTGACTTGAGTTTGACTTGGTATAGGTCAACATGAGACGCTACTTGACTTAGACTTGGAACTACATGCATTACGAAAGCAGTGACAGAAGGTTCTCTGAAGATTATTACATTTGGATTTTAGGGTTGTGTTTTCGATAAAAATTTGGCAAAAAAAAAAAAAAAAAGAACAGCAACATGGAAGGTTTGCAACTCAAAGAGACACAACAACTGACATCTTCCGTCATCCGTCAGTACAAATCCCCCCAAAATACAGGTAAGCTACATTAACCGTGTAGCTAACCGATAGCTGGTCAAACATTAAATTAGCTTCAAGTCGGTTATACATTTAACTGAGAAGACAAAGTGATAGACAATACACAGACTGGTATTGGGTCATTAAAAAAACAACGATGTAATTGTAAACATTAGCTAACTAACGTACAGATAGGGTTGATGCTACATGCTAATACTGAATGTAGCGCAAAGTGGCTAACATGTTAATTTATGTTGTGACTGAGTAAGATGTGACTTAACTTATGACTTGCTTAACTCAGGTAATGACTCGATTTGCATGCTCTTGTTACACTAACTTAGGACTATTTGTTACACTAACTTGCAACTAGCTTGAAACTTGCAAGCTAAGACTTCAGATTTACTTATGACTTGCATATATTGTTAGCTTAATAGCATAGTTTCCTAAATGATTTAAACATTTTCGGAAAATAAGGAAAACTTTTTTTTTTTTTTAGTAGTTACATTGTTTTTTTGTAACAGTAAGTAAAAAATGACTTAGGCAATTGTGCTATTAGGTTAACAATATCTGAATCACTCCTACCTCCCTCCAATCGTGGTTAATGACTGACATGATGACTTAATTCTCATCAGTAAAACACTCTGATCATTAAATGCTCCGGACAAGATGAGGATGGTGACAGTCAATAGCCACGGAGATGCAAATGTGCGCGTCTTTGGAGCAATTCCTTGAAGACGGTTTAAATGTGATATTGAAATAGAAAGTACTCTATATGTAAAACAAAACACACAAAAAAACCCATGCATTGCATTAAATGATAGTTAACAAAAAGGATGAATGTGGTCTCAACTGTCGGAGAATGGGTCTTCGAGTTCCTTCCCTTGGACTGTCTCGTGGAGCGCTGACCCAGAAGCTTTTCTGACAATCATAATGGATGGAGCTCCACAAGACTTTATTGATCGCTCCCCGTGCAGCATATGTATTGAATGGTCCCATATGACTCGCGGCGCCAGCTGCATGTCCCAGATTTAAGACTGGTGCTCCATCCTATATATAATAAAATTATAGGACAGAACTCATCAGCATTTGACAGCACGGGCTTTGCAATTTTTGTGGGCATATCATGGGTCACGAATCTACATTGGAAAAGCGTTGCAAAAATTGCCGACTGGCTCTGACCAAACTGGAACATAAAATATTGTTTGAATTTTTTTCCCCTGCAATTCTGGTCAGTTTGAGAAGTTTTACGGCCGTCACACTCCTCCGGCGTGAAGTACAATCGACACGATACGTTTGTTGAGCATCATCGTCTCCTGCTTGAAGCCTCTGAACAACCTGAAGTTGGTATCGGTAAAGCTTTATCACTCTCTGAAGAATCCACTGAATCAAACTTGTGTTTATAGCGAGTTCCAACGCAGCCCTCTGGATCGACTTTCCCTGGCTTTGCGCGAACGTGTGCTCGAAGAGTTTGGTGTTTTCATCAGTGACAGTAACTAGCAGGGCTTCCTCTGCGTGGTTCGTCAAGAACTGATTCTGTTTCGAGAAACTTTGCTTCGATAGAGTAGAGGACGAAAAAAAAGGGTCATAGTGACTTTTGGAGAACTTGAATTTTACGTTACATCGACCAGCATTACTGATTCTGAAGGACCGAGGCGGATTAGGTTGACATGGTAGTAGATAGAAACTCAAATCTGATTGGACAAAAACAAGCAAACAAAAAAAAACAATCTAACATACACATACACTGCTTCCATAGCACGACAAAGTGGAAAATCATCCAAATAAGATTGAAATGAAGCGAGCCGTGTCTGTGTAAACACATTATCCCACACACCTCATTTCTCTTCCTCTTTTCCATAAATACGTGCTGCACTTGGCAAAACCAGCCAGGAATTTGCAAGTTGTTGTTAAATGGACTGCATGGAAGGTATGACATCCAGGCACAGTAGACATTGTTGTGCAGAAATGGTTGTTGGATTTGTTCCGTTGTGACACAGCTACTTCGAAGATGGCCAACAATTCTTCCAGCGCTGTAAATGTTGGGGACGTAGGCATTTTGGCGTACTGTGTCAGCATGGAGACCGGGATGTATATCTGGGGGATTGGTTCGATCATTTGCTGCGCGGCGGGCCTTCCCGCAAATTTCGTCATCCTGTGGGAGATGTTCAAGGCCTACAGGGACGGAGCTGCTTTAACGTCCTACAATCTGTTCCTGTTGAACCTGTCATCCATGGACACCGTCTTCTTGCTTTTCCTACCGGTTGCCATTATCAATCACTTCAAATTAAATATCTGGTTATTGAACGCCTTCTCCAGCGCGACATACACCTTGAACATTTGCGGCCGGCCCCTCCTGATGGCGTGCATTTGCCTGGATTTGTATGTGGCCGTGGTTCACCCCATTTTCTACCGCAGGATGAAGAGTCTGACTCCCAGGGCGGTTGGGGTGGCCGTGGTCTGGTTCGTGACCTTAATCACGGCCGGCTTTTACTTTTCCTTCAACGAGTTGTACTTCACCTTGTTTTCCACGTTGTACTTCATCGCCGCCATGGTGATCATCGGCATCTGCGACGCGTTCATCCTGTACGTGTTGATCGCGTCGGGCAGGAGCGGCAGGGGCGTCCACCCGCAGAAGCAGAGAGCCATTCACACGCTCACCAACAGCTTGGTGATGACGTTCATCTCCTACTTTCCTCCTGTGGTTCTCTTCATATTTGGCCTCCACTTGATGTCGGACAGCCGTGTCTTCATATGCACCGTCGGATTGCCGATCACCCTGACTTCCACGTGGGGCTCTGCAGTCATGCCCATGCTCCATTTAAATGATCTTGGCAAATTCAATTGTCTCTGGGTTAGATGCGCTCAGTAACTGGAATGGAAAATTTTAGATAGAGAGAATATATATATATATATAGAGAGAGAGAGAGAGACACAAAGACATAGCTAGCGAGAGAGATGTATATAAAGATAGAGTTAAGAGAGATAGCTATAGATAGCTAAAAAAGATGGAAGTAGAGCAGTAGCTAGAGAGCGATAGAGAAAGAGAGAGATCGACATTAGCTGGTGATACAGAGAGAGAGTCAAAAGATGCCATATTGATATCCAATGTTAATCTGTTGCGTGACACACGTTGACTGTATAACCTCTTTGCCAAAGATAATAAACTGCTTACTTTGTCTTCAAGGATTTCTCTCAGGTATTCTCTATATCAGAATGAGTAACCTTTGTCCACAAACAAAATGACAATAAAAAAAAATAAATACATGCACTTTAAGAGGCTACAGGACCCCCCGCACAAGAGACAGAGGGGGGTAAACATTTTTACAAGATAGAGACAAAAGTATGGCTAACTACGTATAACGTACGCACGGAATTTGTGGCCGCCAATTAGGGATAGTGTGCACACAAAATACAAATTATTAATATAATTTCTGGACGCTCGGGTGAGCAAATGGAGCAAACCTTCTCTGGAAACCATGAGGCAGAGGACATTGTGTATTGCAGTTTCTAGTTTCTTGCTTACCCAGACCTCCACACGGGCATGATATTAAACACGCAAATGAGTATTTGAGTCACACTTCAGCTGTATCGCAATATTGCGGCCACCATTTTAAAAATGTTGCCCCAATGCCTTTCCTCTCTTTTCTCGTCTGAGCTTGCTTATCTACAAGGATCGCGTTACAAATGTAAATCAGCTGTCGACGCAGGTGTGGAGTTACATAACCTCAAAGGCCACAACATTAGGTACACCTGCACAATCTAATGATTGTGGGGGAAAATAAATCATATACCTGAAAAGCTGAGCAATTAGATTCAATTTAGTTTATATATATATAAAAAAAAAAAAAAAAAAAAAAAAAAAAGTTACAATTTACTGTAGTTCCACGTATGAGCACTAGATGTCTGGAATAGTAGCATGTGTGCTGAATTACTTGTGGGCAGAAGTTTCAAAGGAATACACAGAAATTAAGAAAACATGTTTCCATTTTTTAATTCCTTAAAAACACACAATATGCAAACAAATCCACATACAACTGACTGTTTTCTTCATAAAGTATTGTATTTGCTTACATTTTTTTCTCCATAGTAGACTGATCACAAAATATTCACATTACATACAGTATTTACATTAAGTGAAATTGTACACAAATTGGATTATATTATTTCAATTATTATTATTATTTGCTGAGTGAAAATTGCAAAATAACTTCCAATTAAGATTTTCTTTTTTTTTTTTTTTTTTTTGGACTAAAAGGCAAATAATACAAAATAGCTTTTATATGCTATCACTCGAAAATAATGTTAGTATAAGAATAATAAAGTGTTTCAAAACCAAAACAAAAGTTCAAAACAGCTTGTCACTGTGAAAAGCTGCCCTTTGTCGGCGGAATTATACAGAAACAGCTCACTAGTATAATTTGTATTTATTTTTTAAAGGATTTTTAAAGCGTTCTAATTGTTCGTTAAAAAAATAAATAAACTAATTTCACCGAGGTTACATTTTTAAAACGTTGAAAGTTAGCAGTGGTAGACGGCATCCGATTGTAATTCCGCAACCTGATTGTAGAAAACGGGTTGTGGGTCACTTTTTAATGGGGTCTCAGTAAAATGCCGTAGTTGTAGTAATTTGTCATTTGTAGTCAATATTTTTAAGCACAATTTCTTTGCAGCGCTGTAAATTCATGTCTTCCAAGTTCTTAATCGTGAGTTTACGTACATCATATGTTTTATTATGCTTTCAAATTTTAATTTAAAAAAAAAAAAAAAAAAAAAGAAGGTCGCCTCGTCAACATGGCCGCAGAGGTCGGACAATGTCTCCAGTGAGTGGCTTCGACCTCCTCCTGGCATGAGGGCAGAAAAAGGCAGTTGATGATTAACTGCCAATGCGTGCGTTTCGTCGTGTCGCGGTGAGGAATTCCAGCGATGCACTGACAATGTGAACGTTTGCAGCTTCAACGTGTCAACAAACACAGAAAACAACGTCTCCCTCCAGCTACGTTTAATACAAGTGCACGCGTGTCGATTCTTCCCAATTGTTGGGACATGTTCACTTAGACACTTGGGGTGTCTTGGGATCATAATCTTTGATATATTTATGGTTAAAACTTGTAATATAGGCTATTTACAACAAAATCCTCTTTTGTTATTTAGTGTGTGGATTTTCATTATCGTGTGACATACTTCAATTTCTTTGTACCTGTTACAATGACAAAGATATTTAATGATAAACATTTAAGGACCCTGTAGAGATTTGTTCCTAAATACTGTAATTTCTCATGTATGATACGCTTTGCAGTATAACATACGCACCTAAAATCAGGAATTTCCATCTACCCTTGTATGATACGCACCATCGATTTGCTGGTATCCATACTCAAAACATTTAGCATTGTCGCTTCTACTCGAGGTACACGTTATACTCGGTATACGTTCATACTAAGTGATTTTTTTCTCTCATTTAGGTTATACCCATCCATATATGATACACTCAATCGACTTTCGATTATTTTTTTTTTAGGGGGAAAAAAAAGCATATTATACACGTAATACATAACAACACTCCTCTCTGTAGTGTGTCAAATTTAGGACTTTAAGGGGGGGCATCAATTACTCAGGTTTTTCCCCCCCTACTATTCACAGCAGGGCTCGGTCCCCCAACGAACAGCAGGGGTTTATTTGTGACATTTTCGTTTGTTGTGCTGTGAGATTTTGCCAATACAGCCATGGGAGGCAAAGGGCATGACACAAACTAGCAGTGCATTGTGCAAAAGCAAATGTTTGCAACATGAATCCCTGAAGAGTTTACTTTTTTTTTATGGATGGCTGGATGAGTGGTACCACAATCAAGCAGCAGACACACGCCTGTGCGGCACAATGCCGCCGTCTTCAACATACAGCACCTCTTTCTTTGAGGGAGCGTGCGCACTGGCCAGATGGGCAGCACAGGGACGCCTCAGACCACAACAAAATGCCTTTGAGCGCATGGAAGACCCCCAGCAGGTTTTCTTTTTTTTTTTTTTTTTTTTCAAGAAAGTGAGTGGAATACTAAACGCGTGTGGCGACTGGAAAGTTTGGCAAAAAAGCAGAGTATTCCTGCATATAAAAACTGGAGATGCAATGTCATTTTTTTTTTATCTGCAATTGGCGTATTACGTATCAGAAACAGCTGGAAGTCGCTCCTAAAACCGCAGACAACAACTGAACGGAATGATCCCGCCTATGGTTCAATTACAGTCAGGAAAAACCCTGGAGAGAGAGAAAAAAACAAACAAAAAAAAACATTCTATCTTCCAGTCGAATGTGATTGGATGAAAACGTCCTCAGTTTTTGTTTGACAGTGAATTATTTACATAGGCCGAGTAAACTTGTTTTCCAGAAAGGTCGGATTGTTGAGAGGAATATAAACGTCACCAGGAACACCGGATGAACGGGATGAATCACAGTGCGCCATTACCTTCTCATTTGGTTAGATACTCACTTGCGCAATCCAAAAAAAACACGTCCCGGCTGCATTAATATTGTCATTCACAAGCTGCCACCCCCTCAATACCTCCCTTAAGGTTCATGTGTATCCACTCCAGGTGTCCGCCAGGCCCAGATATTCCGGGTTCTCGGCCGTGGGAGTGACAAATCCGTTGACTTGTCGCGGCACGTCCCGCTCCGGTTCCGCCGGGCCGTCCGCCGGCGTCGCCCCGGCGACCGCTTTTGCTTTGGCCACGAGGTCCAGGTAGTACGGGTTGTCAAAGGCAGGTGAGGTGGAGGGGACCAAGTACCTGGGGTTCTCCACACTGTGGCCTGAACTCAAGCCGTTCGGCAGGCGTCTGTCCACTTTGGAGATTTTCCGAGGAAGCGTGGTGGGCCGCTCCGGTCTGGCCTCTTGGACTTCCTGATTGACGTACTCTGAACAAGGCGGGAAGCAGGAAGAACAACAATACAGTTACTGGATTGACCTCAAATAAATGTTTTTTTGTTTTTTTTTAAGACAACAAGCTGGCGCTGTGTTTGTAGCGTTTTAATACCATTTTTTTTTTTAAATTGCAATTTGTGTAGGGCATTAAATTGGTGAGTGGTGCTGTGTTGATTCAACCAAGATGGCTTCTTCTTTTTTTTTTTTTTTTTTTTCTCTCCCTGAAACAAACTGATTTTGGTGATGCGAGGCTTCCATCTGCAAACATTTCTTCTGCCTCTTTTTTGACATCATGAGAACTGTTACTAACTGACCGGTGTTGCACTAGTTGGGTTGTGTCTGACGATTTTGTGGATTTTCAAGCAGGTCAATATTGTTTCTTTCAAAAAGTAGGAATTGGTGTCAAGAAAGTATGTTGAAGTGATACATCTTGACTGAAAGACATACTGTATCTTTCTATGTCAAGGAGGAGCTTAGTTTAGCCTGGGTTGTTAGCAGAAGTTACACAGAGTCTTTGGTGCATGGGCATGTACACTTTTGATGCATTATTTATTTTTTTTAAACTTAATTATCTTTCAGCCATTTAAGCCCCACCTGGCAAGGCGTGGTTGCGATTATAGCCGTGACTTCTCCTGGGCAGCGAGTGATGAAGATGAGGAGGATGAAGGAACCCGTTGGGGCCGTCCGTCTCCAGCTCGCCCTGGCTCCCGTAGGTGGGGTCCTTGCAGTAGCGCCCGGGGCTGGCCGGGGGCAGCGAGGGGTCGTCCGGGGGTCCGTCCAGGAAGACCGAGTCGGACTGGCCGCCGGCGGAGGGGCTGCGTGCCAGCGTGGGGTAATGAGGGGTCCACGTACCGTTGGAGGCGGCGGTTCCTACTGGTAAGGTGGGGTACTGGCTGCGGCCCAGAGTGCTGAGGGAGGAGTACATGCTACGAGGGGCTGCGGCAGCCATGGGGGGCTCAACTTCTAAGCCCTGATCTCTGCTCTGCAAATGATCAGCGAAAGAAAGGAGTTCAGTATTAATAGAAGCGGTAGGGGACTGGAGCCACACGACTTGAGTCGAGTAGACTTAAGACCCGCCGCACACAGCGACACGGCCGAAACCGAATGAACTGTCGGGCAGCGTTCGCCACCTACTGTCGGCCACTAGTTTCTCAACCGCTTCCTCTCTTGGTGGCCTTTTGCTTCTACCTTGACAATCGCAACATGTTTTTGTGGTTCAATGAATAATAACTTGCAACCCTCATGAGGACAAACGGTTTAGAAGACTTACCATCTACAAAAGTGGCAAAATGCACATCCCAGGGTGACAATAGCTGAGAATGACTGCTGGAAACAACCAAGACCAAATCCTTATGCCACTGACCCTGTATGACTGATGCCTGGACGGCCCGTTTGACTGCGCCCCGTCTCCCTGAGGCCTGGGATAGAGGTTGGGTTGAGGCACCAGATACTTCTCGGCATCCAGCAGTTCCCTCATGTTGTTCCCGTCCTCCTCCAGAAGCATTCGGAAGAACTGACTGTCCACCGGGCTGGACATGCTCATCTGCTCGTCGTTCTGCGTGCACAACAAGACACAGAGGCGCCCGTGTCTTTTTTTTTTTTTTTTTTTGGGTAACATTTACGTCTTGTAAATGGTGCACACGTGTACGATCTTTTCCAACGCATACCTGAATGACGACGTAGCGAGGTGGGTCCCTGGCCATGGCGGAAAAATCACTCACCAGATCTTTAAATCTGGGTCGGCTGTCTGGGTCGATCATCCAACCTTCCATTCATAAAGACAATCGCGATTATGGGAGCTAATTGGATTGCAATGGGACGCATACTTGACAAATGAGAACTTGAAGTAGGAAGTAAGAAGTAAGTTTAGGAGTAAGTCGTCGGAAATTGTTCTACCAGGGGTGAACAATTTAAACAAAAATACAGCCTGCTCATTTTTTTAAATCCAGTCTACAGTCTTGTAGTATTTGTTGAATTCATTTCCCCAAAATTGGTGAACTAGAAATGATTCCTCTCATTATTTATTCATTATAAAGTCATTATTTATTGTACATAATAAAACACAAAAATAGTAGGAAAATAAACAAATTTAACTTATGTTATTAAATAATTCTTTAATGATGCTACTATTTATACATATAAAAAAAAAGGGGATTTATTTACCCCAACTAGGACCTGGTCCATCTCTTCATTTTATTAATCAAATGTTGCCCTTGAGCACAAATGTTTGCACACCCCTAAGTATATTGCGATATCATTATTATTAGCATTATGAGCTTCTAAATTTTTGCAACCAATACAGCAGCACCTAGTGAGTCATGTTATTTCTATTTTTTTTTTTTTAATGTACAAAACATTAATGTAAATAAATAAATGTCCCCTCTGCAGTTGAGTAAATAGACAGTACATGAGAAAACGGACTATTCGAGACATGGCGAAGTACAGTAAGTACTAACATTTGACCATGATCATGTAGACGTCGATGGTGCAAATGAGGGGTTGCGGGAGGCGCTCCCCGCCTTCCAGAACATCTGGGATTTCTCTGGCCGGGATCATGTCGTACGGTTTGGCGCCGAATGTCATCAGCTCCCACACGGTCACCCCTGAGTGGGGGGAAATGGGCAATTGTTCATCGAAAGCATGCAGTATTTTGTATTTCTACAGCTATTATTGAATCACTGGTCACTATGAGAACCGATACAAGAGCTGTATTCAAAATAAATACGTCAAAATAACTTTACTACAATAAAAGTTTTGATGTGCTTGGTTTGTGATTACTGTATTTCTCCGCCCACAGAACAACACCAACCATAGCTCCAAACGTCACTCTGATGTGTAAACTTCCTGTGCAGGATAGACTCCAGTGCCATCCATTTAATCGGAACCTAAAAGCACACACACACGTCAGCAGATAATTCAAAAGAAAAATGGCGATAAGGCCGCAATGCATCTTTACCTTCCCCCCGTCGGCGTGATATTCGGTCTCGTCAATATCGAGCAAGCGTGCCAAGCCGAAGTCTGTGATCTTCACGTGGTTCGGGTTCTTCACCAGAACGTTGCGGGCTGCCAAATCTCTGTGGACGAGGCGCACCTCCTCGAGGTAGTTCATCCCCTACATCGACACGATTACAGTTCACGACGATGAATATGAAGCAAAAGCGAACTCCTCTTCGCACACAAAAGGACTTGGCACACCTTGGCAATCTGGACACACCAGTTGAGGAGGAACTGGGAGCCGATGCGATCCTTGTTCTCCCGGACGTAGTCGAGGAGGCAGCCGTACGGCATGAGCTGAGTGACCAGCTGCACCGTGGAAGTCAAACAAATGCCCAGCAGGCGACACACGTAGGGACTGGCCACCCCTGCCATCACGTATGCCTCCTGGGAAAGACAGCGGGCAGAGTAGAAAAAGCCGCTGTCTCTTCTTCTTTGAATTGTGTATAATAATCCCCTGCATTCACTTTCTGCAATACCCTAAAACGCCACAAGATTCAGCCCAGGCCCTAGTCTCGTAGGAAAGTAGTACATCGGTGCCAAGGAACTATGTTGAAGCGATATATCTTGACTGAGAGACAAGCTTTGCATGGATTGTTCGTGGAAATTACGGACAGTCATTCCCACACGTGCATTAACAAGCTGACACGACATGAGCTTAAAATGATATGCAAGTGTTTTGGGATCATAGTTTGTGGTACATTTACAGTTTGAACTGTTAACACAGGAATTGTCTCTTTCATATTCTCTTAAGGGGCGTCCATAACAAGCGTTTTTGTCACTCTCACTGGCGAGCGACTACCGTAAATCAACCCTCAAAGACTCACATCAAGGATCTCTTTATTGGCTTTTGGCGAGGTGTTCTCCCGCAACACCTTGATGGCCACCGGAATTTTAACGTTTTCCCCATCGGGAGTCCACACTCCCTGCAAACAACAACCACAACACAGCAAAAGAAATCTTTATTAGCGTGGGTTCATGATGACAAATGATGTGTTTGTTTGCCAATAGAAAGGGTCTCCAACCTTGTAAACGGTACCAAAAGCTCCAGCGCCAAGCACTCTGAGCTTTTTTAACTCCGTTTCCTTCAGGATGCGCATCTGAGCCTGATTGGGTGAGGCCCCACTTGGTGTCAAAGGTTCCACCAGCTGGGAAAGAAAATTCCTCCGTTACACGCTTCCATATCCTGCTCAGCCTGCAACCGTTGCAACGTGAGTGCGTGGTACCCACCTCGTGCTCCTGCAGGATCCTCCTCAGGGTCTCCTTCTTTTTCAGCTTTTTATGTCTCCTCAAGTAGAAGACAAGCAGAGCGAGGAGGATGAAGAAGAGCACCACACCACCCACTGCCGCCGCAATAGTCGTGCCCGGTCTACACAGAGAAAAAGCCTTTGTTTATTCATAAATTCAGAGGAAATGAAGTGATGAATAAATTTATGAATACGTTATGAACAACATTTAATTTGTCCTGGTTTTTGTACATTCGCGCAGTTTTCAAAACAAACAACAACAACAACTTTTCCTGGAATCGATGCACGTTCATCCAAAGCGTTTTGTGAGTTGGTTCAACAGACGGCAAGGCGTGCTCTACAATGGAAGCTTTTATAAACAACAATAACCCTTCCGGGGTCACCTGTGCAACACCACCATAATAACACGTCCTGTCAAACCTTCACAATAAAAGCATGCGGTATAATAGTTGAACCACTCAACGTATTTTGTTATTAAACTGGTTTTTATTTTGAAGGCCTAACTTTTGACAGGATTCTACGCTGATCAGAGTCAGAATCATCTTTATTTGCCAAGTACGTCCAAAAAACACACAAGGAATTTGTCCCCGGTAGTTGGAGCCGCTCTAGTACGACAACAGACAGTCAAGCGACAGAGAACACTTTGGAGACATAAAGACATTGAGAAAAACAGTCACTGCGCAATCAAGGGTTGCTGGTTATGTAGTAATGCCGGTGATTCAGTTATTGGCAGACTTTCTGCACGGATGGGTGAATCACAAAAACCGAGGTTTTGCAGTCATCATAGGACTATTCTGTTGTCGATACGGCTGTTCTTGTGCCCATTGTTCTCTATCTACCCTCTGTCCCGCTCCTCTGTCTCTCCATCTCGACCCGACGGCTCCTTCCTTAGAGCAAGTTTTTCCTTGCCTCCGTTGCGAAGTGCTTGCTCATGTGGAGTTCAGTTGGTTTTGTTTCATGTTTGAGGAGTGCGGTTCTTGGGTTAGTGCCTTGCCATAACGTCTGTTGCACATTGGCGCTATATGACTTGACTCAATGGAAAGAGAAAAAAAAAAAAAAAAAAAGATGCTCAATTAGAAATGCTCTTACCCTGTCTTGGGATGGATTGGGCAGCCTCTCTCATCCATCTGAGTGCATCTGTGAGAGAGCAAAAACACCAGGTGTGAGATGGCGTGTTTAAACTAGTGTGTTTAAACTAGTGTGTTTAAACTAGTGTGCGTGTATGTGTGCGTGTGTGTCCACTCACGACAGCGTGCAGTTGGTGTTGCAGGGCAGACAGTGTCCTGTGGCATTGCTGTACTTCCACACGGTGTGCTGGTCCTCCTTCACACCGCTGGGGCAATGCTCCACACAGGACTCGCCATCCTGGAAGTTCTGACACTCGGCGCACTGGTCCGCACCCTGCGGAAACGCACGCACACACACACACACACACACACACACAGCCTGACTTCGCCACACGCATGCATATACGGTATATAAACATTTCAGTTGACAATTATTTAGTTTTGTATTTGTCTAAATCAGTGATTCCCAACAACTGTGCCAGACCACATTAATGTGTCGTGACCAATCATCAGATGTGCTGTGAGAAATGATCTAACTTCATTTAATTGCTCTGAAAATTATTTATTTACTCAAAATTCTATCTTTGTTTGTATCTACGCCAGTGACATATAATGAGGGACACTACCACCACAAATCATTATTGCAATATACATATGTGACATTTTTGTTGAGTGGTGTAATGTAATTCTAATGTAAAGTATGTGCTTTGGTTGGCTGGTTGTAAAACACTGAGCTTAATTTTCTAAATCTTTTTTGGATACTAAAAAAAAAAAAAAAAAAAAAAAAAAAAAAAAACTGTACAGTTTCCTCCTACTGAGAATCACTACTGCAAAAGAAGTTAATCTGTACTGATCTATTTTGCTCTTCGAAAGCTGTTTTTACCAATCTTACCCGGCCACGACATGTGAGCGAGCCATTGAGAGGCCGACACTCGGCGTGACAGGCGACACACGAGGATCCATCAATGTATTCCCGTGCAGGCCTGTGAGACAAGCATCATTATTAGCGTCCTCGTCGTCGGCCGTCACAGCAAACAAGCACAAAATGTGACATCATGGCGTACCAAAATAGTCAATAAATAAACATGCACTGACTCAAAATTTGGCAAGGTTATAAATAATTTGGGTATGTTTTAAAGGCTTTTGAATATTGTTTTAAAGGCTTTTGAATATTTAGTGGTAAAAAAAAAAACAACCAATCACGACATCAACATCACCATAAAAGAGCAATTAAAGTGACAAGGCTTCAAGATTGAGTTACGCTTATCGCTTTGAAAAACATCAGTTCCAACGTGATTTAAATTGATTACATGTATTAATCATGATCACTGGGCTTTTTATAGATTTAGTGGAGGGTTGACCGCACCCAAACAAACACACACAAAGAAGCTCACCCCTGATGAAGGTCACACTGCTCAACACACTCGGTGCCACGTCGGAAAGTCTTGCAGGACACACACTGGCTGGGCCCCGGCCCCCAACAGCCGTCCTTACACAGCGGGTGACAAACACGCCCCTCTGCCTCTGAAACATAAGAAAGCAACTTTGTAATTGTCGCACTCTCACATTGCACTGATGCCACCCATTGTACAACACGTTTACCCACCACAGAGTTGGGGGTCTTGGTTGTTGTTCACTATGTAGTGGGGCCCTTGGGTGGGGTGGAGGAGGCTGCTCCAGGGCAATGAATTGGTGTAGCACAGCTGAGAGTTGTTGTGCAACAGGATCAAACCTCCGCTGATGCTGCGCAGCGAACGCAGCCCGAGAGACTGAATGTGTAGGTTCTGAACGGCCAGGGAAAATACACCCCTGGTAAAATAGAGCGGCACCTCAGCCATCTGATTGACATGTATAAAAACAATATAGTACAAAAACAATGACAGAATAATGGTGGGATACGCGACCGTTACACCGACATGAAAAGGAAAGTAGGGGGAAAAAAAAACCCACAAAAAAAACACACGCACGGATCTTACTCGCAACTTATTTACACTTGCTATGATCTAGTTTGAACATGTTGTGCTTGTCCTTGTCGGCACTGACTGTTACTTTTGTCCTGGCTGCCGCGTGCTGCCAGTTAAAGCAGCTGGCCTGGCTAATAATTAGCCTTTATAACCCTGCAAGTGTTTCCATTTTTTTGTTCACTCTCTCTTTTTTTACTCTCCCCCACTTTTAATTCTTGTTTTGATTTGCCAATTTATTCTTCTTTGTGGTTGCCTTTGTGTCCTTTACAAGGACAAGCACAGGCAACCGCAAATCCTAAGGTTCAATGTACAGTAGTGCCTTGACCTACGAGTGAGCCGACTGACTTTTAACATCGCTACTCGCAGTGTTCTAACCCTTTGAGCAAAAACTGTGGAAGCACACGCGCAGCTAGATAATGTAAAATTACCCAAAGGCATATAGTCTTTCCCCTCTGCGAAAAAGGACCAATATTATTGCATCTTACTCTTCTTCATTTGTGTCTGTAGGACTTTATTATACTCCCCCCGGTGACCAAGATGGGCACAGCAGGAGTAGCCCAGTGAATTGAATTGAAGCACTAAATCACGATGCACAAACGAATTGGCTAAATTCTACTTAAATATGGTATTACTCTATGTTTTTATAAATTACAGTATTATAGAGTGCTATTTTCCGTATTACAAAAAATGTTGTTGGAATTTTGGGGAGGCCGGAAAAGATGAATGGCATTTCCATTCATTTCAGTGTTTTGAGATGCGATTGTTGTCACAGACCTAATTCGACTCTTATCTCAAGGCACCACTGTAATAAAAACGGTCATCTGTGTAGTTGGAGTCTTACTTGTAGAGCATCCTGCCTCGGATCACCTTCAGGTTCTCAAACACAGTCAGGTCAGTCCAGTCTTCTGGCCAGGCATCAATGTACAAATAACCTGAAAAGCAAATTCTAATGATGATACACACAGTGCAGAAGCTAGATTGTCTGCATATAGCAAATCTGATTCCGAATATTAGCGGATTACATTTGCAGTATTAAAAAAGCTGTTGAAAGATGCTCTACCTGTAATCTCCTCCAGGTTCTTGAAGGCACTCAACTGCTCGAGAGCAAGGCCGGATGTGTTGGTCACTGGGTCCCTAAGAGCAATTTATACCCACTGATTGGAAGTAGGTCCAGATGGCTGCTATACATCTTAATTGTATTTGACTGCAACGTCAATTCAATTTTGCGTAAAATAAAAAGAGTAAAAAAAGTGAACTTGACTGATATTTCCATCATTTCCTCCTTCACAGTTTTAACACTCAACTCAAAAGACTCAAGTGGACAATGTGGTTCCATGGTGTCTTTCTAACATACTGTAGTAAATAATGTTTCATAAAATGTTGATCGACACACATGACTTACCAAATAAAGCTCTGAGGGAGGAAGGCCAAACTGCCAAAAATCTTCTTACAAGCACTGAACTGCTCCACATTCGAAGAGGTTACCATGGTGACGCCGTTGTTGTCCATGACGCCAAGGTTGTCCATACCCAGGCCATAACACACTGTGAAAATAAAGTCACAACATGGCATGGGGAAAATGATTAGACCCTCTTTATCTGTAAATATATTAAGCAGAACTTACCAGTACATTCTAAGGAATGCAAACATTTGATGAATATGCTTTTGAGTCCATAACACTCACCTTTTGGACACTCTCCTTCACACTTTTCACATTTTTGCGTCTCGTTCCCATCGGGATTGGAGATGATGACTTCCTGGTTGGCTTTGGGGCAAACCAAAGTGCAGGCTACATCCATCGCTAGGTAGTTATCTAAAGACCAGGAGCCAAAGAGAGAAGGGAGCATTGGATAATCGCTAGCTGTGTAGTGCCTCACTTCGTGGATGATCGATCGGGTGCTTTGAAAGTCCCTTCTCACATGGACACGTCTTGACGCAGGTGGCTCCGAAGTTGAATTTTTTGTCCGGGTTGAGTTTGGTCTGAAAGCTGACCGGGTCGTAGCTGGTGGGTGGAGGACAATTGTCCTTACAAACGCCGCTGTCGTTGAAATGTCGGCACGCCTGCAGGGTAGACGCGAGAGGACGCGCTAATGATGATTACTGATCGACAGATCTAGTTATCAACTAAATATTGCGTGCAATTTACCAGACAGTCTGAGTCTTTGGGTCCTGTGCATCCGGCGGCGCACTGCATGTGACAGCAGTCGTTAGGCAGAGGGCCTTTACACCGCTGGCAGCCTGACGCACAACTGATACGAGTCACTGTAGACGTGAGTGGGGGAAATGCTCAGCTTTCTTGCATGTTGGTGATGAAAATGACTGTGAGAAGACAACTCACAGGTTTGGCAATCCTGTGCAGTTTCTCCCCAACAGCTGTTTTTGCATGCAGGTGAGCAACTTGAACCTGTATCAGAGATCACAAATAGTTGAGAATAGTGAATAATTTACCATCATTTTACTTCTATTACAATTTCTTTTGTTATCCCATGACTTACAAACATTTAGCACAATGAATAAACATAAAAACGAGTTCTGTCTGCGAGGCCATGAAGGTTTCTGAATGCGGTTGGATGAGCGAGTGTCTGAATGCGATTGGATGAAGAAGTCGGAGGGTAGGGCCAGTGCAACCAAGGGCGGCGGGTAAAGTGAGTGAGCGAGCTTGTGTTTGGAGGTGAAAGCGCCGACAAATATCAACGACGTCATTGATTAATCGGCGTCGGCTCGACTCTCTTCACCTTAGCGTTGACAAAAAATAAATAAATCTTCAACCCCTCGTATAGAGTAGTGCTATCTCAAATGCAACGATACAATTCCGTGTGCGTGCGTGTATACAAGCATGGCGAGTAATTCATTTCTAAATCTGTAACCCCAATTTCAATCACGAATACGTTCACGATAAACTGCACCTCCCATAACGTACATTGATTTTGTGACCTGTATCTATGCTGTCGAACGGAAACAAAACCAAAAAAATAATCAATCACATCATATCATATCATATCATATCTAAGAGGAGACAAATTGATGCCGAAGGACGGCAATCGAACAGAAGTTGTCTGCTCAAAGTCAATATTTCTAGTGAAAGCATTGTCAGTACTATGTTGCAATCTATTTAATTAACTGCTCACAGTTGGACGCCCTGGGCTGCAGTCGGTGTGGGCCGGCGTGGATGTTCTGCTCATCCAAGGTGTCCCTCCACACAATGTTCTGGGGGTCGGGGAAGCAAAGCTGGGTGTTCCCCCAAATATAGACCCCGCCCAACAGGATCTCTGCAGGGAGATTCATTGTCATCGGAACTCATAAACCAGTGCAAATGACTTGAACATAAACTGATTCATCAAACGACTGAGATCCAGTTTCAGTTATCCAACCTGTGAGGCTGCGAAGACGAAGTGTCCCGAGTCCAACCTTTTCACCCCGAGTGTTATCCTGCACCACCAGAGCATAGCTGGAATTGTACAGTTGGCTGCCTCGGATAATCCGGAGGTTGTCCAAAGGCACTAGGCTCACTGAGACGTAAGCCACTAGCACATAGCCTTGCACCTCCACAATCCCCTGTAAAACAAGGACATAAAATGCACCTATGATGTGGTAAGAAGCGGCAACCTTTGAAGTGGGTTCCTCAAGGTTTGGTTCTAAGCCCATTGTTGTAAAAAGATCACACGCATAAGTGAACTTTGACAGTGATTTCAGATCTATTGACTGCTCTTGCTGAGACTTTCGAGAGCAACCTCTCGGTCAAAAACAGGATTCAACAGAAGACACCTGAAGGAAGGAGAGATCCAGGTCTCCGTGAAGGTGCGTAATCTCCAGGTTGCCGTGGACGACCTGGCATCCGGTATAAAGTAGCCTCAAGGTCTCGTATTGTTTATCCAGGCTCGAAGGCAGGGCCAGCTTCATGTCCGTACCAAGGCACACTGCAAAACAGACAAAAAGTCATCAGCACTTGCTTAATTGATGCGTCAATTAATCCATTGTTAACAATTTTGTCGTAAGTGAGGAACGGATTGGGGATTAAACGCTTTTTGAAGCAATTGAGGAAACGTTGCATCTTAGTACTGCACTCCATTTTAGCTCCAAAGATATTGATTATCTATCCTAGATATTGCAGCGGGAGGGGTGGGGGGGGGGGGGGGGGCAGCTCGATAGCTAGCATGTGGTTTTCCGTGCTGGTGTGGCCGCCTTAGAGTGCCTCGTTGTCAGCTGTAAGTGCACGTATGTCACGGTGAGAACGGCAGAAGCGCCAGGAGGGGAAACGAAAGAGAGAGAGAGAGAGAGAGAGAAAAAAGAGAAGTCCGACTTAACACCGGGACTTTGACTCGGTGTGGCCGATTTTCGAGCGTCTCGTCGTCGTGGTCCTGGAAAAGGCCTGCAATGACCCGGTGGGATATATTCCACCCACTGGAGCCTTTAAGCGGATATATTGTCGTTCCTCAAACACGTCGTGCTGTGGAGGCATCAAAAAATATGCTCGACGAAGTGGCATCCATTTTTCTAGGTCACAGTAGAGGTATTTGATTGATGGTTGACAGCTGAGCGGGGCGTGGTTTCGGCACATTCACCAGACACGCCCACAGCATCTGAGAGCTGAGACAATACTCCGGTCTAGTTTACTTATTCCTTTTACAAAAGAAAGCGGAGATATCGGAAAGTGAAATACAAACCACATGCACTGCCAGTGTGTCTGTCACTTAAGATATATTTCGCACTGGCTACGGAGAGTAGAGATTCCCCACAGCGAGTCACCACATTCGGGGTCATACAACACTACAGTCCACAGTGGGGGCTCACACATGCATGCATAGCTGTCATGCTTTAGCAATCAGTCATACAGTGGATGGTCCCGCCTCCTCCTCCTCTTGAGGTTATAAATGACTTCCTCTGGCATGCTGCCAACAGCCCCTCAATAGTCAACGCACTTTTCCTGTTGGAGCCCACCCCCCACTTGTACTATCGGCGTCCCTCCTTCTGCAGACACGGTTTTAATACCACACTGGGACTAAGTAGCAGGTTCAAGCGTGTCAACCTGCCGGGAACCCACTGCAACTCGCTTTGCAGCAAATGGCGCAACGCGAGTTTGCCAAAAATACACACTCGGCCGTCACGGCTTGTGTCAGATGTCAATTCCAATGCCTCGCCGCTTGAGCGTTGACATCATCGGGAATAGTTTTACTTGCCAGATGGACAAATTAAGTCACAATTAGACAGATGGATAAAATAGCCAACACAGAAAAGTATCCCCTTGTACAATTCCGTGACCACAAACCACAGCTCAGACAAACAATGGTACTTTTTTCATTTTGTTTTAACTTTACAATTAGGGATAGGCAAGTGACTACATTTCCTTGACTAAGGGGGAAATTAACGATCATTGAATTGTGTCCCGATTAAGACCAATTTGTTTTTTAACTACAGCAAAGTCGTTAAGACTGAACTAGCAGCGCTGCTGTTGGGTGCGGCCAAGTCGTGCTTTCCATTAAGGGCAGACACAATGAATCGAAGAACTCGAATAATGCGATTACAAAAAAATAATAATAATAAAGTTGAAGCAACATCTCTGCCTCGAAACTTCGCAGGGATCATTTTCTCCACAGACTCCCGCGACACCCACTTTAGAAATAAGTTCATTGCACTTTTAAAAAAAGAAGCTTAAGTGCAACTGCTGTATATCTACAGCAAAGTAGAACTAACTATTGTACGAACTATTGATCTGGCGTGTACTGTACGTAGCAACCTATGAACTCATTCTGCTGATGATAAAGATATTTTTCAGAGGTCATTATTTGTTTAAGAATGCGTGTATGTGCGCAAACAAGAGCATTTTCCATTTCTATCGTTAAGCTTAGACTTCTCTTGTTTGCTCTTTGTTTGCTCTTCTCAAGTCTCTCAGCAACGACTGAGTGTGTGCGCAATGCACGGTGGGGAGTTGGCTACTCTTTAAACGTCTACCCAACCGCTCTGCAGCTTGAGACATCATCATCTATTTATCCTTCTCCTTATTCAATGTTACTGCCACCACCTGTCACTCGGCTCGCTGTCACTGGGGTTTCGGGACTCATTTCACAGGAATGTCAGCGTTCACAAATCTTGAAAAATGACACAGTCGCTCAGAGACATGCCCGTGACCTGCAGTATAACGTCCGAAGCCTCCGAGCCTCCAGCCAGAGGAAGACAGAGCGCTAATTTGATTGTTGCTCTACATTGTTCGTCATTAATCCTTGTGAACGCATAGACTTCACCTAACCTATCTGAACACATTTTTCTCTCTTCAGGCCGCTCTCGAGCGAGAAAAGAAAAGGGGCGGTTGGGGGAACAAGTCTTGCTCAACAGACAAGCTGAACAGGATCTGAACGAGACTCGGGCTTACATACGTGTAGTCGTCCTCGCGCATGCCCGCTGTCATTGTCGAGATTAGCATCACAAACACGGCAAGCTTTCTGCCGCGACGCAACACATTTACTGGGAGCAGCTGCGCTCGGCTTCAAAATGGACCGATTGTATCAAAGGTTCGCACAAAGGGCAGATTGTTTAATACGAAAGGAATCTGAACGTACACCAACACAAGGAGTTAAAAAAATCATAACAATACAAAATCAACGGTAATCCCACGCAACATTGCAGCTCAGCTACATTGTGTATTTTTGGGGGGTAAAAACATAAACATCGTTTGCATTGGAATACGTTTAAAATGTGATTACAGCGTGTGTCTGAAAACGCTCTGATACTTTGACAACCTTTACCAGCCTGTCATATACGGTGGCGCCTTGAGATGCGAGTTTAATTCATTCGGGGACCACGCTCGTACCTCAAAACACGTGTCTTAAATCATCTTTCCCCCTTGAAATAAATGGAAACGCTATGAATCCGCTACAGACTCCCAAAAAAAGAGAACAGTGAGAACAATAACACTGTTTTATATTTTATAAAAACATACAGTAATGACAATTAAAATAAAATGTAAACCGTTTTCCCCCACCCGTTTTTCTTGAATTCAGTGGACAATTGCGCTGATGTGTGCATCTTGGCCACCTGAAGGCAGACGTCCGAATATTCTCAAAGATGGGTCAGTTTATATTCGTTCTTTGCAGAGGATAAAGAATATATGCCTGAGAGTATTGTTATATTATCCGTCTACATGTGTCAATGCGTCATTCAAACATGTTTCTTAAAGGGTTAAAACACCTCCACAGAGGCGAATCGTTAGCCCCCCTATGGAGTTTAGCACTGTTTGTTAGCGTTAGGCTACAACGGTTTTTATCTTTTACTTCAGTATTATTAAGCGTTTTCTACACATCTTAAGCATGGAATGTTTTTTGTGTTCAAATACACTTAGTTTAAAAATGGTGGTTTTAATGTGTTAAAGCGTGTGGGAGGTGTATTTTAAGTTACTTTAAATATTTTAAACTACTAAAAAAAACATTTTTTAATTATCTAAAAATATATATATTTTTTTAAATCTAAAATTTTTACATTTTTTTTTTTTTTTATTTGTTTGAATATGGTCTCTCTATATCACCAATTTTCACATATCGTGGGTAGGTCTGGAGCGTAACTCCCGCGATGAACAGGGGGATCAGTGTACCATCAAAACATTTGTCAACCAGCACAATCCCAGGATTACATTGGATATTTACACATGTCCACTTTCTACATTTGATTATATACTTATAAACTAGATAAATATCATTCGAATAAAAGATAAACTACCGTAGCTGAAGGAAATTGATAGCTCGATAACCATAATCCACACGGACACTTCAACGCATGAGAACGTGCGGAAGATGGAGAGTGGGCAACATTGCGGACCTGTGTCCAAGGCTGCCAATGTCACGGCCCCCCTTGCTCAACTGCGGTGTTAGTTAGATCACGAACACGAACGTCTAGACTGGTGAATCACAGCTGGCCGGTTCAACCTGAAACTGCGTTCAGTTTCAGCAGAACGAATCCACTTCACTCGCGCGTTCGTCCCAGTGACACGAACGTTGCTGAAGCGACTGAACCCACGCAGACACTGTTGGGTTACACTCACACAATCCAAGGAGATCCAATACGACAGCTGGAAAATCCACAGAATGTACTCTGCCTTTATAATCCTCTCCTTTGATTGGTAAGCAAAATATTAGAAACCCCTTGTAAAGATTGAGTGCAGCTCTACAAACACAAAATATAAAAACACAAATAAAACAAAAAGGAGTCAACAATAATTCTTCAAAAAAAAGAGGCTTCAAACTCCCTGTTGGGGTTTAATGTCAAAATAAATATAAAATCAAGAGAATTGCCTGTTGTGCATTCAAGACAACGAAATAACTGCTTTCAGCTAGCTAAATGCTAACACACAACGTGAAACACCATAGGCAGGCTCATGAAACTAGCATTGAGGTCACAGTAGTTATAACTAGGGATGCCTGCACCTTACGATTACTTTAATCAGATTAATCTGTTGATTATTTTTTCGAATAATCGATGAATCCGATTTTTAAAAAATATTTACTGCCCCCTGGTGACCAAATCGAACACACCAGAAGGAGCAGCACAATACCCAATGAATTATTAAGATGCACAAACTGTTTAATACTTTACATTCCATTTACATCTTTATTAATGTATGTTTTTATGCAGTACAATGCTCTACAGTTTTTTTTTTTTTTTAAACATGTTCCAAATATTTTTGGGGGGCTGGAATGGATAAATGGCATTTCCATTCGTTTCAACAGGGCTCTTCATTTTGGATCCTGCAGGTTTATCGAATGCTGCGTACAAGATTGACTGGCACTTAAGCACGAAAGTGCACCAACCAGTTCCCGCCAACAATGCGGATTTATTTACTTGCGACAAGCGGCTGTGTCATAGTACTCCGTGTACCGTAAAGGTCCTTCGAAATGATTCCTGGTTAGCTGCCAGGTTACGTGATTATTTTTAGTCGTAAACAGAACGGTTTCAAGGGCACGTCCAGGATGAATGAGTGCTATTGATTTTTAGTATGACCGCGTGTCATATTGACCCCTTTTAAAAACAACGCTTTTAGTCGTATTGATCTTTACATATCGACCGCAAAACAAAACAAAATCATGAACACGCTGTATTATATGACCCAGCGTAGGGACAATTTATTCGGTACACCTGCACGATTCCCCCGCCCCCAAAAAGAAGAAGATCCCAAATTTTGGACATTGTCTTCCCTCCTGACTTTTGCATGTGACAATGCAAGTCGACAGTGACATTAGTCCGTGTGGGGGGAAAAACGCTCACCGCACAATCCCGCGGTATAGCGAAATAGCCGCAATATACATTTTTATTTTAACAATTTGCGGTGATACGGTGAGACCGAAACAAGTGAACCGCGATATGGCGAAAGATAACTGTATTTTGAAAAAAAAAATATTTTCTTTTTACAGGTACTAATACACCAAATATTCTACTGAATACGTTGATTGAAAGTAGAATAATTTAAGAAAACAGTTACTTTCATAGTTCAGTTATTATATACATTTTTTAAATGATGCATTTTTGAGCTGTACTTGCGATACCGTGATATTATTACTCAAGGTATCGATCTGATACCGGCCGTTTTCAACTAAAAGTTGCGGAAGTTCTAGTTACCAGTTGCCCCTGGTATGACGTGTAGCACTTGTAGTCTATATTGATAGATAGTTTTCAGTTTGTAATTGTACTGCACTGTTATAATGTATACTTTTATGTGTACTTCTGCGCTCTTTTCTTTTATATATACATTGTGTTGTTATTTTTATGACGTGAATTGTGCTCCGCCGATCACCTTTGGAAAACAGAGCAATGGGGTTTTAATTTTCTGCTTAAATTAAAGTATTGATTAATTGATTTTCGGCACTTGTATTTGTAATTTGCTTCGGAAAAAAAAGTGGTATTGTTGCATCCTAAGTCATCAAACAGGATGTTCTCAGTATCATGAGCAGGCTGCAACAAAAATGACTGGAAGAGTCACAGAAAGGTGGAGATGAGGATGTCCTTGGAATCGTTTGTTTGGTTTTTTTCCTCATTGGAGAACAGTTGTGCAAAAAGTACCTAAACTTCAACAGTTGGCCGTGTGCATTCAAAAGCCTACTGAGTTTGTAGTCTCCTCACAGTGGCATGCATGCATGCATGCACGCACGCACTCAGCCAGACAAGTGGCCCACTATCACACAATGTCCTCCTGTTTAAGAAGCCACTGGTGAATAATTGACATCGCAATGATCCTCGGGCTGCACAACGCGCCTCCTGTTGTTGTTTGTTATTGTTGTTTACATGCACGACTAAGGAGCTAACTACCGCCTGGCTTGCTGGCTGCACACGCCACAAAGTTGTAAAGCAGGTTTTCATATTTGTTACCTGGCCCATTTTTTTTTTGTTTTTTTGTTAACTACTCCCGGCGGGGTTGGTGCGTACATGCAGTACGTAACACATTTAGGTTAGAAGTGTTGGAAATGTGAAATATAATTTTTTTTTTGGGTGGGGGGGGGGGGGGGTGACAGGTGTGAGTCTTCCGGTTCGTTATTCGTCACTTCAAAGTCTGTTAAATGTCCCATTTCGACTTATGGAGTACTCGAAAAGCGAGGGAATTGAGCGAGCCTCTATTCTCGTGGGCTCGACGGCGACTTGAATGCGCGTTTGTGTGTCTTGTCGCTTGCCGCGAAGTCACCCACCTTCCCTGGCCAGCGAGCCGGACCCTCGGAGCAGCACGGCCCCGAGCAACAGCAAACTTCTCACCGCCTCCATCTGCGGACTCCCCCGGGTGCGACTTTAGTCCATTTTCCCGACGTCCGGACGTTCGCTCTTCCCGTTTAGGAGTGGCCTCGTTTCTTATCCACTTTGAGCCAATTCGCCGGGGTTGTTTCCTGATTTCGCTGTATTACAATCTCGGATTTCTTCTGTGGAATTTCCGTGCCTGCTTGTAGTAAAGCGTGTCTGCGCGCGCACGACACGGATGCGCGCTCCCGTGAAGGCCTGCGAGGGGCGTGGCCCGACAACCCAATTCAAACTTCACTGCTGCATGAATTATGAAAGAATGACTCCCCCCCAAAAGATACATATATATATATTTTTACTCTACTTGGGGGATTATTTTTTTAATCCATTTTATTTTTATATTTCTATTTAAAAGTAAATATATTTATATTTTGATATTTTTTTGTCAAATTTGTGTAAAAAAAAAAAAAATCCGTCCTTTCTGGACCCCTCATTTGCCTCTAATTTGATATGCAAGAAACCACCGCGCCTGGGAAAAAAACAACCAAATAGACAGAAGGCGTGACTGATGAGCTGTCAATCAAGATGGAATAGTCCATTGCGTGAGAAGGGAGGTAGTAGCACTCAAAACATTATCGTGATAAATTAAGCATTTCTGAAGCGTGTAAAATAAGACTAAAACAACAATCGTTACTTCAGATCAAATTTAACCCACAACAAAAATTCAGGAACCCCACAATGTGCTCTGGTTCATTTCTCCCCCAAACTATCAAATCACGGCCCTTGCGCTAAATGAACTTTCAGCTCCCTGCTGATGTTTTATGAAGCACAGAAGTCGCATGGAGGCAAATTATTCACCAGTCCCTCTTTTCCTTTCGCTTTTTCTCATGCCCTTCACTCCACGGTCACAAATCAGGAGTAGAAGGAGGAAGAATAAAGTCCATTCATCCTAATGTGCCCCCCTCCCCCTCCCCACCGAAGTGTCCCAACCCACAGGAGCCCGGGTCAGAGTCCAAAACTAGTGTGCACATCTATCAGCGAACACTTAAAGTGAAGTCACTTCCCGATGAATAACCCTGAAGACGCCTCCTCCGCCGTTAATCACAAACAACACTTTGGGAACTTGCAGGGCGACAAGTCATAATAGCTCACTATTGAACGAGAATGAGGTTTTATTCCCTAAAAGGTATATTTCATATTATTGTATGTCAATGACATTATGCAGCTTAAACAGTAATATTGTGCTTTAAAAAGAAATGGGACAACAAAGCAAGTGTACTTAAAAGATTCAATTAAAGTGCATTTCAGTGGATGTACAAATTGTACATAAATAAATGTTTTCCAACAAACAATTCTTCAAATTTAAATACAAATCTATTGAACCTAAAAGTTGAATATAACTGAGCTGTACTTAACAAATGTACTGTGCTGCATTGAAAAACAAAGTTGAAACCACTTAAAATTATGCACAGTTTGAACATGACCATTGCGCTGAAACATAGGGGGGGGGGGGGGGGGGGGGTGTATTTAATGACTCAATTTAAATGCATTGCACCTTAAATACAAATTGTACCGCAAGAAATGTTTTACAACAAACAGTTCTTAAAGATTCAATGCAAATGTTTTGAATTTAAAAGTTAAATACAACTGAGCTGAATCTGCCAGCATGTAAACAGCGTGTGCGTGCATGGAGCAGTTAGCTATTAGCTCCTGTGTGTGTGCGTGTGCGTGTGTTAGACGGTCAGTAATCATCTTCATCATGCTCCTCCTCCCGCTCATCGTCATCTTCCTCCTCCCAGCATCCTCAGCTGCGACGCGCGCCTCAACGTCATCATCCGGACATGTGACTCCCCCAAGTGGACATTCATCGTCACTGCATGTTTTTTCCCCCTTGGTATTTTTATGGATCACGGGGGAAACGAAACAGCAAAATCAATAATCAATACCTAAACAAATTGATTTCATGTTTGCGCAAATATATGACAAATGGATGAATTATTCATTTTTTCTTCGTTTTATGTTTTTTTGTATTTCTTGGCCCACCTGCATAAATGACGTCACAGGCAACGGCGACGAGAAACGCACGCGGGAAACAGAAGTAACCCGCAACGCTTCCTTCACCTGCAAAATGTGAGTTCCTAACGATTACAATCATCATCATCATCATCATTCTCATCACGTGGAAATGCAGCGTTTGGTTCAAGCTACCAATTGTTTGTGTGTTCTTAGCTGTTCAACAATAAACCACGTTGCTCGTTTTCGACCAAAACGCTCATCTTGCAACAACATCATTCTGACGGGCTGTAATCACATTTGGAAGAGTCGAAGTTGCCAAACTGAATTACACAGGCGAATGGAAGGAAGATGTTCTGATGATGTTATGGTTGCTCTGCCCAGTCGCAAGTACACGTTCTCAAGCGCCACAATAAGAGTTGAATCAACTCTCAAGCACACAGGAAGAAGGAGAAGCCCTTCACAATAAGAGTTTGTGTAATGCTGCCGAGGGATGGGAGAGTCTCGACTCATCATGGAGGAGCTGCTAGCTCTCTGTCTCCAGCGAATCACAATTGAGGAAAATGCCCTGAACACAGAGCTTGGTGAGTCTGGCCCGTCGTGTGTAAAATGCTTAACGTGCGGAAGAATATGCCGGATGAATAACTTGGAGTAAAAATGAAACCAAAATCACTTCCATGCTAGTGAATGCCGGTCTTTTGTGCCACTTGCTCCCAGAGTTTATTGAGGTGGTGAAAAACGTCGAGAGCGTCAGGAAGCGATGGCTGCACGCCGAGACGGAGCTGAAGAAGTACAAGGAGCTGCTGGTCAAGTCGGACGTGGCCAAAGCCGGGCTGGAGGTCAAACTCAAGCACGCCCGCAACCAGCTGGACGTGGAGATGAGGAAACGCTACAAGATTGAAGGCGACTATCAGTACCTGGTAAGGAAGCGACACAGCCGCGACCGGGTACAATTGAACAGTCGTGTTTAGAGTTCGCGCTTTAGATCTGGTGATCTAGAGAAACCCGAAAAGTTTTTGGGTTTGAACCAGAATTGAAGAAACCGAAAAGCTTTGCAACCTGCTTCATTCAGAGTTAGGGGGTTAAGGTTAACAAGCGTGCTATCGTTGATGTGGACAGCAGAGGCAGATGCAGCTCATGTGCGACATCCTGGTTCACGACAGCAAATCCAGCGCGTGTTTGAACGAGGAGCAGAAATCCCTTTTGGCCGCCTTCGAACACAAAGGTGCCAATAAGACCTTGCACCGCAGCAGCAAACGGTAAAAAAAGTCAGCAGCGATGATGATGAATGATGATGATAAAGGGCTTGATGTTAACACCCGCCATATGCAGGCGAATTTCAGACGACATGACAAATGTACTACTATCTTTTGTCAGACCCTTTCCCCATTCCCCTGTTGAAGAATGGATTTTGACCGGGATACATTTCTGTCAGCGCCTAACCTCTATTGCCCAACAACAAAATGGTGGCTAGTGAAAATGCTGAGTGGCTCGCAACTCTGGGAAACCACGAGCCACAGTGGCTGGTCTGCCCAAAAAAAAAAAGTTAATGTCCATCCCTGATGACAAAAGTAGTACCGAGCGCCCGGCCGCTACATTTAACAAACTCTCCGTGCGTCAGGTTGTCCGCCATCGACGAGTCGTCCTTCTTTTCGCACTCCGACATCAGCTACGATCGGACAGATGACGACATGGTAAGGTCATTGTACACACGAATACAACGGAAGGTTGGTAACTTGGAGCTTTTGTGCTTCCAGGACCTGGACGCAAGTATACTTAAACCTCTCAGGTCCCGAGCCCGAGAGAGGAGGGTAAGCTAACATTGACGAGCCCAGTGTTTCCAAACCTTTAGTGAAACCAAATGGATCAAAGGAAGTGTGAGAATGAAATAAGGATAATTGTCACGATTTAACTACGAATGTATTTGCCCAGTGTGAAATTTGGACCTTTTTTTTTTTTTTTTAAGTTGACCACAAAGTGATAGGCTGGCACTATCCGTCGCTAGCAAAGATGCGTTGTTTGTAGTAAATAATAACATTTTCGGTCCAACGACCTGAAATTGGATCATTTCCCGCGGAGCCAACCTTTCGACAACATTGGGCATTCACGTGAAGACGTACTTGTGTTTCTTAAGTTGATATTGTTCTGGTTCTGCAGCGTTCGTCGATGGGTGTGACCGTTGCTGCACCGGTAGCAAAGCGAGGGCGAAGCGGGAATATTTCTATTGAGCTGCCGGAGCAAAAAACTGTGGAGAAGGTGAGAAACTTGACAAACTCATCGGGGATGCGTGAAAGCAAATGAAATCTCATCAGTCTTCCCGACGACTGGGGAGCTTGGAATTTTTTTCGCGTTGTTGGAATGTTTAAAATAAAATAAATGTCGGGAAATGTCACGAAACAAAATGTCACGACACGAGCAGAGCGAAGAAAGTGTTTGAGACCCCCCCCCCCCCAAAAAAGTTTCACTTTTTAGTCGTGCGGGCGTGTTTGCATCTCAGGAGGTGGAGACCACCGTCAAGGCATTAGTGACGACCCCTGACACTGGAGGTCGCGTTCACACGGTGGTCGGAATCACGCAGGAGACGCCTGAAGACCTCACACAGGAATTTGCTGTTCCTGACAGTGCCAGAGGTTGTTGGGCAAGAAATGTTATTTATCAACTTCCTCATTGACTTCATAGTAAAAGCATGTCTATAGTTTATAATAGTTTCTTTTTTTTTTTTTTCTTGAGCCGCAGATCAAACCTCTGTGTGGTTTCCGTGTGATCCCGATGAAGCTCAAGTGCGGACGGAAAAATGTCAGAAACACGTCTTTCTGTCTAAAACGGTGAGAGACTCCTTTTGGTTTCCTGTTTGAAAGTTCTACCGTAAACTTCCCGCTCCTTTGCCAGGTGATCCGGCCCGAGATGTGTTTGCCTTGCGGGAAGAGGATCCGCTTTGGCAAGGTGGCTCTCAAGTGCAGGAACTGCCGCATCGTTTCTCATCCTGAGTGCAAACAGAAATGCGCGGAGACGTGCGCATCCAGGGCGGCCGGAGCCGCAGGAAGTGCAGAGCAGATGGTAGCGAGCTTTCAGGCGTTTTGCAAAAAGTTAGCAAGGGCGTTGCGTTCATGCGTCTGCTCATCAGGTCTCACTGGAGGATTTTGCTCCTACGACCCATCCAAGGATTCCCGCGCTCATCGTTGCGTGTGTGAAGGAGATCGAGAGGCGGGGCTTACAGGAGGTGAGCTCGCCGGTGGCGGTCAGCCGGAGTCCCGGAAAAGTCCAGACTTTTCTTTCCGCTTTCAGCGAGGCCTCTACAGAGTTCCCGGCGGCGAGCGTCAGGTCAAGGAATTGCGCGATCGCTTCCTGGGTGGGAAAAAAACGCAGTTACAACTGAGTAGCGTTTCGGACATCCACGTGGTTTGCGGCTTCCTCAAAGACTTCCTGAGGAAGCTGAAAGAACCTCTGGTCACCTTCAAACTCCACCGCAACTTCATGGCGGCTTCGGGTACGATAAAGGCTTCCTCCGATCGCCGCAGTGTTGTTTCGCGCCGTCACGTCCTAACTTTGTTGCCAGAGATGAGCGACGGGCAGAAGAGTTCAGCCGCCGTGATCCGGGCCGTCGCAGAGCTGCCCAAGCCCCACAGAGACACGCTGGCCTTCCTCATGCTTCATTTCCACAAGTAAATTGTAACACTTTTAAGCAGACGTGTTCAGAATAGTAGTTGGAGGAAAAGTATGCAAACCATTTGGAATTTCTTCCATTGCTGCATGGTTTAGTCATGTTTAATCTTCAATAAACAGTCTGCTTAAACTAATACGGCTAAGGACGACTGTGGCTCACTTGGTAGAGGTCGGCAGTTCGAATCCCGGCTTTGACTGTCGTACCCAGACAAGCGTCTTGTCTTCCAAATGCGCATCATGTAGGAAGTTGTACACACAGACCCTTGATGTATCGAGGATTAATAACGTAAACGATGCCTGCCAGCATTGAACCACAGGAGCAGAAAAAACTAATGTGTCCTCATGTTTCAGAGTGATGCAAAGTCCACAGTGTCAGATGGACCAGAATAATCTTTCCCGGGTTTTTGGACCAACCCTGGTGGGACACGGACTGGCGGAACCGTCGCCGTCAACAATCATGCGCGACACCAATACTCAGCCGAAGGTGAGGAGCTTTTCAGCCCGTTCGATGTACAGTAGACACACTTGACATGACATTAAAGTACGTCCACATCCTTTGTCAGGTCGTTTTTCGCTTCTTGTCGCTCCCCGAAGACTACTGGAGGCGTGTGCTCAGCGTCCACGCAGTCTCCTCTTCGCATAAAAGCAGCAACCAGGGTCAAGGACAGGGAGGTCTGACTGACACTCGTCGATCATGTGGCCTCTTGTGACACCATTTTGAATTCTTTACTCAGAAATTACTTGTGTGGCACGGGCAAAGTATACATTGAAGTTTTCTGACGTTGGTCCCTTTTAGCTCATTTCTTCGATCCGCTAACGTCGCCCGAGCTGAGCAGTTACCAGGGCGTGCCCGGCAGGGCGTTCGTTCAAAGTCGCACTAAGAACGTGGGGAGGTAAGATGAAGAAAGCGATTCCGATGCTTTTATTGTCCGATTGTCATGTTTTTGTTTTTTTTTTAATTTCGAAAAATGAATGCTTCCTTCAGCAGTGGGTGCGCCGAGCCGGGGAGGAGGTTCTTCACGTCACCCAGCTGACACAATGTTCATCCAGCTTAGTAGCAAGTATTATTTCAGAAATTTTGTTTTGTAAGAAATAAAAATAAATTGAAATGTTAAACTGGCTGAGCATTTTGATGTCGTAGGGAAATGAGTTTACTTTCTACACAACAAAAACACATGAGCCTCAAGTCTTTCTTTATCAACAAAGAATATTTATTTTTTTTTCAACATCTTAAAATGTTACTTTTTGTGTGTGAATTTTGTGAGGTGGACCTTTGTGTAGGGCGCAGTAGATGTGCACTCGAGAGGGGTGTGGCATGTAGAAAAAGGAAGATGGGAAAAGCAACAATATATCCACTTAATGGTAACTTACATTAGCCCATAAAATACAGCACTGAAAATAATTTTGGGATTTAAATGTTAATTTTGCTTGTTATAAGACAACCATCCATGAATAGCAATGATTTAGTCTCTCGTTCCCGACATCAAATCAAATTGCCCAATCTCGATAAGCTAAATTTATCCCACCAGTCACTAATGTAAACACTCACTTGCCAATTTATTAAGTACACATGAACTCACGCATGCTAAGTCAGATGAGGTTGACTGTTTATGCTCATTAACAATCTTTTTTTTTTTTTTTTTTAAAAGCTCGCGGTTCAGGACTGTTGCATTCCACTGCACCCATCTGATGTACATGTACACAATGGTGCCTTGAGATACGAGTTTAATTTGTTAAATCGCAGCCATACAGCAGACATTTGGAAAACAGCAGTCTGTAATATACTTTTTAAAACTGTTAATAACATATGTAAAGAATTAACAATTTGTGCATCATGAATTTATTACGACTCCTGGTGTGCGAGACTTGGCCACCGGAGGGCAGTATAATAGTCACGAGGACAAATCTTTTTGCTGCTGTAAATGACTCAGGTGTAGTAGTAATAATCCTTTTTTTGAAGAGATTTATATTGTGTTTAAGCATTAAACAGTTTTTGCCTCATTTTGTTTGGCTTTAATTCAACGGATATTGCGCTGCTCCTTCATGTCTGTGCCTTGGCCAGTTGGGGGCAGTATTGTACAGACATACGGCTTATAAATGGAGTCGCTCACTTCTCAGTAACCCACAATAATATTAGTTCTTCACAGAGGATAAATACATGCCTGTGATATTTTCTGTATTTTGTCTACGTGTTGATGCACCATTTGTGTTCAAATATCCGTTGCGACGCTTGACATTGCGACGCTTGACGCTTATCTGTTAGCCCTATTATGGTGTTTTGCATTGTGTGCTAGCATTAAGCTAGCGGAAAGCAAAGTTGTGTGGTAGTTTTAAATGGCTGTTTAGTTTGACAGTAAACGTCAACTGGCATTAAACAGCTTGAAGCCTCCTTTTTGAAGAATTGTTTACTACCTGCTCTTATGTTGAAAATCTTGTTAAGTCGGGTCACTTGCATCTTAAGGCACCACTGTACATGTATAATCCTAAATTATCACGTGAGTGTACTTTTACACACGCCCGTGTCAGAACATTCAGCAACCATCCAATTGTGCGTGACCACAAAAAACACACATTGCGGCCATTGTTCAGTCTCAAAACAGAAAGGCGTGAGCCGAATTCCAAACTCAATACATTGCCGTGTGGATCTCTCAGCCCGTCGTCTCACTGACCTGGAGACTAGTTGGCGACTCGCGCCTCCTGGAGACTAGCGGGGTCGCCAAGGAGTCGCGGCGATATCGAACTGATGACTCACTCTGCCAGTGAGCCAGGCCCTTAAGTGCACATATGGAGGGGGCGGGCGCAAGCATGTTGGCATTTTGGGGGTGCGTGCGTGCCATTCTGAAGGGACCGTTGCAGCAATGAAATCCATACAAAAGCCATCAAGACATTTCTTAAAACACTTACAATACAAATTTTGCTTTAAATATCATAATATATAACACTCTTTCAGAAACGCTTCTGATTCTTTTCAATTTGTCGTCACGCTAAAAAGGCAATCCAGGTGAATAAAAGACTTCCATTTCATGATCACATCCCACTCTAGTAGAAACAACAACAATAACAACAACAAAAGCACCAAAAATAAAATTAAGGGAGCAGGTGATCGAATTAAGAAAAAAAAGATTAACAAAAGCAGCAAAGGAGACAACAGAGGCACAAAATAAAAGAAAAATCTCAGTCAGCTAAAATGACCTTCAAACATAACCTCACCCCATTTTTTCTCGAACAATCCACAGGACTGGGGGGGGGGGGCACCACTCTCCCACTTTTGGTACAGATGTACCCAGACACTTTCAGGGGATTTTGGCACCACCTATCGTAGGGAAGCTCAAACTGCATATTGGGCTGAACTTAGCTTAAAAAAATACAAAACAAAAAAGTGGATTCTTAAATATTCAAACGTTTCACTTTCACTCTGTTTTCCCACATATGGACAATAAGGCAAATGCAAATAGAACGAAAAATAAAATGTCAAATAAATACCAATAATAAAACAATGTAAACGGTTCTGCCTGATGGAAGGTGTCATGCAGGTCACGTGGGAGGCGGGTCTACTTCTACGTCGGGGTGTCCGGCGGCCATGATTGGAGAGTTGCGGCGGTGTCGGACGACGGGGCTCAGTTCCTACTCGACTTTGACGCCCAGCTTTTCTGTGTTCAGCAAGTAGAGGCTGTCGTCTATCAGGAAACTGCAAGCGCCAGTAGACACCAATTTAGAATTTGAGAGACAACATTATCTCCTCTTTCGTTTTTTTATTTTTGTATACCAAACATGTTATTTTTCCTACTAGTATGCTATAGGACAAAGAGTGTACAAGTACTAAGTGCTCAATGTCAATTCACTCTACAAGTAGAATGACTGTCTTTCAACGTGTAACGTTTTTTTTCCCAATACTATGTGACATTTTTGCACACTAGTAGCACAACTACATTATTTGTGAGGCAAAATTGTGCACTAATTGACATCTGTGCGCAACTAATACCACTGGTTTAGCGCTAAATGTCCAATTTTATAAATAGCGACCTTGTACGGACCACTTCGCGAAAGGATTAACGATAGTTTACTCAGGTTTAATTGCATACTAGTTAGTCAAAAGTGGCACGAGCAGTGGATAAAAACTTTACGAGTGTGACAGTTTTTCTGTTAGTGTGCCGAAGTTGTCCTCCTCGTGAGGACAAATAGTGTACTAGTACATGGACATCTTACTAGTGAGGGAAACCTATCGGTGGAAATGTTTGTGCTACTCGTAAGGTCCAGGAGGCTACTAGTGTGTGACACATGCCTACGAGTTGGGTCTAGTAGTGTTACACCACAATAGGTTACTAAGGTTTACTTACGTTCTAGTAGGCCCAAAGTGGCACTAGTAGTGGAAAAAGCATGCACTAGTACATGGATACCAAGCTGGATATTGAGGCTATCACATAAATGAAAGTATCTGCTCTGAATACATTTTGAGAATGGGGACCAGGTGCTGTTGGAATGTCCAACATGACCTTGTAAGGTAAATACATTTACAAACACATTCGGTCTGTAAGAAAAACAAAATATTTCTGAGACAAGTTTAGGGCGAAAGAGGAGACGAGCGAGCGGCCCCACCTGTAGAAAAGGAAGTGCACGGGGATGGTGCTCAGGTGCCAAATGGCGTGCGCGTCCAGGACCCAAAGCAGAGGCGGGAAGTCCAGCAGCTCCAGCAGGGCCAGGCCGTGAAGCAGCACCACCACCAGGCCGCACTTCCACCAGTACGGCAGCGTCCGCCGGTTCCTCCAGCACCAGCACAGCCACCACAGCAGGTTCACCATGCCTTGAAATGATAGGAAAAGAAAAACAAAGTCTCGAGCAGAAACAAGCCTTTTGCAGGCCAGGGGGCCATCCGTCGAGCATCGTTTTGATCATATTTGGCTGTAGAATTCGGAACGGCCACCCCGGCGTACGTCGCACCGAAGGAGGTGTTAGCGGCCATGTTGTAGCCGTAGTCGAAGGTGACAAAGGTCAGGTAGGACACGTGTGACGTGAAGGCCAAGATGAGCAGCACCCCCACGATGCTGGACACCCCCGGGTGCCTCAGGCCCAACGTTCTGCCACAGACGAACAAATGGGGGAAACATGAGAGAAAATGTTTTGGCGGAGGGCTTGGACCAATCACCAAAATGCTTATTGCCATTTTATTTCCACTTTTTCAAAGATTTTGGGGGGTTTAAAGAAAATTATCAGTTTTTTTCCCAATGCAATATAATGGCCGTCAATTATGAGCGGATTTTCACTATTGGCGGTCCAGACCGGTCCCCGTTACCCGCCAATCGCAGGGTTTCACTGTATTAACCAATTTAATGTGGTGAAAATAGCTGGAGAACAAATCTATTGACGCTCTTGAACGCTCAAAATGTCTGAGAAGTTTCGCGAGCGCCCAGCGAATTCCTCGTTCTGCGGAAGCCGTGCGACAATATAGTTGCCAATGTTATAATATTATATTTTTTTTGGGGGGGGGGGGGGGGATAAAATCGAACAGTGTAAGGCTTTGTTGCAGAAGGACACTCGTCAGCCTCGCAGGTAAGTTTGCATGCACATCAATAAATAATCAAATGAATAAATGACCATGTAATGAACTAGAAATTTTTTAACATATTAAATAAGCAATTTAACATAGTAATTTTGGGGTGTTGATGTGAGTGTGCAACGGTATATGGTGGCAGTACGCGCTATAATAAATAAAACAAAGTGCTGTATTATACTAGCTCTTTCTACACTTAAAAATTCAACTTAAAGCAGCCTCTGTATAGTTAATATAGGTTTCGCGATGATCACAGTTGGACTCCAGAGAGAATGAATTCATTTTACATTATTTCCTGGGGGGAAAATATTGGCAATTACCTGACGCAGCATAAGTAAATGGAGTAGAGAATGACTGCAGTGGCACAGAAATAGTCCATTTTCTGTAAAAAAAAAAAAATGAGATCAAGAGCAAGAGACGTGCTTCGCTGCTGGAAAGCTTATCAGTAATTGGCATTAGGACCTTACTCATTGGCTAAGCTGCTAAGTGAATTAAGCAGCAAAACACCTCTTACAAAAAAAGTCCCTTGACATCTATTTTCCTCATTGATATGAAGGAAGTGAAGTGCCATTAGTCCGCTCGCAACAGAAGGACAATTAGCAAGGTCCGCTAACACATGATGTGAAACGCCATAGACGGGCTAACAAAACCACCAATGATATCGAGCAACTGATATTTACAGGCTAAGGCCTGCAGCAACACCTATAGACAAGACAGTATGACAACAATCACATATTTTCTATCCTCCGCGTTATATTAGTAATATTACTGCATCTTACTGAGCTGTCTTCTTCAAGTATTTATTGTCTTCACGTATTTATTCTACTGCCCCTAGTGGCCAAGTTGCGGACCCCAGAACGAGCCGCACAATGCCCATTGAATTATCATGATGTGCAAACTCTTTCACTCTTTACATTCTATTTAATGATGTTATTACCATAAGTTTTTTTTTTTTAAATAAAGTACAATACTTTACAGTGCTCATTTTTGTATTTAAAAAGACGTTACGTTTCTTTGTTGGTGGTTTGAGGGGGCCTGGAACGGATTAATGGCATTTCCAGTCATTTTAATGAAGAAATATGATCTGAGCTACAAGAGTTCTAAGCTACGATCGGGGTCACGGAACACATTAAACTTGTAATTCAAGACACCAATTGTATCGTGTTTCGTGAAAGCCTTATCACATTACCTCAGTGAGGATTGTGTCCCGGGTATGGAACACCGTGGACCAGAACCAAGCATTGAGTGACACCTGCAGAAACACACCCACCATCTTAAGTTATTAAAAATTCCGCTTCTCCGCATCATCTTGTCCGACAGCGTCAAGTTGCGAGACCAGAGAGAAGGCGTTGATGGTGTTGAACATGGGGCTCTGGCGTGGCACGGTGCTCCGGTAGCGCAGCAGCATGAGAAGGCACGCCAGGCCGTTGAGGAGCGAGGCCAGGGCGGACGCCGGCTCCTCGAAGCACAGGAAGCGTGTAAACGGCCACTAAGACGCACGCACGTGACACAAGAAATGTTTATTACAAATTGTGCCTGTGTTCAAGATCATTTCATCACCTTTTTGTTTTGTTTTTTGAGGTGCATTGTGGGATACATTGAGGCGATAACCTATAAGCTACAAAATGGCAAACTTGACTCCATAGGGTTACTATACAGCAGCAGTAATTTGGGAGCACATCCTGTGATACTTAAGTCAAGAAAGAGATTTGGAACCTTGCCGTGGAACTGCGGGATTCTGTAGCCTTCAGCCAGGTAAACGCCCACCGTGGCCCACATGCACTCATAGCGGCAATCATCGCGGCAAGTCCAACCTGGAGCACAAACGGGAACAACCGTTCAGGGAAGGCTTGAATTTTAAAGTCAAACCCTTTATTGACAGTTCAATAAATGGAAAAAATAAGTAGTGGAAAAACACACTTGATATTTTAAGATTTTCTAGTGGGGACAAAGGTCGTATTTACATTTCATGACGCAAACGATTTGTTAAACAAAGAAATTACATATATTTTTAGGTTTTAAAAAAAATAAGCACTTAAAAATGTAAAAAAAAAACAACTTTTCTAAATAGTTTTTCACTTTTTTGTTTTGTTTTCAAAGGAAATCGCTGTTTGTGTGTAATACATCAATGCTGTTTTGCCGCCATCCTGATTCCAAGGAACTATTGGAAGAGCTTCATTTCGTTGGCATTGTGTAATAGAAAAAAAAGTATTTTTTTTTTTGCCGTCTTCTGGCATTCGTAGGCAATTTTAAATAAACCTTTTTAGGGTGGGCAGCTTTTTTCCCCTGATATTTATTATTATGCTCTTTTTAAAATAAGTTCATTTTCAATAGCACTAGCAGTGTGCCCTGAGAGTTTTCAAATGTAAAATATGTGCTTCTGCTCAATTTAGGCTCCTGTGCTGCCCAAGGTACGACAAATAACAAAAGATCAAGGCCCACTTTATTATTTTCTCCTCTTAGCCTCTCAATAAGCATCATTCTGGAAAGTAGCAACTGGAATTAATCGCTCAATCCCGGGAACGTACCTAACAATCGATAGAGCAGAATCCCAATAACGGTGATGAAACCAATGAAACCTTCGCGACACCTTGCAAGACAAGAAAAACCTGCTTTCAACTTGTTCCAGCGACACCATTAGGCCATGCGGTTTCAAGTTTAGCTGACATCTCAAATTTAGTCATAGTATATAGTAAAATGCTGCAGATAATTATAATTGCATGGGGAAAAAAAATGTGTATTTTGTATTCAGATTTTTTTAAGGCAAACATTCTTGAATGAGCGGGGATAAGCGTTTTCAGGTTTGTTTCCCACCTGGAAATTTTTTTTGACAAAAATAAAAAAAAATCATGGAGCCAAGGTATTCACGTATTCCGTGTTTCTTGGCATTTGCATTATTTTCCTTACCAATACTCTTGACTACTGACACATTTTGCAGTTTTCGTCAATTTCAAAATTTTCTTATCGACCAAGTACAAATGTTACAAATAGCGGACATTTACCAAAATTTACAGTTGACAAACGATACTCAAACAAAAAAAAAACAAAAAAAAAACATCAAACACGAGTAAGATATTCTTTCAAATCCCCTATAATAATCACAATTATGTATTTTGCTGTGATTCTGGCAAATTAAATTTGGCCTGGTTGCTCTTGATTTTAAAAGAGTCGTGACTAATTTTGATAAAAGATGATACTTAATATCACTGAAATCGTCTTTAAAAAGGATCTGTCTGATCTGGCTCGTCTCAGGTAAATCAATTCATCTTTGAAAATTTCACACACATACATAATACCGCGTCCAGCAACTTTTTTTTCTTTTTTCCGGACACATCTTGTTTATGATCGATGTATTCAATGGGGTGAAAAGGACACAATCAGACAAAAAAAATTATAAAAATACAAAAATAAAATCAAATTCCCACACATTTTTTTTTTTTTTTGACAGACAAATTCATTGCACTACACAAAAAAAGGAAGACTAATTGTCACTATAGAGCCAGAAGGTTATTTGAGCTGGAACAGTTTCAAATGAGCAAGTTACATTAAAAAAAAATATATATTAATTAAAAAAAAAAAAAAAAAAAACGACACAAGAAGAAGAAAATGGACATGTCACCTGTGAGTGCCATGTACTGCGACTGGACTGTCTGGTATCGCCGTAGCCGAGCTCCGGTGCAGTTGCTTTGAACACACTGCTTGACGCAGTCCCTGTACACCGGCTCTCGGTCGCCCTGGGAGCCCTCCGCGGCGGTCGCCGACATCAGGAGCACGACGACGACCACCGAAGCCGCTCTGACAGATGTGCGTGGGGGGGACAGCGGCGAGGCCATGTTGGCGGCTGGCGGCGGTGGGGTCTTGGCCCGGCGGCGGCGGAGGCGCTCACGAAGGCACGGCGACGCGACGGCGGCAACGGGAGGTTCGGGAGCCCGCGGTCCACATTATCGAGGTGCCATTTGTGACTGCGTGTGTGGGGACAAAGTGGCCTTCGACGAGACGACAGCGGTAGATCGGAGCGGCCTTTGAAAACACGTCAAAAAGCACGCAGAACTCTCACTTCTGGTCGTCGATTTCCAAAGTAAATGTTTACAGTATGGTGTTGTGTACGTTTTGGCAAACTAGTTCATCAATAATATATATAAAAAAATATAAATACCCGATATATACATGTAATCATAGTGATTTACCCTACAGACGTTTTTAAAACGCTGATAAGCGACGTTTTTATATTATTTTGAAGGGACAATGCGTTTTGCTTATGATACTTTACTTCCTGTCTAAACGTCACGTGACTCATTGCCGGACAACAGCAATACTGGTCACTCCAAGAAAATGAAGTTGACATTATTTTAAGCAACTACACAATTAAGCATTTACTGCCTCTGAATATGAAGTTGAATTTCATGTAATTTAAGTAAATAAATAAAATTGTTATCAGAATGTAAGGGATTTCATTGCTGGAGTCTTACAATAAATAAATTACTGTAATGTAATTAGTTTAATGTAACACATGACTGTAATCCAGTTTATTTGAGTTAATTTGACAAGGTAAAGTCAACGTATTATATTGGACAGTGTTTCTAATAAAGTGGTTATATTTTTTTTAGCTGTATCATGTGTGGTGGGGGAAATATGATCAACTCCCAGTATGATGCAAGTACATTACTAGACATATTGTTAAAGCTGTACTTATGTTTTTTTTTTTTTTTTCAAAACTGAGAATGTTGTTGTGTGTATGATTAGATTGTGCATATTGTATTTCATTGCATCCCTCAAATTAAACAAACGAACAAAGAAAAAAAGACACAATATGGTATGAAAGAGAGTGAGCTTTTATTTGTACTTCTTTCTTTGTTACAGCGGAGACACATGCAGTCACAACAACAGGTTGGAAACAGCAGCGAGGGTGGAGAGGAAGAAAGAGGTCAGTTTTACTTTTGCTTCTTTCCTTCCTGCCCCTTCGTCATCTTTCGAGCATCTCTGTCGTCCCCGCAACTTGACCTGTCCTTACGGGAGAAAGACTGGGGGCGGAGGGCTGACTATTTTAGTGCAAGACCCCCACTCTTCCTCCACAAAATAACGACACCTCCACTGAAAATCCAAGCGAGGTTGAGACTAACAGACCAAGTGGGTCAGACTGCTTACTTGTTTCAAGTAAGTGGCTGTGCACGCATCACATTCTGTAGGAGCACCGGACTGCGAACGCGTAGTGTAGGTGTGATGCACGCACTGCTGGCCTTAACTCGCAATTATGAACACAATGGACGGTAAAGCGGCGGGGACGGAGATGTAGCGAGATTATTATGTTTTGACGATTTGCAAATAATCCCACGTTGGTGCTCACACGCAAACACCACCGAAGCCTTCAGGTCCTCTCACTGTGAGCGTCTCGATAAAGGAGACAAGTCTTTTCCCAAGTGAGCTGGCAAGCGTAACTGAGCGGGTGCGTGAGGACGGTTCGGTAAGGTTCGGCCGCGGAAGTGAGGTGGAGGGTTTTGTTTTGTTTTGTTTTGGGTTTTTTTTGTGAGGCAGGTTTATTCTTCCTTGTCCTCTCCGTGTGTGATGACGTAGCAGATGTTCTTGTAGTCCACGTTGCCAGCCACATCAGGGGGGAAAGCGGCCCACAGGTTGGTCATCTGGACGACAGATGGAACAGGTTGATCATATTGTTAAATGAATAACAGTGATTCTAAAACTTCTTACTCCACCATCAAGACTAACAATTAAAATATTCATCAAAAACAAGACAGAGGTTGTATTCCGAAAGAGTACAGTGGTGCCTTGACTTAGAAGTCAACACACGTATGTCAAATCGTGTTTCCCTATTGAGAGTAATTAAAATGCCATTAATCCGTTCCAGCGCCACCCCCCCCCCCCCCCCAAACAAAATAGCACTCCATAGCATTGTACTTTATAAAAACACACAGAATTCCCATAATTAAATGGAGTGTAAAGTAATTTAACCGTTCTAACCACATTTATTGCTTCAGTTCAATGGAAATTGTGCTGCTCCTTCTCTAGTCCAGGCGCCTTGGCCACCTGGGGGCAGTATAATACTGACATACGGATATGCTGTACTTGGAGCTGGTCTCTGTTTCTGAGGAAGTTTAGCTCCTCTGAGGATAAAGAATATATATGCCTGTAAGTATTATGTTATCTGTCTTCATGTGTTGCTCTGCCGTTTATGTTCAAATTATGATTTGTATTATTATTATTAAATATCCATTGCTTAAGGGGCTCTAAATGCCTCAAAAGCGACGCTATCCGTTAGACCATCTATGGCATTTTAAAAGCTGCGTTAAAATTAAGCTAGCAGGCCTTCATTAGACAAACAGAAACACGAAATTCTTTGTAGCTCAGTGGTTAGTGTACTGGTCTTGTAAAGCTGGAGTTGTGAGTTCAATTCTCAGCTGGGCCTTTTCCCAAGTGAAAAAATAACTATAAAGAAATTCAAGAACTACAGAATGTGTACAATCTGGAGTTCAGATTCAGTTTTTTTTTTTTTTTTTTGGGAGAAAAATAGGCCTCAAGTCATCAAAAAAAAAAATTATAATAATAAAAAGTTTAACTGCCTAGCATATGTTTGACCAACAGTATATTGGTCTGGTTTTAGCATGTTTCAGTCCACCCCTTTCATTTTTCTGTACAGAGGCCTCAGTGGAAAAAGACCCTTGAGCCGCTAATAGTATAATGCGTTAATAATAACGACTGTGCTCGTGCTCACCTCCTCAGCGGTGAACCTGTCGCACTGGGTGGTCAGGAGCTCCTCAAGGCTTGAGAAGGAAAGCGGACGCAAATGAACATTTCAATACCCGTTTGTTGATTCAAGACGGCGGAATGATTGAAATTGGAAACTCCCGAGATCTTACAATTCCTTCTTGATGGAGCCGGTGGCCTCAGGGTCCAGGACTTTGAAAGCGCTCACGATGACATCCTCGGGATCGGCGCCTATATGAGGGAAATCCAGTTACTCGAGAGTATTTAATTCACAAATGCTCATAACGGTGTCCATTCATTTCAAATGGTAGTTTGTCTTTTCGTGCCCTGCAATTGACTGGTGACCAGTCCAAGGTGTACCCTGCTTCTCTCGCCAAAAGTCAGCATAGGTCAACGGTGTCTAAACTTTTTTTTTTTTCTTCAAAAGGACTGCGTAAAGAAAAATCAAAGGCTGCAAGAGCCACTTTCTAAAAAATTCAAGTATTTAATTGATAGGAAAATGTATGTTGTGATTGTTTTTAGTTTACTTTAAATAAAGATGTAATGAATGTAAGCTATGAAACGGACCCTTCAGCTTCTCGCCAAACATGGTGAGGAAGACGGTGAAGTTGATGGGGCCGCTGGCCTCCTTCACCATGGCCTCCAGCTCTTCATTCTTCACGTTCAGTTGGCCCATGGTGGCCAGCACGTCCCTCAGGTCATCCTTGCTGATGATTCCGTCTCTGTTCTGGTCGATGATTGTGAAAGCCTGCCGAGACATGACATGCGTGTCAAAAACACGGTATCCTAATCACGCGTATGACCGTGGCTTGCCAACGTCAACTTGTAAATGTTGCCCGTCTCACTTTGCCCACACACACACACACACGCAAACACAGTGAAACCATAAATGACATCGGAACCCGTTCGGGACTTGGCAGCTGGTCGGCCACTTGTCTTCCCGAGGTGGTAAAATGGTCTCGGAATGCCAGACTAGCCCATTGCAACATTCAGGCATTCGGTATCGATTACAGCTGTCGCCCACTGTGTGCCCGGACCCCGTCCCCTTTTTGCGTCTTGTGACTATTCTCTTCCTCGCTGCAATGTTCCATCACCTCAGAGGCTTTCAAGGGGGTCCGTTTAGAGGAGGGTTTGAGGGTCAAGAACCAGAATGGGTTCTATTTTTATGGGGTTGTCGATTAAAATGCTGTCAGATGTTTTATTAATCATTCAGGCACACGCTTTCTTGGCAAATTGGTCTTGTTCATTAGATTATGAATAAAGGCTGTCCCTAAAAATGGAGACAGTTCTTTAATTTGGGTGTTTGGGCGCATTGAATTACCATGATTCACAAAGTGTTTAAATCTTTCCATTCGTTTTTTTCATCACTGTCTCTACTTGCATCCACGTTACTGTTATCCAGTCATTTAAATTTGACTGTTCCTGCTTCCATTGACCGCTAATCCCATCAGCTGTTGGGCAGCATTCTCGTGGGGTCACATAGGAGGCTACCGGGGAGGGGGGGGTCGCTGGCAGTCACGCCCCCCACCCTCCCGAGTCATCAGTTGGACATGCGTCGTTCAAATGATGCCGTTTTGCGTGCGATGGGGAGGTTACCTCCTTGTACTCCTGGATCTGGCTCTGCTCAAACATGGAGAACACGTTGGAGGATCCGCCCTCACCCTGCTGCTGCCTCCTCTTGGCCTTCTTGGGTGCCTAGGATGCGAACGTAAAATACATTGGATTCAGGTTTATTGTCACCATACATGTCACAAGTACAAGGCACTGGAATTCAGATTGCATCTATGACTGTGATCATTAGTAATGTCATACTAATGCAAAAAAAAATATTATTATATGTAATATATAAATATTATATATTATTTATTGGTAATTCCCAACATGCAGTCAATGATGCGAAGAGAAATTGCGTTCCAAAGCTTAAGACAAAAACTCACCATCTCTCAAGTTTGTTGGGTTGCTGTTGGTCAAGAAGAGAAGCCTACGACAAGCCGATGTGACTGACATGTAAGCACCGGGCCCCCACAGGACCTTATATACCAGCCTGTGGGGGGCTAACTTTAGCCGCACCATCGGGTTTGGCAGGAAAACAGAGCTAATGGAAAAGTAAGAGCAAAAGGGGCGGAGCGAGGAAGTGGCGAGGCCCGTATTGGATAAACCCACGTTCCAAAATAGGCATCAGGAGTCTTGGAATGAGGTGAATTCAATGCCAACACACGGGCTGTGACTTTGGCGTCATGTGTGGACTAATATGGCCAAAGTGACACACAGACTCAGCGTCCATTCCCTTTCATCACAACAAAAAATGGGCAGCCATGGATTGAGACCAAGTCCTAAGTGGCTAATCCGCCCCGCATGTTCAAGTATCATCACCTGTCTCTGGGATAGCGTTGATCTGTGGCTACAAGGCGGGTAGGGTGAGTAGTAGAACCTTGGAGGATTTATAAACAGCCATGAAATTTGAAAACAGTTGGCTTTGGTTGAGCGCCAGGGATGGCACGCGACTACAAGGCCTGTGATATCACTGAGAAATGTCAACAAGTACGCGAGGCACGTAATACGTGTCTCACAATTGCTTTGGAGGGGGGGGGAGTACACATGCAGATCATGTGATATAGTAATTTATATGTCATAGAATGGTTGGAAGACAAGGCAAAAAGTTTCTTAAAAATGATTGAATGAGCACTTTTTGGGGTTGCACTAATTTGGGCCGCGTGCCCATTATAGTCGCTTTCAAACTGCACGAAAGAGGCCCACCCACTTCACTCCATATATGAGCTCTACTGGGGGGCCATCAATCATGCCAATGTACAGCGAAAGCATGTATGGTGAGTCCAAAGTGAACTGATACTATGTTTTTGACTCACATAAAACACATCCCAGTAGGATCAGTAGCTTAACATTCAATTGGACTTTGTTCTGTTTGAAGCGCCGCACATGAAGCCAGCAGCGACTGGTGAGTTGAACTGAATGAAGGTCGCCAGCACTTCGAGCATGGTGAAGGTGAAAAGAGAGAGACAGAAAGACCATAAAAACAAGACAGCTGGACACACCGAAATAGCCGCCGCCTCCTCCTGCCGCCGTTCTCGTTCTCAACCATTTTAGCTTACTTCTAAAGTTTGACTACTTCCTACAGCTTGGCCTGCTCTTTGTTCCCATTTTAACAACTGTCTGCATTTGACAAATACACATCAAGAAATCATTTTTTTCTTTTGTTACTTAAAAAAAGCATGTCACGGTATTGCTCCTTATGACTCAAAAGTCAATATTAGTTTTTACCGAGATGAAGATTCATTTATAGGCCTCTTTAATTGACTTTCAGAATGGAAGATCCGGAAAAAAAAGACGCTATATAACACTGCTGCATATCTAACATACAATTTAGGGCCAACTTTTTGAGTTAACATGAATTTTTATTTGGTGAATGACACAAGAAAGTGTCTTAGGGAGTGGTGCTAAGTGATAGTTATGACAAAAATTCAATATTTTCACAATGCTGGTAACTTGGAGCATAATCTAAAGCATTCTTATCGACTATACATTTTAAACAGTTTATATTTAGAAAAAGTAACAAAAAATGTAAAATTGTAAAAAAAAATAAAAAATAATAATAATAATCCAAAATATATACATATTTTTGAAATAATATCTCTTCATGTAAATGACATGTATTCTGTATTCATAAAACTTTGATCAACTTTTGCAAACAATGTCACATAGGAAAACGAATAGTAGAGATGACACGCTTAGAACATTACGTCCAAGTCATAAATCTTCAGAAACAAATCCCGTCTTACGATGATCAAAATCAGAGGTACTAAAGGTCCACTCCGAGACTTGGTGACAGACAAGAGCTTTAAGGAACTAAAGGTCCTGAACCTCAAAATCATGAACATGACAGATCGAAGGTAAACATTCTTCGCTTTTACCTATAGACAGTCGTTGCATTTGTATTCATCGTTCCGTTAAGAGCGTTTCAAACGTTGAATGTTAGCTACGGGGAAGGAGAAACAAAGTTCTGATCTTGAATCTTCGATCGGCGCCCTCGGCAAGCGGAATGAGAGTGAAACGTCATTTCTTTGCACTTTGAAGCGTCACTCTAATTTGTCATGATTATGGGACGGATATTGTTTTTCTTTTTTGTTTTGAGTTTTCACGGTCTGTCAAGTACCAGTCAGAAAACATCTCACCTGTTGACGGAGCTGAGACAGCGACACTTAACATAACATCTTAAACTTTTGCCACTTAGATTTCCTTTTACATCCAGAGGATACATATTCAGTACATAACCCCTCGATTTAACTCCAGGTTATGAATCGTTTCGGGCTTAACTGTATATACACATATGAATTTGTTTTCAAATGATAACACTGCATTGAAAGGACATATTGTTGAAATGAGATCTGGAAAATTCTATCGGACCAGTTTACTCAAAACCACTCAAATCTATCAAGTTTTCGTTCAGAGTCACTTGGCTGGTTCGTTTGCTTCTTGACCAATCGGCGATCAGGTCCTTGACTTCCTTTCCAAAATCATCGTGCAATTTGCTGAATTCCTCCCAGTTGCCAGAACACACTGCCGACCAGTCCCCCGTGGCCGGGGCAGGGCCGGTAATGGGCGTCACGTTTGCGGTCCTCTTGGGCCACAGCTTGGGCGACCGTCTAACGGTGGATTTGAGGGGAGCGGGCGGAGTTTTGAGAGTCGGCATGGAGCTCGGGATGGGGCCTGCAGCCACAGCTCCTGCTGGGTTCCGGGTCAATGTGGACAACTGTGGGCTCAGTTGACGATCCGCATTCGGGGTGGCGCCGCCGTTGGCTGGGTCAATGAACAAAGCCTCTAATGTTTCTGAAGGAACAACAAAGAAAACATTCAGTTCAGTTCATCGAATGTTATTCATGTGGTGTATGATTCGTGCAATAAACAATTGAACAAACATCAGGTTTAGTGTCTTAACTACATTTTATGACTGATAGGAACTGAATATAGGGTGAACCACCCGTTTATAGCGTGGATACGTTCCAGTCCCACCCGCGATAAGATATAAAAAATAATTGTATTAGATTTGCCCCTTCCACTTACTAAACTTGCTAAAACAACTTATTCAAACACCCTTTATTAAGCATTCCTTAGGACTCACGCTTGCTGTCAAGAAATGGAAGACTCGTATAACTGCCTCTTCCTGTTGCTAATTATGTTGCATCTACACCCAATAGAGCTCGAAGTTGCCCGGTGTGTTGCAACACAATGTGGTACTACACTAAAGGACCTGTGTATCCACTTATTGCCATTCATACAACAACAAATCATGGCCTGCACACATCGAGTACAAGACAATGGGCAATCAAATTTGTGAAGGCTAATGTTTGCCTCATGCAGAGTGCACTTGTTTTGATCTTTGATCTGGGAGAATGACCCCATAGCCCTGTTGGCGGTGACTCAGTGTAATTGGACTTTTTTTGGGGGGGGGGGGGGGGGGGGGGGGCTACTAGATGTTGAAATTATATATCAGAAGCAAAGAAAACTATTTTCATGTGACAACATGCATTGTATTCTTCACTGTTACTTCAAAAATGCACCAATTTGGTGGAATGGCTCTAGTAAAGTTCCCCCCACTACCGGATGACATTTCTGCAAACTACTACAACAGCTAGTAGTTACTAGTGAGACAAAACTACTAGTGAGCATTTGGATGCTACAAGTAAGGTCCAGGAGGCTACTAGGACTAAAAGTGTTTACTAGTACAGCACAGGAGTTCTTAGGTAAGGTTTAATTGCATTCTAGTAGGCCAAAAGTGGCACTAGTAGTGAAAAAACAGGGACTAGTAATACAGTCGTTCTACCATTGAGCTGCTCACCTTTGTATTTCTTCTCCAGGTCCATCACCAGCAGAGACAAGTAGCCGTGGTTGGCCGAGAGCAGGGCCTTGATCCAGCTCTCCTGGCCGGCCTGGTCCTCGGCGGCGAACTTGTAGGGCCGCAGGCCCAGCTCGCTCCACACCAGCGAAAAGGCGAACTGCTCCTCGGACTCGCACAGCTGGACGGTGCAGCCCTCCAGAACAATGACTCCGATGAGGTCACGGTCATCCGGGTGGTCCTTGTAGAAGAGGAGGTTCCCCTTTAGAACAAACCAACGCTTGTGATAGGAAGGCCTGATGTCACCCTGTGGGACAATACTGTCGGTTAGTGTGTGTGTTGCACCACAGGAAGCTGAGCTGTCTAATATTGCTGACTTTGCTGAAAGGAAGTGCCTCAGATTAGCTGGTTGGAAAAAAAATAATTTCGCAAAGCACTGAAAAAAATGAAAAAAGGCACAAAACGCACTGCGATTGTACTTTTACTGCGAGGTTCCCATGTGAACTGATCGTGGGCGGATGTTGTGAAGTTTGGTGCTGTGTCTGAAGCTTCTTCGTTAGTCAAAGTTTAGCTTGCAACAAAGAACAATAATTAACCGAGCGAAGGCTCATAACTCGTAAAAGTCGGGGCATCGTAAGTCAATGTACCATTCTAAATTCGAAAAGTTTTATGTCTTGACAAAAAATGTTTTAGTGAGTAGCTTACCTTCTTAAAGAGATAGCCTTCCTTGTCCACAGGTGAGTCGCTTGATTCAAAATAAGAGACGACCTTCTCATCTATCTTCATTTCATTACATCACGGGCTGCTCAGCCCCGAACCTGTTGCAATGACAACTTAAGCATTACGACGAGTCAATTTCCCCACACAAAGTTCAACAGAAAATGTTTCACAGTAGTTAAGTAGTCATAGAGCAATGGAAAGTAACAGCCACAACGTCGTCTGTGGTCAAACCGGAAATTGCGCTTTTCCGCGTTTCGACGACGATTCTCCCACATTTAGAACGTCTTACGGTCATTCCCCCCCCTACCCGAATAGCTAATTTGGCATAATTAAAATTTAAAAACAATTAAAATCAGAAATGAAAACAACATAGGCGATTTAAAGCTCCACGCTGTGTGAAATGGGCGAGAGAGTTTCGAAAGACGTCCAAACAAGTCTCTTGAAAAATACAAATACACTACACTTACATGTTAGTGCACCGTAACTAATCCGACATGGTCATTTACATAAAAACAGACGTTTAGGGATTTTGCTTGCACGAGTTAAGTGTTTACAGGTACTCACCTGTGTGAAGCACGAAAGTGTCGTTTCTTGCGGTGTGTGCCGATAACTTCCGGGTTGTGGAAGGTCAACTATAACATGGCCTTGTAGCTCAGTGGTTAGAGCACTGGTCTTGTAAACCAGGGGTCGTGAGTTCAATTCTCACCTGGGCCTGACTTTTAACTTGAAAGGAAAAAGTGGTGGTAAAATGAACAATTTCTTGAAGTGCTACAACGTGAATTTCACAAAGTGACTTCATTTCAGTGAGCATCTAAAGCCATGGATCTCCCAAGAAAAAAAAACTTACAGCAAACATTGAAATGAAATTATTAATTTAAAATGAGAGCTTTTATTCCCCCCAAAATACACTCCCAGTATATTATCGTCAGCCACTATAACTTTATGCGCAGTTTGAACATGAGCACAGTGCTTATAGGGAAATAAATAACTCAATAATTCAATTGAAATGTGTTGCACATGAAAAAAAAAAGATAAAAATGTACCTAAATAAAAATTTAAACAGCTCTTTAAAATTCAATGCAAATGTATTGAACTTAAAATTTAAACACAACTGAACTGACCTTGGGCACTTTTTTTTTTTTTTTTTTTTTATGTACCACACTTTGAGAATCACTGAATTCTAAAGTATTAACTCTGCTCGTCTTTGTGTGTGTGTGTGTGTCTGTGTGTGTGGTGTCATGCCAATTAGAAAATCTCTTCAGGCCATTTTCACACTAACGCTTTTGGCAAAAGTGACAGCTCATGTGTCCCAGTACGCAAAGTACACCTTAATTTTTCACATCTCTGCTCAACATAAGCTCTCTTTCCCAGAGGCGAGCATGCTGTCTTAGTGAAATGTTGTCGTCAGGCAGTCATGCGTGTGATGAAGTCTATATTAGTCAAGTGAGGTGTGTTGGTTACTGTGAAAATCTCCAGTATGCTGTCTGCTGAGCCAAGCGTCTCTGGGGTACAGGTGTTAATTTATTGCACATGTTATCCTTGTATTAACCCTTGAGGCAAAGTTACTCTCTGCTGTTTTTATTCTCGAATAAGAATGTAACAGAAGACAAGACAAACCTTTGTGAGAAAGGACCAAAATTGTAAACTTTCTATCGGGGGTAATTTTTTATTTATACATTTCCCAGTGAGGGCCATGTGTTTCAATCAAAATAGTATATGTACCTTCCGTATTGTATATTGGAAAAAAATGACTAAAACGTAAGTGCAGTGAGTTTCCGAACAGTCTGTATAAATCAGTGCTTTAAGATACTGTAATAGTTGTCATTTTTCATTGAGGATAAAGAATATATTCCTGTGAGAATTGTTATATTATCCATCCAAATGTGTTGCTCCACCGTCAAACAGAAGTTGCTTCTAAAACCGCAACTATCGATGCAAACCGACTAGTCAAGTATGTGGACTTAGCAGAAGCGAATGCTAATAAGGCTAATCTGTGCTTCAGACACTGTAGATCTGCTTAACTTTAGGCTTTGACACAACAGTGCTTTCAGGGTCGGGCTGGCCTGTGGCTTGAAAATGGTGGATCCTCCCGCAGCCAAGGATCCAGAAGTTCAGCTCGTTCACAGACATATTTTGAAAAATAGCCAGGTTGTTGGTTTCTTGAACAAAATGGGATATACAGATTCAGCGCCTTTTCCTCTTCTCGGCTCCAGCGGGATACGTAACGCTGCTTCATTTCCCCGCCAAATGATTCGACAAGGTTGTTTTCCCACTGTTTTCCTGAAACAAGTCTGCACAGGTGCAGTAAGAAGATGGCATAGTCCATTGGATGAGAAGTGAGGTGGGAGCACTTGAAACGAGTGTGATATTAAGCATTTTAGTGTTTTGAAGCGTGTGAATTAAGACTAAAACAATAATAATTGCTTTAAATCGAACACCCCCCACCAAAGTATTAGTCACTTTTTCTGAGACATTTGAGGGCCCAGGCAATTTTCTGTGTTTTCCTGCTTCGTCCTTGATTGTAACTTTGACTTTCTGGACAACCTGTATGTCACTTTTTAACGTCTACCGACCACTGACTGTTGTTGCGATAAACACTCAAGTCTCTCCAGTATGCATCTTGAGGTGCCTTTTCAGATTCTCCGCCCGACTGAAGCTTTTCCCGCACTGGCTGCAGTAGTACGGCTTCTCTCCCGTGTGCACCATCCTGTGTTTCTTCAGATCTCCTGCCTGACTGAAGCGCTTCCCGCACTGTGAGCAGCCGTACGGCTTCTCTCCCGTGTGACAGCGTAGGTGGATTTTCAGGTACCCCACTCGGCTGAACGTCTTCCCGCACTGCGTGCAGCCGAACGGCTTTTCTCCCGTGTGACAGCGTAGGTGGATTTTCAGGTAGGCCAGCCGGCGGAACGTCTTCCCGCATACCAGACACGGGTGGGAGTCGTCTATCCTGGCGGGCTCCGTCTGGATTGTTCCTCCGTCAAAGCTGTGCTTGGAGTGAGTTGAGTGGGCGGGCCTGCTAGAGTTGTGAGGAAAGGGGCTTAAATCCACACAGCCGTTGTAATGTTCTTGTAACGTTGGCGGACCAGACAGCGAGCAAGCGGCTGGCTCTCTTTTAACAACATTTACCGCGTCGTCTGTGGTCAGCTGGACAGTCAGAGCCTCCTCAAGCTCCTCGTCTTCTGGTTCTTCTTTGCATTGTTTTAATAGCGTCTGGGCCGACGCGCACTCTGCCTGTGACCCCGCGTCATTGTACTTGTGCTTCAAATCACGGGTAGTATTGTTCGGCCACAAAGGGAGGGCGGGGTTCTGCTCCTGAATCTCCGAGCCCTCTTCCTGGACAGGAAACAGACCGTGGACATGCAGAATATCTGTGAGTAAAGACCAGAAAGAGAATCATATTTATTGGCCAAGTACGTAAGATCGCACAAGGTACACACACAAGGTACCACGATTTAACGACTGACCCAGCTAACGAGTTTTTCGAGATATGAGCCGACGCTCGATTTTTTTGTCTTCAGTTGCCAGCAGAAATTCAACAGTAGATAGTGAAGAATTCTTCCAAAAAAAAGTAGCCAATGCGAAACGCCACAGACGGGCTAGGGAAACTGGCATCGATGTTGCAGTACCCTTTCAAGCAACAGCTATTTGAACAGTGCAATAACACGTAGACAATATTCACAAGCATATATTCTTTATCCTCTGTGAAAAAATATTAATAATACAGCACGTTACCAAGTTGTGAAACTGTGTATTACGTATGGCTGTATCATACTGTACTGCCCCCTTTGTGGCAAAGGTGAACACAACAGAAGGAACACAATGTCAATAGGCATTGACGTATGAAATAATCTTGCACAAACTGTTTAATTCATAACATTTTATTTCATGAATGTTGGCTTATATAAAGTACGATACTGTAGAGTGCCACTGATTTAAATAAATATTTTTTTTAAAAACAACGTTGCAAATTTATTTATTTATTTTTGTGGACCTAGAACAGAGTGGAGTGTTTTGAGATAGGAACAAGGTCAAGGAATTAATTACAAGGCACCACTATACATTTAAGAGCTAGGTTAGCAGCTTTCGGGCAAATTCTTCTACTTTCTACAATGTTAAGATGCCCGAGATAATGCTTTCCTATATCTTACGTTGTATCTCCAGCAGACTTCTCCTCAGACTCTCATTTTCCTTTAGCGTGCTGGCTGCTTTCTCCCGATACGCCGACACAGTTTCCTTCACCATCTCCACAACCTCCTGCACAACTTCGTTCAGCAGCTTGGCCAAACGGGCGTTCAAGCATTCCAGTTTGGTATCCTCCATCCTTAAAAACAATCACACAGCATAATTCTGTGATTCTCGAAAGTGTGTTACTGGAGTGGGACGCGAAAGAAGGGCAATTCAATTTAGTTGTATTTAACTTTTTAAGTTCGATACGTGCATGCTTTTGCATTATGGGAGGAAAAAAAAAAAAAACACACACACACACACAAGCATGAGGGGAACATGAAAAATACACAAAAAGGGTGGGGCCGAGATTCGAACACCGAACCGCAAAACAGGGAGGGACACGTTCGAACCACTAGCATACCGAGCTGAACAGCAACATAAGCTAATTGTGTTTGTACCTTGTGGTCGTGTGCCTTATGAAGTTTGTAGTTTCCGTATTGGTAAATATACGTAATTAGTAAAGTAGCACACTTTGAATTAACTAGCGGCAAAGCTGACAGGCTGTGGCTATTATTTCATTTCATCGCGAAAAGTGTATCATACCAAGCTTAAGCTTCCGGTCGGGGTCAACACCGGAACACCTTTTGTGATGCGATTTTCAGTATAAGGGTGTGACTTTCAGAATAAAGCGCCTTCGTTTAAAAAAAAAAATGAAATTAATAACAACCAGGAAGCTGTAACAAATTCAAATAAATAAACTGATTCATCTTTAAATTTAAGGAATAAATACTCGTTTTCTAAGCAGCAATACCATTTAAAAAATGTCCTCTCCTCTTTTCCTTTTGTTTATTGTTGCTACACTTCTTGTCTTGTATGTATATATATATATATATATATATATATATATATATATATATGCTTATTCACTTACTTCTTCATGAATTCATCTATCGCCAATATAAATTATTACATATGTTCCTGACAACAAAATAAATGGGGTGGGGGGAATCTTAATTTACCCATCAAACCAGCGTATTACCCTAAGCAATTCAAACACAACACATTATGAATAAAGTTCCAATCATCATTCAAGAAGTTTCTAACTGTATGAGACCAACGTAGGATGAAGTGTGTGGTCGTCTTGACGGCTCTTTACAGTTTGCAACTTCAAGCAAGTCACAGTTGGTTAGAAGTGCGAAAATGTGAAAAAAATTGTTAAAAAACCAAAAATTGACCAAGGCTTTTTTTCTTTATGAATGAATGAAGTTGCCGTTGATATTCATTTGCTGCAAGTCTTGTTCAGCAAAGAGTAGCGCTCTTTGGTAATTATTAATTTGTAGGGATTGAAAAACGCGAAGACATCGGTTTCGTTTACATTGGTTGAGTAAAGTAGACAGGCCTACATAAAAACAAGAAGCAAGTGTTTTGGTAGGTTGGCCCTTTGCTATCAACCTACTGGTAAAGCCTAAAAAGTAAAACATGGAAAACATTTAATTCTTTCTTTCTGGTCTTTTTCATAGCGCTGACAAAATGTATATCATACCTGTAATACTGATGGAAATTCCTCAATAATCACAAGCCATCTAGCAAATTGACATTCAACAATATCAACAGTTTATAATCTTTTGGGGACGAAATATAATTCAAGTAACACACATTAAGCAAAAAAAAATCTCTACTCAACAATACTCTACAATTAATTGCACTCGTAGGAACACGAACCATGCTTTTAAGTGTGATCCCTTTTCCTTAAATGTGTTTGACGAAAACATGTTAAGGAAGGAAATGGCAGAAATAGTGCATTCATGCAAGAAGTGAACTTGTTATATGTCATCATTAGGTCCAGTGCAGTCCACAAATACTGCCGGTCTCCAAGTCACGGCTGCCCCTCCGCGGCGCTTTCCTCAAACAGACACAGCAGGTTTTTTGGCCCGAACACGTCATCTGAGCGGCTCCGGTTACGATAGCGCCGCTGTGAAGACCGTTTGCCCTGCCTGGAGTCCAGTGAGTCCGTGTGACAGGGTGTGTGTGTGTCTGATGTGTAGCAGTCACTGGCGGGGCTGCTGGAGGGTCCCCGGGCTCCGTTACACGGGGACCAGTCAAATTGAACAGAGTGAGGACTCCGGTCTACGTGTGCCGGGGAACGTGGGAGAGGGGTGGACGTAGTTTTCAAATCCAGTGGAGATTTCATCCTGTTGGGAGTAAAGTTAAAGTGAGGCTTTAACATGAAAATAGATACAGTGAACCCCCTAAAAATATTGATAATTCTCTATCAAGTATATACAGTGTTTTGACGTACTTCATTGACATCAATTACGACTAATAGCCAGGGCTTTGACGCCATCTTGTGGCATAGGATAGGTTCAACAGAATAAAACGCAACTAGGTGAAATTGCGAATAGCCAACCGCATATTTGCTTACTTCTCTGAGGGTTTTGGGGAATCCTCCGGTCCTACGGGGTCCATCGCGAACACCCCGTCGTCCTCTGAGCTGTCAGCGCGCAAGGCGCTGAGGGTCAGCGTCACCTCCTTGTCCCAGCTCTCTTTGGGAGGAGTGCAGGGGGCCGGCTTGCTGTAACGGCGGAAGATCGGCAGGTAAAGAGAAGAGAAAAGTCGACGGCCAAAGCCTATCACCATCTAAAACCAAAACCAAACACAGAAGAACATGAAAGGTAAAGAGCAAAATTAACCACAGACATCCATACATTTTCTACCATGCTTATCCTCATTTGGAGCTGAGATTCGAACCCTCAACCACAGAACTGTTCGACAGACGTGCTAACCACTCCGACATTTCTGCTGCCATTAACCAAATCAACAGTCTTATATGTTACAGTCTCTAACCAAATTACCTGGCAGAAGAAGGTCAAAGTCAGCATGGTTTCTGCAAAGAAAAGGTAAGCGCGTCTCTTCCACATGCGTTTCCTCACTGAGGGCAAAGCAAGAAGCTCGGGTACTGTCGGCCTGTCAGAAGGTTCTGGAGTCAGCATCATCTGCAGAACTTTCTGAAGGTCTGTTGAAAGCTCTGCACAAACAAATGGAGCAATGATTTATCTGGCATAAAAAGTTACAATCTGATTTTAAGACGTTTGACACTGATACAGTATAAGACTTGATTGATTTTTACATCCTACTGTGAGCGAAGAGACTAAAATGAAAACAAATACAAATAATCTGCTATTTATAAAATTTGCCTTAAAAAGTGAAACAAGGCCACAAGGATCTTATATTCGAAGTGTGGGAAATTGTTGGGTTGAGGGACACCATTTTAAGTTCTCAGCAGAACTACTACTTACTTCAGCAGAACTATGTTGAAGTGAGGAGCGGAGCTTCATTTAGTCAGGCCATAGCCCTGTCTAACAGAAAAGTAGTGCTTTGCCACCATGTTGTGGCACCTACAGGTAATTATAAACCTTTTTTTGGGGTGGGTGCATTCCATACAGAATTTAGCTAGTCACCACTATGATATGAATATGAACTTACCACTCGCGACCTCAGGGAGGCGCCCTTGTCTGAGTTGCTGCCAGCCCTCTCCACCATTGGGGACCTCTATATTGCACGCAAGCTCCAGAATGGAAACACCCAAACTAAAAGGGAACGAAAAGGTGATGTTAGGTATTCCACAATGTCACAAAAGTATGAGTATTCTTATTGATAGTATCTCTACCTGTAAACATCTGCAGCAGGGCCATACTCCCCCCGGAGGAGCTCAGGAGCCATGTACCTGGGATCTCCTCCGGGGTCATCTTCTCTCACTTTCTCTGAGCTGCTCTCTTTGAGCTCTAGCAGAAGCCCAAAGTCGCCCAGTTTGAGTCGCCCGGAGTCCGTCACCAGCACGTTGGCGGGCTTCAGGTCCAGATGGACGAAACTGCGAGAGTGCAGGTGGTCCAGCGCCGAGAGAAGGTCGCACAAGTACGACCATGCTGCACGCTCGTCTGTGTCGACCGGGGGGAGAATGCACACATCAACGGTGTCAAAATCTTACATCAATGTTTGTAAACAATAGGCGCCGGGGTATTTCCAGAGGACAGAACGCCAGTGATTAGCCCATTGATTAATGGAATAATCGGATAAAAATGGATTTTACAGTATTAAATAAAAATACCAACACACAATACAATAACAAAGTGCACGTGAGGTGCATGTTTTATTTTTGTGCACTTGGGGTCGCCACCCTCATGTTCTACACTGTAGTATCTGTAACTTTGAGTGTGAGGCTTTCAAAGATGGGGCCTTGCTTGAGTGACGGGTGCATCAGCGAATGAGAGTGTAGTTGGCTGTTGTCGGCTGGCTGTTAACTGGCTAACCGTTAACCAATCTGCGTGATGAGTAACAGGGCGTCGGTTGTATGTGCTTAATGGGTGGGGTTTTTTTGGACAATAACGTGCAATCATGCCAACTTACTTAACACGGAGTGGTGTGGTATGTGCAATGGTAACATTAGCCCGTGCGGAAAAATTATCCCTGCAAAGCTTTGAGGCAGGGATTCTGCGTCAACCTTTTTTTGTCATCGAATTACTCAATTTGTTTGATTAATCGGTTCAGCCTTTGGTATTGCTTTAGATTTTGTCCCCCGGAAGTACTTGTGATGTCATGGTGACAAAGTCTAAACGGTCCTTACCGTTGCCAGGAGACTGACTTTCTGCATGGAGCAGCAAACTGGTGTGACACAGTTCCGTCTGGATGTACAGCCGACCGCACTCTTCCCAGGCCGCGACCAAGTTGAGGATGTGAGGATGTGGGCAGACTCGCTCGTGGTTCTTAGCCTCCCTGACCTTGCGGTTCCTGTCACTGTTGCCCCTGTAGCGATGGAGCGAGCGTTTGACAGCATACAGGCGACCATCCTTGTTGCTTTGAACCTAGAAAACAGGAATGCAAAATGATGATGCCAGAGTAGGTGCAGAGTTTGATTTCCCTCTTGTTGCACATGTTGTGTGACGCTGTTGGTAGATGAGAGAGAGGAGCACGATTGAAGTCTCCATTGACCAGTATGAGGGTGCCGGGACTCTGAAATTTTAACCTGGCGTTAGCGTAGCAACCCAGTCCCAGGTGACCCCTGGTCATCAACTGTTGACGTTATACGTTAACTCTTTGCTAACGAGGATCCTCTCGTCAATTGTTGACTTCATCGTGATGTGTCAAATCTCTTTACGTGAAGATGAAAACTGCATTTTTAATTTAGCCGACTTTAGAGGTGCCACTGTATGTCACCCACTCCCACCACACTCACCTTGTAGACTTCTCCAAAAGAACCCCTTCCCAGCAGGCCCAGCGTAGTGAAGCACTGGTTAAAATAGGGCCTTTGCTTTTTGGGGTCGTACACAGATTCCAGAGGGGGCGACTGGCTGAGAGAACGAGACAGGGGTGTCCAGGGGGCCGTTTTCTGGAGGAAGAAGATGCGGCTCACAGAGAAAGACTCCTTGTACGGTGCCAGCGGTGGCAGAGAGTGGGACAGGTAATCGGGGGATGAGACGGAGGAGTTGGACGTGGACGAGGAGGAAAAAGGGTGTCGACGCTTTTTCAAGGAGAAGGACTGCTCTGCGTGGGCAAAGTGGGAAGGGAGCGGGAGCATGCTGGTGGTGACTGTGGTATCCACGCTTAGGGACATTGTGTGTCTTCAGCTCCTTTCTTTGCAGGCAATGACCTGTAACAGTAAGAGAACTATCAAACATCCCGGGAAACATCTGAAAAGAGCATTTTAGAACAATATAATGTGGACATTCTTTTTAAATTAGATCAGGAAAACAAAGATCAAACAAGGCAACACAGTCGAGGAGTGGCTCGAATGTCTGCCTCGCAGTTCTGAGATTTAGGTTTCGGGCATGCAAATTCCTTACAGGAGAAAGGCCGTAGCCAAGATTCCTTACCCCAAAACTCAAAAGTGTGAGTCATACGTGCTAACCACTAGCATACCGTGCTGCCCGGAACCAATCATAAATCAAACAAAAATAATAAAAAGGTACAATTTAAAGTGATTGATTAGCCAAGTGCATTTGACTTGATAATGAAGCATCCTGCCAGACAGGTTATTTAGGCGATGTCTACTGTAGACAGAAAGCAAGTTAGTGCTACTGGTATCACTTGTATTGATACAGTTAAACCTGGTATTGATACTAGTATCTGCAGGTCTACCGACCATCTCTAGTGTTTATAGGGCGTCAAACACTTGCGGATTACAAATAAAAGCAGTTCAACTGTAATAACCGATTCGACGGTGTTGAAAGAAACTCCCTAGTCACCAAATTGGTCAAATCAAGATCAAAGATGCTATGCAACAGACTTGCCTGCCTCTGCAGGGACACGACACTACTGTGATGCAGATATCGCTTCTGTTCTGTTGACGAAATCACTTCGAAAACAACAATTACAAAAATTAACTACGGTGTAAACTTGGGACTGAAAAATGCAGCAGAGGTGTTTGTTTGTAAAGTTAACCCTAGGTAGCTCGTTGAAGCACATTCAAGAAAAGTAAATATGTTAGGGTCCACGTAAAACATAAATTACTTCTTTAATTGTGTGTAAAAGTAATAAAATTGCATACTAACCATAATCCAGCATGAATATGAACACACAGAGGTGCCCACCCAGTCCTCCTCACTCAGTCGAGTTGTTGTGAAGTGACTTAGTCACGTTATCATAAATCCCACTCAAATTCTAGGCAGGACACGCCTTGCTGCAATATTATTGGCTGCAGTACACGGATTGCTGTAATTTAATTGGCTAATGCATCCAGGCCGGAACACATGCAGCAGCCAATCATATTGCTAGCGGGGCACGTCCTGCCTAAAACACAAGTGGGATTTGACGAAGTCAACATACGTAGCTAGCTCGCGCCAAATTCTTAAGAAACGTAGTGACGCGCATCGGTGGCTCGTGAATACCATTTGCTCATTTCACGTGCGCCATAGCCGTAAACTCGCGCATGCGCAGTGAGTCCGGGGCATCTGCTGCACTACTGGGCTTGTGTATCGGGCTAGCTAGCTGATCACTTGAGATGGTAAGTGGGTTATTATTATCACTTTTTTTGTGTCATATGGGTTTGTAGTTGGATCGCGGGGGGTTAACCTTCAGTGGTCAGTATCAAAAAGACGACGCTGTTGGCGATACAAAGGGCGAGTTAGGTCTTGAATAGCGATCTTATGCTAAGTTTGCTATGTTAGCTTCGGCTTCCCATCTACAAAGATAGCGAGGTAACTTAGCCCAGCTAACCTTGCGGGGGGGTGGGGGGGGGTGACGTAATTTGACTCGCGTTATCTACTTAGCCGGTGAAAATAGAGGCAAATAAAACGCCTTCACGCTGCCGTTGTCACAGATTGTGTTTGGAGTTGCTAATTACAAATCCCCAAAGATGTTTTTTTTTTTTTGCTTATGAGTGAGTTGCTTGTCAGCATTGAGCTCACGATTGAAAGCTATTGGATTAATGCCAGAAACTGTGGTACTTTCCGGAAATCGGATGAATTTCCTACTCTATTTATAATTGCAGTCCTGCGCAACACTCTCAAACGTGTTTGGCCCACTTAATTTGTTAACACAGAGAAATTGTAAACTTGTTTTTCCACAACATTCTCACCGGGATCAGAATAACTTTTCATAAAAATATACATTTACTATTGTGCTTGTAAATGTACATATTGTCGAAGAATGTGTAAAATATAAAAAATAAAAATATATTCTATACTGATGCTAACTATTTTCAAATAATTTATTAAGCAAGTAGCTTCTTCAAAATGAGATAAATTTGGGATTACTTTTTTTTTTTGCATCAATATAAACGTAAGGCAGATGTTAGGGTCACTTTTAATGGCCGTTTTCTATCACTGTCATCTTCAAAATCAAACTCTTTTTAACTTATTTGCCCTCAATACAGGATGTGTTCTTAATGATCCGGCGTCAAAAGACCACCATCTTCACCGATGCCAAGGAGTCCACCACAGTCTATGAACTAAAGCGCATAGTCGAGGGAATTCTAAAGAGACCACCCGAGGACCAGCGGCTCTACAAAGTGAATTGGATGCCTTTCCTAATCCCCTTCTTAAAATAACACATTTTCAAGCCTTGAAAGAATTCTGTGACTGATTCCGCTATGACTTGACAGGACGATCAGTTGCTAGAGGACATCAAAACTCTGGGTGACAGCGGATTCACCAACCAGACCGCCAGACCACAGGCACCGGCTACAGTTGGGCTGGCTTTCCGAATCAGTGGTATGTGTACAAGGAGAAAAGTCCAAAGAATCTTGTAGTGAAATGTGAAAGTCAGTCCGACAGCTGAAAATACTCGAGAAATTTATTGATATGCTAACTTCACCAGCTCACGGGACCCCACTCCATTCGTTTTCCACCGACCTGTAGTAGTGGCTGTTTATGAAATGTTTCAATATTTGCAACAACATTAAAAAAAATAAAAATAAATTATTATTTATGTATTGTTCCTCACCACGCTCTGCTCTCTTCCTGTTTAGTTTCAATTCCTGCAACCCATTTTGGCAGAAAACTATCAAGGCCTGAAATGATGGTCAACTTTGTGCTTATTGGTTTGCCTTAAAAAAAAAAAAAAAAATCCAATTGAAACTACTTTAAATATTCATGATTGTTATTAACTGTTATTCATGTCTATAGATAAGTAAACCAAATTCTATTTTATTATAAAAAGAAGTTTCACAGAAGTCAAAGCAAACAAATCTCAGCAAACTCCCAAGTTGGGTCCATTGTGTCTCCGGGCACCAGCGTACAGTACGTGTGGTTGTAAACGCTTCGCTCTCCTGTGCCCCCAACCCCCAGATGAGATGTTTGAGCAGCTGCACATCGAGGCCTTCTCCAGCCCCCCAGAGCTCCCCGATGTGATGAAGCCTCAGGACTCCGGTAGCACTGCCAGTGAACAGGCCGTGCAGTGATGCGCGCCCCCCCCCCCCCCCCCCCCCCCCCCCCCCCTCCGCCAGGCGACGCAATTGTGGAAGTAGGGTGTGGTTGGGGCTGTGTGGATTAACTGCAGTGAAGAAGTAGTGGGGTGGAGGATCTGTAGTGTCATTTCAGTTGATGAACGAGGACATTCTGGGTAACCGTGCCCGTCCGTGTTACCTTCATGCTATCATTGCTGCACCCCCCCTTCCCTCCCAATTGGCTTCACGTGTCAAGTTTTTAGGTAAATATGATTTCCACTTGGGTTCTGCTACTTGGTTTGGAAAGTGCGAATGTGTTTGTGTGCGTGTGTTTGACTTATTGTAATTATTTTCATTCATATTTTTTTTTTTGCAAAAAGTGAAGGTGTAGTAAAGTCCTTTTTAGAAGTAACCTGCATGGGTGATGAGTGTGGTGTGTACATGGGCAAACTGCATGACCCGAGGGCTTTAATCTTCACACAAACAGATGAACCTCGTTCTTGTTTCCTTATGTTATGTTCGTCTGATTTCTTGCGTCCCATGAGGAAAAATTTTTTTGTTGGCGGTTATTGTCATCTTTTTTTGTGTGCGTGTGTCATCACTGTGTCACTTCTTTGTACACGTTTCATTTCCTGAGACCAAAGGCGGGCACCTCTCGGACACCAGAGAAAAGTTCTTTTCGGAGATTCGTGCCACAAACTTTTGGAAAATCGTTACGTCACACGTCATCCCTTTTCCGGCACCTTTCCCCACAAAAATACTCTGTAACTGTGAGCTTGCTTAATTAAAGGTTTTCAATTTTTGTTTTTTACACTTTTGTCTTTATTTTTCCTGAAGGAACACTGTCAAATGTCTATACAAAGAGATCTGTGATAGAATTGTATCTGTTGTACAGCGCTTGTCCTCATTAGCGTCCTGGGAGAGCTGCCGCCTTTCCCAGAAGACATGGGGTCCACCTTAAGAGTCTAAAATGAACCTAGAATATGTTTTTGGAATATGGGAGGAAGCCAGAGTACCAAGCGAAAACTAAACCAAGCATGGGGAGAGCACGCAAACTCCACGCAGGATGCAACATTTCTGCCCCGAACCTTAGAACTGTGAGGCAGTCATGCTTACCACTAGTGGACTATGCTACCTTTATCTGTAAATGTAAGGAAAAGGTCATGGTTTCGTTAACTTCTCGAATAGAGAACCAACAATTGTCGTTACGCTTGTGCTCCGTTCTCGGCAACAGTGGGAGGAAAATCTTTAATGGGCTATTTCTCTTTTCATAAAGTTCAGTCCAGGCTAAACAGGACACTTTTGTCTTGCTAGTATTTATAAAAAAAAAAAAAAAAGTAAACCGCTTGAACTGGAATGAAATAAAAAAGCGCTATTGGAGTATTACTTGATCAAAAAGGATTTGATACAATAAACCATGAAATATTCATCGCTAAATTAGAACAATTTGTATATATAGGGTGAAGAGTTACTTAAAAAACGGGAAGCAATTTGTAAGAATGGGTGAATATCAATCAGCGTTCCTGGACATGGTGTGTGGGGTGCCACAAGGGTCAGTGCTGTGTCCGAACTGTATTTATCATGTACATCAAGACATCAGAATTACTCCATCTTATTTGCGGATGACCCAAATGCATTTAGGGAAGGTGAAAATTTACAGTAACTGTTGGATAGTATTACATAAGAATTCATCAAAATCAAAAACAGACAGAAATGAGCTGTCATTACATTTGACCAAGTCGAAAGTTATGGTATTTGGTAACAAAAAAATAATACTAAATCTACTTCGGGTTCAGATTAAGGGATTGCTTTCAAAAAGGTGCGCTAAATCAAATTTCTTGGGTGATAATACATGACAAAATCTGCTGACGTCACATAAAACACGTAGGATAAGTCACTCTGCACTCTTATAGTAAAGAGTTCACTACATCCACTCTTCATACCGCAAATAAAAAGAGTTTTCATAATAGTTCATGCGGTAGCTATTTTGAACACACGCAATCAAGTATTTGTAAAGTCTGGGAAAAAAATGAGTGGAAAACTTTATTTGGTATAGTCGATATGTACGTTGGTCATCAAAAATGGGGGGGGGGGGGGGCTGTTTTAGGGGGTGCTCGAGCTATTTGCTATTTTAAATTTAAATGGAATCACTGATACTAAATAGTTGCATTTTATCTTAGGACATGTATAATTTACAAGTGCACGTTTCTGTAATTTGCACAAGGTGGACGTCCGACTTGAACCCCTTCATTACGTCACGTGAAGACATAAATGGACGTTTTTCCTGACACCAGTTGACTTTGCGGAGCTCGCATGCTCCACAGCCACGAACACTCCGGGAATGTCGAGCTCCAGTCGGCGCAGTGACGTCATGTGTCCAGAGAATGTGGGCTGGGAACCGCATTTCTTTTCTTTTTTTCTTTTCCCCTCCTCCTCCTCCCTGCGAGGAGGGCATTACACAGGAAGAGGGAAGGAGTCAGGGGGTGGAAAAAAAAAAAAAAAAGACGGGACGCCCTCCTTCTCTTCCTCCTGTGTGGGCGAATAACGGTGCATGAGAAGTTATTGCAGCCAGACAATAGCGCCAGTCCGTATTACACACACGCACACGCGCGCACACGTGCACGCACACACAGGATCCAAGCTGGGGTGTTCCACCATGGAGGATTTGGGTAAGTAGTGAGTGTGTGTTGCTCTTTTAAAGCTGCATCAGTCCTGCAGGAAATCATCTCTCTGCTGATTCTGGTTGCCTGTTTTTGTTGTTGTTGTTTGTTTGTTTGTTTGTTTGTTTGTTTTCTTCCACACCTTCCATGTAAGACAGCAATGTTGTGTATATACCTTCAGAAAGTTGAGAGTCCAATGATGGCTTGTGCTCACTCTCATCCAGGCAGTCTTCTTTGTCTTGCGGAGAACCGGGAACGCGCAACGCTCTGACTGCAGCGAATTCCCGGTTAATGACATTACGATGGATTTGTTCATTCATATCAGCAAGTTTGGCCACAGAACGAGAAAGCTCTAAACTGATCAAATCTTCTTTTCGAAAAGCCACAAGACACTTCCTCTTGTTCCCGAAAAAGCATAATGAGAAGGACGGTGCCCTCGAATAGCCCAAGGCCATGCTCCTACTTCCCCTGACAAAAAAACCCCCACGAAGCTCTATGAGAAGAAGATTAGGCCTTTTTATTATTGTTTTTGCATTATTCTTCCCTGTGCGTCCGCTTTTCGATGCAGCCAAGCAAAACTGAGCACATCTGGATTAGATTGGCCACTCCGACTGGCTCATAGTGGCCATGTTTGGTCCACTTTATGCTCTTTCCCCCCAAATATGTACCGTAGTAAGTTAATGTGTCGAGAGAGGAAGCTTGTCGGAGCGGCCAAGATAAACAATTTGGACGGGCGCGCTCTAAATATGGGCATAATTCCCTTTGGGAGAATTTCACCTCCTTATATGAGCAGACTGAATGTGTGGAGAAAGTGGTGGGGGAGTTGTAGATTATGCGCATGATCCTCGACACACACTCGTATACCAGGATTGTGAATCATCCCGGACAGATGGAGGAAGACCGTTTGGATTGATTTATTTGTATTTTTTTTACATTTAAAATTAGGGATGGACCGATTACCGGCCGGGCCTGATTATCGGCCGGGCCGGTTATCGGCGCTGATATTCAGCATTTTCGCGCATATCGGCATCCGCCTTTTTAAAAAATGAGATCAATTTAAAACTGGTAAAGCGGGCAGAATTATTATTATTATTTTTCTTCAATCTGACTTGACAGCCAGTGTGTGGCCGCTTTAGAGCGCCTCGTTGTCACGGCGTGCAAAAACCCCCGCGACCACCAGGTTTGATATACTGTATTCCAACCACCAGAGGTTTTAAGTGGATCTATTTTTGCAGCTCAAGCGTGTAGTTATGCGTACACATAAGAAAGATGATAGACAAAGAAGCATCTTTTTTTTTCCAGGTCCTAGAAGTGGTATTTGATTGACAGTTGAGTGGGGCGTGGTTTCAGCGCATTCAGCGGACACGCCCAGAGCATTCGAGAAGCAAGAAATCATTTTATATACTTGCAAAAAAAAAAAATTTTTATCATTAAAATTTGCCAGGGTCGCTAACAACACTCTTCTATGTGGTTTGCCAAATTTAGAAGCACATTTATTTTCATTTTACTCGGACATTCAAATGTTTATTATCGAGGTTGCAATGGTCTGCCTCATGATGCGAGCGGTTTCGAATATTTTGACCCAAAAGACGAGATTCAAGATTTTCAGCTAAATTAGAATTGTAATTCCTCCCCGGGGTCCAAAATTTATTGACGACCGTTATGACTGTAAAAATCATATAACTGTATCATCACTTCATCAAAATATTACTCATAGACAGTTGCCCCTGCATTTCATTGTTGTTATACATGTTTCAACAACCAATTCAATTTGAAATTAGAAGTCATGGAACGTAGTGAAAACCAATCATATACAACTATTGAGCAATTTCTATTCAGACGCGACTACTGATGTTCCTCCCTATAAAGTGGAGAGCGACATTTTTTTATGGTGACTTTAAACGTTAAAGAACAGTAATTCAAACCAGTGAGCTTGTAATGAATCATTAGTACACAGGCAAGTGGATGATGTCATGCAGCTGCGAAGCTCACAGTGGAGTGGAGGGTGGGGGGGGGGGTGTAGCATGGAATAAGAAATTGACTGCCAAATGCTCTTCGTCCTCCGCATCATTTCCATGCTAGCGTGTCTGGACTGTTAAAAATATTTTCGAGGCCTTAAAAGTGCTGCACAGTGTTTGTTACGAGGTTGTGAAGCTGTCTCGTTTCTCCTCAGGAGTGCCTGAGCCACTTAACTACCCTCTCAGTCCTCGTATTGTTGTCTTTGGTACGTAACTGTCTGTGCATGTGCTTCTTCTTCTACTTCCTGTCTGGAACATGCTGCATGTGTTTCAAATGTTCTATTTATCTGTCCATATAATTGAGCTTATCACCATGACGTGGCTTTACAAAAGTTGTGAAACGGTCTATACAGATTCAATAGAGTCCGTCTCTTCCGCGCAGACGCCCTCCTCGCTGATTTGGAGAACACCGGCTCCCCTCTCGCCCGTTGCCCGGTCCTCCTAACATCAGATCCGCCAATACACGCCGATCCGGCCGAGCAGGACCCTGCCGAGGCCCGGCCGCCGCCACCCGCCTACACCCCGCAGCAGGTACTGAAGCCCACTGAAGTGATGTAACATTACAGCATAACTGAATGTAACATGACCTAGCGTAACATAAGGTAGCATAACGTAATGTGAAGAGGCACAGAGCTGATCCCTGATGCACTCCCACCTCGACCTCAAACTCTTCTGTCACACCTACAGCACGCCCCACCACTGTTCCGCCGTCAAATGATGATTTATTATTATTATTATTTACACTGCTCCGCTCTGGGAATATCTTGTTGTCGCAGACAGTTTCCGCCGCCATGAAGACCTCCCAAAATTCCAACCCAGACAAACTGTACAGGTAATCAAACTTTGTTTCCCCTCTCCAACTGTCATGTGTGTGTTCATCATTGTGCACTCCACTCATGCGCTCCCTTCTCGTGTTATCCGTCTTACAGCACAGTGTGTAAATCCCGCTCTCCCCGCTCAGCTGATCCTCCTCCTCCCCCTCCTCCTCCAGCCTTCTCCTCCTCATCACTACTCGGAGGAGGTCTGAGTGAACTGGACCATCTGCTGCAGGAGCTGAACGCCACGCAGTTCAACATCACAGGTCACTTTGTTTGTTTTAGTTTCTGTTTGTGTGCTGCTATGAAAAGCTGTTTGAGCATTTATTCAATTATATCCCTGATATGCATCTTACTAGTATGCTCTTTGTCACTCACTAGTAAGATAATTCATTACACTAGTAGAAAGACCGTGTCTTACCGGCAAAGTGTTTTTTTTTTGCGCTACTGTATGATATTTCTGCACAAGTGCATTTATGATACATGCCTACTACTTGGGCCTCACAGTGTTACGAGTGCAGCACAGTCGTTTACTGTTTACTGTTTTTTAGTTTGTTCATAATCACGTGTTGTGCGTCTTTCAGATGAGATCCTGGCCCAGTTTCCCACTTCTAAAGATGACAAAATAAAAGATAAGGACTACACCGTTTCCAAGTAACAACAAATTCCTCCAATTTTTTTCCCCACCTGAATGAATGTACTGTAGACAATCCTGCCCGAGGAGTTGCCAAGGCTACAGAAGTTACTGTTTTCCGTTTGTGTACTTTGTCTCAGCTCCGCAAAACCTTCAGCGACATCCGCCACGCTGGAGTTGGACAAACTCATGGCGTCTCTCTCCGACTTCCGTGTTCAAAGCACAGTAAGTAGTGACACGAAAAATAAAGGTGAAACTCTGCGATATCGAAAGATCATATAATTTTGCCAGTATAGTTGTTTCCCCTCCACACACTTTCAACACACACACTTTCATTTAAACTCACTAAAACACCATTTTAAAGCATTTCTTCCAAACCTTACACTCTAATTTCGTCCAACTTAAGTCTTCTAGCTTAATGCTAACATATCATGCGAAACGCCATTGACGGGCTAACAGAAATGAGCATATACGTTACAGGGATTATAAACCTTCAAACAACTGCTGCTTGAACACACATGGAGCAGCATCGCATCCGACAAGAGAATTCAACTTTAGAACTCGACATATTAGTTCAATGGAAAAACAGATGTACTTTGTTCGCTCCAGCCGGCTGTGGCTGTCAGTCCGGTGATTACGACAACAACAGCAACAACGGCAGCAATAACACCGCAGCAGCAGCAGCCGGTCTCTCCACGAGCTTCATCGGGCGGCTCGTTGGACAGCATGCTGGGGCTCCTCCAATCGGACTTGAGCCGACAAGGGGTTCAAACATCCTCCAAAGGAAACTGTTCAGCCTGTCAGAAACCGGTCGTGGGACAGGTGAGTTGACGGTCGGGTCCAAGAGCCTCGTCCAAGTTGATTTCTACAACGCTCTATCACAAAAGGGTCTGAAAGGGGGAAGAGAAGCGGCAGTAAAACAGACCAAAATCCAGACGTTAGGGGGACTGGAAACTAGTTGCAACACAACACATTCATTTTGTGACTGTTCCCATCGTGCAGGTGGTGACGGCCCTGGGCAAGGTGTGGCACCCCGAGCACTTTGTGTGCACAGAATGCGAAACAGAGTTGGGCAGCCGCAACTTCTTCGAGAAGGACGGGCGGCCGTACTGCGAGTCCGACTACTTCGCGCTCTTTTCCCCTCACTGCGCGCACTGCAACAAGCCCATACTAAATGTAAGAGGCCGCTTTGTCGTATTCTGCATAACCTTTCCAGTTATGAGCGGCCTTTATAGACCTTGTTACCATGGCGCCGCACATACTTCCAGGCGGCGACAGCCCCCAACCACCCTAACTCGAACCGTTAATCAAAAAAGATCTTTGTTTATCCATCGTCCCGCTTCGCGGTAGTCACTCGCTTTCTGGTGCCAGATGTGTACAAACATGATGAAAAGGTCTACAGATATGTTTTATCTCTCATTCAGAAAATGGTGACGGCCTTGGACAAGAACTGGCACCCCGAGTGTTTCTGCTGCGTCAAGTGCGGCCGCACGTTTGGCGAGGAAGGTAAAACAGCAGAGGTGGCACAAAGTCAATTTGTGTAAAAAAAAACAACAACAACAACAAACAAACAAACAACGGAATAAAAGTATTGTATTTTGAAGTAAAAAAAAAAACAAAGTACAGATTATGATATGTACTACCGGTAAGTACGAAAATAGAAATGAATTATTTTCCTGTGAATGCTATACAATATCTGATTTGATAGCTAGCTCGTGTTGGCTTTTGTTCTGACAAGCAAAATACAAGAACAAGGAGAAAAACAAAAAGAAAGTAATGAAATGATTGATATTTCATTTTCCATACCGCTTATCCTGATTAGGGTCGCGGGCGTGTTGGAGCCTATCCCAATATTGAAATATGATTGGAAATGAGCTTCAATCAAACATTTGCTTGATTGACTTGATTGGAAATAATTACTCTTGATTAGATTTCACTTGTTTGCAGTGTGCCACACCTGAATCAAACATCACACCGGCATCACGTAGAGCACGATGCGATGTCGTTTTCATCGCTTTCCCCCGCATCCAACCGTGGCAACGTTCTTGTTCTCAGGCTTCCACGACCGCGAGGGCCAGCAGTACTGCCAGCAGTGCTTCCTGACTTTGTTCGCCTCTCGCTGTCAGGGCTGCAGCCAGCCCATCCTGGAAAACTACATCTCAGCCCTCAACTCTCTGTGGCACCCACAGTGTTTCGTATGCAGGGTGAGTGTGCCATGCGCGGTGGGTACTCACAAAACGTGAGGGATTTCGGGTGAAATTTCCGGATGGACCTCAAATGAGGTATCCTAGAGGCATCCTTAAAGTCATTTAGGAGCTATAAATGCCTGTCCCTGTTTTTCAAGAGATTGCGTCTCACAAAGCGAAACTTCTTCTCGGTCACGCAGGAGTGTTACAGCCCCTTCGTCAACGGCAGCTTCTTCGAGCACGAGGGCAAGCCGCTGTGCGAGGCCCACTACCATCAGTCGCGGGGCAGCGTGTGCCAGGCGTGCCAGCAGCCCATCCTGGGTCGCTGCGTCACCGCCATGGGGGCCAAGTTCCACCCCCACCACCTGGTGTGCCACTTCTGCCTGAAGCCGTTGAGCAAAGGCTGCTTCAAGGAGCAGGAGAACAAGCCCTACTGCCACCCGTGCTTCATCAAGCTCTTCGGCTGAGGATACGGACGACCTCCTCCTCCTCCCTTGTTGTTTTATTTGTATTTTTTTATTTCATACTACGGCAATGAGGGTGGAGCTGGTCTCTTTCTTGTTTTTTTTTTTAAAAGGGTACAGTGAACCCCTGCTAATCACATGGGATCGGGAACGAGCCTCGATTGAATGACATCCCCCAAAAGGGTTGATAATTTCCCATGAATGCCATAAAATGGTGGCAAAACACGAAGCTCCGCAATTCACTTCAACATTGTTCCATGGCACCAAGATGCCATCAAAGCACTACATGAAGGTCCTCATCTTGCTTCAACATCGTTCTTTGGCAACAAGAGGGCGCCAATGCACTACATGAAGTGCCTCAATTCACTTCAACCTAGTTCCTTGTCACCAAGATGCCACAAGATGGCAGCCGTGCACTACATAAAGATCCTCAACTCGCTTCAACGTCATTTCTTGGCATCAAGAGGCCAAAAGGTGACGCCAGAGCAATACTTTTATATTTGACAGTGCTTTGGCCCAACCACAAAAAAGTCTGTAAATATGCAAGGGAACACTGTACTGAATTAAAAAGAACTCGGAATAGTTTTCTATTTGCAAAAAAAAAGGGGACATACAACTGAAAGAAGTACTTAGTATTAATAAGACCAGGGGTGGGCAACATATGGCTCGGGGCGCTCCGTTCTTTAATTCGCCCCACCAAGCATTTCCATGAACAAGAGTCCTATAATCATTTTTGGATTCATTTAGTTATTTTTCCCCCTGATTTTGGTTAATTAAGATATATTTATTTCTTTTTTTTTTATTCCTTAATATCATGAAATGATTATCGAATTAATTTATGGGTAATTATTTTACAAAATATGCAAACATACAGTAGTATGTACATTTATTTTGAATCTATTTTACACATAAATATTATGAATTTACAAACAATTTAAAAATAGCAATGAATTCATGTTTTTTTTTTTGGGGGGGGGGGAATAAGCTATTTTACATATAGCATTGTACATTTTTATTCCCCCCCACCTCATCTACAAATGATCTGACCCATCTGTCCATTTTAAAAATCATATGTGGCCCTTGAGCACAATAATTTGCCCACCCCTGATTTTAATCGGCTTAAAATAAAAGAATTTAAAAATGTTTTTTACATGCTTGGCTGTTTTACGTAACGTGCTGATTCCAATGGCTTTTTCTACCAAAGATAGACAACAATAAATATATTGGAGGATTGTTTTAGGCTGCAGACCAAATAAATGCCTGCACGTATTTTTATGTTTTATATTGTCCGCTACCGCTACATATATGTTGAATAGGACCAATTAAGCTGTCACACGCTAAATATCGGTTTACATTATTGTTTCACAAATACTGTATGCACTTTGCCAAAAACTCTTCCAAAGAATAATAAATAAAAAAAACACACATTTTCACAATGTTTCATTTCTGCTTTTCATTTTTGCACTGCTTTATTTGAAGTATGACGTGATAACACTGTGCAAAATGTTAGGTACATTTGCACCATACAATGTGATACAGGATATCTAAACATTATTTTGCCTTTACAAAGATGATGATGCTCTCTTTTGATTGCCAATGTCAGAGAAGTGTTACTTTACAATATGTTAAGTGTTGCATTTGTACTACGCAAGGAATTCGTCATGTAGAAAGGTGTATATCTCATATTTTGGTTCCATGAGAAGGACAAAAATCTCAATATGATACAGTTAAGTTTACCCCACTGGGAACTGGAGTCACAGTAATGAATAACTGTAAGAATGCATGTAACGCTAACTTTAACCACCAGATGTCACCAGTCCCCTATTGAAATTGTAGGGGACAAGAAAAAAAAAAAAAAAAAAAACATGCTCCGCATGTACGTGATGACGTATGCACGTTCCCTCACGCCCAGGTGAGTTCAATTAAACAGTAATAAGATAAAACGAGTCCCCAACAGCGGGTCAGCGTGGACAACATTGACCGTGGGCCGTCAGCTTTAAGGAGACCTTGAAAATATAATAATAATACACCATGAGTGATTCAGAGCATACGGAAGTAAGTGAAGACTATTTAAGGTAATTTTCTAATCAGAGTTAGCTAACGAGGATGTTGTCTCACGTTGGTTTAAGTTGATAATTCATGTTGGCAATTGTTTATTGGAGTAGAGTGACTTGTATTTGGTCGCTGGGCTTTCAGTGGGGACTTATTATACCTCTTAATACTACCACTATCACGTTAGCAATACTATAAAACTATAGCTGCACGCCACTGTGTCACCAAAGTCATCTGCAGCTGTTTTAAAATCAATATTTGTCTAATAACAGGTCAACCTTAGTTGTTAGTTTGGAAGTGTTACGTATAAATGTGTTCAGAATGCTACAGACAGGTTTTGCTAGGTGAAGTTGACTGTAACGAGAGTTTCACAATTCAACCAATCACAAGATGGAGAAATGCTGACGTCATGGCCGTCCCTGGTTGCTTGTATCGCAAATCATCTTTCCCCGTTGAAATTAATGGAAGTGCAATTAATTTGTTCCAGGAAAAAAGCCCCAAATTGGACTTATTATTGTCCAACACAATTTGATCTCCACAGAACCTGTAAACAAGGAAAATGTGAGCACAAAACACAAGTGCACCTAATGTATTGTCTGTTGTTCTTTGTGGGATCTAATGATAGATTTTGATCAAGTGATCAGTAATTGTTTGTCTGCCATGTTGGCGGTTGGATTCTCTTGACAAAAACTCAATAAACACTGGAACAAAATGATGTCGAGCAGCCAACTGTGTTAAACCCCATTGTTTCATCCAGGTGGCTGAAGAAGTCGAGGAGTCCCAGCAGCTTCAGTGGCCTGAAAATGGAGACGAGTGGAGTGAAGGGGAGGCCGACACCAGCATGGACTGTGGGCTCCTGCAGGCCATGGCGGAGGAGGACGAGGAAATCGACGTCCACAATGAGGAGACTTTCGGCATGGGTGTGTTGAAGTGTTTTTTTTTTTTTTGCAAAACAATAATAATAAGAAAAACATTAGGCAGCATGGTAGACTAGTGGTTAACTATCTACAATGACTTGGCCTGGTTTAAGAATCAAATGTGGACCTTGAGTGCAAAGGTCTGCCTAGAACAATAACATAATTCTAATAATCCATGTTGATTGATTTAAAGTGGAGGTGATGCACATAACCTCTTATGGTAAAAATACATTTAGTATACTTATTGCTGACTGTTTTCATAGAAACATTTGTAAAAGCACATTGACAAAGTACCAAATTCTACTGATTGTGAATGCTGTGTTTGCTCATGTCAGATGTCGATTCACAAATGACCCCAAACTGGCCCGGCGGCGACCTCCTCGAATTTGGCGAGCCGCCGCCTCGGCCCCCCACGCCGCCGCCAGACCGCAAACATCCATCGCCTCAGAACTCACCTTCTCCTCCCAGGCGGGCTGCCCAGTACGTGCAGCGAAGCAGAGGGAGAGGGCAGAGGAGAGGGACGGGCAGGGGTCACATCTTCGAAGACCCCGCCGTGATGAGGATAGTGGAGGGTCGGCCAAGCCTAAAGGTGATTTGTTTATATTTTGGACATTTTGGCAACTCATCCCTTTATTTTATTTCTAAACTTCAGAGTCTGGATAGCGCAATAGTGGACTGTGGGAAGGTCCTGTTTCACCGTACTTTTGAGGATGTAAGTACTTTTTTTATTTTTATTTTATTTTTTCTCTTCTTCTGGTTATTTTCTGTTACATATATTTTTGGGGGGGATTCTTTCATTTTGTTCCTGCAGTGGGTGGAACCATCGTACCGAAAGACCAGAAGAGTCTCTGGATCAATACTTCAGGTGCAGACGACAGAAGTCTCAGCGTCTCAAGATTTACGGCCTTATCCTATCCGGTTCTGTGTCTTAGGACAGCGCTATAGTGTGTGTGATTGAAGGCCACAGGGGCCGAGGCCATCAGCTGACCTCCAACTTCCTGGATCCTGCCGTCTCCTTCAGGGGCAGGAGAGGGGGGGAACCGAGGGGGCCCTACTCAAGGCGGCAGTTTGTCCCGAGAGGCCCCTCGCAGGTGGAGAATTCCTTTTTGTCAATGCACCTAAAATCAATGGCTTGACACTTTTGGGAACTAGAGTTGACCACTTTTGTTTTTTTTTCTAATTACAGTATCATTTATGATGGGAGTTGGTTTCCTCAAAAAAGAAAAAATATCTAAAGTAATGTGGGTTAGAAGTGACCAGTCTTTCAGCCACCCTCACCCCCCCCGCTTTGGCTTGTGATCAGAAATTTGGGATACAAGCACTGTATGGCCGCAATGAACTCAATTCAGATCACTTCACAACAAGCAGCGGTTTTCATCCAAAAAGAGGCTTCAAGTGATTTAATGCCACTCCCATTTGAGGTTTACAGTCAAACTCAACATAAAACAAACCTTGTATTTAACAACCGCATACATCTGCTATCTTAATGCTAACACGTAATGGGAAACACCATAGACGGGATAATCAATAGCATCTATGTGGCTCTCTAATAGGAAACGGATATTTGAACACAAATGGTGCAATAACACAGAAACAATATAACACAGGCATATATTCTTTATCCTCTGTGGAATAATGGTCACTGCCAGTTACAGAGTCACTTGCTATAGTTGACTCAAATTTGTCTGCATGACTGGATTATACCACCACCCAGTGGCCAAATTCTGCACTCCAGAGAGAGCCCCCATTGAATGAATCATAATGCACAGTTTAATTCTTTATATTGTTTATTCCTATTTATATAAAGTTCAATATTACAGACTGCTATTTTCCTTAGTTTTTTGGGGCGGGTGGAAGGGATTAGTGACTGTTACCGTTCATTTCAATAGGGAAAGATGATTTGAGATAGTGGTTTGAATTACAAGTGAGGTCACTGAATGCATACTAAAATCACCTGTTTAATCATAAATGTACTTTGTGTGAAATCTGGGCCTGTTTGGGTGAATCCAAAACTAATATTTGTAGTTAATAACTGGTGGAAGAAAGCGAAATCTTTATTAGTCACTATACATCATGGATAGATGAACAAAGATGCATTATTTGTTGTAAATTTTTGGAGCCGATTAAGTGAAATTTGACAGTTTAATGATCATTTACAGTTTTGAACGAGCTTGTCAGCTTCTTGTTTCTGTTTAGGTGCCCATGATGCCAGGTCCTCCTTTCTGTCGTCAGCCGCTAACCCAGAGGCAGCACTACAATCAGGTGTCCACTCAGATTCCGTTTGGAAATGTTATTTTATTTATTTATTTTTTTTTTTTTTGGGCCCCATTTCACAAACTCTATTTTATTTTGCCGATCAGACGGGGGGATTCGGGTATCCTACAAACCGGCCGTGCCCATCCACCCCCCAACCGCTCACCCCCAAACTGATGCAGCTTCGATTTGGCCCCAACTCGCCGAGGCCGTCCCCCTTTTACAGCCCCTCATCTAATCCGGTACAACAATTCAGGTTTGTGCACTTAAATTAGGTTGGGAACAACTGTACTTGAATAATAATTCATTTAAAATATATTTCTGATAAGTGTTGACTAAAAATGTTGCAAAAGTACTTCAAAAACAAACTGTTCATAAAGATGAAATTCGAATGTATTGAACTTTAAAGTCAAATAGCACTGAACTGTACTTGGAGTGATTCTTTCACAAACCACTTCGAGAATCACTGCATTTATCTATTAAATCTCTCATGAGTTTGTTTTTAAGATTCAGTTAAGCAAATGGCTGTATAATTTGCAGATACCCAGGTCCAGTCACTCAGCTCCACCCGCAGCATAAGCGCTTACTTAACCAAAAACAGTGTCTATTCCACAGGTGGGTAGTCATCTTTGTTTAAAGCTGGCATAGGATTGTGGCCGTTCGTTTATTGCATGTAATTACACACCTTTGTAGGAAACTGGATGATTGGGATCCTTACTGTAATCTGATGACAGCCAAGGAGAAGGAATGGATCATCCGGCTCCAGATGATCCAGCTACAAAGCGAGAATCCGTACCTTGAGGATTACTACTATCAGGTATAGGAAGTGAGACACTGCTTTTACAGTCATTTTTATTCATATTTGTATGTGCTGAATGGTGTTTTAGGAGTACTACAGGCGAGTGGAAGCAAAGATGGCAGAGGAGGAGCTGGGCATCAGGAGCAAGAGGGAGCCCCTCAAGCTCACGACGCCTTACATCACAAAAACGGACGCATACACACCAGGTTGTCGTCTTGATCGTTTGATGACCACAATGCTGCAATTTATAGTGCCTCGGATTAACCCCAAAATTAAGTTCAGATGTTCTAGTAGGCTTTCCTCCCCCCCTGTCTCGCAGTGGTGCACATTGAAGGCTCCCTGGGTCAAGTGGCGGTGTCCACTTGTTACTCTCCTCGGCGCGCCATCGGTGCCGTTCACGCGGTCCAAGCCCAGGGTCCACTCGAGGTGGCTTTTTTAAAAAAATAATTATTTAAATTTTTTTTGTCACCAATATCTTAAGATGATCAGTTGCCCTTGCCCCTCCCTTCCCTGACTGCCACTTAACTGCCACAACTGCAGGAGCAAAAAGACACAAGACGGCAGCGATTAGAGCTTCTGAGCGAGATTGAAAAGGTGCGACGGAGGACCTGCCTTTTATCGTTTTTTTTCTTATCCTCCTCCACTTTGAGCTCTCTTCTTCCCTGCAGCTGTTTATGGTTCTGTTGGAGGTGGAAGAGACGGATAGGACGAAAACCGCAGTCTTGTCCGAGCCTGAGGAGAGGAGGTTGACGGAGAAGACCCAGAGGAAAGTGGAGCACATTTACTCCAAAATGCAGAACCATGACGTCCTGTGAGTTACTGCTGTGACCATGTTGTAAAGACTGCATCTGGAAAGTAAATTGCAGCGCTTCACTTTTCCCCCCACGTTTTTCATTTTTTGCAGTATTTATTCCACAATGGAATAAATACTTTTCACTCTCACACGCTTGACTTTTTCTTCATTTTTGTAAACTTTGCTATAATTCGATTGTTTATTGATACTGTACTTCATTTTTTTCCCTCACAATTTAGAGATTCAGGAGGAGAGTTTCTTCCTTTCCTGGTGGTCTCAAAGGGCAAAAAGCTTCTTGCCCGCCTCTTGCCATTCTTGAAGCATGATTCCGCCATCAAGATCCTGAGGATTGTCACGGCCAACCTTCCAACGCTGATGAGCAGAGACACAGACGAGGTAGTCCGGGTTGACAGTATTTTCCTCATTTGTAAACATTTCAAAGTTGGTTGTTGACCTGTGTTTGTATTTAGAACCTTCCCGTGCTCTACCCTCCTCTTCGAAATGTGATTGGAGGCCTGACCTTCAGTCAGCTGATCGTGATCCTCAGAGTTCTGACCTCATCAGAGACTCTGTCGACGAATGAGTGTCTCTCACTGGCATGCCAGAACAAGGTCTATAATTATTTGTGTGAATGTTGACAGCTGAGAATTAGCATTGTGTGGATGCCTGTGCAGGCTTTTGAATTCATAAAACTTCAGAATCAGCCATTGCCATAATTTAGTGGATTGCAGTTCTTAATCAAATATTATTTCTCCCCCCCCCCCCCCCCCCCTTGTTTTCAGTTTGGGCTCTCGTTGCTTTATGCTCTGCTGTCCCATGGAGAAAAGTTGTTATCATCTGGTGTTCCTCTGGAGCCCAGCATCGGTGACTTTGAGACATGGTACCACTTTTCGGCTTGTCGCTTCCTGAAAGGAGATCAGTTCTGATGCCCCTTTTTTTGCATTTCAGGACGGACACAATATTTCAGGTAGCTGGGCAGCTTTCCCAGTGTTCGCTGGTGGAGCCGCTCCTCCTGCCCTCTAACCTGCTGACGCTCTTCTGCCGCTACCTGGACAAGCGCACCGTGCACCAGCTGAAAAGCAACATGGAGTAAGTTTTCTTCTGAAGAAATTTAATATTATCTCCTATCTTAATTTTATTTAACACTCTGTGTTGGGTCATTTCAGTTGCGATGAGATGTACTGAAACTTTCCAAAAGTGTTTTTTTTTTTTTTTTTTTTATTGCTACCATCAACAAAGAGGAATGGAGAGCCTATGTGGGGACCCAAGACATGTTTTTCATAATTTTCTGTCTGTTATCGCTACACACACAAAAAAAATAATCTGCCAGAATGAAATCCCAAATTTGTATTTAGGTCTGCGACAGGAGGCCTGGCGCTTCCGTCCTGATGCCGATGGAGTGTGGCCGTCTTGTAGTGAGCCGAGCTGGACCTTGCAGTATATTGTAAATGTAATCATATGTATCCATTTTGATTCTTATTCCTTTCCCCTGCTACCTCACATTTGTGCACACCCAGAAACTTGTTTCCCCAGCCCCTCTCCGTTTCGTCTCAAACAGGTTAGATTACGGTTATGCAGAAGTCACAAATACAAGTTTGCTTTCTGTCAGTCTTTGTATAGTCCTAGTCAAATTGTGTTGGATCAGAAATTTTTGGCCAAGTTGAGGATTGTGTAGTAATGATTGTACAGTCAAACCTATGTTGGTTTATGGTAATCACTAAGTTATGACATGGCCCTTGTACATTTTAGCCATGCAGTTTTTTTTGTTTTGTTTTTGTTTTCTTCTTTTGCTTGTGTAAAAAAGTGTGTTGTGTATACATTTGATGTGAACTTTTATTTATGATTCATTTGGAAATGGGACTTAAATCTCACCCTTGTTAGAGCACTTGCAATATAAATAAAAATAAAAAAAAAACATATTTAAAAATGATCAACAGTTTTGATGGAAGTATGTTTTTTTTAAAAATTAATTAATTTATTTTTTTTAAACCAAAAAGTCCAGACTTGCTCTGCTAGTTGCTTTATTTTACATTTAAGCAAAAAAAGTTTTTCTTTGCTGAGACGCCGCTGTGCGACATTCCTCGAAAGAGAGCGGGAAATTAGACAATTCTGGACTTTTACCACAAGCAAGGAATACTCGGACACAAAGTACTGTAGTTCACTAATGGGATGCAGGGAAGGTGTAACAACTGGTAAAATTATTTGGAATTATTTCCCCCCCCGCCCTGAAGTTTCTAGGATGGTTATAAATCTTTCGTGGCTGGAATCCATTTGTTTTTGATAACTAACGCTACAAAAAATGACAGCTGATTTTTAATATTGGGTATGTGATCAAATGGGTTTAAGACAGTTGGCAAAAACAACAATTGTAGCCATTTGGAGTCCCTTTTGATGCCGTGTGATTTTTGTAATTGAAGTGTTGACCGAGTTTGTGCAGAAGCCAAGTATGTGAGAGGTCTGGGCGGACCAGGAGGTGCGACGTTAACCTCTCTTTGACCTCATAAGAAGGCGATTTGGGCTTCGAGTGAGGAATCTAAGTTAAAGGTGAGATTTCCCACCCTCCTCTTTCCTCTCTTTCTTTAGTTACCTTTTCATTTTGCTTGCTTTTAAAATGTACAAGTGGGGTGCCCGACGCTCCGGATGTACTTTGTGTATGCATGACGCCATGGAAACTCAAAGCTCTCCCTTGCGGTTTCCATGGAGTCGCTCATCTGGGCTAACTGCACACTCGTCTGAGGTCATGTCTGTCATTACGAGGACTGCTCATTTTGGGGGCTTGAGCATGCTTCATATATATATATATATATATATATATATATATATATATTTTAAAACATTTACACATTTTGCTAGTGATAATCTTTTGTTTAAATTTATTTTTAAATGTAAACAAGTTTCATTCAATTTATGCTCAATTAAAAAAATTATAATGAAAAAAAAGCCCAGCTATGTTTTAATTTCGTTTAACTCCTAACAAAGTGCCCCCATTACGGAGAGTCGGCATCCATCACCCTTTAAAAGAAAACACTCGCCGAGACCTTCCTGAACTGCTTCAAAGATGGTTTTATTGTCTCTACAAACACGAGGGATGTCACTGTCCAAACACGGTCACTGTCCAAACACCCTCTCTTTGCGTCTCCAACTTTCACTTAAAAGTGTAAATGTGCTTTAAGTCCCTAATTGGTCACTTTGCGTGTGTGTGCATACAACTGGTGTGGATTTAGGGGGTGATGGGTGGGAGACTGGAGGAGGAGCACTTGGCAGCCAGAGTGTATATGAGACCCTCATAAATTGGGTATACTGCACACTCAACTTCATCCTATTCTTCTCTTTAAAACATATTTTTTTTTTAAAAATGGGCTTTTCTTCCCCTTCCAGGTCCAACATGAGAGGGCGCTTGGTGTTCCAGAGTGTGCTGATCCTGTGGCTGGTCCAGAGTGCGCATACTGGCAGTGAGTACACTAAACACACTTTTGGAATAAAATTAGAAGTGAAGTCTTGGTATCAAATTGAAAGTCTTTCAAGAAATGTTGAATGAGTTGGCAGATGTTTGGACTTGGACTACTATTGCACTTATCGCCATTAAATTTCAAAACTACTCTCCTGTGAAATGACAGAAATTGAGTTAGCCCACTCTAGTTCTCTGATTGACAGTCTTCACAATTTCAATGTCAAACATACTGACGTCACTAAATATTTAGCATTGTAATGTTTTGAAAGTGCAATAACATTGAATGTTATTGCACTTTCAGCAAGTAATAGCATATATAAATTGTCTTATGAAAATCTACAAACTTGCTCATGTACTAGACTTCCTAATTGCAGGCAAATGTAACTTAAATATTGGATGCATCACTGATGCAGTTGTGCCACTGTAATATACAATTCCAGTAAAAAACAAAACAGCTGTTATTATATAAATGAGCCGCAGAGAACTATAGTGGGCTAACTCCCTTTTAGTCATTTTGAAATTAACATGGAGTTGGCACACTTAGTGGCTCGAATTTCTTTCTATCAGGGTCAATCAAAACAAACTGATGGTAGAATGTTACAGCTCTTGTGTTGGATGGATAACGTTCATGAGTAATTTTGTCTTTAAAATAATACATTAATTTGGTGAGAACTAAATACATGGCAACATTTAAGTATTTTATTTGAATGTAAATATTGTAACATTGTGTTTGTCTTCAAATCATACTGTCCCATGATACTCTGCCATTAAGCTTGTTGCGGCCTTGTACCGTAAATGTTGTAATGCGCTCAGAGTTTAGATGAATGTCTTTTTCAAACGCTCGGATTTGCTTGTCAAATTTCAAACTAGCCTGTCAAACGGAAATCTTAGCAGCTGTGCCCGTGTTGTCCATATATTCCGTTTTCTGTCCAAATCAAAGGCACTCGAGCGTCGGTGACAGCAGCTGTCTAAATTTAACATCCCTCTGTGAGGAGGCAAGAGAGTGGTTTTACTGCTGATACACAATGTCTGCATTGACTTCCAAAAAGTTTTAAGTCTTCCCTGACCACAGTATTTTTATACATGCAGGTGCATTTAAATAAATTGGAATGTCTTGGATAACATAAAATTCTACTCGATAACACAGCGTTTCACGAGTCTTCTTGAGAGCACGTAGATGTCAACCAATGCGGTTTTTCTTGCATGGAAGGACAAAGTGGCCAAGTATTGCACTCCGGTTTTCCAAGCCACTCCTGAACCACCGACATCATCAAAAGCGTCTTACTTGGGTGAAGTCTATAAAGTGTATTTTCAACGCTTTAAGATGTAAGGAAAAGCCTACCAGAACATCTGAACTTTATTCGGGGTTAAACCAAGGTACTCTGGATGTTATTTATCACTGTTTGTGAAATATTGATAGATTTGACGGATGTCTGGACTTGGACGACTATTGCACTGAACTTTAATCCACTCTCCTATAAAACGACAAGTTATTAATTTTTTTTAAATTTATTGTTTATTTTTTGCCATTTAAAGTCCTCTCAAAGAGTTTGTTAATGGAAAGTGACATCTTTATTCACGTGAACTGCTGGTTAAATGAAAAAATATGTAATTGGTTGAAGGTTATGGTGCTGGAGTACCCATTAGCCGTGAAGCACACTTTAATGGTGAGGGAGGGCATGTTACGTAACAAACAGTATTTTAATTATAAATATTAAAATGTTCGCAGCTAAAAATGGCCTTTTCTTATAGGAAAGAGAGCACACAATGGCGGAGGCACTGGAAGAAGGCTGATTCCATTGAAAGGTTTAGGCTCAATACCTCCAAACAATGAATTGAAATCTTTTTCACAAGTACGTGAAAACCGTTTTCTATTCCTAAGGTGTCGGTTCACCAATGGGTGCGCAGAATGGCTACGGTGGCTACCCCAATAAAGGAGTAGGTGAGTGAACGTGAAATAAAAGCTGTATGACCTTAAGTCAATGTTGCAAGAGCCCATTTTTGATTGGTGTTTCACTCAAATTTAAGGCAATGGATTAGCTGCTTGAATTGCCAATGGAGCAGGAATGAAAGGTTGACTAATTGATAGGTTTTTATTTATTTGATGTCTGCTTTGAAGAATCCCCACATTCTAACTTTTTTTTTGTATTTTTTTTTTGTTTTTTTTAGGCTACAGTGCGGCAAATGGTGCAGCGCAAGCTCAGGGAGGGTGGCCACAAGGTAGTAATTTACTGAACATGCATAGTCGAAGCTTGCTGTAAAGTTGATTTTGACAGTTTTTATTTTTTTGGGGGCAATGATGGCAAGTTAAAGATCAATTGATATGAATTTGTATCACACAAAATCATTGGTTTGCGAACACAAAGGTTGTAAGTATCCCAGAAGATTTCTGAACTATAGCAACACATTGTACTGAAACTATTAGTGAAACAAAACCAAATGGTAATCTTGGATTTTTATTATTTTTTTAATGGGAAATCCAGCAGTTTCATCCAATAGCAATGCAGCTAAATATAATGGTACATGGTGTGATTATAATACAATATCCAATCCAACTCTAATAATTTGTGGCTTGAATGTAGTGCCACTTTGTCATTGATGCAGGATATGACGATCATGCTGGTCCCACCAACCAACATCCAATGAAAGGCAACGGTGTGTTTCCCTTTAGAAATTCTAGTTGTACATTGTACTCTCCTACATTGTTTTTAATGTTCACGTTGCAGGCTACAGCTATCACGCTGGCGTATTTGGTGCACAAGGAAATAAAGGCAATGGTACTTTTAGATGAAGATGACAAGATTTTGGTAGTTACCTTTGGTATTATTCATGAAATGGAACTCTTGTCTTCTCAAGGTTATGGAGGTCCTCCTGCTGGACCCCAGAGTGGAAACAAAGGTCTGATGAAGGGTGTATTAAGTTTTGAGCATTTAATACCACACATTTTGGTGGCGTAAATGAATGTGGTTTCAGAAGTCCTACAACATGGTAATGACAAAATTTTCTGTTTAGGTTACGGTGGTGCTCTTGGTGGAAATGGAGCCAAGCCAAATGGTGAGTGACCACTAGTAGTGTTGTGGACAAAGACTATCATTAGTTGGTGTGGTGACATCAGTGAAAATCAAATTCCCTCCTGTATCATACTTTTGAGGAACGGTGAACCCCCGTATATTTGCAGTGTGGCCTTTGCAAATGTAGCAATTTGTGGATTTTTTTTTTAAACCAGTCCTCAATTATTCGCTGAAAAACTCTCCTGTTATAAAAGTATTGTTTTGGTGGCATGTTTGTGACAAGGAACCTTTGAAGCGAGTTGAGCTGCTTTTAGACAAAAGTAGTCCTTTGCCATCATCTTGTGGCATCTATAGACAATTACATATGATTTTACTGCACTAATGACTAATTACAGTATACTACAACAATTACTCTTTAGGATATGGAGCAAAATCTGTTTTACCAAACGGAAATGGAGCTGGTAACAATGGTAATGTTTGGGAACCCTGATATGGACTGTATACATAATTAGATGACATTTTAAGGCAGATCCATTTATGTATTTGTTAATATCTTTTGCATTACGTATTGTCCTGAAACAGGCCTGGTGGGTGCTGGACGTAAACCCATGAAAGGATACGGCCAGCCATATTATGGAGCAGGTGATGAAACAAACACCTCGACTGTTCTCTTGTGGGTTCAACGTTAACTTGTATTTGATTGTTAATACGGTCCTGGTGCAGGTGTGGGAGTGTCTCAAATTCAAGGGGTTCCCCAGTTTACCAGGAACCATGGCAAGGGTAAGTGAATTTCTCTTTACAGCTCTTTTCATCAACACCTATCCTTAATAGTGTGTATATTTTGTTCTTTCAGCATACGGTTATGGTACACAACCAATGGGTGGTGAGACAGCCGGTCTCCGTTGACCTCGCCTACTATTGTAAATACAATGTTAAGAAGGCCATGCATTTGTGTGTATTCTTAGGCTACACTGGTGGTTATGGAATGGGTCTGGGACCACGTTATGGAAGTGGAGGAATGAAAGGACCCAAACCAGGTTAGAACAACTTTACTGATGGGCCAAAAAGTCACTTGTCATTGTCTCGCTCACTCAGGTTTTTGACCCCATGATGATTTGAAATGTTCAGGATACGGCGGTGCAGCGGGTGTACCCAACAGACAAGGTGCTGTCCCCAATGGTAAGCTCACCACATGCATGCACCCATCTGTTCACGTTGGTTATCTCGCCATTTAAGTACAGGCACCTGCCAACTAGTGGTCACTGTCACTATCTTTTTAATCGAGCCATAGAATCAGTATGATGGACTTTTTGTTGATTCTGAAGGTCATGGTGGCACCAAGTGTCCTGTAAAACCGGGTAGCTATGGTTAAACTATATGCTCCAGCTTCCTCCCACATTCCAAAAACAGGCACATTAGGTTAATTAAATTATCCAGAGGATTGAATGTCATTTTACCATAAAATTTTATTTGTATTTTTTTTTTTTTTTTAGGCTATGGGAATGTTGTCAAGCCTAGTGGTAAGGCTCGCATTTTACATTAAAATGTGTACACAGCATATAAGTGTAGTTCTTAAAGTAACGTCCTTTCATTTTTTTTAAGGATATGGAGCAAACAAAGGAGGTACTAACATCTCTAAGAACATGCAACAAAAGTATGTATGCTACAATTCTGTCTAATCTCCATGTGGATCTTTTTATTCAAGGTTATGGAATTGGCGCTGTTCCCAATGGATATGGAGCCAAACCTAATGGTAGTGGATAACACTTATCACTGATACGACCCAAAAAAAAAATGGTACATTGATTGTTTGATTTTAGGTTATGGAGCTGGTGGCACGAAAGGATATGGTGACGTCCTATTAATATGAACAGTAGAGCACTAGTGTTTACAACATCATACTGATTGTGCTTCCCTTCAGGCCCTGAAACTGGAAATGGTGCAGCACTTGGAGGATTTGGAAATAAACTTAGTGGTGTGTTTCAGGAGCCCAATGCTTATGCCATTTGAGCGCTCTGTTCTTGGTATCGTGTTATGATAAATATGAACCACTGTATGCAGGATATGGATGGCTAGGTGCACGCTCGCCCCCTCAGACCACTAAAGGCGTTGGGCCGATGTTACCTGGCCAAGGTAGTGCTCCTTGTGTTGTGACATCCAAACTGGGATGAACTGCTGTACTTGTATTATGTATATGGTTATATCCACAGGCTTTGGTGGTTTTGCTGGCATACCAAATCAACCGGCTAAAGCACCAAACTCTAGTAAGTACAGTATGCACAAGCGCACACCAGTGCATTTTGTATATGAAGGGGTGGGGGTGCCAATTGTTTTATGGTTGGTGATTAGGGGCAGAGCCCTACTCCTATTGATTATCTAACTTATTGAGGCCCCTCTCCAAAATGGGTTCTTGATTGTGTATAGATGCCACAAGGTGGCACTTAAAACAGAGGACCATAAAGCACCAACGCCCTGAATCTAGCATGTACACGTTCATGAACCCAGTAGACTGTATTCAGTAGTTAAATTATTCAACAGAAACCACCTTCACATGAGGCTCATTGATAGCATTAGCTAGCATAATAGCCTAAATAACACTTGCACAAACTGATATGACATCCCATGTGTAGACACTGTAGCGTCTGTAATCCGATTGAACAATATATGAAAATGCTTTTGTTTGCGTCTCAGGATTTGTCCAGATGCCGTATGGTAACGGTCCAAAGATCCCAGGTGCGCCTAATGGCAAAGGTCTTAAAGGTGATGTTCTTTCACCTCAGCAACCAGGCTCAGCTCCCTGGGAGGGCGCCACACCTCAACGACCAATCATCGAAGGAGACTCGTTTCTGGCGCCTGAGCCCACCAGTGGCCGGCTTGTTCTGGTGACCCAAGACCAGTACCAGAAGCTGCCCTCACCTGTGCCGCAGGGGAAACTCTACATGCAGCCGCTGCCCATCCCGCAGGCTACACCGGTTTATGCACCGGTTTTCCCTCAGGGTAAAGAGCCCAAGCTTGGTCATAAAGACTCTTCAGGGTCAGCACCCATGAGACCACTGGACAAAAGTCTGAAGGCCCCTTCCTATGAAGCTGGACCAGCAGGAGAGAATCCTGCAGCCCTTCGTCAAGGCAAGTATCAAGAGGTCTTACACGTCATAAGTCGGTCTCAAGTCTTGACCTTTTTAAGTTTCAAGCAAGTCATAACTTGGCTTATGCAAGTCCTAAGTCAAGTCACGCAATCTTGCTCAGTCGTATTAAAATTTTAACGACTTTGCACTCAATAGCTGTACTTCCATTTGTTAGCTGTACTATCACATTCACAACCACATACAGTACTTTTTAATACCATTGGCGATTACTTTTTTTTTTTTTTTTCCCTCTCAGTTAAACTCATAACTGACGTGAAGCTTAGCTGTTAGACCAGCTATCTGTTAGCTAAACTGTGAAGTTATTGTATCATACCAGTCTTGACAGATGAAGTTTCTCATCTTTGAGTTGCAAATCTTGCATGTTATTGTTTTTCATGGTTTTAACAAAAAATCATCTTAAATCTCTGAATCATAGCATATGCCATGGGTGCTGGCACTTCCAAAATGTTTTTCATAAAACCTTTAGTTTTTTTTCCCCCCCCAAATTAAGCAGGCAAGACTTGTCAAAGTCGGGTTGGTAGAGCATAATTGTGAAGTTGACGTGTGGCTATGTGTTTGGCGGCGCTGTGCGCACACAAAAAAGTCCAGATGTTTTTGGGGTGGGCGACGAGCGAGGGTTACGCTCCTGCGAGTTCAGAGAACGTCCTCCATCCAGAGCAAACACCTGCTCCTACAGCTCCCTTGGAGGAGGAAGTCCAGAATCTAGAGACTGAGGAAGCACAGGACCGGCTAATGGTCAAAGGTGTCCTTTCAGGGGAACTTGGGTTCTTTGGTCAACTAACGGAATCCTGAATGAGATGTTTACCCATCGTGCACGTTTGACTGTTCGAACACTGTTTGTAACTGTAACTTGTATAACATCAAATGTAATCATTTAATGTAATATGATGCCTGACACTGTACTTAGTTTGTTGCATTTTGTGCATGACGTGCGATTTGTGTTCCAAAATAAAAAAAATTATCCATAAGACACAAGTTGACTAAATGTAACCTGCTAATCTGTCCTGAGTTTTAGAGAATGTAGGAGGAGCCTCAGTCTCCAAAGGACAGGGACCTAAAGCAGCCAAACCTGGTAAATCCTGTCTACTAGTTGATGAATCAAATGAGCTTTATGTATAAAGCTCAACAATGTGGTGCATTTGTTGATGTAAATGTTTTATCATGTTTCTTTGCTCCTAGTAAAAAATAAATGCACATTTATTGTATACTGTGCCCCAGGAGGTACAACTGGACAGTGGATGAAAATACCTGGAACAGGTAAAACACTGCAAAGAAAGGTGTCTAGTATCATTTACCATGTGATTATCATACATTTGTGGGGTAAAATGTTTTGCCACCTTTTGGAATATGCAGTGTGTGTTAGATATGAAAATGGGTCAGGTTTTTTTCTTTTGTCCCTCCTAGGCTATAATGCAGGACTTGGTGCATTGGCGGGCTCCAACACTAAAGGTACTTATGATTCAGTTGCTTAAAGTTGCTCACCCCATGTCAGTATTTGTTTTTGTCCTGTTCAAGAAAGAGCTGAAAGTGCAGAGGGAACTGTGGCTACATTAGATTAACTGAACTGCTGAGTTTATGAAACTCAAATTTTAGCTTGCCCCACAAAGCAAAAAAAAACTTGTTAGTCAAGGTACCATTCTTGTTTTTCTCATCATACATTGTATTTGTTGTCAGGTTACGGAGCAGGTGTTCCAAACAGATTTGGTGCCAAACCCGGTAAATCAAATTTACGTCTGTCGCCACTTTTTGTTTTAATTGCTAATCGATTTAAATTGCATATCTTATGTATTCAAAGGTTATGGAACTGGAGGCCATACTGTACCTATTAATGGATACAGAGCAGGTAAGGTTGTTTATCCAACCAATCATGACAAATGTCCCAACTCACTCATATTTGTGTGCTTGCAGGCCTTGGATATCCTAATGCAGGCAAACCCCAACAGCCAAGTGAGTACCCAATTCCCTCACCCCAAAAGTGTTGCCCTCACAACAATAAACAATTCATATTGTTTTTATGCTTACTCAGTTTACAGTCAAGGAGCCAACCTTGCAGCAGCTGGCTATGTCAAGGGAAACTCTTACCCAGGTAAGAATTTAAACAAAGCTTTGAACCAACTCTGTCGCCCTGTATTTAGGCAGAATGTGCAATACATTTTTAATGTGGTAGGTACATAAACATGAAATCAGATGTATTTATAGGAAATGGAGAAACTGGCAATTCTAAAGCGGGTAAACTGGATGCTTAACACAGGCTCCAACTAGTAATGTATTAACACTAAGTTAGTTATTTTTTGTTGTTGTTGTTGTTCCAGGCTATCCAAATGGCTATGTTGCAGGTGTCCACCCTGACTATGCTAGTATGTAATGTAACCATCCTATTTAAAACAATTGATTTGGATTATTGCAATTAACAGGAGACCAGTCCAGGGTGTAGCCCACCTCTCACCCAAACTCAGCTGGGATAGGCGCCAGCTCACCTGCGACCCTAAATAGATGTATGCGTAATAGCGTTTATATTTATTTTTTTCCCCGCAGATCTTGGCCACGGTGTTCCGACAATGAACGCAAAATCGGGTATGACAATTTGGCCCTCATTGGATCCCACTTCTGAGAATTTTTGTTTGATTTTGAAGTTTTTATTTTTGCAGGTGGTGGTCTGCAGGTTCCTTACAATGGCGCCCCAGCAGTTCCAGCCGCACTAGATGGTGAGACTATGCCATCTAATAAAGAAAATGAGGTTAAATCTGATTAGGCCAAGCTACATAATTTAAATTATAAAAAGCTCACAGAACACCATAAAACAAATGTCACACAAAGTAGGCTATATACAGTATATTTAAATCAAATCTCTGCTACTGTTTGTCAGTGGCGGTCCTAGCTTGAATGGTCCGTGTGGCCGCACATACCAGAAACTGCCACTGTTCAGTGTATTATTGTTGTATTATTCATATTGTATTATGATGTATAAATGGTGACAGGTGGATACACAGGTTAATTCTACCTTCTGCAATCTAGTGGAAGAACATCTAATTGTTCCGCCTGTCACTATGTCACTGGCATGGGTAGAGAGAGTTTTTTTTTAATTTAATTTTTTTTTTTAAATAACATATCCATCGGTCTTATGTGGTATTCACTGAGATGTTGACCTCTGCAGGTGTGGGTCGGCCTGAGCAGCAGCCAGCTGGCCTCGGTCCTAATGGAATAAAAGGCCCAGTGTACGGTGGTATGTTTGATCCTGGAAGTTTCGTTTTTGTTTGTAATTTGGTCAGGAAAATCTAATTTTAACAAGTAGCAGCATCATTTTCTCCCAACTGCATCAGGAATGGTGGGCTTACTTTACGGTGGTCCAACTGGGATGGGTCCTGAGAAATCCAATGCAAAGTATGGTGAGTTTTTGTTGTTGGACGTTGAAATTTTTAAAACCTTTAATTTCCCCCAAAGAGTCTCAATCTCTTCTTCTTTGGTGTTGTTTTCAGGCATTGGCGGATTGCAATTTGGTGGCAGCCCTCAAACGGGAACTAATGGTGTCGGTAATTACGGTATGTACTATACGAATTTCGAAACGTGTGACAGGAACAGACCTGTTCATTGCGACATCACATCTACTTAGGGGTGACAAAGCGCTAATTCCACTACTTGTAAACAAACCTCTTCCAAGGCAGTGCGATTGGGGAAAAACAAAGTCAATGGCTTGAGGTGTGGGGAAAAAAAAAAACATGTATTTTCATGCGCGAAGTTGATTCAAAAACAGACATGGTGGAAATTCAGACATGGCAAACATGATTATTGAGGGACTAGCTAATTGACTTTGTTGCTTGGATTATTCATGCTATAGCGCTGACGTTAGCTCTCAGGCTAGCCTTTATGGTCTGAATTATACAAAGATGACCATTTTACTTGTAACAAACCCGATGATGGCTTGGTTTGTCTTTCCGGTTAGAAGGCACTAGGTGGTCTTGCGAGCTGCTCTGTACAATTATTTGCGCCATCAACTCACTCCTCCTCACCGACCAGGTTTTGCTGAATTTATTTTTCATTTTAAGTAAACTGAAAACTACCCTAAACCCCTTGGGCTATATCTGGTGATGCAGCCCCAAACATTTTTATTTTTAGTTCAAGATAATCACTTTCGATCACCCAGAACTACTTGACTATTGTTTACAAACATTATGAAACGTTCTTAACTCTGCTTCTGAAACTGTAAATTTTTCGTGCAGGCTATGGCGTCTATGAACCCACTGCTGATTTGAAATCCGGAAAATACGGTAGGCATATTGTTTGGTCAAAACTGGCCATTGTTATGTCACTGATATATATATTGGCAGTGTATAATTAGGATGCAGTGCAAAAAAAAAAAAAAGTTTTAAAGCTTTCAGGATCACCAAATCCTCTATGTAAATTATAGGTGGAACCAATACGGGTGGTGGTGTACCTGGACAATATGGTAAGTATAGATATGATACTCTATGTAAATAAGCTATAAAAAGTAGGCTTTGCACGATCAGGATTTTTGGGGCCGATCAGTGGGTTAAAAAAAAAAAAAACGATCACCGATCCGATCACAAGATGGAGGAATGTCTGTTTAAATGACCTGTTCATTTACTGTATATACTTGTGTACTTAATTGCTCAAAAATATATTTACAATAAATGTATCTTTATTCCTCTATTTATTATGCCAGTGAGGCAGAGTGACAGACAGAACAAATTAATGGTCTCCTATTGGATGGCAGGAAGTAAATACAGTAATTGATGTATCCACTTTTTGTGACATTTTTGTTTGTTGGTGTTTGTTTTTCAATTGGAATGTTCCTTGGCTCCATAAGGTCGGAAATCGCTCCTCTAGTCAGATCGTTTATTCTAATCATTCAGGTCAAACCAATGATTGTAAAAAAAACGAGATGTGGTGGTATTGGAATACAAGATTTTATTGCAGTAGTCTGACGTAGTGCAAATTTGTCTGATCCGGGCATTACGTGTTGTCTGTTCCACACCGCAGACGTTTTTTTTAAATAACTTCATTGGCCGTCAGATATTTACAGTACTACGTCAAAAGACACGCGACAAGGCTAAAAATAAACTAGCCTTTGGATTCAAATATACCGTGCACGCGGCATTGTCTTTTGCGGAGCCGGTCAATGAAGTCATTAATCGGATCGCCGAATTATGACATTAAAGCCGATCGTCAAATGTTAAATATCGTCCGATAGCGATCAGCCGATAAAAATCGGTGTAAAGTCACCTGAAGCTATAACTATATCCTCGCTGGTCAGGTTATGGTGGCTTACCCAATATTGGCCACCTTCTCGGTCGTGGCAGCAATGGACACATGGCTGGCAAATATGGTGAGTTAAGTGTTTTGACACATACAAAAATGTTTTGTCCTGATGGCAACAGTATTTCCTGTGCAGGTTATGGCGGAATGCCCCATGAAGTTCAACCTGTTGGATTTGTCCCCCAACTCCAATATCCTGGTGCTGGCCAAAACGGTAAATATATAAACATCAAATCCATGAAACTAACCCACAATCTGGACGAGTCCTCTGTTTACTGCATGTAGCTCATTTTGAATCCCCTCCCCCAGGTCCTGGAGCCTCGCCATATCAGTCAGGCCCTCTTGGATTTGGACCAAATGTCAACTATGGTGAGAGGCTTCAAATGTGACCTTTTATAAGCATTTTTATTTTAACATCTCCTTGTAATTGCCAAGGTGGTGGTGACGCTTCCTATGGGCCACAAGGCCTGGTGGGTGACGGAAAGCCTGCTGGGAAAAATGGTTTGTTTCTTTTTCAATCATGTAGCACATATTAACTCTGTCATTTGTACATAATTTGATTTGAATCTTTTAGTGGATAACCAGGGACTCCACCAGAGCCAACCTCTTGAATCTGCTTCTGAAAGGCGATCAGGTAGAGCAGTGTTTTCCAAACTTTATTGAGCCTATTCACAGAATTTACATTGGAACAAAATCTTACAATTTTTGTGCTTGCTTCCTCTCAGTGGGAGGTGATCCAACTCTGTCACGAGCAGTCGATGGCGAGGGCATGGCGAATAATAAATATGGTCAGTGGGAATAAGTCACAAATGTGCAAGTCATCAGTCTTCAAGTTTTAAGTCGCAAGTTATTGTGACAGTAATCAAGCAAGTCAACTCATTACTTGGGTCGCCTTCATTTTAGGAAAGTGTCATCAATAGTTTTTCTTTTTAGAACTTGAAGGCTGCAGAAAACTATTTTACCGCCATTGCAGTCATTTTTATTTTTAATCACTTTCAGAAAATGTGGGTTACATAAGTGGAAGCAAACTACAACCAGAAGGTAAAACATCGATTTTACAATGCCTATAAAGCATGTTGATAAAAGACGATAATCATTTTCCTCTCCGAAGTTATTTCGCTCCCCGCGGCACCCGCCCCCGTGCCGATGGGATCGGACGACCTCCCCTCTGACCTCAGGGGCGCCGGCGGGCTCTCGTTTGATTCCGCCGACGCGGACCAACAGGCCGCGGCCCGGGGGTCGGCGCAGCCGGACGACCCCGAGCAGATGCCGCGTCAGCTTCACATCCAGCAGCGCCTCAAACTGCATTTACACCCTCAAGGCAAGAGACACAAACTGCATTACATTCGACTGCAGTTAATAAACCGCCGAAAACTAAGACCACTGTGTGACAGTTTCATTTGTCTTCAGGGTCAAAAAATGGTAAATACGACTTTAATGGCTTCGTTGGAAATAGTGGCTACCAAGGTAAGGAACGGATTTAAATCATAAAAATATAAAAAGGTTAATCCATTGTTCTTTCACACAGGTTAACACTGCTGTCATCACATGTGCCACTGTATATTTGTCATCACTTCCTGATTGTATATTAGTTTACTCTATTTACTTGCTTAGTCTTTAAACCTTTTACACATTGAGTTGCTATGTTATCTATGTATTATATAAATATATACCTCTTAATGAACCCTGCAACATCTTTCTACTCTGCGCTTGCATGTTAACTGTACGTGCAAACAAGAAGAATGGAGTTTTGTCCTCTGCTTGTCTGTTTTTGATTGAATCAGTCAGTTTTGCCTCAAATATATCTTGCATATTTCTATATAAAAACAAAATGCTTTCTAATTTATTTTGCATGGCGATTTTGGTTTTAGAGCTACTTGTAATGTTTATTGTACAGTATTTGTGTGATTAAAATCAAAGATACACTTCAGATTTGTGTGTGTTGGTCCTACAGTTTGTAAAAAGGCAAAAACCGTGAAACCAGATCCTGGCAAGCAAAGTTTGTGTAGCACCATTAATACATAAGGCGAATCTATGCGTTGCAGAGAAATGATTGAATGAAAATCCCATATGAAACTGTAAAATTTGAGACAATGCAAGTACATTTTTCATCTACTTGCGCATGTGCAACAAGCAAATTGTATTTTAAACTTTTTGTTTTGCTGACACACTTGAATCCAGATGTTGGCGATAATGCACAAATGAGCTGGTTTTCCAAGCAAAATTAACTCCAAAAGAAGGCCGTGTGTGGCCGCACATGATGCACATGCCAGAAACTGCCACGAGTTACATTCGTTTGTCACCCCCCCCCCCCCCCCAAAAAAAAAAAAAAAAAAAACCTCCAACGATCTATTTCCAATGAGGTTAAGGTGTGATTGACTTATTCACTTAGATGAGAGGCAATAGCGTGCATGGCCTTTTGGTGAGGATTAGCCCTGCTTTATCCTTAAGAAGCGTGCACTGATTGGCCCCGGCCGCGAGCGTGCCGCTACGGGTTGCTTGCCTCTGCCGTCCTTCCACCAGAGTTGCGCGATGGATGGCGGAGGTCTCGGCCATGTCGCGGCCTCCCGCGGCCTGCCGTAAGATGCCCGACGCACGCGGAAGTCGGATCTGCGGGAAGTCGTCACGATGGTTCACCCGGGGGCCGCGGCTGTTGGACTTCACCAAAACCCCGACGCATCTTCAGTTTAACAAATACGTCCTGACCGGCTATCGCCCAGTGTCCACCGCTCACGAGTGTGCGCGGAGTCTCTTCTACATGCACAATGAGCTGGGCAACATCTACAGCCATGGTAAGTCGATCACCTTGTTGTTTGACACGTGTTTTAACAGACGGTGTTTATTAGCCTTAAATAAACAACAGGTTCTTGCAAGGGGAACGTGTACAAAGTTGCAGATGTCCACTATACTCTCACTTGTGGCCAATTTTCCAAACTGACTTGACAGGCGTGTGTAATTAGGATAATGGGATTAGTTGTAATCTGCCCTGGGAATCCCTGTCCCGGAAATATCCCGCTGCTAACTGGGTCTTGAGCAGATGAGTATGGAAATGCAGTCCGAGGTGGCAAGAAGTACTCTTACTCGAGTTGAAGTGCAGGTACTTGGTTAAAAGAAAAGTAGGGATTCAACTCAAAAGTAAAACGCAACAAACAAAAAAGCAGACTGTGTTTTGTCAGCCACGGAGGTTGGAAAAAAGTAACCATTTGACAAAGTAAGGATTAGGAAGTTCTGATTTGATTTCAAATGTAGGGTGTCTTTTTCGGAAACTGCATCAATAGTCTTCTTTTTAGGAAAGTGTAACATCAATAGTTGGTCTTTCCATAAAGCTGCTTGAGTATTTATTCAATGTTAAAGGATATTGAAGCCATTGGAGCATTTATTCGATGTCCTTGATATCCATTTTAAGGTTGTTCTCGTAGGCCAAACGTGGCACGAGTAGTAGGAAAAATTATCACTAGTAAAACAGTTGTTATACGAGTGTGCCTTACTAGCGAGGACAAAGATGGATATTGAATAAACGCAGGTTTTCCCATCCCTGTTTTGCGTTTGAACAGATGTTTTATATAAGAGTATTTAAAGATTTTTCTGTAACAGTTTCTCTTAGGTTTCATTTGTCTTGCCCTGGTGTAAAAATCACCTTCATGCTCAATTTTCTCCTTGACTATCCACTAAGTTGATTAAGTGTAACACTCTTACAGAGGGGAAGCAAAGGCTATTAACATTTGTCAGGTTCCTCTGTGTGGACGGGTCAATTGATCGGCAACCTCAAACCTCTCTGGCGTTCCTCAGGGATCCCTTTCTTCCTGTTTCTGGTGCTGCTGCCCTTCAGCATTCCCTGGAGGGAGGTGGACAGCGTCTGGATCGGCGTGGTCCACTACCTGGCCTGCCTCAGCCCCACCGTGGGCTCCGTGCTCTACCACGTGTTCATGAACCACGTCGGCGGGGAGCACGTGTACGACACCCTGCTCTCGCTGGACATGGTCGGCGTCTGCTTGGTGAACACGCTAGGTGTGATCTTGACTCCTTGGCAAAAAATAAATAAATGTTTGCAGGGTTCCTCAAATACCAGGCATAGCGTGCTCATTTGTCAGTTTACAGTGACACTGACATAAAAGACAAACAGGAAAATGTTCCAACCATATAACTTTGGCTCACAAGTCTGCTAGCTTAATGCTAACATATAAGGCCAAATATTTGAACCTGTTAAAACACGATCCAAACACACTACATTTGAATACACAAATGCGAGCATAAAATTTACAGAAAATATTGTTTGTACGAGTAATGAATGAAAACATTTATAGTGCAGTGAACCCTGCATAGTCACGGTTCGGCACTCACAAATTAGCCCATTCGCTGCAAAACTTTCTGTTGAGGAAGTAGGTTAAAGTTAGGGGGAGGAGCTTCAGTTAGTCAGGCCTCGTTTGAAAGTTAAAAAAAAAATTCTGCCATCTTGTGGCCTGTATTGGCAAATACAAAGCTTTTGAGCGGGAATATCAAAACATCTGCGATATAGCGGGGCTGCGAAATAACAGGGAAGAACCCCGTATTGTGCTGTAAATTCTTCGCCCATGCTCCTTTGTCCCCAGGTGCCCTTCCGATCATCCACATCACGCTCCTTTGCTTCCCGGCCGTGCAGCAGGCCGCAATGCTGGCCTACGTCTTCCTGTCGGCCTACGGCATCTACTGTGCCACCACGGCTCGCACCAACGTCCTGCGTCTGCGGGCCTTTGTGTGGCAGGCCGTGTTCCGCTTCAGCCTCTTCCTGTTCCGCGCGTACGGCAGCGGGGTGGGCAGCCCCGACTCGTTGCGCCTCTTCGTCATCATGGACTCCCTGGCCGTGCTGGGCGGGGTGGTCAACGTGGTCCAGATCCCCGAGCGCTTCGTCCCGGGCCTGTTTGACAACTGGGGTAACAGTCACCAGATCATGCACGTTATGGTTATCTGCTCCATTATTTACCTCCACTGGGGAACGCTGGAGGATCTGACCTGGGTCAAGAACTACCAGTGTCCTGAAGAGTGACCCACAAATGGTCGCATGACAAGCTGGGTTGATAGATTTGACTTTTAGGAGTCAGTGGGGTGTGACGTATAGTTTAAACCTTACAGAATGTTCACAAGTTTCACATATGACAGAGAGAAAAATCCCTCAAATGTCATTCTTTCACCCTGCGATTTGAATGACTTTTCTGAAAGTGACTCAACAAATTTAAATTACAAATGCTCATGTAGGGCTGTTGGGAAGGGGAGGCAAAAAAAATCGAATAACTTCAGAAATAGGTCGACGCAAAATGTCTGCCTCGAAGCTCCGCCGAGACAAAAAAAAAAGTCCACCGGAACTTTGTTTGCGCCACTACAACCCATGTTTCACTCGGACATTTAATGCAGTCGCACGCCTTAATTGAACCAGGTAAAATGTTTCCAAACTCGACAGAGAACCGGTCTATAAATGATTTTTAAGAAACTGTTGGATGTGTAATGGAATTTTTTTTTTTTTAATGTACATACGTGATGTAGGAGTGAGCTGAATCGTAGCATTTTTTGGACCTAAAATGGTCATCGCTGGCGCACTAATGCTAATGACGATTGCTAACCGTTTAGCATTTTGCTGTCTTCATTCCTGTACACCAAATTTGTAGCATCCACACAGTACCAACAAATGCAGTTAAAGGATTTAATTCCAGCCCTCTGGAAATTAGACTAAAATGCATGTTAGTAGTAAAAATATATTTTTTAAAAACACAGGTCAAAGGGTGCCGAGACAGGTGCGAGAGCTGCACCCACGTAAGCAATGATTTCTCTGAAATATTAAGGAATAATCATCCATTTATTAATGTTGACAGACAGGATCTGTAGTATATGATCTAGTAAATTATTTTGAGCATATTCTGGGCCTGGGTCAATTTTGAACATACAATGTGTGCATCGAAAATAAACAGTATGTAAGGGTTAAAGATACTGTGTATATTTTTAAATGCACTTTAGCCCTGGTGGCACTAGGGTAAGCTTGGTGCTTAACCGCCATCACACGTGTAAGAAATTGTGGAATTCACATGGAAAAAATCCTGCTTACTTGACTTGGACAGTAGCTTGTTGAAATGCAGTGGTCAAAATGGTTATTTAAAAAAAAAAAGACATAATAAATTGTATATTTTTGCATCTTTTCCTGTGTTGGTTTACTTTGGGGACAGTAGATTGATGGGGGGAATTCAGTTGTTTAGCCAGTTACTGTATAAATCCATTTTGGTCTGAATTCTGGTGGAAACAAAATTTATATAAAGCGATACACACTTCATATTTACAACACACAAGACTGTTTTTTTTTTAAATTCATCCATGTTTTTATACTCAATCATCATCTGAGCTGCTGTCGTCTTCGCCCTCCGAAACCTCGGCAATGGGAAACCGCAAGATGGCCGCAACTCCGCTCAGTTGAGTCAGTTCTAAAGAAACGAGGTAGAATGACTTGCACTGATTGCGGCATGCTAAAACATATCAACCAACACTCGCATACACGTGCTGCAAATACAATCAAGACAGCATTTGGAATACAGTGAGTCTGTTTATCACGGGGGGGGGGGTTACATTCCAGACCTGCTCTCCAGAGGGAAAAATGATATAGAGAGACCAAATACATTTTTTGAGCAACTTACGTTCACCGGAGACGTGAAGGCTTGAGAATATTCTGCGTGAAGAAAAATAACTTTACAGCCACAAATCACCTCAAATGTGGCCTCGCTGTGCTTTATTTTATTTTCATTTTTTTTTTTTTTCTTTTCCCAGGCTTACCTGACATTGCCGCCACTGTCTCTCACTTTATCCACCAAGCGGACGTAGCGTGCCCTTGTGGGCACATCCTGATGTCTGTGCAGACACGCAATAACAAGCAGTGAGCATAGAATTCACCCTGAGTACCGTAACTACTTTTGTGAGTACATTGAGACGAGGTTATCAGTATTTCAGTATATACACTTTGTGACTTTTATTTTTTTAGGTGGTGGAGGGAGATATTCTTATGTAAAATATGTGGCTTGGCTCGATTAAAGGTTGGGAAACACGCATGTTACTCACCTGAAGAGCTTATCGCTGACCAGCAAAGTGTCGACGGCGAGGGCGTCTGCGGCTCTCTCCACGTGAGCGAGTCTGTGAGGAAACGTAGAGAGATACGAGTCCATCACCACTTGAAATGAATGCTGGTCAAAAATCACCACGCTCTACTAATGCTAACCCGTAAAAAGCTCTGTCAGGCTCATGTTGGAGCATCTTGTAGAAGTCCTCCAAGACTTTCACCTCTCCCGCAGCCTGTATTTGAAGAATCGCGCTTAAAAATCAACACTGTATGCTGTATACAGAAAGAGAGGAATGTCACCTTGGTATCAGACAGCCTGTTTGTCACTGTGGGATCTGAGAGGATTTCTGTAAAACACCAAGCAGGAGCGCTCACATCACGCTTTCTTTCTATGGTGTATCTTTTCTCTCCAGTCCAACACCACACAAGACTTGCTACTGAGCAAGACTTTAACATTACAAGACTTCCCCTTATCACCTTTGAGTGAGTACTTGTGACCCGACGACGAGTGGACCATCACGAACTTGGGTCGGTTCTCCAGCAGCAGCTTGTTGTCTTGTCGCACGGCCTCTTTGAAGAGATGCGTCATAAACTGGTCCTTCACGAAGCCCGGACTGGCCACCAGGATGCACTTCACCACTGAGGAGCAAGCGAACAGCAAGTCAAGAGCGCAACGCAGCAACCATAATAAAACACACACCACTCACAAAAGGTTTGACAAAAGTGCTGCCTTGAGAGATGAGTGACCCAATTTTCCAGTTTTGCAAAGTCAAGCCGTCGTCGGGTCGATTTGTTCCATTGACTTTGCGAGCCAAAATTGGAGATATGGGTGGCAGTGAATGCAACTCAACTCATTTCACAACAAGCAGCAATTTGGCAGATAGAAAAATAAATATATTGAAATCAAAAGAGGTTTCAAGCTGTTTATTGCCACTCCCCTAGTTGGTTACTGTCAAACCAAACATAAAATAAATTAAAACAAAAACATTAATGGAGCACAGGGGGCACATCGCACATATAGGGGCACTTTGGGTAATGTGTGGTACACGTGCCCGCCCCTGCGAAGGAGTCTAACATGTCCGTAATATACTGCCCCCAGCTGGCCAAGGTGCACACACCAAAAGGAGCTGCACAATGTCCATTGGATTGAAGCCCAAGATCTGGCAAAAACTGTTTCAATGTTTTACATCTTATTTAACTATGTCATTACTTTCAGTTCTTATAAAGTACAATGTTATTAAGTGTTACTTATTTAAAAAAAAAATAATAATAAATATATATTTTTTAAAAGGAGGCTGGAATGGATTAATGAAATTCCCATTCATTTCAATGGGGAAATATGATTTGAGATACGAATTTTTGAAGTTATGAGTCCCGTCACGAAGTGAAATCAATTTGTATCAAATATATAGGGCTTTTGGGTGACAATTGAAAATGAACCTTTTGTAAGTTCAGTAAAGTCTTACCATCAAAATTAATGTGGCGAAGTATGGCCTGCATGACGGCTTCGTAGAACCTTTCAAGAGCCTGCGAGGAGACGCCAGTCACACTCACATACGATTACCGTACTGCATGAAACAACTGGAGGACAGATGCACCTTTTCGTGCTGGGTGCAGCTTCCCCTCCGCTTGCGCGGAATGGTGAGCTCCACTTTGGCACGCAGTAGCGTCATGGCGGGGGTCACCAGCACCAGGTTGGCCAGACCCTCCTGCATAACCACCGCAGCCACGTCCGCCTTCTGCGTTGCGTCGCACGCCTCGTCTGCGGCGCAGTCCGCGCACAAGCGTCAATGGATCATATCGTGCAAAAGTAACATTTTCAATATCCATACGGTGCTGTGGAAAAGTATTGGCCCCCCTCCTCAAATGCTTGTATTTGTGCTGCTGTGATTGACGGAACCACAAATTCTGCTCTTTACCAGAAAATCCTGAAGGAGAATGTTTGGCCGTCCGTTGGTGAACTCAAGCTGAAGCGCACTTGGGGTTCTGAAGCAGGATAACGATCCAAAACACACCAGCAAGTCATAAAAAGAAGAAGCAAAATGAAGCTTTTGGAGTGGCCGAGTCAAACTCTGGACTTGAATCTGATTGAAATGCAGTGGCGTGACCTTGAAAAGTACTTTCATGCTCGAAAACTCTCCATTGTTGCTGAATTGAAACAATTCTGCAAGGACGAGTGGACCAAAATATCTCCACAGAGCTGTGAAAGACTCATTGCCAGTTACAGAAAAACCTTGATGTCAGTTGTTGCTGCTGAGGGTGTCTTTTTTTTTTCTTCTTAATAAATAAAATCACCATTTAAAAATGGCATTGTATGTTTAGTTGCTCTTAAACATTAAAGTGGGGGAACTTTTTCACGGCACCGTAACTGTCATACAATTCCCGCTTACCGATTCTGGCCAACACAACGCTGTCCCAACTCTTTTTAGCGAGCGTGAACTTCCTATTCAGCTCAAGCTCAATAGTGTGGTAAGCCCCCATCTGATGAGTGAAGCACACACACTTTATTTTAAAAAGAACCTAATGGATTCGCTAAACACTATATTGTAATTGTTTTTTTGTTTTTTTTAACACTGTCAGGAAGGTATTGATTTTACCAGACATTTATTATTGGTTTGGTTTGTTGAGATGAAGAACCCTAACTATTTTTAGGAGACATTTGTGAGTCAACCTTAGTCAATTATTGGAGACGAGTCCCGACCTTGACGTACTGGTTCTCCTCGATGTTGGTGCCCTTGACTCGCAACTGGCAGGCCTGCGTGTCAAAGTCGATGGTCTCCACACATAACGTCAAAGTTGTCCGAACTCTTGAGCTGCCCACGCTTCCCGTAGTGGATTCTGTCTGTACTTTTCTGTGGCGTTCAGAAAAAAAAAAAAAGAAAAAAAAAGGGGTGGGGGACATCTGCTTAGCCAGTGTGCTGGATTTCGTTCACAATTACAGAGATGCCAGATGGCGGTGCAGACCAACTCCAACTAAAGATGTCACTCAACTAGGGTTTCAATGATTAATCGAATAACTCGACCAATTCAACGGCAATACCCGGGCGGGTACCTTATAGTGGACGCTCTCAGACTGTCCCCCTGTTGCAGCAGGTTGTAGGTGTGCCACATGTCCTCTGCTTCCTCTGGCATCAGAGTAACCTGACTGCAAAAGTGGATGGCAGGTGAGTGATGATGATGATGATGTCACTCAATATGTCAAAACTTCACTCAGCATATCGACACAGGCTCAGATTGACACGAAGTACATTTGTAAATACATTTTGTTTGGTGGTGTGCCTTGGGATTTTTTCCAATATACAATATATGCCATGATAGCCCAATAGCAGTTAGGAAACGCATACTACACATAGCACTTCAGTATTATTTGGTTTGTTTACACTTCAGCTAGCTGGCGAGACGTCCGACAGCCTCGTAGTATGCAAAAAATGAATAAATGCTATGAGATGTCTTATTTTCGTCACCAGATGTCAACAAACGTGCTGGTACGTGGCACGTGGGCAACTGCTGTAAAAAGGGGTTAGCATGCAGGGCTAGCTACGATGGCTAACTAGGTTAGCTCACTGACCCGGCATTATCTTTTTCAATGTCCCGATGAAGCAGCTTCATGGTCGCTCTTGTGTATACGGCTTTTTGAAGAGAAAATGGTATAGATTCACGAACGTTAAACAGCGTCCGGCCGCGTGACGAGCTTCATACTAGCGGTCAACGTGAAAATGAATAAAGTTCGTACAAGAAAAGAAACAAATGAAAGGTGGTAGCGTCCGTAGGTGACGTCGCCATAACAGTAAATGGAAACACGAATGGGCGGTAACATCCGGGTATTTTGGCCAGAGACTGATTCGTACGTCAACATCACCGCCATATTGTATGTGGTTTGTTCACCACTAAGTAAACTTTATATCGTCTATAGCCACCAACCTATTTATACAGAAAGCTACTTCTTTGGTATTGATTAATGTGAAGGGCTACCAGTTAGATACACAAATCAAAAATAGAAATATACTCAAATTAGCTTGAATTAGATATTAATACTGATAATTATGTTCATTTGTGTGACGAAACTGATCATGTTAATGATTTCTCACAATAATAGAACAAGGTAGGAACCAGATATATATTAATATGCAACACTTTTTGTTTCTCTAAATATCTGCAAGGGTTTGCATTTTCTAATGATCACTTCTAAAAATGTTCCTAGGAGATCACAATGTCCCATCACTAACTAATTTTCACTAACTAATTTTAGTGTTACTTGGGGGTAACCGCTGGCACCATGCTGGTGACACCTGGTCAATATAAATAATTGAATAATGGATGAATGGGAGGCATTAAGTTTGTGCACTTTATAGAAAGGCGCTACATGAAATTCAGTGCATTCACTTACTACAAGACTACTAAATAGTTTTGTGTGTGTGTGTGTTATTTTTTAAATTTTGGGGGATTTTGATTCATTTTTTCCTTTCTTGCATTAACTGTAAAATGTCAATTGTTTTGATTCTGTATTTTATGTATGTATGTATTTTTTTATTGCTTTATTCCGACGGGACAGTGCACATTAATGAACATACTCTGAATTAACAGCTAACGCAATATAGAAAACAAAACATGCAAATATGACGGAGTCAGCTTAATGCTGATTTTAACTGCGCGAAGTCCAGTGCAAACATTATGAGAAGATATGCCACATCCAAAATGTCGGCATTCCCGACGTAGATTTCAGGGCGCAGTGAGGTGGCACTAAAATAAATAATAAACTTTATTGACACGTACATATTTAACAGTTTGGAACGTCTGGCTGACGTCACACATGTCCACAAGTCTGGGCTCGCACGCGCTCGCGCTCACGCACGCGCACGCACGGTGGGAAAGGCTGGGTCATTGCGTCATTGCGAGTCCGATGCCAATGTACGTCGTACATTCCTCCCATTCTTGCCGCTCCCGTGGATGTCCCTTCATACAGTACAAAAAAAAAACAAGCGCATAAAACGCTGGTGAACATTAATAGGACGAACGTGAGTGGTTTAAATAGCACAGTGTCCGTGGTGTACAGCAAAATTGTGTTCATTTGGTGAATGTTTGCCATTTAAATGACTGATTTCTTTCGTGTGAGTAAATGCTGACAGAAACCAGAAACGACCGAAGCACACAAATATTGAATCTCGCTAACCCCGCCTCTTCGCCGAACGGACCAATAGGCAACCGGCATCTTGTCTCGCCAATTCCGCCCAACCTTTCACGCTAACACTCATTGAGTGTTCTTTTTTTTTTTCTGTCGATGGCATGGTGCTAAGCAGCCACGGCAGGAACAACGAAATTCATCGACAATCCTCGTTTGACTTCGGATATCTCATGGGAAACAATTGACTCGGTTCAGTTTTCGAAGTGATTGTCAGCTATTCCGTAGTCTATAAAGACGGCCCGTTCGGCTTTGCCCATTCTTCTCTCCCCCAAGGTTAGCGGGCTCACCGGCTAACGATAGCCGATTAAGCGCTATCGCTAAACTAGTTGAGCTGAAAAACAAAACTGTTACTCAGGAACCCGCTATCACTCACTACTACGCCCTCGCATCGTAGCTATTTGTAAGAAAAGAAAAAAAAAACTAACATTTGGAGTTGAGGGAAATCATGGCGGAGGCCGACAAACTGAACATCGACTCCATCATTCAGCGTCTGTTGGAAGGTAAGACTTGCACAATTTCGCTCGATACCTCTTCCACCGAGCGAGGTAGCCATTTTAAGCTAAGTTTCATAGCCGAGTAAACGATGCTCTATTCGGTATACATTCTCACTATTTGCCCTTTTCCCCCCTTTTACAACACACCATAACGAATTAATATCAGCGTTTCACCAACCCAAAAACCTTTTTTTCCTTCTTTTTAAAATGGAATTGGCTTACCAAAATTATTTTGCCCATCGTCTACGTATTTTTACGCATTTGAATATAGATGCATTTCTTATTCGATTTAAAGGTTGGACAGCAGATTCTCCACAAGCTCGTAAACTACGGCAAAAACAGCGCGCGCAATCATTTGGCTCTACTAATCATTAGCGCTTTACTGCTTCAAGGGGAACAATGTACAACAGTGGTTGCGACCCACTTCTGCAGAAGTTAGCAACGACTCAGTCAATGTATTGTTCAAAAATAGCTTTTGAAAACATTTTATATAGTTAAAAAAATATATATATATTTACACATGCTTACATGTTCCAAGTGCCTTTCGGAGCACTTTATTAAGAATCTGGGTGGCGAAAATGACAGCTGTTTTTTTTTTTTTTTTTTTTTTTACAAAATTGACGAGCCTCCAGTGGTACCTTGAGCGAGTTTGTAACCCAATTGAGTCATATTTAAAATAAAATTTCCCCATTGAAATAAATTGCTATGACTTTAATTAGGACCAGCTCCCCCAAAAACACATTTTTGTGTATTTAATAAACACAATAAAAGCGTATAAATAAAATGTCTCTTTAAAGTGTAATTGCTGCGCATACTGTAGTATTTGTGTTGAATGTGTGTATTTAATGGGCGTTGGCTAGTCAGTGACATCCAAGAGGTGGAGTCAGGTTGGCCCATTAGTCTGCATGTGAGCCTCTGGGTGTGAGTTGTGGTCTACAGCAGCTCCTTGCGAGTGCGTGTTCTCATTTTGGATTTGTGTTTAATGTAATTCTCCTTGCTCACACACGAGAGCATTCCAGTACTTTTAATTACTCACTTATGTGAAGTTTGTAAGTCAAAAACTTCAGAAGTTGGGGCACTAAAAGTCTTTTTTATTTTTTTTTATAAATACATAACCAAAGATGCATACATGTCCAAAGTGACTTTCAGTCCACCTTAATAATAAGATGGAGATAAACATGACAACTGCATGTGCAAAAAATGTAAAATTAAATATCACAGTTTCATTCTTTTGTCACTGATCTCTGATTTTTTGGTAAAGCGCAACAAAAATGGTTTGTCTTCTTTAAGGAAATGAAGGACGCAGACATGTGCCACTGTAACAGTTTTAACCGTCTGAAATATTATGCTCTAAAAACAGATATAAAATGCTGTTTAAATGCAGCTGGAAGTTGCGTTGGGGCCACACTAGTTTTCTTGGAATGCAATACTTTTTCTGATGTCTGTTTATGTCTTTAGTTGGAGGTTTATTGCTGATTTCTCACGCCTGCTCTCTCTCCCACCGGTGGCAGTGAAAGGCTCCAGACCTGGCAAAAATGTCCAGTTGACAGAGAATGAAATCCGGGGCCTTTGCCTCAAATCCAGGGAGCTCTTCCTCAGCCAGCCAATCCTGCTCGAACTCGAGGCGCCTCTCAAGATTTGCGGTGAGAGGTTTTTGGGATGTCTGCCAAAGTACTTATTAGCACCGAATGCTGAGGAAATTGTTATCAGTGTACCGTATGCCTCGTGTATTACATTATATTGCCAGCGATATGTTCCACACCCACCCCGCAATATGCAGAGACAATATAAAAACATTCTTTTATAACAGTTTTACCCCGCTCCGGAGGCTTTAAACACATTTACATGTATTAAAACACATTTTTAAAAAGTATTCCTCAGTGCCTGTCATGAATTGGGAGGCTGTCGTATAACAACACAAAATGAGGACTCCTGGTTGCACAGTTCTCCAAATAAGAGGCACAGCGTACTTACTTCAAGGTGTTGTTTTTTTTTTTTTTTGGTCACTCCCAGATGAAGTTTCCTGTAAAGGTGACACACCAAACATAAGAGAATTAAACTTGAGGCACAACAATTAATCAAACTAACTAATTGATCATCAAATGAATAAACAACTATTTTGATGATCAATTAATCGTGAAGAAACCTTGTTTAATTTAAAACCTTCCAAATCCTCGGAATTTCAGCTTCTCCGCTGTAAATATTCTCAGATTTCTGTCATCCTCCATGAAAGCAGACTGATTATATTTGTGTGTAATCAAAATAAGACATTTGCAAAAATCTGCTTTTATTTTGGAATACAATGTCCATCATTTTTCCTTGGCCGATGCTACTTTGCGAATGCTACGTTGCTCCTTTCTAGCATGATACTCACACTTTTGAAACATCGTGGCCAATGTCCATCTATTTGCGTAAACAGGGGATGTTCACGGGCAGTACTATGACCTACTGAGGCTGTTCGAATACGGCGGCTTCCCACCGGAGAGCAACTACCTGTTCCTGGGAGACTACGTGGACCGAGGCAAGCAGTCGCTGGAGACCATCTGCCTGTTGCTGGCGTACAAGATCAAATACCCAGAAAACTTTTTTCTGCTGAGGGGAAACCACGAGTGTGCCTCCATTAACAGGATATATGGTTTCTATGATGAGTGTAAGTCGCCACCTTTTTTAACGCTCTGGTCTCACGGGTTCACGTAATTAGTTTTTGGCTGAGTTTATTGCAACAGTGTTGAACAAGCAGAAGAAACAGTGGATTCCACGACATAGCAACTAGATCATTCTCTTACAGGCTATGTTTAAGTTAACATAGTGAACTGGCATCCACTTGTAAAGGCAAGTTGGGCACTGTAAAATCAAGTAAAACTACTCGCCAGTTAAACACGCCTGACCGTCACGTAATGGAGTGGGGAAGAAAAAAAATCGTTGGCAAGCTTCCGTGCGAGTCACTGGCAATTACGCATCCAGCTACTCGCTATTTACGTGTCTGTTCAATCAAAAAAAAAAAAAAACATCTTCTACCCAAAAAGCCAAAGACGTGGAGTCAACGCTTTTGTCCAGTGATTATCAGTGTGTTACACGGGCTCCCTCTAGTGGTAAGCAAAAGAATCACTGCTTTGGTACAGTATATTGAACTTCTAAGCACATTTGCATTTTAACCTTTGAGAACTGTTTGTTTTTAAACATTTATTTAGGTACAATTTAACTTGAAAGTGAAATCCATATTCATTTTGTCATGTTATCTATTTTTTTTATTATACATTGGTGCCTTGAGATTAAATTCTTTTCTTTCTGCAATTCTTCTTCTTCTTCAAAAAAAAGAGGTTTGTAGCTGTTTATTGCCAATTCCAGTTGAGGTTTGCTGCCAAACTGAACACAAAACAAAGAATTATACATCGTGTATTTAGAACAACCACATGGCCGTTTAGCTTCATGTCAACAAACAATGCAAAACGCCATGGACGTGCTAACGAAAAGCCTTGGTGTTGCGGTGTTATAACCCCTAAGCAACGGATATTTGAACACAAACGGTGGAGCGACACGTGTACAGACAATATAACGATACTCATAGGCATATATTGTTCATCCTTTGCGAAAAATATTATTGCAGCTTACTGATTCCGGTTGTGAAACTCTTCTTTGTGCGTGTCCCCGTCTGTGTTCTACTGCCCCATGTGGCCAAGATGCGCACACCAAAAGGAGAAGCACAATTCCTGTTGAAGTGAAGCAAAAAATGACAAAAACGTTTTAATTCTTTATAGTTACATTATGTCATTACTGTATGTTTTAATAAAGAAAATAAAACATGCAGTTTAATACAAGATACAACAAATTAAAAACAAACAAACCTAATCTTATTTGTTGTGTTGTAACAGGTTAATTTGCCTTTTGAGGCAATTTTTTTTTTCCCCCTAAAAATTTGATAAACCTCAAACAAATTGGACCATTTTTACAATGTTAGGCCTCAGAGGTTCCACTGTTCTTAACTTAGAGTAGATGCTTCAAAAGGGGTTTCGACTTCCACACGCATGGAGAAAGAAGGGGTTTGCCTCTAAAGAGCCTTGAAGTTAGTTCTCAGTTATCAGCGTTGGTACACTGCCAACCTGAAGCTACATGCGCTCTCGGGCTAAACCGCGTGATCGAGCAATGTGAGCCCGTCTGCCGTTTATGGCCGCTATTACATAAAATGTTTTCTTTAAGAATGTGATGCAACAGGCTGAGCCTTGAGATTTTATTGGTGTCCAGATAAGAGACCAATAATATTTTTTGTTTGTTTTGGTGCACAGGTAAGAGGCGGTACAACATAAAGCTGTGGAAGACCTTCACCGACTGCTTCAACTGTTTGCCCGTCGCCGCCATTGTTGACGAGAAGATCTTCTGTTGCCATGGAGGTAGCGTCACAAGAACAACAAACACTCGCTCGCCGCTGTCGGGCGTTTACTGTCAACACCGCCGTCTCCCGACCTTCAAGGCCCTGTGCCATCTTAATTTCGGTTTGACTCGCAACGGAAGAGTCGTACTTACTGACGACTAGTAGTAGCAGTTATGTATTTGACAAAGCTCGGTCGAGTGAGCCCTTGCAGGGGAGAATTTTTTGCCAAGGACCTCCCTCATAATCCTTACATCAATTAAACATAACTACCACGTGTACCCCTAAATGCTATAGCAATTAAAAAGTCTCCTATTTTGTAGACTAGGTTGTAAGGTTCAGGTAACATTCAGATGTATTTTTTTTTGAGAATAAGAATAAAGTTAGTTTTGAAAAAAAAAGTTATATTATTACAATAAAGTCAAAGTTTGGGGTAATGTCATTTTAATTATTAATTTAAAATTATTTTTAAAAAAATCTGGAAAAGAGACATTTATTCTCTTATGAAATATGACTATTTTGTTTCTAAAAAAATACTTTATGAAAAAAGTTGAACTTATTTTTCTAGGAAAAACTGCAATCTTATGAGTCTTCCCAACATCCCCCCCGCCTCCCCAAAAAGAAAATCTTTCAATGACAAAGTCTGTTTGATGGGCAAATAAAGTCACATTTTACAAAGGGAATTGAAAAAAATACAACTTTATTATAAAAAAATAACATTTGGTATTTGGAGCCACTCTAGTGCTACAGGCAAACAAGCCACTGTGACAAAGTATACATTTAGGACATCAACACAAAAGTACAGAGAGTCATTAAGCAATGTAAGGCGACCAGTAGTGTGGTAATACTGATAAACGGAAAACATTTTATTGCTCCAATTTATGTTATGATTGTATGACCTGATTTGACTTGCTTGAAATTTTGTGCAGGACTCAACTCAACTTTTGTTTTCGAAAACCTGAAGGTTCAGACTTGAGAGTTGCACATTGTGACTTCCTCCCACCTCTGTCATGAATGAAGACTGCAGTATTTGCTGTTATAACAGGGACCGGATCGTTCCAAGCGTTCCTCGAATTGTGAATTAGTAGCGTGCAGTCCGGAGCGGCGCGATCCTCTGTCTCAACCATCAACACGCACGATGCTGAATATGTAAACAGACGATCGTGATAATCGCGAGGGCAAACGCGTCTCCCCGTCTGATCGCGTGCTGTTCCGCCGGACGAGAAGCAAAACATACAGTCCGCTTGCCAGATTTATTCATCTGTGCGGCCCGCAGCAATCAAAGTCCCACAAAGCTGGAACCAGAGAGGCACGTGACGTTCTTCCCGTTTTCCTCCGCCAGGCCTGTCTCCGGATCTGCAGTCTATGGAGCAGGTGCGAAGGGTCATGCGCCCCACCGACGTGCCCGACCAGGGCCTCTTGTGCGACCTGCTGTGGGCCGACCCCGACAAGGACGTGCTGGGCTGGGGGGAGAACGACCGCGGCGTCTCCTTCACGTTCGGCGCCGACGTGGTCACCAAGTTCCTCCACAAGCACGACATGGACCTCATCTGCCGGGCCCATCAGGTCAGTTTGGGGCACGGGTGGGCAAATTAGGGCCCGCAGGCGCCCTTGTTTTACAATATCAACAGTCCTGTAATATTTATACTGTTTTTTTTTTTTTATATATATATATATATATATATATATATATATATCTATATATATCTATATATATCTCTCTCTCTCTCTCTCTCTCGTTAATAATTGCTTTATTGTAAATAAAACCACTGAAAAACTCTAATTCGCTGTATTTATGCTCAGGCCAAAGCAATACCAGTGTTGCTTTGGCGCCATCTGGTGGTAATTTGGGTAAAAAGAAAGCTGAAATTGACTTTTTTTTTTTTTTTTTTTCTATCTTGAGGCATCTATCGGCAATTACAGTTTTAATTTTAGGGGTGCGGAGTACTCAGAGTTTTACCTTTTTTAAAAATTAAATTGTATTATTTCATGAAAAAATTATTAGTAAATAAAAAATATGAAGCGCAAACGAAACAATTTTACAGATACAGCGCATTTCAAATTATTGTATTTAGTGTATTGATTTATACATGTAAATGTATAACTTTAGATATACATTGAACTTTGGTATTGTATTAGATAATTAGTTGATTAAATTGTAAAGCTTACAATTAAAATATGAGACTTAAAAATTCCTCCAAAAAAAATTCCTCCAAAAAAGTAAAACAAACAATTTTACATGTAGGTTATATTTAACATTTTATAAATGTGTTTATTATTGTGAATGATAACAAATAACACATTTGCATATACATTTAAAATTTTTTGTTCATTTAGTTGATCAATTTTAATTTATTATAAAGTACAATAAAAGCTTGGGAATTCTATTTGTATCATTTATTTAATTTGTTTATATATTAGCAGAGTGTGAGTTGAACTCCCCTTAAGAGATTACGTATAATAGATTTTTTTATTTTAATCAATTACACCCACATTCTACTTTTCACTATTTCACTTTCTTTCCTTTTTTTTTTCCTCCTTATGCTTTAGCTACGAATGACCTGGCCTATCTCTCCATTTAAAAAAAAAAAAAAAAAAAAAAAAAATCAACTTTGGCCCCTTGAGCACAAAAGTTTGCACGCCGCTGGTTCAGGTTCACGCCTGCAACGCTTACCCTACGTGCAAAATGAGGGTAGATGAAGTACTCGCTTCTGTCAGCCGGTGGCAGCAAACAGACTCAATTGTCTCTCCTGTAGTCGTTCTCATAAACTGACCAGCCAGTCCCAACTTCTTAGGACGGGCTCTAGAAAAAGTCAGCGTTTGTGAAGTGGCTCCGGTTGGAGATGTTCCTCAATACCGAGCCGTCCTTTCTGTTTCAGGTGGTCGAGGACGGCTACGAGTTCTTTGCCAAGAGGCAGCTGGTCACGCTGTTTTCCGCCCCAAACTACTGCGGGGAGTTCGACAACGCGGGCGCCATGATGAGCGTCGACGAGACCCTCATGTGCTCGTTCCAGGTGAGCGAGCGGAAGAGAGAATTCCGATACGCCGGATGAACATGCGGCGCGACCTCTTTTCACCGGTTCTTTTCATTTGGTTCAGGAACAATATTTTGGAAGAAATATTGTCTTGGTTCAATGTGTGAATTGTCCATTCAGAAGATGATGTAACATGAGATAAATAGCTTGGAAAGGAGATGGAATGCCAGACGCCATTCACGGGCAGTGATTCCTGCCCACTCATGAGCTCACATTTCCTTATAATTGGCCCCAAAATATATGCGTTTACCACAAATAATGTATCTTTTGTTCAGCTATCTATGCCAGCAGCAAAAAGTGACAAGCAGAACAATTAAATGCTCATCAGCGAAGGTGACAATTAACCTGCGCATCCACTCTGTTGCCATTGAACTCATCGATGAATAGCTTTGTGTTCAACTGAAAAGGCCCAGTAGGTCAATTTGCGAGCACACTGAGGCGAGATCGTTATTTCAGTATACAGTGAACGTCCGCTAAGGTTATTTTGAAGTGCATTTGTGTTTCCTTTCCTTTGCCAGATTCTCAAGCCCGCAGACAAGAAGCTGTTCTACGGCGGAGGCGGCGGCATGGGCTCGGGACGCCCCGTCACCCCGCCGAGGAAAGCTAAGAAATGACAGCAGTAGTGGGCCCCGCGACCTTTGCCCCCCATCCTCCCTGCCCTTTCTACCTCTCCTTTCTTTCAGCAAACAGCCGGAAAGCAAACCTTTACCCAGGGCTTTTTTCTCCCCCTTTTTTTAAATCTGTACTTCTGAAAACATTTCCTGTTACATATTGTCTGAGCGAGTGCGCGAACGAGTGAATGTACGCCCCTGTGTGCCAGTGCGCATTAAAATGGCGGGCGGGTTGTACGCTTGGTGAGAGAGTATTAGCGATTTCCACTTTTCTCTCGCGCGCTCTCTCGCTCTCTCTCTCTCTCTCTCTCTCCCTCTCTCCCTCTCCCTCCTGCCACTCTACCTGTGGAAAGGTTGACACCACAGAGCGCGCCTCTACAGCGATTTGACTGAAAAAGCAGTTCGGCCGGCCGCGTGTCCGACGCAAGGAAATTTTGCCAGCAGGTGGCGTGTGTGTCCTCCCGGAGGGAGGGCATATTTTGTTTTCCCTGTCCCACCGTTATTGTAAAATCTCCGTGTGTGTGCGCGCGGGGGCGTGCGTGCATGTCACACACACGCACACACATGCACAACTCCTCAGATTCATATGAGCCAGAGCTGTAAAAAAAAAAAAAAAAAAAAAAAACAACCCCGTACAGTTTAGGTTTGTACAGATTTGATTACTTGAAAGAGATTTTTTTTGTGAATTCGTTTTGTAGTCTTTGATCAAGTTGACCAATAAAGCGAGAATCTGAGCTACAGCGTCCCGTGTGTACCCGTTTTTTTTGTATGCAACAGAAGTTGAACTATTCTAGGCTCGTCCGTCGCAATTATAGAAACCTTCATACCACCATATTATGCAAAAATGCAATCTTAGCAGCACGTTGCTGTTACTCATCCGGTTTGAAATCCAATAACAAAAACAAAGAATGAAAATGCATCATACTCACCAGAGATGCTAATTATGAACTCATTCACTGCGGGCCGTTTTCAAAGCGGACTTCCTCATAATTGCCAGCTGTTTTAGAGCATTTCGATTCATCTTTCAAGACCCACAATATATCGTGTACTGTGACAATGTAAGTATTGAACCTCCCAAAAGAAAGAGTACACTGTTCCTTAATGCTTCCTTAAAGCTTAAATGCACTCATTATAATCATACATTTTCCAATTAAAAACAAAAACAAAAGGCTTGATTGACGATGTCAGTCAGTGGCGACCCAAGTTGAAAGATATCACATTTGAAAAAAAAAAAAAAAAGGGATTTGAAATTATTTTTAAAATGAAAAAAATTATTCTTGAAGAAAAATGGTTTTATTGTAAGTTATAAAATATTTAAAGGTTTCAAGATATTAATATATTGCACTGGTTTTAAGGGAAAAAAATCACAATGTATTTTGTATTAAAAATTTTAAAGTAGAAAATAATGAAAAAATGTCTTAAAATATTTGAACATTAAAATATTGTGCTTTTTTATAGATAGAAGACAGTATTTAATAAATTATTGTTACAAGAATATCTAAAAAGTCTATATATTGAATGTTACAAAATCTCACACTAACATTTTGCTTTGTCCCCAAGAACAGCATTTTTTTCCCCTTTCAGTACATTTAACTGCTTAGCATACAGTTGATCTAAAGTGTCTTCACACCCCTGTTCAAAACACTACATTGGTGTGATGCAAAAAATGAGATCAAATTGAAACTTTCCACTATTAATGCGATCTATAATTCAATTAAAGGAAAAAAAATCAAGTCTACTGGAACAGCTTAACTTTATTTAGTTCAATCAGCGGCACCTGAAATGTTTGAATTTGATTGGTTCATTGTGAACACAGCCACAAACCCATTTTGAGAGGGTGTGCACACTTGTGCAACCCCATTATCTCAGTGCTTTACTTAACCTCTCAAAATGAATTGTTTTTTTAATTGTACAGTCACATTCATGGTGGAAATGTTTTTGACTTTATCTTGGCCTCTCATTTATTTGTGTCACAAAAACCTGGCATTTTAACAGGGGTGTGTAGACTTTTTACATATACTGCAGGGTGACCTAAAGTGAACAGTGTTGATTTAGTTGTGATCCTCTGTAGAGGGGAGAGGGGGGGAAAAAAAGGAAGTTTGGACATCTGTAAGTTGTACAACAATCTATTTTCTATCATCTCGCTGGCGGCTCGTTGGTTTTCTTTAGCTAGTCCATGTGTACCACCTAATGAAGTGTACAATGACTGTTAACCACCCTCCGCCGCAGATAGTAATACTGTACACGTATCCTGGTATGCGCGCCACTGAGCGGCCCTTCCTCTTTTTACGAGCGGTATCACGAAACTGGAGAGAGATTTCGTTTCCGCTCGTGCAATCCCACATGCTGTCTGCAACGGGATATTTCTGTGCTAAATATAATGTGATGCATGCACATAATGAAATGTAATGGTTAAAAGACATGGCTGGGTGGGGAAGCTATTAAATCCTCTGAGGGCCATATTAAATTATTGAAAACATACAATGCTTAAACAAATATCATATTAGCCGTGTTAGGAATAGCCTAAGTTGATTTTACATTTATGTGTACTTGAGTATTTATTTTTATGACAACTTTTTACTTTACTCCCTACATTTGGAAACAAATATCTGTACTTCTAATCCTTTTGAAAAGCACACACAGGTCAGATGTATTTTTTTTCCAGTTATCGTGAGTTAATTTAGCATTTTTTTCTTAGTCCGTTCTCATTAACGCTAACGTGTGTGTTAACGTTTTTGTTTCAGTGGCATAAGAGTCAGGCTAACGTAAAGCATTTTTTCTTTCTTATTCTTGGGATGGACAAAATGTTAGTTCATAAAATAGAGGGAAACAATTTTGTGTTCTCATTCATGTATTTCATTGTTCATATTTGGAAAAATATGTCATATTTGAGACTATGGAAGAATGGCACATGACGAAAGAGCCAATCACAAGCGACGGTTTTAGAAGGACGAATGAATATAAGAAAAAAATCAAATAAAATCCAAGCTTTTGTGGCTATTTTTTTTCAAATGTAACTAAAATTGTAATCATGGAAATTTCCAAAATCAACCTTAATTTATACATTTAATTGCACATTTCCTCCCAGTTATGTAATGGATGACAATTACATACATTTTGTAATTAAATTACATAATCCCAGCACGGCATCTATTCTTTATCCTCTGCGAAAAACGACGAATGTAATTGAAGGTTACTGAGTCACTGAGAAATGGTTACTCTTATTCCTTTTGGTCTGTGTGACAGTATTGTTTTTAGTGTGATTTTCTTTATCAAAAAAACATGACAACATTGTTGTTGTTTTTACTGTGTCACTGGACTTTGTAAACGGTCTCTGTGGTCTCTTTGTATTCTGATGGATGCTGATTGAGAATTACAGTCGTTCCGTAGAACAGAACAAAGTCTTTGAAGGGGAGTGACAGAAAAAACAAAGGAGCGAGAGGGAAAAGGTATGTAAATAATATAGGAAAAGAAGAAGTTCAATATCTGTGGTCAGCACATTTGCCTCACAGTTTTCAGGTTGCGGTTCGAATCCCAAATCCTTCCTGCGTGGAGTTTGCAGGTTCCCCACCCTAATTCTTGTGTGGGTTTTCTCCGGGCACTACTTCCCACATTCCAAAAACATGCATGTTCGGTTCAAGACTGCTTGCCAGCAGGATGTTGAATTGGCCAGTCAAGAGTGAAAGCCGCTTTTGACCACCAGTGTGGTTTTCCCGCCGTGTCCCCAGCGTCTTCTGTATTGCAGCCTTAAGTGTGAGGAATGGCGCGAACAACCTGGGGGGATCCCTGGGGTCCAATGATTCGGCCGCCTCAATACTGCAAACATTACATTTTGGACTCTGACGAGGAATGGGAATCGAAAACCGGTTCTCTTTGAGAACAGTAATTCGATTCCTAGGAGTCATTTGTTTGCTTGGCTGACGATTCCAATTATCGATTCCTCTTACAAATAAGTAACGACGTCACACGCAAAAAGTGTATTTTGGTTCTGAACTTTTCCAACGTGGGGTCAAGTGTCGTAGTGCGATATCAAAACACCTACTGTACATAAAATCCTTTCGTTTACGTTGTTTTTGACTCTAATGTTGCATTGTAGATTCGCTCCAACTGTTACGTTAGTGTGTATCATTATCGGGATACAAAATGACCAACAGTATATTGGGATATTAAGTTTTGTCCATATCGCAAAGCACTTTGCAGAATCATCTTTTGTGTTGTCATATTAAATAATCCCATCATTTGTATTATTCCATTCCATCACCCGATGAGAATCGAGTCAATAAGCAGTATCGATAATGGAATCAAACTCTCTAAATTCTCATCCATTCCCATCCCTAGACAAGAGGGACTTTAGACGCTAACATTGTATTAGAGGTGCAACAATTGATCAATTAATGGACAACTAATCGATTATCCAATTAATCAACAATTTTGATAATCAATCATTTAGAGACCTTGTTTAACCTAAAACGGTCCAAATTCCAGGCTCTCAACAGTAAATATTCTCAGATTTATGTAGTTCTCTATATAAAAAAAAAAGGACTGATTATCTTTGTTTTTAATTAAATTAAGACATTTGCAACCATCTGCTTTTACATTTAAAAAAAAAAAACAATCAACATTTTTGCCCGTGTTCTGACATGCTACAGACCAAACCAGTAACTGAACACTAATCAATTTCTGTGTATTTTCTGCACTGTCAATTTGAAATAAGGTCCTGTTTTTCAATAGAATGGGGAAATTTGTTTTTTTTTGCGATTTAATTGAAAAAAATGAATCGACGGATTAATTGATGATTAAACTAACCGTTAGTTGCAGTCCTAATCATATCATTGTATCATATATCATTGGTATTAATTAATTCCTTCACCCAACTAGAATCAATGAGCATTATCATCAATAAAATCAGAATTGTTAAGTTCCTATCAATTCCCATCCCCAGAAAAGACTGACTTTAGACTACACCTCGGACTCTACGCTAACATTGCTTGAAAAAGGACCTTTTGTGAATTTTGCCATGCACTTCCCTGTTCGAAAACAGCAAGTTGTGCCAAAAGTACAGAAATATTCGACAGTTGGACATAGAGAAGATGAAATTCAGTGCACCTGTTACGATCGTAGTGCATTTTAGATTCATCCTGAAATGTCACCACGATATCCTAACTTTCTGTGAAGTCCTGTCATGTATGTTTTCTCCTAATGATTCCACATTCATAATTAAAAAAGTGTGTGAAGCTGCCGTGGTGCCATGCCCGGCATCACAGTGTCACCTGCTCTATTTATATCAGCGGAGGAATCCTGGATTCACGGACTCAGCTGCCACTTCTATTATTACTATTAGCTAATGCTGTAAAAAGTACCCGGCGAACGCGGACACTGTAGCTCCTTTATCCATTGCCTTATTGCCCGCTACTAATTATGTCCTCACTGTCAATACCACTCGTGTCTTTCAATTCAACTTTTCCTCCTGCCAACTCTTCGCCGGCCGATTTCATTTGCGTGTGCATTTGAGTCAATAAAGGCCAATTACGAGTGAGTTTCAGATAAAAGGTGCGGACGCGCTTTCGGCCATTTATTAAACGGGGGAAAATGGTCAAACGCACAACTAAAAAATGAAAACACTCACAAGGAGCATGGCGTAGATGCTAACATGCAGACTAACTGCCGATTCTGATGTCACTTCCTAGGCCACGCCCTTTAAAGGAACATCAACACTCTTGATACTACGGTGCGTGTGTGTGTGTGTGTGTGACTTTCGGCTTGATTACACTATAAAACCAGTTTATTTCTTTTCAATCTCTAATGATCTCTAATCTCCATTTTCCACAGTACCTGTAATTCCAAAAGTGTACACCCACTTCTGGCCCGACCCTGTATAGTAGTAGTCGTAGTCGTAGTAGCCCCCCTACCCTAAATTCAGAAATATGAGCTCTGTAGGGGCTGGCGCACAATCTCCCGTTCTAGTCCATCCCAAATGTGTAATGGATTTGAGGTTACGTTATGTACTGTAGTTCAGGGATCTCAAATTCTTCTACACCAAACTCATCCGAGCATGCCTTCACAGACCTTGCTTGGCGCACTGGGAACATGAAAAGTGACACTTCCCCACACTGTTCCCACGAGGCTAACTCACCATTATGCTGAATCTAGCTGTTGTAATGAGTGGGAGCCCTGCGCTAGTTTCTCTTCAATGACTAGGTCCCATCTTGGCGTAATCGGAGATGGTTACACCCGAAGTGTGTTACGTCAGTCAAGTCCACTCTGTAATTTTATTTCGGTCACCGTCATTGCAGAAAATCCTGCTTAACAAAGATAGGATGTTGGAATTGGCCAAGGTGTTTCGTGGTTTATTTAAAAAAAAAAAAAAAAAATGTTTACTCATTTTTTTACTCATTCTTGTGGGCTTACTTTTTTACTACCGTATCACAAGAGGTTCGATCTGTACAGAGGTACAGACAGATCTTTCAGACTCTAATGACGCATGTATAAAAAAGGGTATTTTATATAATCGACAGTAAAACTTTCCTTTTGGCCAGCATTTCAGTCTGTACTTTTTTTTTTTTTTTTTTTTTTTTTTTTTTATACACTCATAAGAACAGAACTTGAATTGGTACTTCTACTTTTGCAAGACTTTTTCCAAGTCTGTATTTTTACTGAAGTAGAGTGTACTTTTGTCACTTCCGAGCATGCGTTTTGGTGCATCTCTCATGCGCCTGAAAATGTCTCCTTGTCCGCCTCATTTTGCAGTGATGCTCATCAGTTGCGTAACCCCGTCGCGCATGCGGCTGCGCAAGCCCCCCACCAAGCCGTCTCCCACGCACCCGCACTACTTAACGCTTGTTCAGATCTGGCAACACGGATAGTGTAAACAAATGATGGAAGGGCTGGGAGGGTTTGGCGGTTGGGGTTAAGGTGGCACAAAGTAATCCCTCAGACCTGGCAAGATGTCCTGGCATGTTAGCGCCCCCACGAGTGTCCCAGCTTGCCTTGTAGTGCCTCGAAGATGGCAGAGGGGCCCGGGGAGGAGGATGAGGGGGGGTTGGGAAACACTATCCTTCTGGGATATTGTGTTAAATGTCACTGCGACGCCCTGAGGGAGACACTGACAGGCCGACCCCAATCGCAGCTCCCCAAAATCTCAGAGGTCAGAACGCTTGTACAACAGCTGAAGAGAAAGTTCTGGGCCAAATACACGTGAACAAAAGGCCCCAAATTGTTACAAAAACACATCTGAGCCAATATAATCTGGCATGTTCATGTTGGCAATGGTAAGTATCTAACTAGCTAGCTAGTTAGCTAGCTAGCTAGCTACAGGATGATTAACGTACAGCGTACGTAGCTAGCTAGTTAGCTAGCTAGCTAGCTACAGGATGATTAACGTACAGCGTACGTAGCTAGCTAGTGTTTAGCTAGTTAGCTAACCTATCTATCTATCTATCTATCTATCTATCTATCTATCTATCTATCTATCTATCTATCTATCTATCTATCTATCTATCTATCTATCTATCTAGTTAGCTAATGGCTAGATAATACTTAATAGTGTACTGAGCTGTAAGTGTGTGTTTATTGACGAGGCAACAAATGACAGGGTCGTGTCCTTTTAAAGATTTAAAAGTGTGTATCACGTCAATAGCTCACGTAAACCTAAGGTGCTAAGTCCTCTCATCTGTTTTTTCATATTTTAGGTTTTCAGCTGTATTGCAGCGTTTCACTCAAACTCAACCCTGTTACTCATATTATCAAAAAAATACATTCTTATCAAAGTTTTTTTTTCAGTTTGTACTTTATATAAAAGTTTGTTCTTGTTCTTAGCATAGCAGCTAACGCAGCTAACACATACTCATGAGCAAAAAGTGTACCGTTCTTGGTTTGAGCTGGACAAATGTGATAGTTTATGACTTGCCTTTCTTGCAAAGATCACAAACAATCATAAAATAAATGGTTGCTTTTTCAAAAATGTGGGTACCTTAATCCCCACCCCCCAATTCTGGAATGGCCTTTGTAATGTCTGTTTACCAATCTGGACGGAATGGTGGTCGATGAAATGTGGGAGCTGGAGTGGCCAGTCGTGTGACAACTGACGTCTTATTAACTTGTTGCGCCAGCTCGAAGCCCCCCCGAACCTCCCCGAGCCCCCACCTGCCTGTTTACGACACTTTAGTGTTGTTTAAGGAAATAGTAAATCAACTTTTCATCTGCTTTTCAATCCACCAGTGTGATCCTTCCTTAGGTACACCTGCTCTATCTATCTATCTATCTATCTATCTATCTATCTATCTATCTATCTATCTATCTATCTATCTATCTAGCTATCTAGCTATCTAGCTAGCTAGCTATCTAGCCATCTAAGATACCCTAAAATAAAAAATATAGTAATACACCTGTCATTCACTTTATTACCATGTTAAAGGCCAATTTTCTATCCAACTCCGGAGTTCATGAGATTGTGCAGGTGTCGTGTACCTAATGTTCTGGCCAGTTCAATGCGGTGACTCTGCCGCAAGAGGCCATTGTGAGTCGCAGCGTGAGCGCGGTCGTGTGTCTTCACTGCTCGTAACTGGGGGAGGGGGGGGGGGGAAGTGGCATATAATTCGATCCCCCTTCATCCCTCCAACAGTGCGTCTCCTCTGCGCTGCGATTATGTGTCATGCCGGCTTTGCTCTGGACATTCCTGCTCCCATTCCTCCTCTGCGTGCTCACTTTATCCTCTTATCAAGCGTTTCACAAAAGTATACATAATGACATGATGATTTCGTCTCAACCGACGCACAAATTGACTTAGTGATAAGCGCAAAGCAAATTATTCCGTTGTATGAAGGACAACACGTGGATGCACACGTTAACTGTACCTTTTTCTATCTAGTGGAAGCGAATTAATTGTTCTGCCTGTCACTATACGTCATTAGCATTGACAGACGATCAACGATACCTTAGCTGTAGTCAATAAATAATGCTTTTCTGACCAATTCAAGTGAAACTGAATAGTTCACCGCTTCCGACGATCTCTTACGGCACCTGTTGCGAATTTTGCCGTTCAGCTCTTTGTCAGAGAACAGCGAGTTGTGCAAAAAGTACTGAAACACTCGGCGCATTCAGAAAGTCAAATTCCCCACCCTTCCACCGTGCCTTCGGTTAAGCTGAGATGAAAAGGTGGGAAAGACAGCACTGTTCAAATGAATTTTCCCTACCGAAACCATCGCGCAACTGCGACTATCGTTGATGTACTCTAAGTCACTAGCGTGAAACTCCCGAACGTCTTCACGTAGACTCGGTATACTTCATTGGTGACCTGTTTCTTGAAATGTTGCTGCTGCAAAGGATTATGGGTAACACCATTTCTTAAAGGTTGGTCAGAAGTAACCTATGCAGGTGGGTTAAAAGTTGCACCTTTCCTACGCATTTACAGAATTCGAACAGCCTTTCCACCAAGTACTTCCAGGTCGTCTTGAAAGTTCCTAAGCAAAAAACTGAATCCGAAGAGGCCCACTGAACCGCATAGAGAAGTTCAAATTAAGATCCCCTGTAATGAGTGAAGTACATTTTAGGTTAATCCTGAAATTTCACTCGAAAAGCCAATATCCCTAACTTTTTGGGAGTAGTGTATACTTCTGTGACATTCTTTCTTTAGTGGTCTACTGTGCAATTTCATCCAAAGTGAAATATGCGCCTTGAGAAACACTGCCTTAAATTTGATTGTCCAAGACCCCCATGCGCCTCCAAATTTCATTGTCTCCAACTTCCTCAGCAGAAACCAGTTGAGCTGTCACTCAGTGAACGCCGCCCCCTACCCAAAAGAAACAACAAAAAAACCCTCCTGCTGCATGATCCCCTACGACACTCTCTCGCCTTCTCTCTTCGTCTTATTCCACTGACCATGCATGTTCCAAAAACAGATCCCATTTTCATCTGCGGTGACACCCCCCCCCCCCCCTCCTCAGACTCACCACTGCCGCTTCACCTCCTTTCCCAAAATCCAAGCCTCCTTGTACCCCCTGTTCCTGTCTTACCTCCTCGTTGCTCCACCTCACGCCACACCCCACCCTAACGCGAGCCCTCCCAGTCACCATGTGCGCCCACCATGTTGGTATGCGAAGGCGTGTGTCAGCGGGGGGTGTCCACCAATCCAGGGAACCCTTAGGTGGTATAAAACCCTGAGCAAGTATGCGCTTATTTGCTCTTTCTGTCAGACCAGCACTCCTGAATCGGAGGGTGGCGCTTAGGGGCGAGGGTGGTGGATCAAGGGTGCACACACTTGTAAACGAGTAGACCCAACAAGAGAGCGCGGACAGGAACCGTCGTACGGCCAGTCCGTTATCTATCCCAACAGGATGGAGAACTCACACACCAAGAACCCGGCAGAATGCCTGGCTTGCTTCGGCGTGAACGAGAACACGGGTCTGACCCCAGACCAGTTCAAGAAGAATCTGGACAAGTATGGCTTCAATGGTAAGACGGGACAGACTCGGGAAGAGTGGGGAAGGGTCTCTGCTTGCGCGGCCATGGCTTTTTTAGCGAGGCTTAGCGACAGCTGCTTGACACGCAGTGAGACATTGAGAAGCAGAGATCTTTGAGGGCTTTGAGAGGCTATTTAAAGATAGCCAAAGAAGATGGCCGGAGAGCGAGAGAGACAGGTGACAGGCTCAAGAAGCTTCCTGGCTGATATATGGGCCGGGGAGCTCGGATAATTTTAGGCAAGGTTCAAAGGGCTTGGGGGGCTTAGGGTTAAATGATATGTGACGTGATTGCCCATCAATGACTAATTGCTTTATTCTTTGGAGTCAACAAACCTCTGTATGCATTAGCCTCATTAAGCTGAATCACTGAACTTTTCTTCTCTTCTCCTCCTCCTCCAGAGCTGCCCGCTGAGGAGGGTAAGTATTTAAAGCCCACCCCTCAAAACACCACTCAGTTGCGCTCAGGTGACCTTCATCTTCACTTGTCTGTGGAGATTCTCAGTCTTTCCAGGTCACGGTGATCCTCAAAGGTTGAAGCAGGCAACTGGATTCCTGTTTGTTGAAGATGTTTCACCTTTTAAGCCAAAAGGCTTCTTCAGTTCTACATATTAGGTGTGGAGACTCCCTGTAGTGATCCTCAAGGCTACTTCGGGTCTCAAGCCAGAGACTCCACACTTCAAATTTAGAACTGAAGAAGCCTTTTGGATTTTGGAAACATCTTCACGTGAAGAGTCCAGTCGCCTTGATTTTACCTTTGCGGTTTCATGTTAACTTCAATGATACCGAGTGACAGCACGATCCTCACAATTCAGTTTTCCTTGCTGACTTTGGCACGGAAATACAAGGTGGATTTGTCCTCTCTTTGCACATCACAGGCAAGAGCATCTGGGAGCTGATCGTCGAGCAGTTCGAGGACTTGCTGGTCAGAATCCTGCTGCTGGCCGCCTGCATCTCTTTTGTAAGTAAACACTGGGCACGCCGCCCGACCATGTCTGTCATTTTAAATCCGGACTCTAAAACTCATGTGGTGTGAGGGACAACAAGTCCTGTCAAGACTCCTTCCCCCCCACCCCTAGTCCCCCCCACCCTCTTCGATTCCCCCTCCAAGACCTCTCAGTGTATTTCGCAAGATGACAACTTGAGACAAATTGCGCATCGTAGGAGGAGGTGTATTCATTCCGGCAGCCGGCTTTCACCCCCAGCTGTCATGATGGCCTTAGAAGGTGAATGTTGAGGGGCGAGAGGGAGGGTTGGGGGTCATGAAAGTGAAGAGGGGGGTGGTTGAGGGAGGGAGGGAGATGAGCGGTGGGGTGGGGGGTTATTTTAAGGGAGGACCGAAGCTGAGGAGGGAAACTGAATCCTTCGGGAAAGGTCAGGACTCAAGGAAGGAACGATGGTCTCTGAGTCGCAAGGACATGCAGATCCAATTAAAAACAATGATGTCGCCCAATTACGATTACACCGGCCATAAAATAATGCTTCTTTTTTTTATTACTCATTTATTAAACATTTATTACACTTTAAGTAACCTCAGTCATTACTCAAGTGCAGTGTTTTCTCTGTAAAGCATATGGACATCTAAACCAGGGATGTCCAAACTTTTTCCACTCAGGGTCACATACAGGAAAAAAAAAAAAAAAAAACCTGAAAGTATAGCAACGACATCAAAGTTTGAGTTTCAATTTCTAACATTGAATTTGCTTAAAGTCACATATCTTACACGCAAATGTTTGACCAAAGTCATACTTTTACTCTTTACTCTTTTACTCTCTATCAAATATGTAACAACAATCATCAACTACCATCAAATTTCAAACAATTTCAAAATGTTCAATTCAATTTCCAACTCAGATGGCACATAAACACCACAAGATATAAATAAATATATCTGTGCTACCTGAATTGGAATTTTTAAACTGATTTTGTTTTCATATACAGTAAATAAAATAAGTGTTCGAGCTTGTGGTATTGTTTTGCCATCTCAGTTTGAATTTAAGATTCAAAATTGTTGTTAGAAATGTGATGATATTTGATGGTTGTTGATAAAAAATGTTATGGTAAAAAAAGAAATGTGTTAAAAAAAAAAATCAATGTCTTTAATTCAAACTTAATTCAATGAAAGAAAATTCAGTTCCAATTCCACATTTCAAGCAGTTAAACATATTTAAAGAAATCTTAGCTTGGTGACAAAGCAAAAAGTTGGTAGTATTACTGTGACATCTTAATTTAAAAAAAGGCCGGATATCTTGTCAAGTTCAACTTGAAACATTTTAAATAACAAATAATGTAATATTTAACATTTTAGATTTAAAAAATGTGTGACAAACTTTCATCAAACCTTTATTTACATTCAAAAAATAATTTAAAATGTAAAAAAGTGTTGTTGTTGTTGTCGTGACTTTCGGCTGGTCCCATCAGGGGACCCATTTTTTTTTTTTTTTTTGCAGTGATATCTTGTAACATTCAGCTTTTTAATTTAAAACTCATTTTTCATTCCTGATGAATAAAATAGCTTACGTTATTATTTACTCCCCTTAAGACCCATTTTGCCCGCCCGACCCCGTTCCAGAACCCCCGCTCAAGTATGATTGACCCTCTCTTTGTCCTTCAAGGTTCTGGCTTGGTTCGAGGAAGGTGAGGAGACCGTCACTGCCTTTGTGGAGCCCTTCGTCATCCTCCTCATCCTCATCGCTAATGCTGTGGTCGGAGTATGGCAGGTCAGTGCGATTGATGGATGGAAGGAAGGGATGAAGGAAGGGTGGGGGCACCCGGCACATTGGGCAATAACACGCTGATCCCGTTACGGTGATGTCAGAAAGCACACCGGCTCCGGTGACCCCAGGCAGGCCCGCTCGCTTCATGCTCGACTGGAACACTATCACTTTTACAGCGCCGAGACTCAAAATAGCTTTTTGGCCGCTGCGGACGGACGGTGGTGTTGCACCATTTAGCGCAACGTGCATAAACAATGTCACACATGTCGCCATATATGCCACAAATGGAGTAACAAAATAAGAGGCCGCTGTCTCAATATTGCATTGGCAGAGGTAGCAAACGTACTCTGCGCTCAAGTACAAGTGCTTTGTGTACTTTGTAAAATAAAAAGACTGGTAATATTACAAGAACTGGTTTCAATGTTTTACTGAAGTAAAAGTACAGACTTGAATGCACTGAAGTACATATTTCTTTTAAATAAGACCATGTATGGGAAATGTCTTACCGTTAGTGTTTTTCCAGCCTAAAGTCATAAGTCCCCAAGATATGTCAGTCAAGAACTCAAATGCTATTGACTTTACCTTTCTCTATCTAGGCCTTTTTTTTTTTTTTTTTTAAACATTCTGTAATCTTCTGCTGTGGTTGAAAAAATATATATTTTCTCTCTATTTTCAGAAAGTATACACTTCTGTTTTCAATATAAAGAGTAAAGGTAAAAAAAAAAAATAAATAAATAAAAAACTGACGTAAAGTGCAAATTCCTGAAAGGTCTACTTAAGTATAGTATTTGTACATGGTTACTTCCCACTATTGTCCATTGGATAGATAAACAGACGCACTCAAGTACCACACTCTAATATGAATATTTAATGAGACGTAAAAGTTGCCACTATTCACACATTAATTTCTAACGTACTTTTATCAGGGGTGTCAAACCGTTTTGACTGTGCAACCATATAAATACTGTATTTAATCGCCTCATCATATTATTTGGGCTCGGTAAAAAAATAATGCTTGTAATTTCTCAACCTTATTATTTATTACATATGACAATTCGAATTTTTTTTTTCACAGATCTTAGCAAGAATGATGAAAGTTGGCACACGTGATTTGCTTTTGCGGGCCGCGTAAAATGATGTGGCGGGCCGGATCTGGCCCCCGGGCCTTGAGTTTGACACCAGTGTACTGTATTAATACAATATGGGCACTTCATTAGGTACACCTGCACATGCCAATAAGACCCAACAGCAACTAATTCTTAGTTAATTTACAAAACTGTATGTTAAAAGCCAAAGTTTTCAAATGCATTACATCAGTGCTTCTCAAACCTTTTACACCAAGTACCACCTAAAAAAAAACAAAAAACTTAGCTTTTCAAATACCACCATCAAAAATGAGACCAGTTTTATTCCTAAAAAGTGTATTTAATATGATCGTAAGCCACAATAACGTTATGCATGGTTTGAATATTAATACTGCACTTAAATATAGGGAAATCCTTTTTTAAAAATTCTACTTAAATAGTGATTCAATTAGTATGTATGGCTAATCAAAGTAAAATAAGAAATGGACCAAATAAATGTTTAAAAACAAACTCTTCTTAAATATTAAATGCAAAGATATTAAACTTAGTCAAAGTTAAATACAACAGAATTGTACTTTGGAATTGATTGTAGTGGTGAACGTACCACACTTGCAAAAAATATTTATTATTATTACAATTAATTATTAGCATGATGAAACAATCTTTATAAAGTACAAATTAAATTCTCTGACAGTAGTGATCGAAACTAAGCTATATTATCATTATAATAATGTATCCAGATAATAAAAGACTATTTTTTTATTTTGAATCTCATTGGCTTTTGCATGTGGATTTAATTCTTGTGTTCGTGTCATCAAAATATAACATTATTTCAAAATAAAAAGAAGTCGCATGAGAAATAATATGAAGTAATTTGAGTTGATGCAGTGCTTAACTGTATTAGACCACCAACCACAAAGTTTGGTCAGATGAACAAAATCCTATTTTTAATGTTATAATTAAAAATGACTAATTAATTGTCATTCTGATTATTGTTATCGCTATCCAAGAATCTTCAAATGTATCATTTAAAAAAATATGTCATTACTTCTTGATTCCAATGTCAAATGATAATGATTTAGTTGCATTCCTGAACAGAAAACTCAGTGAGTCGAGAAATGAGTGAAATTTCAAAGTCGGCATGAATTATGATTCTGCATGAATTATTCGGCATGAATTATGATTCTGGCTGGTCGCCTTCTCCAATAAATGTGTTAAGTCCTCCACGTGTATGTGACAGATTGTGTCCGAGCAGGTTATTGGCTGAATCCTATTGTAGTGCTATTCAAACACCTCTGCAGGCACGCCGTTAAGTGCTTGGCACCGCTGTCAGGCATTTGTCAGTGGAGGAAGTTCATCGCGCCCATGCCAAGGCTTTTTTTTCTGAATGAGGGCATTTATCATTCTTCGTTGTCAGCCGTAGAACAATGCACGACGAAGGCACGCCCTAAAAGCGTGCGGATGACCCGCGGCTTTGTTTATATCCGACTCAGCTGCGTTGACATCCCTGCGGCTGACCCCCAACCCCTTTTTTGGGGGGGGTTTTAACTAATATGATCGAATGTGTGTATGTGTGCGCCTGGCAGGAGCGTAATGCTGAGGATGCCATCGAGGCTCTCAAGGAGTACGAGCCTGAGATGGGCAAAGTCTACCGTTCTGACAGAAAGAGCGTGCAGAGGATCAAGGCCAGAGAAATTGTCCCTGGAGACATCGTGGAGGTCTCTGGTAAGATGTGTTCACGCTCTTGATGCGGATGGGAAATAAGGTTTCCAACAGTGATTCGTAATCACTGATCATTCTGTTCATTGGTCCGAAAATGATTATTTATTTACTATAAATCATCTGTCTTTGTTTGTCTATCTCGGCCAGTGACGTATTGTGACAGGCACAATTAGTTTTACCGACATCAAAACATTTGAAACAACGCTTGCACACAGCTCCCGGTAGAATGCAACCACAATGGTAAACATTGTTAAATAAATACCTCTTGTACAATGACAATCAAAACGGAGCATTTTTTTAGATTTTTTTTTTTTTAAATTTAGTATTCAAGTTTATTACATTGTGCGAGTGGCCCTAATGAAGTGTCCATCACCGGACGCATAATTGACTGCATAGAGAAAGCAGAAGGCCAAGCGTCATGTCTTTTTAAGGCAATGCCAAGCAAGGGACGCTGGCGCTGCCGCTGGGCTGTGAAAACATGCTGAGTGAAGGAAAACAAAATCACAAAGTATAAATACCCTTGGCTTGCACCTGCCGCACCTCTTCTCCCCTCCCTTGTCCATGTACACCTGTTGCCCCTCTTGCTGACAACCCCCCGCGCTTCATTCTCGCCGGGCATCGGTTTACCCTCCGCACCCTTATGAAATCCACGGCTCAAGTATAGAAATGCTCCGAGGGTCTCCCTTACAGTCACTTGAATATTATAGGGTGTGAAAATAATTAATGTTCTTGCAGAAGGTCATCATATTTATGCAGTCTGTATGCCTAGACACGTTAAGTACACCTGCATAATCTAATACAATCGTACACAGAGTAGAGTAAACTATAATAGCAGTGCTGTAGATATGCTAAATAGTTGGATAATGGCTATGCATATGCCAGACTTTACTTTATTCCATTTATTTCATTCACAGAGAAATTCATGTCTTTTATGCATATATTTAAATTCTTTGTTCTCAAGGACACGCTGAACTGAAGTGCTGTGGAGCTAATCGAAACGTTGAAATGTACAATGTGAGACTTGGAATTGTTTGAATTGGTCGATGTGCAAAGAGGAGGTAACTATGTATAATACAGCTTCCGTTTGGGAATTTTACTGTGAAATCTTGAGTGATGGTAATTGTTCCCAAGATGTCCTGAATGAGCGGAACAGTTGGAATGTTTTGAATGGGTCAAGAAATGTGGAAGGAGGAGGTATATATGTAAAATATCTCTTAATTTGGGTTCTTTTTGCTGTGAAAATTCTGGAATTGTACCGTGAAGGGTTTGGAATTTGGGGGGGATTTATGGAACGTGGTAGGAAATTGCTAGATTTTGGGAATCTCTAGACGTTTGAATGGTTTGAATCAGTAGAGAAAGGTGGAAGGAGAAGCATGTCGAAAAAGTGGGAAGAAATTTAAAATGTTGGTGTCGAATAATAATCAACTTGCACACAATTAAAGGAGTTGAGGCTCAATTTTCCATACTGAAAACAAACAACAACAAGCAAGCATAATTTTACTGCATGGTAGACCTCCTATATTTAATATCTTTCACAACATGAGTACAACATACAGTACGATCTATTATACAGTACTTATTGAATGGATTGCGGATTGTGCAGGTGTGGCTATTGCAGTAGCGCATGAGTGTTCTGTATCTCAAAGAAAAAGGGAACGCTAATGGAGGCTTCAAGTAGATGTAAACCATTGATTGCATGTGATTCCCAGTTGGTGACAAAGTCCCTGCTGACATCAGGCTTGTTTCCATCAAGTCCACCACTCTGCGTGTTGACCAGTCCATCCTCACTGGTAAGCTGACAGCAAACGTGTTCATACGCTATTCATAAAAGGTTAAGGATAGTTGGCTTTCAGGGGAAGTTTACAGAAGAACCTAAAAGGCAATGTAACTTTGACAGGTGACGTCTTTAAATTTTTGAAGGCACATGTTCAACTCTTCAATGTTTCACTACTGCCCACTAAGTGTCCACTGAGCTTAGAGTGCCATCAACAGGTTGCAACGCAGATACAGAGAGACTGGAAGACGCACCGATAGGCGCAGAAGAACTCTCCTTGGAAATGTTTGAGTCGAGATGAAACACATTTTGCCGCTCAGGTCCTTGCTAGAGAAGAGCAAGCTCAAAGTCATGCAAAAAGTACTGAAAGATTGTACAAATGGACATGAAAATTCAGTTTACCTGTCACGCTTATATTACATCTTAGGTTCATCCTGAAATTTCACCCAAAAGCCCAAGCAAGATCCATAACGTTTTCAGAGTAGCGTACGTGTGTCTTTCAGGTTTCATAGCAAATGTCCATTTCCTCCCTCAGGTGAGTCGGTCAGTGTGATCAAGCACACCGAGTCTGTTCCGGACCCCAGAGCCGTCAACCAGGACAAGAAGAACATGCTTTTCTCTGTAAGCTTCCTCCGACAAACATCGTTTCTTCTGTCCCTAAAGTTCCAGCCTCGCTCGGAGCCTCTGCTTAGTCCTCGTCTTAATCTCCTCGTCCTCCTCCTCGCTACCGTAGGGCACCAACATCGCCGCCGGCAAGGCCATCGGTGTGGCTGTGGCCACCGGAGTCTCCACCGAGATCGGCAAGATCCGCGACCAGATGGCCGCCACCGAGCAGGAGAAGACCCCTCTGCAGGCCAAGCTGGATGAGTTCGGCGAGCAGCTGTCCAAGGTCATCTCTCTGATCTGCGTCGCCGTCTGGGCCATCAACATCGGCCACTTCAACGACCCCGTCCACGGAGGCTCATGGATCCGCGGTGCCGTCTACTACTTCAAGATCGCAGTCGCTTTGGCTGTGGCTGCCATTCCTGAGGGTGAGCACGCACAAAAGTCTGTCTTCTCGGTTTGTCACACTCACATGTTCTTCTGAAGGAAAAAAGCCAATTGCGAAACCCCTTGAATCCAATTCCATAAAACTGACAAGGGGCCTTTTTAGTCATTTGGGGGGCTAAGGCAAACCCAGTTATTGGGCCCTCCACATCAGTGCATTGCAAAGATTTCGAATATTAATGATCATCAGATTTTTTTAAAATGTGAATTTGAGAAAATGATCCTATTTCCTGAGCTTGATAAAGTCCTTAAAATAAAAAAAAGTGAATCCTCTCAGTGCTTTTACTGACAAACATGTATCTACTGTACGTTTAATATAGTTGACCATTTCAGTGTTTTAATACATCTTTGTGATGAGCGTCACTCACGTCACGCTCCACTTCATCTCAATGCATCATCCTCGATTGACACTGACAGCGGTACTACTGGTATTGACAAGAGCGTCTGGCTTTTGCTGTTTTATGTGGTTGAAACCTTGTTTAGTTATGGTTAAAGGGAAAATGTTTCATTTTCCTCACAACGCGCCAAAATGTTTGTTTTCCTGCCCATGCGCAGTAAGAAGATGGATTAGTCTATTGCATGAGAAGCGAGGGAGGGGGGCACTCAAAACAATCACGACAGATTTTTGATTGATTGATTTTGATGTGTTTTTAAGGGTGTGAATTAAATAATAACCGTTTTAAATCAAAGAAATGATTATTATATAATCTAAATGATGAGAAACAAACATGGTCCTCCTATGTGGCTCAGGTCTGCCCGCTGTCATCACCACCTGCCTGGCCCTTGGAACCCGTCGTATGGCCAAGAAGAACGCCATCGTCAGAAGCCTGCCCTCTGTGGAGACCCTGGGCTGCACCTCCGTCATCTGCTCCGACAAGACTGGCACCCTCACCACCAACCAGATGTGTGTGACCAAGGTGAGTCCACAGGAAACGTCATAGAGACCATAGCAAGTTGTTTAACACACCTGACGAGTTCCTCCTCCGCAGATGTTCATTGTCAAGAACGTTGAGGGCAGCCATGTTGACCTTGACGCATTCGATATCTCTGGATCCAAGTACACCCCTGAGGGCGAGGTGTAAGTTTGCAATTCTGAACCAGAATTTCTTATATTGTACAATATTGTAAGTTTGTGGCAGGGGCTGTGCATTTGGTAGCTAGCTCGTCAGTGCTGACTTACCCGACTCAATCCACCACTATCATGTTGCAATTATAGAAACCATCAATAATATATAAAACAAAAACAAACAAAAAAACATCTCGGATTGATCCGGAATTCCTACCTTGGTTTGCAGTTCCCAGGGAGGTGCAAAGACCAACTGCAGCGCCTACGACGGTCTTGTAGAGCTCGCCACCATCTGCGCCCTGTGCAACGACTCCTCTCTGGACTACAACGAGGTAAAGCCCGTGTTTTCCGCATCGGCTCGTCCAATTCCACCGTTTTTTTCCTCCTACACAACATGGAAGGATCACGAACAATCACTGCTTTCCATCATCCCAGTCTAAGAAGATCTATGAGAAGGTCGGTGAGGCCACCGAGACCGCCCTGTGCTGCCTGGTTGAGAAGATGAACGTGTTCAACTCCAACGTGAAGAACCTGTCCAGAATTGAGAGGGCCAACGCTTGCTGCTGTGTAAGATTCCTTTCTCGTTTCAATATGAGTATTCTCCTCGTATTCCATTCATTTCACTGAGTTTTTTTTTTATATTCTCAACGAATTGTGCAAACTGTACTTTTATTTGGACAAGCTCTTGACAGTGCAGTGGTACTGCTTTGATTCCCTTGACAAGTGACTTTTATCTCTTGTGAAGATTCCTGTACCTTTTGGGCCCTGAACAATTCAGTAAATAGCAATATGAGGTGCGTAATTGCAGACGGGATCTTGCGGGACAAGGGTCATTACGACTTATGGCATTGGTCTCTTTACCCTCATCTACAGATACCAACTGAAGTACTGTAAATTGTCAGTTGTTGTACGTGTTCCAGGGCCACAAAAGTACAAATGTTGTATCTTCTATTCCTGTAAAACTCATGTATCAAGACTACAGTGATTACAAGTGCCCTCGCATGTGGACAAGGAGAGCCAAAGTCGCTGATGCGGTTTCAGACATTCATTGACCGTGGCAAACAGTCAACCACAAATTCAAAATGAGAACATGGAGCTTCGGTTGGCCACAACTCACGCCCAGACACTCGCACAACAAACCCAGCGACCAACTCACTAGGCCACACCCCTTAAAGGCACATATCCAACAAAAAAAAAGACTACATTATGTACAATAAGTACACCAGTTTATTTATTTATGTTATGTTTGATACAATGCTGTTATTTTTCTTTGTGGTGTTTTTTGGGGATGCTGGACCAGATTAATGGCATTTCAGTTCATTTCAATGGAGAAAATTAATTTGATACAGGAGTAATGTCAAGGTACCACTGTACAAAACAAAAAAAGGTTCCAAACCAGTGGTGAGCATTGCGTCAATACAGCTGCAATGTTATTCTATTGTTACTTAGTGCTGTTTTTGACCCTGTATCTAACAGAATTCTAATATTTCCTTGGTTTACAGGTCATCAAGCAGCTCATGAAGAAGAACTTCACCCTGGAGTTCTCCCGCGACAGGAAGTCCATGTCTGTTTACTGCACTCCCACCAAGGGTGACGGCGGTGCCAAGATGTTTGTGAAGGTTTGTGTCTTCCTCTTGAGCCAAATATTTCAACTTGCCTAGCACAGGCGTCAAAACCACCTGCCTTCACAGGGTGCCCCAGAAGGTGTGATTGACAGGTGCATGTACGTGCGCGTTGGCACCACCCGCGTCCCTTTGACCAATGCCATCAAGGAGAAGATTATGACCGTCATCAGGGACTGGGGTACCGGCCGTGACACCCTGCGTTGCCTGGCCCTGGCCACCTGCGACAACCCTCTGAAGCCGGAGGAGATGAACCTGGAGGACTCCACCAAGTTTGCTGAATACGAGGCGAGAGCCTGATGGTTTTACTAGTCAAATTAAGCAGTCCCCAAGAGTTAACAAGGTCTGAAAGTCCCATTGCTACCCTTTTGTCACAGACTGACCTGACCTTTGTTGGCTGCGTGGGAATGCTGGATCCCCCTCGTAAGGAGGTGTCTGGCTCCATCGAGCTGTGCAGAGACGCCGGAATCCGTGTCATTATGATCACTGGTTCGTATACAATTGCATTGTGCATAAATATTACATCCATGATCATCACTAACTTTATTCCTGTCGCTCTTCAGGTGACAACAAGGGAACCGCCATCGCCATCTGCCGTCGTATTGGCATCTTCGGGGAGGATGAGGATGTGGAAAGCAAGGCCTACACCGGACGTGAGTTTGATGACTTGCCCATCCACGAGCAGTCTGAGGCTGTCCGTAGAGCTTGCTGCTTCGCCCGTGTGGAGCCATCCCACAAGTCCAAGATTGTTGAGTACCTGCAAAGTTATGATGACATTACTGCCATGGTAAGAAGACCACAAAAGATGATGATGATGAACCTAAGCTAGACAGCAAACAGTGAGTTGTGGTCTTGCCACAGACTGGTGATGGTGTGAACGATGCCCCTGCCTTGAAGAAGGCCGAGATTGGCATCGCCATGGGCTCTGGCACTGCCGTTGCCAAGTCTGCCTCTGAGATGGTCCTGGCTGACGACAACTTCTCTTCCATTGTGGCTGCTGTTGAGGAGGGCAGAGCTATCTACAATAACATGAAGCAGTTCATTCGCTACCTCATCTCCTCCAACGTGGGTGAGGTTGTCTGGTAAGGAAGACAATCAGGAAAAGCATAAGCAAACTACGTATGGCCCTGTGAACATTCACCCCCTCACCCTCCGAGCAAAAAACTGTCATCAGAGATGGAAGTATTCAGCAAGAACAGAGTAACATAAAGTTAAACTTAACTGTTAGCTAAAGTGCTAAACTATTTTCGCCATTTGAGTTTTTCAGATTTTGTTAGGGCGTGGCTAAAGCAGCGCTCAGTGACGCACTTATGGGTCCGGCATGAGTCCACCATCCCCATTATAGAATAACTTTGTCATGTGCGGTTAGCTAGCTAGCTAGGCCTATACCCTGACAACACATCTTCCGTTTGTAAAGTCTGCTGGCGTGGCTGCCTTAGAGCGTGCACTTCATGGAGGCAAAGGCAAAAGAGCATGGATTGGAAAGAAAAATAGTCTGACATGGACCGGGACTTTGCGCTGGTGTGGCTGCTTTAGAGCGCCTCATTGTTGCAGCATGAAAAAGCCCTGCGACGACCCAGTGGGATATATTCCAGCCACCGGAGACTTTAAGCAGATATTTATGCAGCTCAAGCATGTAGGGACTTGTGGGAATAAGAAAGATGATAGATGCTTGTATCTGGCCCCAAATCAAATTTTACTTATAGCCCCATACCGTGATCAGAAAGCTGCCATGTTTCAGCTTCCGAACTCAAGTACCGCCTTTGTTTGAGCGCTCCATGTTTATCTTGCCAGTATCTTCCTGACTGCCGCTCTGGGACTGCCCGAGGCTCTGATCCCCGTGCAGCTTCTGTGGGTCAACCTGGTGACTGATGGCCTGCCCGCCACCGCTCTGGGCTTCAACCCCCCTGATCTGGACATCATGGGCAAGCCCCCACGTTCCCCCAAGGAGCCCCTGATCTCTGGCTGGCTGTTCTTCAGATACATGGCCATTGGTGGTACGTGGATTATAGAGATCCTCTTCTCTTGTTCAAATGTTTTTTTTTGTTAGTTTTGTTTTACCTACACTGGCCCCTTCCTGCAGGATACGTCGGTGCTGCCACCGTTGGTGGCGCTGCCTGGTGGTTCCTGTACGACACCACTGGTCCCTCAGTCACCTACCACCAATTGGTAGGTGTTTATCTCTCGACCATGTCGCAAGCCTCCCTGTTCATACACGCATTTAACACCAAATTCTCCTCAGTCCCACTTCATGCAGTGCCATGACGAGAACGAGGACTTCACCGGCGTTGAGTGTGAAGTCTTTGAGGCCTCTCCTCCCATGACCATGGCTCTGTCCGTGCTGGTCACCATTGAGATGTGCAACGCTCTCAACAGGTACGTCCATAAACACAGGATGAGTGTGAATAGCAACACAACAGGTCTGCAAAAGTAGATGAATTCTTTTTTATTCTTCTCAAGCTTGTCTGAGAACCAGTCCCTGATCCGTATGCCCCCATGGAGTAACTTCTGGCTGCTTTCTGCCATGACCCTCTCCATGTCCCTGCACTTCATGATCATCTATGTTGACCCTCTGCCCGTAAGTTCATTGACATTAAGGACAGTTCACTTTCAAGGAAATAAACATTCAAAAGAATCCAAAAGCCAAACTGCCACCAATTTCCCTTGTTCCCATGTTCCGAGCATATCCCATTACCTGTTTATCTTTTCCCAGGTCAAAATGTGACGACTAATCATACAAAAAAAAAAAATCATTCCTGTTCCCGTTTGTCATCTGGAAGGGATTATTTCTGTGTTCCACTTCTTTCAAAAGGGAATGTATTCTAAATCCAAACAAATCAAAGGCGAAATCATCTCCTGTTGCGGCTATTTTAGTACTTCCTGTTTCTGTGTAGGTCAATGGTGTAGTCGCCATTGTTGCTTTCGACGCTGCAACTACTGACTCTTCAACTTTCACACCCCCTCAGATGATCTTCAAATTGACCCATCTGACTGTAGAACAATGGATTGTTGTCCTCAAACTTTCCTTCCCCGTCATCTTGATTGACGAGGTGTTGAAGTTTATGGCTCGTAACTACGTTGAGTGTAAGTATTTGGGCATTCTGGCTCTTTCTGACGTAACAAATCTGATTCCGTGATTTCTTTATACAGCGTTTCTTTGAAATGTATAACATCATTAACATAATCCTTAAAGTGTGATCCCATCCTCCAGGTTCACTCAAAGCTATCATATTACTGACCCTCCATTCATTGTCAAATTAACCCTTTCTATTGGTTTCCAGGCTAATTCAGTCCACCATCACCGTTAGCCTGTAACTAAAGTAAGGTATTATAAATCTGCCACATACTGCCAGTATATGTTGTTTTAACGCATGTTAGTGTTTCGTCCCATATGTCCTCCTCGTGCATAGTTTGCCTACTTTGCTATTTCCTGTACTTTTTCATGTATTTTGAGCCATGTGTTTGTGCGCATTATTGGTGTCACATGACATCAGTGAGTGATGGTTTCCGTGGTGAGTTCAGCTCGTTTCAGTTGTCCGCATTTGCATTGGAGCGAATGTATGTCCGCATTAGGAGCACAGTCGCGATGCTTGCTCTGAAGTGTGTTATTCCGTAATTGGCATTCAGTGGTGCCTTGACTTTCGAGCGTAATCCGTTCCGTGACCACGTTGGTAACTCAAAATACTCGTATCATATGGATTTGATGATGGAGCACAGCCCGTCGCAACTAAGCTGCAATAATATTAGTCGTTTTTCACAGAGGATAAAGAATATATGCCTGTGAGTATTGCTATATGATTTGACTGCATGTGTGAAAATATGTTGTTTAAAGGTTTGTAATTACCGCAACATCGATCCTAGTATTGTTAGCCCTGCTATGGCATTGAGCATTATGCGTTAGCATTAAGCTAGCAGACTTTGGTTTGACATAGTTATGTGGTTTGGTTGATATGCAATTGTTCATTAGCTGCCAAACTGCTTCTTGTTGTGAAGTTTAGTGCCACTATTTAGCACTTGTAACTTAAAAAACCTAAAAATCAAGACACAAAAAAATTGTCCTCGAAAGACTCGTAAGTCAGGTCACTCTTAAGTCAGGGTACCACTGGAATAATTGTTCTTGTTTTTTTAATAGATCTTTCTGGGCTAGAACTAGAATAGAGTGGCTATAGTCATCATTTTAAATCCCGGAAGTAAATAGAATTAGGAAAAGCTTTATGCGTCATTTACTGACACATTTTCAGCCCTAAGTCGCTTGCTTTTCTTAGATTTGATCAATGCACATTGATCTCCAATCATATAATGCATTGGAGAAATCTTTTTTTATGTGTGCTTCGATTATGTCCGTTTTTTGGGGGAAGATTTTCCCAAAAAACATTGGCAAGCGTACTTCAAGTCCTTGTCCTTCTTTTTTTTTTTCCATTTTGTACCACAAACCCTCTCCCCTTCCTGACTGATTCCTTTTCCCTTGGCAGGTACAGAAGCTAAATAGAGATGTAGAAGAAGATCTTAAAAGGGTTGGGGAGAAATAGGTGGAGAAGAGCTCGAGAGGAAGAGAGGAAGGAGCATCACAGCCGTAAGGCCCAACTGAACCAACCAACAGAGGAGAATAGATAAAACACAGGGAAATGTGCAAAAAAAATCAACAAAATGTGTCAAAAATCTATATAAAAATAGCCTCTATATAAGGAAGGAGATAGAAATTTTAAAAAGCGAGATGTCCTTGCAAATTAAGTATTAAAGTATTTAAGATTTTATTCTCAGAAATGATGTATTAAAAGTGACTTTTTTTGTTAAACTTGGATATTCTCAGCTGTTGTGTTTTCGTGTCCTCTGTCCATTTTCCTATGATAGGTTTTTCAGCTCATGACTTTGACTCTTTTAGTCTTTACTGCCTCGTGCAGGCGCCCCGCTTCTGGCGAGCTCCGCACAAGTGTGCTGTAGGGTCGCGCTAACGACTTCACGAAGGGCAGAAAAGCCGTCATCCATCCAGCGGCCAGCGCTTCGACTCGATAGGCTCGCTGCAGTCAGTGGTCTCTTGACACACGTTGGGCATGTCCACGCAGTCTCAACACTTTTGGTCTTATATATTGTTTACGCGATGAGATGAAATAAACTGATGATGCCAAACTCGTGTACCTGTATTGCTGAGCATATTTTATTATGAATGATTTTTTTACCCCCCTTTTTATTAACTCGTTTAAATATGACGTGTTTTACATCCACGCTTGAGAAGGGAGTCAAATACATGTCATTGTTTTTTGGATTTGATTAATCAAGCATCACACTTTTTGTCAATTGGTCTTTTTTTGTTTAGACTAATTTGATGTTGTTAGAGCTGTTTTCTGAACCACATGTTGACTTATTTTATTCTCATAATCTTCATAAAAGTCTGCTGACTGCTCGTGTGTAAAATTCTTTTTACAATCACCAACTTCTCCTGAGGATAATAAAGTAGAGGATAACACTGTTGAATCTCTAAAAAATGTAAATGATGCAAATATAATTTGTAAACGTTAATGACTGTAACTAAAAAGTTAACTTGTAAGAACAGAAGGGATTCATGTGAAGGATGTTAAACCAGTTATAAAACATGACTTAAAGGCAGTGTTAGGTAGTAGCGCGGTCGTAACATTGTCAAGATTCGTGTAAAAAAAAAAAAAAGTCTGGAATACCAGTTGCTGAACTTGTCAACGGAATAAAAAAATGTTTCCCACAGTTGACGTCACATATCGTTATCGTATCATAATTACATGTGTGTGCGTGTCTGTGTGTGTAAACCTTAATTTGTCCTTTATTTGAAATAGTATCTATCTATCTATCTATCTATCTATCTATCTATCTATCTATCTATCTATCTATCTATCTATCTATCTATCTATCTATCTATCTATCTATCTATCTATCTATCTATCTATCTATCTAATCTAATCTAATCTAATCTAAAATGTAGCCTGGGACAGTTCGAAAACGGATTTTCGTGCCATTGAGCAATTGTTTCAAATGGCGTTAAATCCATCCATCATCCACCCGGCCCACAATTTAGAAGGGGTGGAGAATACAGACAGTAAACTCAACCAATCAGAGTATAGGACAAAAGCTGCCTGACACCTGCCCTGTAATTTAGAGGAGGTGGCCCATTGGTCCAACTTCAATACAGACAGTAGACTGAGCCAATCAGGTTATACGAAATCTGTCCGTGTTCTTCCCGCTGCTAGTTTCCAGCTCGACCCAGTCGTACAGAGAAGTGAGCGACGCCATATTGGGGGGGAAGAAAACACGGAGAAACTAAAAAAAAACTAAACAAAAAAAAGTGCAAATTAGTTGAAGAACATCGTCAGAGATTATGCTGAATATGCCAAAATCACAGATATGTTCGTCGGGGGGCTGCTGTAACCTCCAGTGCTAGCTGTGATGATAATAGCAGGTTGAACAGATGAAGAAAGAAATCAGCAGAGACAACCTGGCAGGTGGAGGAACAGCCACAGATTGCAGATTGCTGGCTTCTGAAGCCGGTGAACAAAATGAACGGCAAAGTGTAACTGCCGGTACGCAGGTTTTGACTCTCGATTGATAAGGGACTTTGAGGTCATAGCAAATGTCCAAGACTGAGAAATGTTGGACGAGCGGCAAGTGTACATTTTTGGCATCATCATCATCATCATCACGTTTTATAGATTTAGGTTCAAGGTGTCTTGAAAGGCTGTATAGTAGTTTGAATTAATAGTGTGCATTAGTTTAGTTAGTTTTAAAACAAACATGTTTTAAAAAGAACTTATATAAGCAAAATAAGTACTATTTTTTTGGGGAATAAGAATAAAAGTAGCCTGTTAATAGTAAAATGTATCCCGACATTGAATAAGGGTAAGATGTTGTCAAATGCGTTTAAGACATACTGTATAGTTCATAAAGCAGCTGTTTTTTATTATTTAATTTAAAAAAATAATTATTTAATTTTTTGAACCCCTGATACAATTGCGAGTTTTTGTATATCTTTTTAAAGGAGCGAACACCTTTTCACCTGAAGCCATAGCTGCTAAATCGGGGATATTCAGAAAACACTGTACATATTATCGATATGATTTTAACAAAAGGGATAAAAGAAGCTGTTGAACTAACTGGAGCAAACATAATGATGGCGTTAACAATAAATGCTAAATTTTTGGTATTTGGGATGTTGATGATACAGGAGGCTACATTACACTTGAAATAGAATACACTTAAAGAGGTTGAACTACAACCCCATTTCCAATGAAGTTGGGACGTTGTTTTAAACATAAATAAAAACAGAATACAATGATTTGAAAATCATATTCAACCTATATTTAATTGAAAACACTACAAAGACGAGATATTTAATGGTCAAACTGATACACTAAGCATGTAAGCGGCAAGGCAGAAAACCAACATTGAATGCCCGTGACCTTCGATCCCTCAGGCGGCACTCCATCAAAAACTGACATCAATGTGTCAAGGATATCACCGCATGGGCTCAGGAACACTTCAGAAAACCAATGTCAGTAAATACAGTTCGGCGCTCCATCCGTAAGTGCAACTTGAAACTCTACTATGCAACGCAAAAGCCATTTATCAACAACACCCAGAAACGCCGCCGGCTTTTCTGGGCCCGAGCTCATCTAAGTGGACTGATGCAAAGTGGAAAAGTGTTCTGTGGTCCGATGAGTCCACATTTCAAATTGTTTTTGGAAATTGTGGATGTCGTGTGCTCCGGGCCAAAGAGGAAACGAAACATCCGGACTATTATGGACGCAAAGTTCAAAAGTCAGCATCTGTGATGGTATGGGGCTGTGCTAGTGCTAATGGCATGGGTAATTTACACAGCTGTGAAGGCACCATTAATGCTTTTTTTTGGAGCAACATATCTCTCGCGCACATCAACATGAAACAACGCGTTGTTCCGCAATATGGCTGCCGATATGGCTGTATTTAAAAAAAAATAATAATAATTTTATGAATATTTTGGAAAAACCCCCGAAGCACTGAAGCCGCAAAACGTGAAGCGCTAAGCGGCACGGGAACACTGTATTCTGTTTTTATTTATTTTTAACACAATGTGCCAACTTCATTGGAATTGGGGTTGTACTTCATAATCTGTTTTACTGGCTTTATGGTAATTTCTTTTTAACACGAAAGTTGCTTCAACAAGAAACTTTGGCTAGCTTCAGTGCAACCATGAAACAAAACATATTTTATTTTAGTGTGAGCCAGCCGTTGAAATGCTGCTAAGCCTGCGAGAAGGACAAGATATAGAGTAGAAAATGGCTGGCTGGCTGGATTTAAACAAAGCAGAAAGAAAGCTAGGAAGATAGAATACCATGCCTATGTCAAAGTTCTGTGTTTGAATTTCACTATTTTAGTTATTCAAACTCTGGGTGTGAACACGTTTGTTTAGTCAACCGCAAGTTTCATGAGGTAAAGAAGGTACGGTCAATATTGTGACAATCAAATTAGATTGCATATTTAAATAATCCGTAAAATAGTGTGTTGTACTGCATAATTTCGGACTACATTACTGTGTAATATTCCCACATGAACCACAATGATGTATTAAATTGAGGAACGTCGAAAAAGTAGGAACAAAGTGGTATCATAACGTCTCTTCTATTGATATATTTTTATGTCTTCCAGGTTTTATTGTAGATTTCTTTTTAACCCAGAAGTAGCTTTGACAAGAATTGAAACGCTGCAAACAAGCCTATGAGAACTCCATTCTGAACGGTATGTTGACTTGCTTCATTTTCTTCTCGTAGTCCTCGTCAAACTCTGCAGACTGCTCAGAGGTAAAATAATTTTTCCAATCACCGACTTCTCCTGTTGAGGACAGAAAAGACCTGTGTTTGTTAAATTACGCTGGCATGCATTTAGAAGAAAATTCTAAACCTAATCTTGACTCACAATTTCATATAACGTGATAATTAACGTTAAGAGTGTTGCATAATATTTTTTCATCGATTTATGGCAGGAAAATGGTTCCCTACCCTTGTTTGACAACATCAGCTTAAACCAGAAGGAAATTCAGTCACTCCCAAAATTTCTAGAGGCCACTGATGTTGTCTAATGGAAGTTGACTGGTGTTGAATGACCTTTTCTCATGAAGCTGTAGTTGGACTGGTCGAAAACAATTTTGGGAACAAAGGTGTAGTTGGCCATTGGGTTCGCCTTCATGTTCTTGAAGCTCGTCAGCTCCACAATGTGGCTGATGACATCATCAGAGAGCGACAAGTCTAGGTACCTCATGATTCGGTCCACTTCATCCTGAGGATTCTGGGCAGGGGAAGAAAAGGAAAAATAGAACTAATTGGTCCTCTCTCATGCTTGAACATTGACACTTCTTGTATTGTTCTGGATTTAAAAACAATGTCTGCCCCCCCCAGAAAAAACCACTAGTTATTTGAGACCGTTTTTATGATGGTTTTCACCAGATTTTGAAAGCCCACCCACTTTTAGGGTGTAAACCTGCTTGAATTCGTGTTCGTACCATTTTAATTAATGACACCGTAATAACTATATTGTAGTACATTCCTTTGGCCACATACGCTATGCAGCGGATTTGGCCTGAACTTCTGCCACATGGGGGTGCTGAAAAGGGGCTGTTCCAAAGGCAATTCATTATTTACCATCCATCCATTTTCCGTACCGCTTATTCTCATGCTTTAAAACAGATTGATATTTTGAAAATGACTGCCAGTTTCGCGGCACGGTGTGCGACTGGTTAGAGTGTCAGCCTCACAGTTCTGAGGACCCGGGTTCAATCCCCGGCCCCGCCTGTGTGGAGTTTGCATGTTCTCCCCGTGCCTGCGTGGGTTTTCTCCGGGAACTCCGGTTTCCTCCCACATCTCAAAAACATGCATTAATTGGAGACTCTAAATTGCCCGTAGGCAGGACTGTGAGTGCGAATGGTTGTTTGTTTCTATGTGCCCTGCGATTGGCTGGCAACCAGTTCAGGGTGTACCCCGCCTCCTGCCCGATGACAGCTGGGATAGGCTCCAGCACGCCTGCGACCCTAGTGAGGAGAAGCGGCTCAGAAGATGGATGGATGGATGGACTGCCAGTTTCATTTTCTTGAGAAAAAATACATAGAGACCTTGTCAGTGAAATATAGGCCACCTAATATATCAGCTTTTAAGGCGCCCATGTATCTCCTGCCACACAGAACCCAGGGAGCCCCAAGGCGTAGTTGTGGGTGGCACAATTATTGACTCGGCTCCCACTTGAGCCGAGAGGTCAACTGTGGCTCAACATCCCGGTCCATTACCTGAGACATAAAACCCATAGGACCACTGCACCTGCAGCACCACAAACCCATCTGGAGCCCAAGAAGCCTGCTGACCAGTCCAGTCAGAGTGCACAGGTTCCGGCCAAGGTCACAGGAAAGGTGGACTCACCTGGAACTACCATTCCCTCAAACAAGAGCCTTGGTAAGGGCCAGAATGCAAGGTCACAGTGACAATGGGTTCTTCCTTACCCTAAAGCCCTACCCTAGCCCAAAGCCATGTGGAAATACGGTATATCTAGTTTTTTTAAAATCCTGTCTTGAATCACTACCTCTTTCATGTCTTCATAGAAGATGTAAAGGATGTTCCTCTTTTCTCGTTCCTCCCAGTAACCTTTCACGTGATCGTACCAGGACCCCCATTGCACTGCAGAGGCAACATTCAGGAAGTCACTGAAATGGTTGAATTGTCCTCATGTCACGTGAACTTACACTCTCCATCCATGAACTTGTGGATGAAGCCGTCCCAGGGTCCAGGCTCAGGACTGTTCATATCCATATGATGAAAATAGTAGAAGCTCACCAGGGTGTCCTTAGCATTGCGCGCAACGTAGATGGTCTTTAAAACATGTCACGTTATTAAATGAGGGGTGATTCTGAGTCGTCATCCCTGCAGGTGCTTGGCTGCATCAACTTACTTTGCAATTGTTTTCCCAAAACCCGGCTGGAACCAGCTGAAATGGCAGATGTGTCTTAATGACTCTTGGGGGATCCATTTTCTTCAGGAGATCAAGACCTGAGTATTTACGGCAAATACATCTTAATTATTAATCGATTAATTGGTGGTAATTTCTTATGAATTGAATAAAAGGATTTTTTTAATCCTCTGTCACTACATTGTCTGTCTCCTCATTCTCAACTGCCACGTCAAGATTTTCAGGCATGGCTGTAACCTAACTGCTGTCACTGTGACAAAAACAATCACATTCTCACATACAGTGGGTACGGAAAGTTTTCAGACCCCCTTAAATGTTTCACTCTTTGTTATATTGCAGCCATTTGTTAAAATCACTTAAGTTAATTTTTTTCCCTCATTAATCCATATTGACAGAAAAAACGTAATTGTTGATACTTTTGCTGATTTATTAAAAAAGAAAAACTGAAATATCACACAGCCATAAGTATTCAGACCCTTTGCTGTGACACTCATATATTTAACTTGGGTGCTGTCCATTTCTTAAAATGGTTCTACACCTTCATTGAAGTCCAGTTGTGTTTGATTATACTGATAGGACTTGATTAGGAAAGCCACAGCCCTGTCTATATAAGACCTTACAGCTCACAGTGCATGTCAGAGCAAAGGAGAATCATGAGGTCAAAGGAACTGCCTGAAGAGCTCAGAGACAGTATTATGGCAAGGCACAGTTCTGGCCAAGGTTACAAAAACATTTCTGCTGCACTTAAGGTTCCTAAGAGCACAGTGGCCTCCATAATCCTGAAGTGGAAGACGTTTGGGACGATCAGAACCATTCCTAGAGCTGGCCGTCCAGCCAAACTGAGCAATCGGGGGATCAGAGTCTTGGTGAGAGAGGTAAAGAAGAAACCAAAGATCACCGTGGCTGAGCTCCAGAGATGCAGTCGGGAGATGGGAGAAAGTTCTAGAAAGTCAACCATCACTGCAGCCCTCCACCAGTCGGGGCTTTATGACAAGAGTGGCCCGACGGAAGCCTCTCCTCAGTGCAAGACACATTAAAACCCGCACGGCGTTTGCTAAAAAACACCTGAAGGACTCCAAGATGGTGAGAAATAAGATTCTCTGGTCTGATGAGACCAAGATAGAAATGATTGGCCTTCATTCTAAGTGGCATGTGTGGAGAAAACCAGACACTGCTCATCACCTGTCCAATACAGTCCCAACAGTGAAGCATGGTGGTGGCAGCATCATGTTGTGCGGGTGTTTTTCAGCTGCAGGGACAGGGAGACTGGTTGCAATTGAAGAAAAGATGAATGCGGCCAAGTACAGGGATATTCTGGACGAAAACCTTCTCCAGAGTGCTCAGAACCTCAGACTGGGCCGAAGGTTCACTTTCAAAAATGACAACGACCCTAAGCACACAACTAAAATACCGAAGGAGTGGCTTCAGAACAACTCCATGACTGTTTTTGAATGGCCCAGCCAGAGCCCTGACTTAAACCCAATTGAGCATCTCTGGAAAGACCTGAAAATGGCTGCCCACCAACGTTCACCATCCAACCTGACAAAACTGGAGAGGATCTGCAATGAGTAATGGCAGATGATCCCCAAATCCAGGTGTGAAAAACTTGTTGCATCATTCCCAAAATGACTCATGGCTGTATTAGCTCAAAAGGGCGCTTCTACTAAATACTGAGCAAAGGGTCTGAATTCTTATGGCTGTGTGATATTTCAATTTTTATTTTTTAATAAATCTGCAAAAATTTCAACAATTGCGTTTTTTTTCTCCTGTCAATATGGGGTGATGTGTGTATATCAATGTGGAACAAAAATGAACTTAAACTATTTTAGCAAATGGCTACAATATAAAAAAAAGAGTGAAAAATGTAAGGGGGTCTGAATACTTTCCGTACCCACTGTATGCCTTCCATTTAGATCTGAAGTAGTTTCAGACATGAAATTGATGAAAGCATACTAAGAAGAACTAAGTACACTTGATTTAAAAAATGACCTCTGACTGAATCTCATCATGCTTCTCATTTTCTGAATTTAAGGAATTGGTTCCACTGGGTACTGACCACCGTTTGAATTTTTTTCCCAATATTTCTTCAGCCTTTGTCCCACACTCACTGGACACCTTAATTGGAATACCTGCTCAATCGAATACAACCCAATTGGGGTCCACACACCTGATGGGCGGCCTAGTCGGGCGGAACCCTCGAGGAAAGGCACGCGGACCGTTATTGGGGCGCGTCTGCAGGCTTCAGCATCTCCATTATGAAGAAGTAGGTCAACTATCTCCTGGGTCCATGTCGTCCCTCGTCACCCAAATGTACAAGAACATAAGACTTAAATATCTAGTACAGCTACCGAAGCATCACGTTAGCCAGCCATCCCATTTACAGCTATGAGCATCTATCCATCCACGCATTCGTCCATTTACTATAGGACAGGCAATCAAAGTTGGCTTTTGTCCTTGCCGCTTGCATGCAGGGATTTCTGCAGATTCTCTGAATCTTTTGATGATAATGGACCGTAGACGATGAAATCCCTACATTTCTTGCAGTTGTATGTTGACAAACGTTGTTATTAAACTGTTGGACGATTTGCTCACAGTTTTTCCGCAAAGTTCACAAACCTCGCCGCATCCTTGCTTGTGAACAACTGAGCCTTTGATGCTTCTTTTATACCCAATCTTGACACTCGCCTTTTTAATAAAAACAATAATAACGACCATGTAGCACTGTCAGGATCAATATTCTCATGGCTTGAATTATGATTATTTTTTCTCAAAACATTTGATGACATTTCCACCTTGACAAATACCAGCACTTAACGATTGAATATACCTATTACACAACCCCAGAATATCACACATTTAAAAAATGAGGTTATTTTATTTCGATGTCAGATGGCACCCCAGTAGCTTGAAACAGATGAACACCAGAAACCCGTATGCTGCCTAATCTTTCCGCCGGAAATAAGTAATATGTTTCCGTCCATATGGTCCATTGGGGTTTGTACAAGGACCAGAACAAGAAGCATGGAAGCGGTCAAACCTGATTTGGGGTAGGAGGCGATGAGGATGTCAGACAGATGAGGAGCGAAAGAAGAGATGGCGTCAAAGTCTTCGGCAACGTGGTCCGGATGAGGAATCCCTTGAACTTTGACAGTTGGGGGGTGATGGATGACCGTTTGTTTGTTTGACATGACTGAGGTCAAAACGTCTGGTGGAACAACCAAAGATTGTTGATTGTAGCCCTTCAGTATGGTTCTGTATGGAGTCCTTTCTCCTCTTTATGATAATAAAGAGGTCCCATACAATCTGAGCATTTGCCTTGCAGCTCTTGCTGGTTTGGATAAAAACCCTCAGTGGGCTGTGTCAAAAAGCATCACGCCTAAAATGTAATCAGGAGGAGCCTAAAGGTGCTTTTTGTCTTTGCAAGGAGGCTGGCTGACTGCTTGAGTTTTTGATCCTAACCCTAATTGCTTCCCCTACCTTACCCAATACAGTACCTAGTATTTAATCCTAAACCCGCAGTGGCCCTTTTATTTTGTTCAGGAGTCCCAGTCCAAATGGATCACGGTTTTGACAAGGTTAGGCGGGTCACTATGAAATCCGTCACTCATACGTCTTTCACCCTTCTTGCCCCCAAAGCACACTAAGCATCGGGATATGCAGAAAATAGTTTAAAAAAATCACATATAATATATGTCATACAGTATTTATATATTTTGGCTTGTCTTCTTTATCTAATGATGAAAATTACATTTCCTTTTTAAGGCTTTATGGGAGATTTTTTTTTTTTCAAATCATCGGAAGTTGCTTCGACAAGAAACCTTTTGTAAAACGTTCCAGTGGTTCACATTTACCTAGCTTCCCTGCAACCGGCAAACAGTATTTTATTTTAATATGACATTATACTAGAATTGTAACCAGCAATGATTGAAAAATAACGAACTAAGTTGAAGCCATTGAAATGCTGCAAAGCCTATTAGACCTGTATTAGGAACGGTATTTTGACTTGCTTCATTTGCTTCTCGTAGTCCTCGTCAAAGTCTGCTTTGCAAAATAAAAACAAAGGGTTTACTTTTATTTGATCATTTGTTTGAGTCAGAGGGGCCAGTTTTTATAGTAAGGGTCCCTAAACCGCTTCCCCCTGGGAAAACTACTTAATTTTGAGCTTTAACACAACCATATGATTGACATACATTTAAAAATGATTCCAAAAGTGTACCAACACCATATAAAAGTATCCTTTATGATTATTCACACTATTTTGCAAATTAAATACTGGCAAAACAAACCAATTTACCTATTTAAAATCAAAAGCTGAACATGGATAAATCATCACTACTGCTCTTATTGCACTTTATTTTAATCATAGTTTGTTTTCCTATACAATCCTCTTTAAAGGAGTCTTGTTTTTTTTAACTTTGCACATAAGTGATTTGTTAGCTTTTCTACCTTCATAAGTTATTTAAATCTTTGCACGTGACTGTGTAATAATGAGTGAAATGACAACGACAGACAAATTAAGCAGGCAATCGTTTGGCGGTATCTCTCTCTCTCTCGTGCAGGAGGAGGAGATTGCAGTGAAAAAAAAGGCAATTTTCAACCATTAAAACATGCACTCGTGCAAATGCCACAAGATGAAATTTTTAATTGAAGAAATTGAAAAAAAGGTCGCGTATGCGACTAACTTAGTCGCATTCTCGAGCCCTGTTGTAGACGGAAGTGACACTAACTATAGGTAAGAGGAGGAGCCCTGCCATTCAAACCCACTAAGTGAACCAATCAAGCCTCGGGGTGGTCTCTGAGTACGCCCACAGATCCGAGACTTTATAAGCTTGTGACCGAGAATTTCTGGCGGGCTTTTTGCAAATTTGACTCTGTAAACGGCTGTTATGACAAATGTGCTTCCCAATAAACCTAATCTAGCCCAAAAGCCTGTGTCTCGAAGTATTTCTTCGTTCCCGCTCGACGGAAGCCCCATTCACCCAGATGGACGATCACACACAGACACCCGGAAATCCACCACACAGGCTTGATAGTTGTTTTTTAAAATTGTATTTATTTATTTTGTTTAACATCCCGCCCGAAGTTAGCTGGGATAGGCTCCAGCACGCCCGCGACCCTTGTGATGATAAAGCGGTACAGAAAATGGATGGATGGATGTTAGCAAGTTGCTTCGACAAGACGTCTTTGCAACACGTTCCCGTGTAGCATGATTAGCTAGCGTTCTCCCAACTGCTAAACAAACAAAATGGTATTTTACTGTGATGTTACGCTGCGGTTCTAACAAGCAAACACAGAGAAATAACTAAAGCAATATAGAAGCAATTGAAACACTGCCAAGCCTGTTAGACCGTATTGTTGACTTGCTTCATTTTCTTCTCGGGTGTCCTCTTCAAACTCTGCTGACTGCTGAAGTATAGTTTACTTCACTTTTCCTCCCGTCGTTACCCCAAAACACACCTTGGTACCCAAATAGATTAAATCTATAAAAGCATGACCAAAGGACATCAGGTGAATTTTAAATGCATGTTACATTGTTTTTAAGCAACAGGATATCCATAACATATTGTACTGTGAGCACTGTGATTCATCCAGGCGTATTGTTTCGAACTGATATTTCCCCAGTATCATGTAAAACATTGTCATGGATCCTGTTGAATGTTCCAGGTCTGACAGTGGACCTGGAGAAAGTCTTGTGATAGAAACAATGTAAATTATCTCATCGCATAATGGCAATAGTTGCATAAAACAGAGACAAAGGGTTCCTTTGATAGAGGGCATTGTGAATTAAAGAAGATTATCCTTTATCAAATGATGCAAATGTTATCTCTTTGACTGGATTTACTCGAATTTTTTTTTTTTTTTACATCAACAATAAACCTTTGAAACATGTTCGTGTGTAGCATGTTTAGCTAGCTTTCCCGCAAGCATGAAACAAACTATATTTTACTGAGAAGGGGAGAACTCAAACTAAGCATAATTAATTGCAACACTGCGCAGCCTGTTAGAACTGTGTTTTGAACGGTATGTTGACTTGCTTCATTTTCTTCTTGTAATCCTCGTCAAACTCTGCTGCCTGCTCAGGCGTAAAATGATTTTTCCAATCACCGACTTCTCCTGTTGTGAACCAAGCAAAAGGAAGAGACGCACCGGTTAGTTAAATTCTCCTGACAAATATGAAATAAATGACAGAAACCTAAGCACTGAAATTGTGGGGTGGGAAACCTGGGGCTGAAATTGCCCCTGATAGGAAAAAGGTTCCCCAGCCCTGCTTGAGACCCCATGGTTATAATATATACTGCAGTTGCTTTATGGTGGTTAAATAAAGGTTTAATGACCTTTTCTAATGAATTTGGAGATGGACTGATCATAAATCTCGTTGGAAAGGAAGGTATAGTTGGCCATGGGATTGTCCTTCATGTTCTTGAAGGTCGTCAGCTCCACAATGCGGCTGATGACATCATCAGAGAGAGACAAGTCCAGGTACCTCATGATTCGCTCCACTTCACGCCGAGGATTCTAGGCAGGGGAACCAAAGGGAAAAAAATAAAGCCAAAAAGGTGTGTCTTATGTCAAGGCTTGTATGCCCCCCATGCATCTGCCGCCATTCAATACCCAGAGAGCCCCTAAGGGGCAAATGAGTGGGACACAAATCCAGAACAACATTAAACCCACGGGACCACTGGAACTGCAGTGCCACAAAATCATTTAGAGCCCAAGAAGGACACTGCCCAGTCCTGTCACAGTGCACCATCATCCCCCGAACAGGCAAGAGCCTGGGTGAGGACCAGAACGCAAGGTCACACTGACAACTGACAACTTCCTTGCTCTAATGCCCAGACCTAGCCCAATTTTCCAAGTTTATGTGGAAATACTGTGAGAAAGCTAACATTTGGACAATGGTAATTATTAACCGATAAGTAGGGACGATAAACAACTTGGGGGAGATAAATCACTACCTCTTTCATGTCTTCATAGAAGAGGTAAAGGATGTTCCTCTTTTCTCGTTCCTCCCAGAAACGTTTCACGTGATCATACCAGGAGCCCCATTGCACTACAGAGACAAAAGTCACTGAAATGGTCGAATATTCCTCATGACACTCATACTTACACTCATCATGCATAAACTTGTGGATGAAGTCATCCCAGGTTCCAGGCTCAGGACAAGTCTTATTCATGTGATGAAAGTAGTAGAAGCTCACCAGGGTATCCTTAGCATTGCGCGCAACGTAGATCGTCTTTAAAACACGTCACGTGATTAAATGAGGGGTGGTTCTGAGTCGTCATCCCCGCAGGTGCTTGGCCGCATCAACTTACTTTGCACTTCTTTTCCCAAAACCCGAGTGGAACCAGCTGAAATGGGAGATGTGTCTTAATGACTCTTGGGGGATCCATTTCCTTCAGTTGATCAAGACCTGGTGATTTACAGCAAATGCATTTTAAGTATCAAAGTACAGTGGTACCTTGACTTACAAGTTTCATTCGTTCTGTGACCAAGTTGGGAACTCCATTTACTCCACTGAAATTGATTTGAAATTCCCTTCATCCATTCCTGCCCCCCAAAAAACACTGCAATGTTTTAAATGAAGAGAAATAGCACTGTATTCTATGAACACATAATAAAAGCAAATCAACTGGTTTTAAGTGTAATTGCTGTACGTTGGGACGTGCCAAATGTCACAACAACTGTATTGTTCTGTGTGCCCAGTGCTGGTGCTAGCTTGAATGGAGATCTACGCGAGACCCCTCCATGCCCCTTTGCCCCTAGTAACGTCCTCCTCGTCATCGTTGCTAATGGCAGAGACGGCTGGCACAACCACAGTTCTCCCCCTTTATGCAAAAAAGATTAGGCTAAACTTGATTTTAAACTCATTCATTGCCATTGAAAGGTTTTTATTTTTCCTTAATAAATGAAATCTCCATTTAGAAAGAGCATCTTAAGTTCACTTGGGTAATATTTGTTTGATGAGCTTCAACATTAAAGTGGGGAAACATTCCAAAAATATAAGAATTTGACAAGGGGGCCAATACTTTTTCACGGCACTGTACAATGTTTCTCAATTCATGTCTGTTGCGATAGGTACAGTATGTATGCACAGGCTGTGAACTGACTGAAGGAAAAAAACAAGGAAATGTGGCATGCTCCAGAATCCTGATGATTGGTCAAATGCTGGAATTGCTGATGGGCTGGGTCAGAATGACGTGGCTTCTTGCGAGGCAGAAGGACGCCAACCCTTTTTTTTTTTTTTTTTTTTCTCCTCTCTCTCACATGTAATTTCTCCAATATGGTAACTTTCCTGATAAAGGGTGAACCAGACAATTTGAACAAATTTACCTTAACAATATATATTTAAATTACCTTGAAAATTTACCAGTATTTCATCAAACTGTGCCCTACACAAACCTTAGACTTCAATAGGAGCACCTGGACAATCTAATGACATCCAGTTGACGTCTACACACCTGATTTGCTGCGTAGTCGAATGGTAGCCTCGAGGAAAGTTGTTCGGATCGTTATCGGGGCTCGTCTGCAGGTCTCGACATCTCCTTTATGAAGGAGCAGGTCAATTATCTCCAGAGTCCATGTTGAGCCTGATCAGCCAAATGTACATACAAGAACACATGACTTAAATATCGAGGCCCCCTCATCCATTACTACAACGCTTGTCCTCATGAAGGTCACGGGGCAGCTGGAGCCTATCGCAGCTGACTTTTGGCAAGAGGCAGGAAGAGAAACAACCAGTCACACTCACAATCATAGCGATAGACAATTTGGAGTGTTCAATGAACATAACGTGCTTGTTTTTGAAACGTGGACGGAAACTGGAGTACCTGCAGAACACTCATGTAGCAAAGGGAGAACATGCAAAATCCATCCAGGAAGGTCAGAGATAAGATTCAAACCCATAAGCCATGACTGTGAGGCAGACTACCGACATACCTTTCGTGCTACCCCTAATGACATCATTATACATCTAAATGACACATTCAGCCAAAAAATACTGTACAAGGACCACGAAAGTTAGCAAACCTGATTTAGGGTAGGCGACGACAAGGAGGTCTGACGGATGAGGACAGAAGGCAGACACGGCATCTAAACCTGTGGCGATGTGGTCCTCCAAAAGAACCCCTTCTACTGGGACCAAGTGGGAGCGAGGGATGACAGTCTGGTTGTCTGACATGACTGAAGTCAAATGTTGTGTGGCGCAACAAAAAAATATCCCTTTCAGTATGGCAGTTCTTCCTGTATGAAGTCCTTTCTCCTTTGTGTAATTGATATCCCTAGTCCCATAACATCTGAATATTTGCCTTGCAGCTCTTGCAGTTTTATTTCAAAACCTAACTAACGTCAGTGGAGCACTTCCAACAGTGCCACACCCAAAATGTAATCAAGAGAACCCTAAAGGTGCTTGTTGTCTTTGTGTTGGATGTATCTCACCCAACATTATAAAAAATAGACACAAAAGGAATGAAGTTCGCTGGTTTCTTTTTCTCATGAGGAGGGCGCATGGGAGATTGTTCAGGTTACAGCCTCTCAACACGCTCTAAACAATCTCCCCCGTCGCTCCTACATTTATTTGAAAATAGGAGGGTTTTACAAGACATAATGTTCTAAGCACTCAGACACAACATAAATCATGGGAAACGTACGGTCGAGGGTCCAAATGGGTCACTCGTTATTGGTTCGCCGATTATCACGTTGTTTTGTTAGCCCCTTTCACAACAGTATCGTTGGGATTTATCATCTTGTGCCTTTCGCACGGACACAACACAAAACATGGGACCAGACCAACACCTGTCACGTCCCCGACCACATCCGATCACGTCCTTGGTTAAGGCGCCCTTCCATCGGATGATGCTGAGTCATCTTCTTGAAGGCGAGACATCGTTCTTTCTAAAAAATTGTCCATAATACTAATGCAAGCTAAGCAAATAAATGATAACTTCTAAAATATATCTAACATTTTGCAAGGTGGCTTGACTGTTTTGTCTTTTTGCTCTTAACTCCAACTCCCTAAGACCTAACGTCCTTGCCCCTGACCCCCGAAAGCTACCCTGGGGATTCAGTTGGTCATTGGTAATCTGATCAGATTTTGGATAATGGATTGGATCAATTCTTGAAAATGGGTTGTTCAAAACCAAAATCTGATTTGAAATCAGATTAGATCATGTAATGCAATCTTAGTTTGTGGTGTTCAAAACATTTTAGTAGGATTGGGATAACTTTGATCCCCCCCCAGAAAAATCGGGTCCATTCTAGATCCCAGCAGTTGGGTGGTTTCAGGATGGATTTCAGGAACAAAATGTGATTTCAATTAAATTCTAACTGGTCAAATAACATTTATCAGGCAGTAGATAGCCATGTGTTAATTTTTTTCCAACTGATTTTCAAACCATGCAGTTGAAATGATAATTAAACCCCAACAATACCATTAACTCGAACCCTTAACCCGTCAACTGAAATCCATCACTCCCACATCTCTTGAGTAGCTCCCTTAACTTTTCTACCACCAAAATACACCATTGTACCCAAATAGATGAAATTAATTAAAGCATGACCAGAGGACATTAGATGAATTTTTATTACATTCATGCTTTTAAGCATTGGGCTAAGTCATACAGTAAGCGCTGTAATTTAGTCACTTAAAACCTTGACATGAATCCTGTAGAATGTTCCAGTTCCTACACTCAAACTCTAGCAAATCTTGTTGTAGAAACCATCCATTAGGAATGAAGCAAATTACACCACGGCATTAGGGAGACTTTTTGAAAAAGAGGCAAAGGGTTCCTTTGATAATGAGCATGTGGATCAAAGCAGATACTTTTTTTCCCCCACATGAGCAATCCAATCCATCCCATTCCTATGATTCAAACAAAGAGAGCACAGTACTGGAGTGGTTAGCGCATCTGCAAACAGTTCTCAGGTTTGGGGTTCGAATCTCCACTTCGGCCTTCCTAAGTGGAGTTAGCATGTTCTCCTCGTGCTTACGTGGGTTTGTTCTGGGTTCTCTGGCGTCCTCCCACATTCCAAAAACGTGCATGGTAGGTTCATTGAAGACTGAATTGTGTGAATGTGAGTGCGAGTATTTGTTTGTTTATCTGTGGCCTACGACCAGTCAAGGGTGGGACAGGCTCCAGCATACTGGTGACCCTAATAAGGACAAGATATAGAGTAGAAAATCACTGGCTGTATGTATTTAAACAAAGCAGAAGTAAAGCGAGGAAGATAGAATACCATGCCGATGTCGAAATTCTGTGTTTGAAGTTCACTATTTCAGTTATTCAAACTCTGGGTGTGAACGCGTTTGTTTAGTCAACCTCGTGTTTCATGAGGTAAGAAAGGTACGGTCAATATTGTGACAGTCAAATTAGATTGCATACTTAAATAATCCGTAAAATAGTGTGGTGTACTGCATAATTTCGGACTACATTACTGTGTAATATTCCCACATGAACCACAATGATGCATTAAATTGAGGAACATCTAAAAAGTAGTCACAAAGTGGTATCATAACGTCTCTTCTATTGATATATTTTCATGTCTTCCAGGTTTTATGGTAGATTTCTTTTTAACCCAGAAGTAGCTTTGACAAGAATTGAAACGCTGCAAACAAGCCTATTCGATCTCCGTTCTGAACGGTATGTTGACTTGCTTCATTTGCTTCTCGTAGTCCTCGTCGAACTCTGCTGACTGCTCAGGGGTAAAATGATTTTTCCAATCACCGACTTCTCCTGTCAAAGAAGAAGAAGAACAGGTGCGCCACTTTTTGTTAAATTATGCTGACATGCAGCTCGAAAAACATTTCACGCCCTGTAAAGTGAAAATAAAGTGTGACGCGTTGGTAGCAAGCCTGCTAAATAATAAAAAAAAATTGCCAGACGGTCTTTAAAGCTTCAGAGGAACAATTTTTAACTCATTCACTGCCAGCCTTCCCAGTTAACATGGATATTTGACTTCTAAAGCCATCAATGGCAGTGAATGTGTTTTAAAGGCACAAAATAGATTCAGTTACACATTTTTAAACACTGATTCATGAACATTTGTTAGAATGTTGCATGATATTTCTTCATAGGAAAAAGGTTCCCCGCCCTTGTTTGACAGCATCAAAAATGACTCATTTTGAAAATAGGACAGAGGAGAATGCAGTGACTACCAAAACCTCTAGGGGCCACTGCTGTACTATAACAACGTTTGACTCATGCGTTGAATGACCTTTTCTCATGAAGTCCGAGATGGACTGATCGAAAACAGTCTTGGGAATGAACGTGTAGTTGGCCATTGGGTTCTCCTTCATTGCTTTGAAGCTCGTCAGCTCCACAATGCGGCCGATGACGTCATCAGAGAGGGACAAGTCCAGGTACCTCATGATGCGTTCCACTTCACGTCTGGGATTCTGCATGGTAAAAAGAAACGGAGGGATGTAGGCAAAAACCTTTGGAGTTCATTGCAAACTAAATAATCACGAAGACATGGCTAAACAATACAAATTTGCATCAGATCCAGATTATATACTAATTTGTACTTCAGAGGTGCAACCATTAATCAACTAATCGATTGTTCAATTAATCGATAATGATTTTTGATAATAGATTCGACCTTATTTAACTTAAAACTGTCCAAATACTCAGAATTTCAGTCTCTCAACAGTAAATATTGATAATTATATTTATTACCATAATAAAGCACACTGCTTATCTTTGTGACTCATCAAAATAGACATTTGCAAACATCTTTTATTTTGGAAAACAATGAGCAACATTTTTGCCTATTTTCTGACCTGTTACCCACCAAACCAGAAACGGAATAATCATTTCATAATCATTTTGTTTGTGCATTTTCTGCACTGTCAATTTGAAGTAATGTCCTGTTTTTTAATAAAGGGATGGAAATTGTAAGTTGTTTTTTTTTAAATCCACAGTTTATCGATGAAACAATAAAATAATTGACAGATTAATTGATTATTCAAATAAGAGTTGCTTGCAGCCCTAGTATACTGTATACAGTGGTACTTTGACGAGTTTAATTCGTTCCGTCAGCAAGCTTGTAAATCAAATCCATTTTCACCATTGAAATAAATGTAAATGCCATAAATCCCTTTCAAACCACCAAAATCATATTTGGCTACGTTTTGAATAAAGAACAATAGTACTGTTTTTTTTTTTTTAAATAAACAGACTACAAGAAAATCTCAAAACGTAAACTGGTTTTATGTTTAATTCCTGTACGTACTGTCGTAGCCATGTGTTTGATGTGTGCCTTTAAGGGGCGTGGCCTAGTGAGTGACGTCAGGAGCTGCAGTCGAGTTGGCCTAATTTGTTGTGAGAGTTGTGGCCGACAGCAGTTGAGAATGCATCGGCGCCTGTGGCTCTCCTTGCCCACACGTGAGGGCATTACAGTACCTTAATTGCACCTTTTTTTTTTCACTTCATTCCAGCGGTGGCGTATCTGATCGCTACACACACACACAAAAATCAACCATTCGACAGCTCTAACTCATAAAACGTGCAAGTCGAGGCACTTATAAGTCAAGGTACCACTGTATTATATATAGAATACATTCCCCACATCTTGACAGTTAAAAATAACAATGAACACCACGGGAGGGATAATACATAAATCTCTACCTCTTTCATGTCTTCATAAAAGACGTAAAGGATGTTCCTCTTCTCTCGTTCCTGCCAATAACCTTTCACGTGATCGTACCAGGAGCCCCACGACACTGCAGAGCACATTTAGTGCACGTGAAATTAACCAATTACACCTACATGGTCTGAAATGTTTTCTTATGATGTGTCAGATGTGTCTTTGTTCCTTTATCTATGCAAAGTGTGACAAACGTAAATAAATGCTTTTCCACTAGATGGCAGAAGGTCCAAATAACCTGTTACAATTCATTCAACAAAATAAAAGGTTTTTGTTTAAGTAAACAGGCCCAGATTTACATTTGTGAGTAAATTGTGCGGTCATAGTTATTTCAGGATATACTGTCCATGATACCTTTTATGATATTTTTGTTCGGGGGTGTGCTGCGAGATTTTTCTAATGTAAAATATGTGGCTTGTCTCAATAACGGTTGAAAAAAATGAACTACACAATACTTAATTCCAGCAATCTACAAGTACAAAACACCATTAGGTGACAGTACCATTCTTCAACCCTTCTCCATTATGTCTGTTGAGCATCCTAAAATGGTAAATAGTTACTCTTTATTTTAGTTGTATTCAGGGTTTATCATACATTGGTGACTTCCTCTTTACATTTGTACAACAGTTACAATCCATTTTCAGTAAATTCTGAGATTTGTCTCTAAACACATTATACATGTTTGAAGACAATTGCAAATGTGCAAAGACAGAAGTATGTAGCCGTGGAGATATACTGTAGCGTTAAATTGTTATTCATCATTTCATGTTTGGGCTAAAATGGGACCCAGTGACACACTTGGGGTCTGGCATGAGTCCACCCTCCACCATTAAATATAAACTCAAGTGCCTTCAGCAGTTACCTGGTGCAATTCCGACATGCAGTTAGCTTGCTAACTAGGCCTACACCCCCGAAAATGCATCTTCCCTTCAGGTAGCTTTAGAGCGCCTCATTGTAGGCCTTGAGTGCACGCATGTCACAGAGAGAAAGGCAGAAGAGCAATGAGGTGGAGGGGGGAAAAAAAAGGTCAGACGTGAGCTGGGACTTCCACTGACGTGTCCACTTTAGAGCGCCTCGTTGTTGCGGTGTAAAAAAACAACAACCACAGTAGGATATATTCCATCCACCAGAGGCTATAAATGGTTATTACATGTTGGCAGCTCAAATATGTAGGGATGTGTAGACATAAGAAACATGCTAGACGAAGTAGTATCCATTTCTTAGCCGTTGCGGCTTCACAAATTCAGTTTGAGAGCAGACAACAGCTTGATTTAATTTTTCTCACGATTTTGAAGTTTCGTTTTATTAACTGGCAATTGTTTTTAAATTAAGTGAACCAAATGTGTTTGACTTTTGACTTTTTTTAACTCATAGAATCATAACAACTCCCCAAATCCTTTTACAGGGCTCTTGATTTAGTTTTTGTTATTCTTATTCTTTTCTTGGTCCACATGACACGGATCCACTTACACTCTCCTCGCATGAACTTGTGGATGTAGCCCTCCCAAGGTCCGGGCTCAGGTTGGGTCAAATTCATGCGATCAAAATGGTAGTAACTCACCATGTTGTCCTTAGCATTGCGCGCTACGTAGATGGTCTGTACACATGATACAACATTTAATGAGAGCTCATTATTAGTATGTTTTAAACGTGTATTGTAATCCATCGGTGCATGTGTCAACTTACTTTGCACTTCTTTTCCCAAAATCCAGTCGGAACCAGCTGAATTGGCAGATGTGTCTTAATGATTCTCGGGGGAGCCATTTTATTCAGGAGCTCAAGACCTGAGGATTTACATTCATCCATTAAGGATAAAATATTATACTGTACTATACGCGTAGACCTCTTCACCATGACGTCACACAAACTGTGAATCCAGATTGCATTACTCTACTACTATACTAGCCTTCTTCTCTACTGCTGCAGTTTGAATGTGTGAAGTGCGAGTCGGCAAGATGCTACAGCGAGTGAGGAAAGTTGCTTGTAAGGGAGACGGAACGCCGGCCGTCGTTTCCGTTTCAACAGGTAAATTGATTTTAAAAAATAGACGTGGAATTTAAGACATGGTTAACATGATCATTGAGGGAGTGGCTGACGAATGGACTTTTCTGATGTGCGCTGATGAGAAATTACATTTTAGCACTTTCTCACACCTGCGCAATATTTAATGCTATTTCTCACAATCTCATCTTTCTCTCTCATGTAAGAATTTGCCAGTCCGGTTTCTCCAGTGACGTGAGAAGCGCAAGAGACCAAGTGCGGCTGCCCAGTATTAGTGTAACAGATTGCCTTCCCAACAAGCCTGCTCCGTTTGTTCGCAGTGAGTTTAAACTGGAAATTGCAAAGACGAGCCGTCTATCGATGTGCAAAATGTCTTGCCAACAAACCATTCGCAGGGAAACGATGATGTTTGCCTCCTATTCGTATTGACTGTAGCTTGCAGTGATGTACTGCATCATACTGAGAGCTGTTTATAATAGATCATCAAACTTTTTCTCAGGAGGGGTCAGTTTTAGTACGGCCATACAACATTTGTTTAAAAATATGAATGATTTGGTTGTTGTGTTTTGTTGATGCAGAGTTCCAGTGCAGCCCTCCGGATAGACTTTCCCTAGCTTCGAACGAACGCCTGCTCTGGACGTTTTGTGTTTTCTCTTCAGATCCTGTTTGGAGAAACGTCCCATGGAAAGTGTACTGTAAATTGTTGTATACAACCTTTCAATTTCACCTTGGTTTTTGCACATGTGCCTAATAACGTTTCCAGTGAATTTAGAACAGATTGCAGCAACACGTCCACAAATGTATGTACAGAACACACCTGAGGGGATATGTGGTGGGCTCCAGATCTCCAGGAAAGGACTACGGAGCAGCGTGGGGGCTCGTCTGCAAGCCACGGCATCCCCGTTGTGAAGAAGCAGATCAACTATCTCCTGAGTCCATGTTGTCCCTAAACCCCCAAAATTAAAGAACACAATGAATGACGACATCCCGTAATCCGAATGTGGTGAGAAGCAGTGCATTTTGTCGGACCTGCTTTGGGGTAGGTGGCAATGAGGAGGTCCGAGCTGTCAGGACAGAAAGCTGAGATGGCGTCAAAGTTATTGGCGATGAGGCTCATGAGAGGAATCCCTTTAACTGGGATGAGAGGGAAGCGAGAGATGGAGGTGCTGGCCTCCTGGATGGCAGCACTGTAGGATAACTCGTTGTCCTCTGACATGGCTGGAATCAAAACGTTTTACTGGACAGAAAGAAGAAAAAAAAAAAAGTCTTCAAAATTGCTGCAGAAAATCCAGTATGTTGGTTCAGTCTGAAGTCCTGTTCTCCTCTTTTGTCAAATATTTGCCAGAGTCTTGACTTTATCGACCACAAATCCCACCCGAGCTGGAACTCCTCGTCTCTGTCGAATATCCCTTTCCTATCCTATCCTATCCGGTCCGCTAACATCTGGACTTTACTTCTGCGAACTCACGTGGGTTTGCTTTACAGCCTCTCCGACACGTGAGTAAAAAAAACCTGCAGTGGGCTGTCCCGACAGGACTTTGCCATAAACAGAGTGAAGAGAAGCCCTCAGCTGTACTGTAAGATCCCTCCCTCCTGATACTTTTATCAAGCATTTCCTGTGTAGCGTGAGGAAAGGACAAGGATGGTCTTGTGATAGTTCCACAGCCAAAGAGAACAATGGTCACTGGCGCAATTCTACAACTGAAATGGAAGTGTCAGTGGATTCATGAGCAATGCATTTGAATCAGAGAAAGAACATGTGCTTTCCTCTCACACCTTTGACTGCAAGTTTGGACCCAGGGTCAAGTCAAGCCAACTCTTTACCCACGGTTCGCCGTCCTCGGTCGAAATAAAGGTCTAAATGTGTGGCTAAATAAAGGTCTAAATGTGTGGCTAAATAATGGTAAATAGTGACTAGAACCTGGTTATCATTGTTTAGTATGGTCACGCAATCAACACCGTTTGCAGAATACATAGTGAGCATGTTCAGCCTGGAGCAACTTTAGAAATGTGATTGCTCAACAGCCTGTCAATAACTGAAACCATGTTGATACTGAAAACAAGCTCAAAAGATTTGACCACAAAGCACTTTCCTTTAAAAAATGGAATAAGATGGTGAACATAACTCTGTGTTATGAAAAGCACTTGACCATGCAGCCAGACCCCACTCTTGTCTTTAGAGCAGATGGGAGAGAGAGAATGCTGTATTTTGTCACATAAGGTTCAGACACGTGGTTAAGGAATCATTGACCTAAAACGAATGGCCCAAAAGTGAGGAAAAATGTTTTTGTATCACAAATGACTGTAAATCAATTTAGAATAAATCCTTAAACAATTTATATGTATATGTACAGCACTACCAATGACAATGAAACAATTACACTTGTCGCTTGAAGAAATCCAAATACAAGCAACTTTAATTTGGTTTTTAATGTGACAAAGGAATATTAATTTACATTTGGTGAAATATACAATGTAATTTAAAAACATTTTGTTTAGTTTTACACTATTGAACTGGAGTGTAAATATATAGCTTGACGCAAGCACACGTTAACACTTTGTTTTCCCCAAACTGCACGACAGGGAGTAGAGAATAGTAGACTTCAGTATGTATACGACATACTGGTAACGGGTATCGCAGTATCAGCGTCAGTACAAGCAAAAACAAATTAAAAACATTTTTAAAAAGAGGAAAATTATTTTGTGTGCAGTAATGTAATGTGTATATAATATACAAATATTCATTAGCGCTTTCGGTTTTACGGAACTATATATTATTGTTGTAACCGGAAGTTGCTGATTCAACTTCCTTTGGCAACAAGCCTCACAACCGCTCCTGTGTGTGTGTGTACAGTATGTAGCATCTTTAGCTAGCTCGAAACACGTATTTATGATGTCACCTTGGTTTACTTTGGCGTTAAGTTCAAAAATAAACGAAAACTAGCTCACGCTGCTAAATCAATGGCCAGCTAGAGCCGTGTTGCTTGGTTTACTTTGGCGTTACGGTCAAACGTAAACGAAAAATAGCTCAAGCTGCTAAATCAATGGCCAGCTAGAACCGTGTTGCTATTCGCACCATGTTTGTTGTGTGAGGAGATGAACAGCTGCCAGTGGGGCCGTTTACGTCTCGCCTTCGTCGTCTTAGCGGTCGAGTGTTTGACGCAAGCGGGGACGACTGCAACTCTGACAGATGAGCAACCTGTCAGCTCAGCGACCCCTTCTCCGGGGGTCACCGACGGACTGAAGTCCACCAGCCCCCTCCCTGCCACGAATGACTCCATAAATGTTCGCGGTGAAAGCGGGACCCCCTTTGCAGACAACCAAACTTCGACGGCTGCTACTGCCGTAATTCCGATAAATGGGCAACCTGTCAGTTCAGCAACCACCACTTCTTCTGGGGTGACCGACGGAGTGAATTCCACCATTCCCCTCCCTGGCCCCAATGAGTCCGTAAATGTTACAGGCGGAAGCACTGGGACTCCTTTTGAAGACACCCCGATTGTGAGACTCCCTGAGGGTAATTGGCAACTTGATTTCAATGTATGTGAAGATTCTCACGCATTCAATTAGATTCAACTTTATTGTCATTTCAAATGTCACAAGTACAAGGCAACAAAATGCAGATTGTGTCTAAACAAAAGTGCATAAGCAGTAATTGGCAGAAGTGGCGAAAGTACTCACGCAAGTACAGATCATCGATAACGTAAAATTAAAAGACTCAAAAGGAGAATTATTGATTTAACTAGAGTTGAATATAGTCAAAACTAAAGTATAGACTGAGATGTACTTAAGTATGGAACTAAAAACTATTTTTTTCTTCCCCCTGTCAATCACAAATGGTGCCTAATTGATAACTAATGGCACAACGGGAAAAAAAATACATCTCTCCACACAAAATAGTTTCACTGGTTTATTAACTTACATTGTACTTGTAATGAGAAGTAAATCATGTTACATGTCGTATGTTAAAACAAGTGTTTCCATAGTTTTGCTAATGTGAACTGACAAACAATAACTTCTAAATTAGCTCATTATAGTGACTGAAAAAATATTAGTGATATGCTGGACTTGGACTTGGGACTCATAAAAAGGTGCGATAATGCGACACCCGGTTACCCACAACGGTTCATCTCCGATAGCTTAATGCTAAAACGTTAAAAATTCCATAGATGGGCTAACACATTGGATTGATCTCGCAGTGTAAACCTCTAACTGATATTCAAACAGAAATGGCGCAGCAACATATATAGACATGTATAACAAATGCACAGACATGTATTTTTTCAACTTTATGAATAATGAGTTATATTAGTTAAGCTCAATCGCTACTCTCTCTTTTGGGCCTTTTCATCTAATCTATGTCTTGTTTGTGCAATGTAGTTAATTCCTTAGAGAACCCTTCACTTGTTGATCCTTGTCAATGCCAGGCTTGGGAACTCATACTGAACATGTAATCTGGAGTAACAAAAGGTTTGTGTGTTGTTATCCAGCGTGTGTCTGCGATTTGACTCCCGATTTCTGCAACATTGGCTGCTGTTGTGACATTGCTGATTGCGGCGTTGCTGACCTGAGTACTGTTTTCAAAGGATGTCCTCAGAAAGCCACGTAAGAACGTATCATCAGTGCTTGTAAAAGACCATATTTTTGACATTGTTTAGATGACTAGACTTTTTTTTGTGTGTGCTTTGCAGGTCAGGAGTCTGCATTGAGAAATGGCTGATGTTCCGCGCCAACGTGGATTCTTCTTTAGTCAGTGTGACCGAATCTTTGTTTTGTGTTCAATCTGCAGGTAAATGGACGCAAGTACATTTCAACCAAGCACTACACAGTTGTGCCTTAAGATAAGAATTTCATTTGTTCCCTGACCATTTTCGTAACTCAGAACACTCTTATCTCAAAACATCTCTCCCCACTGAAATTCATGGAAATGCCATTAGTCTGTTCCAACCTAACACAAAAAAAAATATTACACTTTTGTAACGTATGTTTTAATTAGAAAAATTTTACTCATAGCATTGTACATTATAAAAAAAATTTAACTAATGGCATAATAAAATAGTATGTAAAGAATTAAACAGTTTTTGCCACATTTTTTTGCTTGAATTCAATGGACATTGTACTGCTCCTTCTGGAGTGTGAGCCTTGGCCACCTGGCGGCAGTATAATACAGACATGGATTTGCATGGAGACGGTCCCGCCTCAGTAAGCCGCAGTAATATTGCTCGTTCTTCGCAGAGGATAAAGAATATATGCCTGGGGATATTATGTTATGTTTTCAACATTATTTTTTATTGCTATTGTGACAGTAACTTGAAAATGACATGGGCAATTATGCTATTAGGTTAACCATACCAATTACATACACCAATTAATTTTACCAAGCAGATGATGATGTAAATAAATTTATTCTACACAACATCAGTTATTCTCAAAATATGGTATGCGGGCTCAGTCTAGTGGCACACGAAACAATCACTGTCCAAGTGCAGTAAACGTGTATTTAACTTTTTTATGTGCAGATTGTCAAATCGGTTTTATCACAAGGATATGACCAACACAGTTTTAATGTTGTTTTTGTATTTATTTTTTTTTTCTCCCAACAGCTGAGCATTTGGAGGTCCCCACTGTTCCACTTCAACTTCCAGTTTTAGGAGACTCTTATCACTTCTCATCACCTCAACCAATAAGCGTCGGCCACAGCAGACATTTTTATCGGGTAACAAAAACATTTTTGTGACGTTTGATGATGTCGAAGACCATGTTCCCATACGTTTGTAATTTATGCAATTATTCAACTTGTTTTTCCTTCCTTTGCAATGATAAAATCAATTTCTAGGCGGATGATGTCATCCAGACAGTTTTCACCAAATCATCTGTGCGAGGTCTCCTTCGTCAGCCGTCTCCAGGAGCGGCTGGTGCTTTCTGTCTTAGTCGCAACCCCGCACGTAAGCTGAGACCACATACAGTAAAAACTCCACAAATGCAAGTCGAGAGAGAGCTTTTCAAAGTTTTCTCCAATCACCTTCTTTCTGTGAACAAAAAGATGTCATGACATTTAAATTTCTTGGATCTGCTGTGGTTTTATGTAGGATGAAAGACACTGGTTGTGTAGTGATTTCATTTTTACATGCTTTGTACCTTCGTTTTACAACCACCATCAACACTTGTGTTCCTCTGCTTGCAGGCTTCTTAAGGTCACAGTCTCTGTCTTGTACCCGCATGGTAAATCCTCAGTCGTGCACCAAAGACCCAAATCTCAGCGCTCTCTCCTACTTCACGGAACTGAGTCTGATTAAAGTAAGCAAGTTTGCTCGCGTTTTACAAAAACAAAAAAACACTTCCCCTCAAGTTAATACAAATGTTATTACAGATTCCAAAACCTGCAGAAGAACAAGTGTCTGACCTTTTGGTGAGAACACATTTACCCCTGTATCCTGCTGGTTAAAAGAAGGCGTCAGCATAAATGAGAAGCTACTGTGTAAATAAGTAAAATTCCATTTTTTTTTTTTTGTTACAGATCCCAGTCTCCCCACTTTCTGACTGGCCTGCACCCAGTGAGGAAACAAATCTTTGTGTTAACGTGGCAAAAAAGGTGAGACGTTTTTGAAGTGACGAATTGAAGCGCAAAAGCTGGCAAGCGCAATTTAGACAAAAATAGATCCATGCCTACTAGCAGCGGACTGCCTACCACGGCAACAGTCGATTTTGCATTTCTCAAACCACCAAAACCAAAACACTCGCAGGAAAACTCATTTGAAATGGTTTTATTTCGGAAATCGACAAGCGCCATACGCATTTTACTGCAGCGAGCGTCATCTCCATTGAAGTCAATGGCAAGTTCATACGTATTTATGACCTCGTCACGTACATCCTCCAACATCTCTGCGCCCGTTATTTCTCGCTAACTCGTAACACTTAAATACGTTTTTACTTGTTCCTACTCTTTCTTTTGAATGTGTACAACTTTTTTAGTTTAGTTTAATCTTGTATTTTTGTTCGTCTTTCTACGTCACTTTCACACGTTCGAAATAAAGAATTCAATCAAAATTATTTTCTTGCCGTTTTATGGTTTGTGGTGAAATGACATCAAATACCTAGATTAAAGACTTTCAATAAAAGTTTGATATTTTGGAAGCAAACATTTTTACACTCATTTTATTCCATTCACAAAAAAAGTGAAGATGTTGGCTTTTGTGTTTGAAGTCTTTCCGTCCAAATATGGTGTTATGTCACATGACAGCCACGAGTTAATTTGTTCCATCTGTTTTGAACCTTTTCCAGGTGGAGTTTGTCATAGTGTACACAGAGAGAGGAGAGCTGGCAAGTGCGACAGTGAATGTTGTTCTAACGGATGTGAAAATGAACCAGTTGTTGCAACAAGTGCACTCGATCCAATATAAGGTTTTAATATTGTTATTAATAATATAAGGCATGGGATTTATCACAAAGCAGATTATTTTAGTGCTTCCGTCTTCTTTAGCTAGGGACATCTCGCCCGTCTCCAATGCCGACGATTCCCTCAGTTGGACTGCGGGTGGGATCCAGTGTCCTTGGTGGCTTTAACGGAGAAGTGAAACCCGTATCCTTGCGACCATGTTGTGAACCTCCTTCAGAGCTGGTTACATTTTGTAGTTTTGCCAGTTACGCGGCGCAGATCCTTGATAACATACCAGGTGACCATAATGGGGTTGCCGCAAGCTAGCGAGTGCTCCTCTGACCCCGCCACGAGGATGAACATCCTCTTCACGTACAATACAATCACAGGCTGCAAGTTTAGGTAAGCCAAAATTGCCCACAAGAAGCAACAGCAAGGTCTTTCCTGCTTTGCATTTCTTTAATGCGGGGGTTCTCAAACAGGAGTCCCCGGAAATTGCTAGAAAATGCCTACGTACTTATGGGGACCAGCGCACCAAAAAAAACAAGTGCGTCACTTGGCACAGTTTTAGCAATGCCCCCCGAAGTGAAAAAACTGTTTGACGCTATATCTCCACAATTCAGTACTACATAGTTTTCAGTCTTTGCACGTTTTCAGCAGTTATCTTCAAACACGTGCAATTTATTTAGAAACACATCCCTGAAGTCACTTTACAGTGTCTTGAACGTATCTGTGTGTTCCAAGTTCTCCTTCCAGGAACTGCGCTGAGCTGCGTTCCCAGATTGACAGCATCTTGCAGGGAGCCGCTGTTCCTGACGTGATTGCCACGAGCTCGGGTTCCCAACCCGACTGGGCGACAGTCCTCAAGCAGGAGTGTCCTGTCAGCTCGGAGGTACCAGTCGCCTGGAAAAAGTGGATGAACTGATAGGATTATCTAAAACCTAACCTGTGACCGCTAACAAAATATTAGCGTTTCTGACAAGTTCATCACTATAATCTTGGAAGATCTAACCGATTGGTTTCCCCTCTTAGGAAACATGTGACTCGGGCTGTACCCTCCCACACTTGCTCTCCGTGCAAGTGCTGTGGGCTCGTATGGGCCTCCTCGACCTCCCTCAGAGTTACATCCTGGGTGTTAAATACCTCTTCCACTGTCAAAAGTTTCAGGTAGGCCAGTACCCTCTTTGCTAAGGTTGCGAAACTCCAGGAATTTTTTGTTCTTTTCTTTCTTTTTTTTTTTTTAATTGAAGCGGTTCAATTTGCTTGTAACTCTTACAAAATAAACATAAATTTGGTCTTTTTTTCCCCCACTCTAAATCTGATAATACACATACCTGTATTGAAGTAATCAAAAATGTCTTTTTTTCGTCATTGTTTTATTCATCTGAAACTCATGTGAGTAACAGCAGTGATTTTATTTTATTTTTATAAAGAACATGCGTGAAATATAATCACATGGCATTGCTGTTAATGGAATGTTGACACTGAGCACATTACAATGATTCAACATTTTGTTTTATTTCAAAAATATCCCCCCAAAATTATTTTAGGCAACAGTACTGCCCCAATAGTAACAACTACTAAGACTGAATCTTGCTTTCTTATAGTCCTTTATTGACCCTCCAGTTGAAATTAATTCTAATACAATACAATCAGATAAATGTACTGGGCACTTAGTTAACCTTTTATTTGTTTAAATTTAGCTATCATTTATACATTTTATTTCCAGGTGATTCTGAGGAATGGCCCATATCTTTATGCTTAGATATGTTTCCATTAAATGACCCTCACCTCACATAGAAAGTTTCCAATTTGAATATATTTCCAAACTGTCCCATCTTAACATCCCATGGCAATTTGCCATAAATGTTCTATCCCCTTTGCAACCCTGCTGTTAACCACCCAAACAATGCTTCCATTCTGAAAATAAACCCTCTGACGTGTCTTTCAGTGCCCTTTGTCGTCAACCATCGCTCTAACCACTGAGGTCGCATTTGCCGACATGACGGTTTACCCCAAAACTGTGCTGGAGACTGGGTCAACTTGACGACGCGCTCTGCTCGATTGGCGTCTTCACCAGAGGCACTGCTGAGCTGGACAGACTCATTCTTATTACAGTTAAGGTCACTTACAGTTCAACGTTGCTTACAGCCAGTTTCCCAACAGGATTAGAATTCCTCACCAGGGAACTGGATCGTAGATGTTTTGGTTATTGAAAGTTTGAGGAAGGCATTGCTTTATTTGTCCAAGAGAAATTCTATACACACATTGGCTGAGGGTGCACTTGTGCGAGACTGCACTAAAGGAAAAAGGGGGTTCTCATCTGTAACTTGAATCCTTTCCCCTCAGAATAAAATAAAACTTATTTTTGTAAATTTTTAGGAACAGCATTTGGGCTGAAGGTGTTATTTTTTTTGTATTCAGCTTCTCCTGCCGGACTGGCTAGTTGCTGTGCGTCCTTTTCTCCTTTCTCCCCGAGTGGCGGACGTAGTTGAGAAGGTGGACAATTGCAGCCGGAGTTATTCCTTGCAAACGTGTAGCAGCACCCAGCTGGAGGGACACAATGAGCTTTTTTAATGTATGCCATAACTCGGTGACGTAGTTTTTATTTATTTATTTTTGTAATACCGCCCCAAAATAAAAATTTATATGTTGAAACCCGTTTATTGTGGAAGAAATGTAAGACCCACCAGCAATAGGTGAAAATTCGCAAGATTGTGAGTCCATATATAAAAAAAAATATTTTATAGTCTTACCATGACTTACGAGTTTACTTTGTCCCGTGACCACATTTGTAACTCAAATCATATATACGTGTGTGTGTGTGTGTATATCTATATATACATATATATATACATATATATATATATATATATATATATATATATATATATATATATATATATATATATGTATATATACATACATATATATATATATATATACACACATATATATATGTATATATATGTATATATATATATATATATATATATGTATATGTATATATATGTATATGTATATATATGTATATGTATATGTATATATATATATATATATATATATATATATATATGTGTGTATATATGTATATATATATATATATATATATATAGAGAGAGAGAGAGATATGTATCTATATATATATATATATATAGATAGATAGAGATATATATATCTCTATATATATATATATATATATACACATCTGCTTCTTCTCAACACTCCCTTTCTAAGGACAATTTAAATTTGGCAATCTACCTGCACATAAAAACACAACAGATACATGTACAGGTGCATCTCAATAAAGTAGAATACTGTAGGAGAGTTCATTTATTGCAGCATTGCAATTCTGAACGAGAAACTCATAAATTATACAGATTCATTCAACACAACAAAACACTTTTCGCAAGGTCAATTCCAACGTCATTTGCGGATTGGGGTTTTCGTTAGCTGGAAGATAAAATCAGAAAATATACTCCGTAGTGAATCTTTATAATGATTTTTTTTTTATTGAACTACTTGAAGTGGCCTAATTGCAATTTATTGCGATGCACCCGGCTGTGTATAAGCGCACACTTCCACGATATATTGAAGATTTCGGCACAAATACAATATAGCAGGGCTGCATGCGGTAGGTGACCCGCAATATAGCAGGAAACACGATAAAGATAACGTATACTATGTAGAACGGTGCGTTTGGACTCACCGTGCTGGGCCGCATTCTGTCCAAAATCTCCCGGACCTCCTGTGACAGAGAAACCGGCAGAGACAAATAGTCCAAGTCCTGTGGAAGAGACATGCTCTCCTCTTTTTGAATTCTCTCGATCTCCTTCTGCTGGAGGACGCAGTGAGGCCTGTACACAGCTGCACAGCACATGAGACGCGTCCACAAAAGAAGAACAGCCATCAATTACATTACAAATACATTTTTCATAATGTTTGTAAATAATAGGCACCAGGGTACTTATCGGGAGCAGAAAGTGACTGACTTGGAATGAAAATGATTTTGTAAGTAGTTATATATCACCTTCTATCTTCAGCCTTTGGGAGAATTCTCTGTACGGTGAAAGGCATTCTGGGAAGACGGAGGCCACCACTTCAAAGGACACGTCGTTGTATTGCAGCATCTCCAAACCACTGAAAGAGAAACCAGATGCCCAAAGACTTAAAACCTGACCACAGAGGCACTTTTATGGGATTATCACTAGACAAGTCCAACGGCTTGAAACTTGCGTCAAATTGGCGGGTTTCGTCTCGCTGATGGGCACGCCTGGCAGTTTACGTCTCCAGTTTGTGGCAGACAGAGAGACTTCGTGGAGAGCTGCAAGCGCATCCTGGAGACTCTCCCTCACTCTCACAGTCTGCTGGTAGCGCAGGGAGGACACGCACCCCACTTCCTCAAAGCCTGAAAAGACGTTCGTTTGGGTTTGTGGAGGGAAAGTCTGGAACGTAATCCCCAGCAATGGAAGGGGTTTACTATAATCTATAGAGAGGCTCCGCATCGCTGTTTACCTTTCAGGGTAAGTCGCAGGTCAGCATTGTCCGGCCTCAGAGACGTTCGAAACTCGGCCCGACTGGTGAACATCCGGTAAGGCTCCGTCACACCTCGAGTCACTAGGTCATCAATCAGAACTCCGATGTAGCTCTCGGTCCGAGACAGCGCCACTGTGGGCACGGAGAGCGCCGTGCGGGCTGCGTTGACCCCCGCCCACAAGCCCTGTAGAGCAGAGGGAGGAGGAAGTCCCGTAAAAGCAAATGGGAAGCTTTATATACTATGGCTTAATTTTTGCCTTCAGGGATTCACGGAATTTGAATTCACTGCGATAGGGGATAATTGATTTGACATCGTAATCGTATTACAAATCAATTTTCCACATTAAAGTGAATGGAAAACCCGATATGATGTAGGATTAAATCAATGATCAATCAATCACAGGACAAATTAAACTTGCAGGTCGAGGTACCGCTGTATTTTTTTTTTTTTAGACCTCGTAAAATGCAGCTGCGGCACCTGTGCTGCAGCCTCCTCATACCCCGTGGTCCCGTTAATCTGCCCGGCCAGGAAGAGACCTTGGGTGCTTTTCACCTGCAGTGCAGGGCTCAGCTGAGTGGGGCACACAAAGTCGTACTGCACGCCATAGCCTAACACCCAAAAAAAAAAAAAAAACATTAAAAAAAAATGTTTTTAACGGGGGCTGGTTTAGGTCGCACGTACCGGGTGTGTGGATTTCAGCTCTGTGTAAGGCTGGGATCTCTCTGATGAGGCGCAGCTGCATGTCAGCGGGCATGGTCATGGACAGACCCTGCGGGTACACCAGGTCAGAGGTCAGCCCCTCAGGCTCCAGCCATACCTGATGCTGCCGACCAGGAAAGCGAAGTACTCGGGCTTCAATTGACGGGCAGTACCTGAATATAGACAAGGGCCTCTTTTTTAGGAATCTGAGCAGAGATTCGCAAATGTGTCTGGTGTACATAACTTTTTGTTTTTATCTTAATTTTTGTAAAACTTGCTCTACTTAGTTTAATGTGAGCAAACAAAGCAAAAGGCCATTGAGAGGCTAACAAAACTAGAATTGTCACAGTAGTTAGAACTGTAATCAAAAGATATTTGAACACAAAGTGCAGCAACACACATGGACAATATAACAATAGTCACAGGCATATATTCTTTATCCTCTGCGAAAAACGACAACTATTACTGCAGCTTACTGAGCAGCTGTGACAGTCTTCTTCATTTGTATCCTTGACTGTATTATACTGCCCCCGGTGGCCAAGTGGCAACACCAGGAGCGGCCGGGAAGAAATGATTCTCAAACTATTTAATTCTTTACATTCCAATGAATTAGGTCATGACTGTGTTTTTATAAAGTACAATACTACAGACTGCTATTTTTTTTTCTTATTCAAAAAAAACATGTTACAAAATTTCTGTACGTGATTAAACGCGTTCAATAAAATTGAAATATAAAAGTGCTCATACTATAGTATCAGGGGTGCATATTGAGCAGTATATATATATATATATATATATATATATATGGGTAATATGACATTAACTGAACTGACAATATGGGCATGTTCACTCTCTCTGTGTGTGTACCTGGGGCCCTTCGTGTCCTGCTGTATGTGACAGTTGAGATGAAGGCTCTCCTTCACCACTTTATCCACACCAGGTGTGGTATAGGTCAAGTAGCACGGTAGCTGTTCCTCAGCCTGTTAAAACACTCATTGAGATTAAAAGCGTCGGTATAGTATACTCGCTGCATTCAAATGTGCTCCAAGGTACCTTGCAGTGTGTGTGGCTATTGAGGAAGCTGAAGGGAGTCGGATGACTATCAGATGGGTGTAGCGTAGCTTCGTGAAAGTCCACCGAAGCCTTCAGTATTCTGGGAGGCGTACCCGTCCTGAGTCGGCCCATCTTCAGCCCCAGGCGCTCCCTCAGCGTGTGGGACATTCCGGCGCCGGACGGGGCGTCTCCGATCCGTCCCCCGGGGGATGTGTTCTGACCCATGAAGAGGGAGCCCGATAGGAAAGTACCGGTGGTAAGAACCACGGAGCGGGCCGAGATCGAGAGGCTTGCGCCTGCTGCCGTGAGAGGACGAAAATTTTTATTTTTTTTAAACAAAACAGTTTTTAAAGATTGAATATAAATGCAGTGTACTAAAAAGTTAAATACAACTAAACTGTATTTAGTAAGTACACTTCAATGGCCATGTTCTATTTAGGCAGTGATGGGAGGGAGCCCGTGGGTGGGCTTTTTTGCTGCCCACCCAAACGTATTCCAGTGACTCTGTGGCGTCCGGGCTCTTCCGGGTTTGATTCTGTTAAAAGAAGCTCCTCCACTGATCCCTCCAGCACTGTCAGTCTGGGAGTGGACAGCAGCTCGGACTGCAAGCAGAAAACACAACATAGAAAAAGGACAATGCCGATACGTGTCGAACGTCTGCACCGATAATCGTTCGTAATAATAATACGTTGACAAAGTGGAGTTTGGATTGACTCATCAAAATATTTTTTTATTTTTTTCCCCCCCTTCACCTGAATGAATTGGCGGTAACGTTGGCGGTCCAGCTGAGCCCGTGGCCCCCACACAGCGGGACCTTTCCTGCGATTCAAGATGGAAAAATGGATGCCGGCCCAGTCTCCCGCTCGCCCGCACACGCCGTCCAAAGCATCCACCTCCTTCACCAGGTGACCCTTCCCTACTCCGCCCAGAGAGGGGTTGCACGACAAGGAACCTGGAAGGAACGTGATGAGAGGAGAACCACACTGCTTGGACCATGAGCAAGAACTTGGAGGTCAAAGCTCGCTCTCTTACCGACGGTTTGTACTTTCTGCGTGACCAGCAGCGTCTGTGCACCCACTCGGGATGCCGCCGCCGCCGCCTCGGTGCCCGCGTGACCCCCGCCCACCACGATGACGTCATACTGCTGTCTGCTAAAATGACTGGCGCGTCTGGAGACCAGTAAAAGGAAACTCTCCAAGGGGGGGAGCTTCTTTGTCAACATGAACGATGCTAACCTGGGGAGTCGGGAGATATACAGACCAAAAAAAAAAAAAAAAAACATTCACACTGAAATTGTCTTTGCAATGTGTAAGAAAGACCGAGTTCATGCAAACTCCACGCATGCTGAGATTCGAACCTGAAACCTCTAACAATGAGCCAGATGTGCTTAACCACTTTAGGTAGAGTAAATTCACACATTTAAAACATACTCTCCGAAACAATTGACTAATATTGGATAATCTCACTACTACTGGATTTAAAATATGTATGAAATGTTCTAGTTTAATTTTCACTCCTAAATGACTGAAATATCCCCCCCCCCCCTCCCCCTTTAGTCTAACAAAGAATAAAATAGCACATTAGATTTTCAGATAACGTACATGTGGCTTGATGTTTATGAGAAAACACAATAGAAACGTCTTGTTTAACTTGTAGGCTGTGCAATTGTGTAACTGGTTTAAAAGAAGCTGACAAACGCCTTTGACTTCTGTTAGGAACGAATGCATTGGAATATTGCAGCTATCACAACCCCCTAAAAGTGACTACTTTGAATTACTTACAGTTTCTGGAGCAAATTACAGAGGATGTTTCTGGTTTCAGGCTGCTGTTGTTTTTTTTAAAGGGGTAACAAAGTACTTGATAAGGCAACGTTTTCGGAAACACTAGGAAATATTGGCTGAGGCGGCGGCCATGTTGTGTGGGGCTTACAGTCATAATGCATGCACTAAAGACGCACGCACAAATTTGCTGGACACAAAATGTTACATTAGTGAAAGCTATAGATGTACTCACCGAAACATAAAATGGAAACATCATTTGTCGGAACATTTGCCTTAATACACTTTTAAACTGATTAAAGCACATTGGCAAACCTTAATACAGTTATAAACTGATTGGATATAGCACGTAAATTACATTTTAAAAAAGCATTTAAAAAACAGACGTTGTTAATGTGGTTTTAAAAATTTCATTTGTTCTTTTTTTAAATGGACATTTCTCATTGACCCCTAAACTTTTGAACAGTTGTGTATATGTATGCATACCTGTGCGGAGCTTATGTGTTTTGTGTAGTATAAGGTGAAATGTAATAGTTGAAGTGACCTTTCCAACGAGACTCAGCATTTTGCCAGTTTTGGCAAATCTTGTCGCGTTGCTATTTTGCAATATAAAGTTTATACTTTTCTTTACAGGGTCTTTACTCTTTTTTTTTTTTTTTTTTACTAAAAGAATTAAATCAGTACTTATACTTTTTTTTTTTTTTTTTTAAACACAATGATCTATTCTTCTACTTAGCTGCACTTTGTCCCTTGTGTTAAAAGAATCAATCGTAGAACAATTCGATTCAATCAATCCCTCCTTTAACGTGCGCGCTCACCCTCAACGCCTGGCAGAAGGTGTGCGCGCACGTACGTCGAAACTCCTCCCACTGCCCCTTTCGGACCGGTTACCCAGTTGGCCGCGCGCGGATTGAGTCAAGTGAACCTACCGAGAGGTGGTGTTGACCGTCCGCTGCAGGTTTTCTATACGAAACCTGAACAATTTCACTTTCGGAAGCGACTGACAAGCAACGCGAAGACCTTATATACACATTTTTTATCGGGAGGTTTCGCCGGTGCCGGAGTCAAGGTGACGCGGTAGAAAGGAAGAAAGTAAAACGCGGAGTGAAAGCGCCTGACTGGAGCTTGAGGATCAAAGCTAATGCTAAGCCACCTAGCCGTCGCTAAATAATTACACGAAAACTCGTGTGATTTTTTTTTAACCGTCGTTTGCTTTGTCATAACCGCTGATATCACAAAGTCGATGTTCGGGGAAGCATTTTGAGAGTGCACGCCGCATTCGGTTGAATTAGTTGGGTGTTTGCCTAGGCCACAAGCGACTGGTATTCGCTTAGCAAGATTAGCTACCATAGCCGGTATTGCTGAGGTGACACCGGCTCGAACTGCTAAAGATAGTTTACAACCGACGCTACTTCGCATCGGACGGTTAGTGTTTAGCAGTTTCGATACTTTTTGGTACTGTGCTTCTTCGCCATGCTGAAACAACAGCAGCCCAACTCCGGCGGGAGAAAAGCGGCTAATGGTACCACGGGCCCCGCTGGTATGTCTTCTCCTGTCAGTGGCGGCGGCAGCAGCGGCAACAGGACGCCGGTCGGGAGGTGAGTGAGCCGGGCTACACGTGACAGGAAAGTCCGGGGTCGAGCGAGGCCTACCGGTTAACGCTCAGGGTGCTCAATGGGGCGCGTCTCAGCCACTGAGCTTCTCTCCTGGCCAATCCAATTCCTTATTGTAAGATTGACAGGTGGGTTGACCCAATCCGATTCCTCAAACGGAACCGAAAACGACTACAATGGGCGGGTTGAACTTCGGGGAAACCATTAAGTGGCAAATCAACATACAGGTGAAAGAAAGTTTATCTGGCCGGTCAAGACCCAGAAAGGGGACGCAGCTCGGCGGAAAACAATAACGGATTTGCAACGCTAATTTCAATGTAGCTCGTTCAAAACGGCGCCCGCAGAGCCGTTTTGTCAACTTTGAAGAGATTTAAATGGCTAACGCAAGGTCAGTCGTGCTTCGTCGTCGCTGTTGCCAATGTGCTGTTTTTGTTTTGGTCAGATTCGCCCGAGCCTTTGTGTTGTAACCGTGTATGTTTCTTGGCTGCGTTACAGCCTCGTTGAGCAACCCTCATGTTTCTAGTTTGGACTGAACGTAAAACATCGCATTTTGTCATTTGTACTTCGGGCTTTTTTGTTGTTGCTTTTGTTCACGACGAGATTTGTTTGGAATTTGAACAAAATCGTTATTAGCAAACGTACTTTGGGGGATTTTAAATTGATTTGATGTAATGACAGCAAGGATTTGCTTGTTGTTTTAAATGTTTAACGTTACATTGTTGCTCTTTATCTGACTTCTGAAAAAAACAACCTTAAATATCTGTTATTGTTCTTCCACAGGAATCGAACTTCTGCAAAACCGTCGTTCCAGTCTTCTCCTGTGAGTATCTCGGCATAGACCTTTTGGCCAGCAAACAAAAGCAAAAGTTTTAAGAATTTTTACCTAATGGAATAATTGCAGAACTGGTGGTGACTCATGTAAAATACATTTTGCAGACCGACAAAAAAATGTGTGTAAACCACAGAGCACCAAAGATCTAAACTTTGCATTTTTCTTAGCTGAATGAGGAATTTTGTATATGCAAGATTCTGTTGCTTTCCAATCACACAAGGTGAAAGTAGCTGCCTCCTTTGACCTCACTTAACCTGATATGATTAAGGTGGCATTTTCTGTTGCGAAAAAAAGGGTAACGCTTTGCTCTCTTAGTCCCAAGTAGATTGATAAATATATCATCTGATATCAAGATAGCATGTTTGGAATGTCTTGCTTGAATCTTGATAGATACTTTGTGTCACATCCCTTGTGCAGGTTTTTGAGGGTGTTTACAACAATGCTAGAATGCTTCATTTCCTCACAGCTGTTGTGGTGAGTTTTCTTTGCTCAGTATCATTATTATCCTCTTCTTTCAGTTGTTATTATTTTCTTCCAGAGAATTGATGTGTCAAGTAGCTCTGTGATTACAATTTTCAAATCTGAAAAAAAATCTTTTAGGGTTCCACTTGCGATATAAGAGTGAAGAATGGCAGTATGTTCGAAGGCATTTTCAAGACACTTAGTTCCCGGGTAAGGCTGCTACTTCCCCCAACATTATTTTTACTTGGTTATATGGCACACAAATAAGCAATGCAGAATTATCAAATACGGAACTCTTATTATTCATGGATGAACATTGGCACACATACCATTTCAATGGTAAATCTATTAAAATGTGTTTCCCCCCTCATTTTATGCAGTTTAATTGGGTGTACAAGATTTTTGTCATGTCCCACACACAATTCGTGTGTCTTAAAAGTGGTTAAATGATAGTAAACAATTTATTTTTTGCATGGTTTTATTGTCCATGTTACCAGTTATTGATTTAAAAAAACATTTTAATCATGTGTACTGTCTTAACGTGTTGACCCTCAATGTCGTTAGTGCGAGTTGGCTGTGGACGCTGTGCACAAACGCAGCGTGGAGATCTCGACATCGACTCCACCGCGGAGGGAAGACATCACTGACACCATGATCTTCAGCCCTTCAGACTTGGTTACTATGATATGCAAAGACGTAGACCTCAACTATGCCACCAGAGGTACACGCTCGGGTGATTTTCAGTGTCACATTCATGTTTGATTCGCATTCAATGGTTTACTCGTTTCTGTGTAAACAATGATGAATGAAAGTGCACAGTGCAAGTAAAGATTACTTTAAGTACCTGTGAGTTTGCAGCGTGTCTGTTTACAAAACTGCTTTGCAATGTAAGTAACAAAACCAAGTTCTTATTGTGTGGTTGAATATTGTATTATCTTGAACTGTGCGTAGATACCTTCACCGACACCGCCATCAGCTCCACTCGCGTCAACGGAGAACACAAAGAGAAGGTGTTGCAGAGATGGGAGGGAGGAGACAGCAATGGGGAGAGTTATAATCTGGACACTGATGCAGTAAGTTCTTCAGACACGGCATTAGCATCCCATATTGATATGGCACCATAGTTCTTTCCAAAAATACCTCTACTAGTTGTTGTTTGTATTCTGTTATTTGTCAATGCACTGTAGTTGACGTATATTTTTACGTTGTTGTAAGACACTTGTTTCCATAGAGCCCTTTAAAGATGTCACTTGACATTCCTATATTGCCTTGTTGTGATTTGTTTCATTGAATAGTTTGTTGTTTTCCACCTTAGTCCAACGGCTGGGATGCCAACGAGATGTTCCGTTACAATGAAGTGAAATATGGAGTCACGTCTACGTATGATTCCAGCCTTTCTATGTATACGTAAGTTTCTGTAACAGCCACCGAGAAATGTCTTAATGGACTAAAACCCACATTTCCTTGAGTTTTTATTGTTCCAAATTTATGGTATGTTATTATCGAGTTAGTGGTGTTTTCTGAGAAAACAAAAAACGACTGAAGCATGTATGTTGGCTGAACATATAGTTGAAAAGCTATAGTCATATTTTATGCGTTTTGGAGAGGAAAAAGGTAGAGATAAAAACTGGTTGCTTCCCCCCCCACCTCACAGTGTGCCACTAGAGAGAGGCAACTCCGAAGTGTACCGACAGAGGGAGGCCCGCGCTGCTCGCCTGGCCAGTGAGATTGAGTCTAGCCCCCAGTATCGCCACCGAGTGGGCTTGGAGAACGACGAGGGTAAAAGTGAGGAAGACAAGTACAGCGCTGTGGTGCGCGACGGTACCGATCGGGAGCGAGGCCACGAGAGTCCCCGTGAACGGGAAAGGGGCCGAGATAGCCCTGGAGCCAGGTGAGAGGCGTGATGTTCAAAGTAGGGTCTCCACATTGTGATGTCCAAGCTCAAAATTACATACATTTGACTACATTAGTGTTGAAAGGGTTGCTGTAAATGACTGTATTTCTGTATCAATTAAGTGTTATCATAATCAAGTTAATCTAATGTCCAAAAAGAGCTGTATCACAAACTCTGCATTTGTAACAATAATAATGCTGAGTTCCACCACGCATTATACTGAGAGCTGTTTGTTTTTAGCTTCTCGACAAGGCCAAAAGATGTTACCTTCACATAGAAGTATACCAACTTCATGGGTTTTCCCAGTTAGATTTTTTTTTTTTTAAGCAAAATCTCTGCCTCGATGCTTTTGCAGGGATAATTTTTCCACACAAATGTTACTGCAGACGCATACAGCACTCCGTGTACAAATAAGTTGGCACGATGGCGGCGAGTCATGAGAAAAGCGTCCGTAAAAGACAGAATGCCGGTGCGCTTTCAATAGCTTTATTGAACGAATGGGAACAAAAGAGAGAAACAATGTGCGAGCAGCTATGGCCTCAACTGATGCACAGACACTCAACACACTGACTGGCTAACCTGCACTAACAACAGCCAACTACATTCTCATTTGCTAACACATATGTCACTCACCAAGCCAGGCCCCGCCTTTTAAAGCCACACACATTCAAAGTCGCAGATAATTACACTTCTTCCAACACATTTGCGAGTCAATTACACTCACCACTAACTCGTTTGTAGCTGTAGTTAAATACTTCTTTGACAGTGTGATCATTTTTCTTTGTCCAGCTTTTGCATCGATTTTATTGGAATATGCAGGTGTATGTAATGTAGTACAATAGCTTCGACAATTAGTATGAGCAATCAATCGAAGGTTTTATTGACAGCTTGACTGGTGTGTTTTGTTACTCAGGGAGGGCAAGTACATCCCATTACCTCAACGGCAAAGGGAGATGAACAGAGAGCGAGCCGAGAGAGGTCCCGGGGGTCCTCCGCCTCACAGTCGTCTCACTGGGGGTTATCGCTCCACCCCTCCATCCTCTTCCTCATCTCCCAGACCCCCGCTGCCCCCCGCAGCCGGCCCCCAATCTGGCGTCTCCCCCTCGGAGCGAAGCAGCCCCCTGTCTGGCCGAAGCGGGGCATACGCTGCTCACCACCCCCAGGGAAGCCCCAGTCCAGGCCCCGGCTCTGGTCCCGCCAGTCCGTACACGCCCGCTTCTCCGGGGGCGGCACCACCCTCTGCTGCCTCCCTCTCTACTGCCCATTCTCCGACTAGCCCGCCTGCCCCCCATGGACACTTAGTGCCACATTCCCACTCCGTACCACACTCCCTGTCAGAGGCTGCTAGACCTGTCAATGGAGGTAAGTAGCGTTTGCAAGTCTCCGTTTTGGTCAATTATGTTTCATTTTTATAGGGAGGCCACAAAAGAACACTGCAAAATGATTGATTTCTTTCTTTTCCTATTTACTGATTTATGTTTGAGCAAAAATGAACATTTTGGTTTTATTGTATAGTCTGCTGATGTCATAACTCCTAAATAACATACAAATATTGTCATTTGGAGCGGTGTTTCTCATTGCAGTACAAATACTACTTGTGGTTCACAGGCACCCTCTGCTGGTACGCAGAAGAATCACTGAAGACTGTTCAGTTGTATTTAACTTTTGCATTTAATCTTTAAGAACTGTTTCTTTTTCAACATTTATTTCAGTAAGATTTTTATTCAACCTTTTTATGCAATACATTCTAGCTGAATCATTTGTGCTCCAACTGCATAATGTTACAGTGGCTAACCATTTTTGGTCTCTTTTTTTTATTATTATTATTTATTATTATTTTTTAATTCTCTTTCTAGAACTGTACATTGTAATTCTTTTTAAAAGGCTGCTACATCACAGCTTTCTGTTTAAAAATGATGGTGTAAATAATTTAGGATTTTTCAGTATTTTGGGGTGGTCTGCTGCCCTGTATCCCACTAGAATAGATCCGCCCCTGCACTGAGCAGCAGGCAAATCCCATTTCCACATTCAGAATTAAAACAAGCGCAATATGAAGGAAGATGACAATTTTTAAGCAGTGTTTACAAAACGATCTTAGTGGCATGTTCACAAGTCAGACCTTGACACCAATTTGATGCATTTTTACTTCTGTAATTGAAGTATTTTTATCAATTGGAGTGTTATGAATAGAAGTTTTGTTACAATTTTAGTAGGAAATCGTTTTTTTTTGTGTTCTGTCTTTCAGTCGCCACCAGGACTTCTCCCAAAGCTCAAAGAGCTCCACAGTCGAGCAGAACAGTCCGCACTCCCAACACACATGCTCAGTCCACTGGTAACATATGCTCTCATTTTATCTGTCAGCTGCTCTACAGTACCATGCTCTCCTTTTATATCTACTGATGAGTTGGATTCTGTCCTTGCAGCCACTCGTTCGCCGAAATCAGCCTCTTCCCAGGACACGCCTTATTTAGACACGTCGTCCATCTCCTTGCCGGTGCAGAAGACTTCAGGCCCCGCCCCTCTCTTCCCCGTGGATGGTACAGTCAACCCTTTCACCTCCTGTTCCCCCTTGATAATGAAAAGTTTGAAATCGAAGTCTACATTATTCTGCAATGACACCAAGTTCATCTGCCAAATTGAGTCAGTCGACACACCTAATGGAGCGGCACAACTCATTAGTTTGTCATTTGTCCTGCCAGTGAATGAGATCCTTGGCGCCGCTGCAAAAGAGCGCTCCGTGGAGAGCCCCGGTGGCACGGAGGAAAGCAAAAGCAGCAAAGGTGAGAACGTGCCAAAATGACATGAAGCACCGCAACTACATTCTCAAAACCTGTTTTCATTATATGCCGTTTCCCGGCTAGCTCCTTCAGTTCAACAAAGGTCACAAATTGAGGAGCTACGGAAGTTTGGCAAGGAATTTAGGGTAAGTGTTTGGTTGATTTTCCATGGCGTGTGAAATTGGAAAGGCGTTGCCCAATTTCAAGACATTGGTACACTGAAACACACCACTACAATTATTTGGTAAAAAATATTTGACTTGATAAGCAAATACTTTTCATATAATTATATTGTAACCTTAAAAATTTGATTGTTTCATTACATTTGGACATACTTCTACTGTTACTTTAATTACACTGCAATTAGCTTCCTGTTTATTTTAGGATTCAATACAAAATGTTAAGTCACTTACAGAGCCCTTAATGATCACCCTCCTCCATACTTGGTGGATTTGTTGTCATTTTTGTCCTGTTAGGGCTTCGCTGTGGTTTAACACCAATGTTTAATATTTCGTACTGTGAAAAGTGCTATATAGATAAGTTAGTTACTTGGCGCTTGTGGTTTTCCGTCCAGCTCCAGCCAAGTGGAGGCAGCTCAAGCTCGCCGAGCTCTCCCGCAGCGGCGACTCCCCCCGCGGTAGGCGATGCCACGCAGGCCAGCGCAGCCAAACCTTCGCCGTCAGACGCTCACGCCGCTTCCGAACCAAAGCCGCAGCCCCCCGTCCCCAGCTCCTCCCTCCCTCACCCTTTGCCACTCCCGTCCGACGAAGCCTCCAAGGAGGCCGTCACGCCAGGTGCCCCCAACTCTGTTGCCGCGGGAGCCGTTCCAGACAGGCATTCACCGGCTGCCCCTCAGCCGGCCAGGACCCCAGGAAGTGAGGAGGGCACGTCAGAGCGCACGGAGGGTGTGGCAGAGTGAGTTTAAAAATGAAAAAAAAAAAAGATATGTTGTCGCTGTGATGGGAACCATTTTAACATCTTTGTCCTCATGTGTAGCCAAGTGAAGAAATCCACGTTAAACCCCAACGCTAAAGAATTCAACCCCGTCAAAGCTCAGATGCCTATGGTGAGCCTTTAACTTGTATGTTGCGTGTATATGTAAAATGTGGTCGGACCCATACCAACGATCCTGTTTTAACCCATTGCCTTGCTGTACAGACAAAACCCAACACTGCGCCCACCCCGCCCCGACCCACTCCCCCGAGCCCCGTGGTCATTCAGCACCCAGGGGGGCAGGGTCCGCTCTACAACGCCCCCTACCTGTCCTATGTGTCGCAGATTCATTCTGTACAGGTACATAAGTAGAGATTTCTGATTGGATTGTCAAAGAAACTTCTTCAACTTTGATTTACTTAAAAAAATGCTTAGTGCACCACGTCGCAAGTGCTTTATGGTATTCAAGAATGAATTCCCCCCCCCCCCCCCCCCCCCCAGACCCCACAAATGTACCAGTACACTATGTCTGCCGTCGGCCAGGGAAAGTACCCCAGGACCAAAGGTAATGCATGGAACCTTCTTTTTACTTCATACTGAAGGTTGTTATACCTTTAAAGTGGTACCTTGACTAATGAGTTTAATTGGGTCTATGACTAAGTTCATAACACAACTTGCTTTGTCAAATAATTTTTTCCCCATTGAAATGCCATTAATCCAGTCGAGCCGTGAAAAACTACCACATTTCTGTATGTTTCTAATGAAGAAAAATAGCGCTCTTGTGTAAAAATGGGGTCTGTCATTAAACCTTGTAAGTTGGGCCACTCTTAAGTCAAGGTACATCTTTAATTTACTTAGCGATGCTATCACGAACTTTGTGCCCTAAAGCTCTCAAATGGCTACCTCCCTATGACCTCAATTAAAACAATGCCACATTTCAGGCTCTGTGGTGGCGCCGCGTTCAGACCATGGCACATCGGCACCCCCTATGCTGCAAGCTGCGGCGTCAGCCGCCGGCGCCCCCTTGGTTGCCTCCCCTTACCCTCAGTCCTACCTTCAGTACACCCCGCAGCAGTATGGCCAGCAGCAGGTCATCCAGGCTATGTCACCCTACCCTGGACAGGTAGTAAAAGGCACCCCCCACCACCACCCATGTTTTGCTTTGACATTTCAAATAATGGTCAACTTCTCTTTCAGCCCATGTACTCCATGCTGCAGGGGGGAGCTAGGATGATAGGGCAAGGCGGGGGTCCCCATCCGCAAGCCCTTGGACCTCCAGGAGGCCCACAGTTCCAGACACAGGGGGATGGGCCACAGGGACCTCAGCAGGGCATCTATGGTGAGGAAAAGTGTAGTTTTAGCAGCCGTTCTCATGAATTGATCTTAAACCTGGCAAAAAAATAAAATAAAAGAATAACATGGACTGTCTTTTCTCTTGCAGCGCCACAGTCCTTCTCCCACCACTCGGGGGCAGTACATCAGCCACAGCCATCCAGTACCCCAACGGGCAACCAGCCCCCACCCCAGCATGCCGCACCCAGCCCCGGACAGGTGAGACAACCCCGGAGACTTTCTTTCCTACATAAAGGGTGTCCATAAAGTCTCTTTACAATTTAATTCATTCAAATGAATAGGCTCATCTCGTTCGCCTAAAAGCGTAATAGCCCAAGTCGTTTTCGGAAAATGAGAAAAAAACACAACAAATTAAATAAGAAAGACTGACTCCATTTGACGGAATTAAACCTTTGTGAATTGCCATGACCCGGATGAGTGTGAATCTACACAAACACACACACAGTTTTTAGCAAGCACTTTGGCATTTTTTTTTGTTATATTGTTACAGTAAGTTAGAAATTACTTTGGCAGTTACGTTATTAGGCTAACGATCAGTGGAAATTATTACAAAATGAGAAGTAGATAATTACATTTTTTTGTTTAATTGATTAATCTTTTTTATTTGCTTGTCCACTTATCTCTAGTTCAAATCTTGTCACTGTCTCCACAAATTGACTATGACGATACAGGTTTTCTATACTTAAGAATGTTGTTTCACTGAGTCACCATATCGGATATTGTTTCAGTAAATCACGAGATGCATTTTTCCCTTGAGGATTACAGTGATTAAAAAACAAAAGCAAAACATTGATGGCCAGCCAACTCTCCACTCTGGTTTGCTGACGCCCACGTCACTCACCAGGCCAGGCCCTGCCTTTTAAAGCCATACACACAAAGGTCACAAATACTAAAAGAAAATGTGAGGATGGCAACCCAAGTGGACAAAATAATACCAGCCCCTCACAAGCACTTAAATAATAAGGCAAAATAAATTTTCGATCCAATTTAATCGGTAGAATACTCTATTCTAAAAAAAATATTCGATAGCTGGAGACAAAATCTCATCTCATCATTTTTTTGTAAAAGACACTGCACATGCTGTATGAACACACATTGGTTGTCTTGTGATATGGCAGCTCCCGAAGTGTGTGTGTAAGAGTTCTGCTCGTCCAAAGAACACATTGAATGTAATGTGATCTTCACGTCATCTGCGTGGTTGAGTTCACAGTTGTGACAACGACTGAATGCTGACGTGTTCTTTCAGAATGCGCAGTCAGGCCCACAGCCCCAGTCCTTGTACCACTCGGGTCCACTATCGGCACCAACCCCACCCAACATGCCGCCAGGCCACACGTCCCCGCAGGGCTCCTACCCCATTCAGGGCTACAGCATCCACGGCCACCAGGGCATCCCGCCCACGTACCCCCTGGGGCAATTGGCGCAGGTAGGAACTTGCCCGGGCTTACCTTTTGAAATTCCGTTTCCAACATAAACGTCTCATTTTGTCGTGTCCCTGCCTTCGTCAGGCCCATGTACAAGGAGCCATGTCAGGTCCCCACCACACGGGGAGCCACGGTCAGCCCCAGTTAGTGATGCTGCAGCCTCCCCCGCAGCAGGGGCCCGGCTCGGTGCCCCAGCACCCGCAGCACGGACCGCAGCAAGGAACACACCAACACTTTTACATCGGACATCCGCAAGGTAGGAAAATATAATATTATATATGTAAATTGTTAACCTATCCGCTGTTGTTCACTGGAAAAATCACCAATCTGCTGTTTTTGTGCTCTTTATGAAATGGACCAAGAGGTTGCTCAAGCACTACTTTTTTGGTCAGGCAGGGCTTTTGGCACCATATTAGGACATTTTAGAAAAATTGTGGACTCTATAGGCAATTGTAAACTTTTTTCTGTGGTGTCAATTACTCACATTTTTTCATTATTTGCGATTGGGCTCAGTCCCCATCACCTGCAAATAACCAACCAACTCAGCTATAACACTAGATGGCGCCCTGGCTAGTAAGACTGTAGTAATTGGTGTCATAGAATGTGAATTTTCAGTGCATCTTTTTTTCTTAAATCAAATCTACAAGCCATTTATTTTTAAAAGTTACGTTGGCCGATGAGTTAGAAATATTAAAGTGTTTTGGAATTATAGTTCGTGGAATGGTAAACTCTTAATATAGTTAAATATAAACATTTGTAGGGGACATGTCAATTGCATTTTTTTTTAAGCCCATTATTTAAAATTCTCACTTAATTTTTCTTTTTCACTGCTCACAGCAATGCAGGTTCAGACACACCCGGCATCCTTCCATCCACCTGGAAACTAAACTTGTCCAGCATGAAATGTTCCCAGGATTGAGCGCAGACATCCCCGCGGTCCGCTGGGCGATGAGCTAACTGAACGTCCGAAAACAAGACTGACAGCAAAGTGCAGCGGCCGGGGAAGGACAAAAGTCTCACAGCACCTTCTTCTTCTGTTGTTGTTCATTGGCCCCAGAAGAGAAGGAACTTGTTTTTTCTTTTTCTTTTTTTAAATACAAACAGATGAAGATGGCAAGACGACAACAAAGACCGTGGCGGCAGCAGCAGCAGCGTCTTAACATCTGTTCAAATCCTTGCGCTCCTCTTCAACTTCTTCCTTTTGTTCAGAGGCAGGCGGCACCTTGCCCTCTTGGACCAGTCAGAGGACAAATGGTTTGACCTTCCAGCCAAAATGTTTTTGGCCTTGTCGGGTGTGTTGGCTTTTTGACAAACGCACACACACACGGGATGAATACTGCACGACAGGAGGCATTTGAAGAGGACAGGGGATTTTTAACAAATCAGTTCTTTTAACTCGCCCCAATAGTTAAAAATCACCCTCCGACCATTCTTCTCTTCTTTAGGAAAATAAAATAATAAAAAATGGACAAGACAAAAAAAAACGTTAAAAACATAATGACCAAAAAATAAAAGTTTTCAACTTAACTACAACATACTGTGGTATTTTATTTTATTTTTTATTTTTTTTACAGGGTTGCAGTTGCGTTTAAGCACATATCATTATACAGCTTACTATTCATCCACGTCACAAAAATCAAGTACTGGTAAGTACCTCCCCGTGGATATGGAAAGTCACACACACACACACACTCTTAGTCACGCGTAAGACAGTTCAGCACACTGGTAGAACGACTTTGCCTTATATTGTTTCAACTACTGCCAAGAAGGCCTTTTGTTACACAACTACATGTTACTAATGACGCTGATCTGTGCTCCAGTTGACATCTGTGTGCTACGTGTAAAGAACTAGAGATTAACTAGCAGAATGTTATGTCACTAGTAGCACACAGTTAGTGCAATGCTTCCCAACCTTTTTTCCGCTACGGACCAGTTCATGCTTGTATTGCTCTCAATTGTCTTGCTAGTGAGGGCAAAGTGTACCAGTACATGAAGATGAAGCTGGATATCAAATTTGAGGAAAAACTATGCTAGTTGAACAAGTGAAATTAAGTTCTACTAGTTAAAATCTTAGGCTCCAGCACGTCCGCGACCCTAGTGAGGAGAACCGGCTCAGAAAATGGATGGATAGTTAAAATCTAGCACAGATGCAATAGGTGTAGTTTTGCTTCACTACTAACATGCAGTTATCCTACTATGTCGTACTAGCGTGCAGAAATGGCATACAGTAGTAAGACAGTCGTTCTACTAGTTCACTGAATTGTGTAATTAGTGAGGACAGTCTACTAGTCCATGGACCATAAGCTGGATATCAGTGATATCGAATAAATACGCAAATGGCTTTCTCCAAAGGGGGACTTGTCATTCTCATTTGCATCCAGTGGTCCCACTCATTACAATGCTGCAAGGTTACTTCAAACAACCACTAGGGGGCCCCCTCTGGATACAGCAGCAGCCACACTGTAGTGACATCATGTGACAGTCACGTCCTTGTTGTGACTCCCGTGTGGGTCAGTGGGACGCGGTGTCCCCTCAGGGCGAGTATGGCACCAAACGTACTGCCGCTCCGCGACAGCCAGCACAGCTCAGCTCAGCTCGTTGGGCGTCAACACGTGCGCGTGTGGCCTACTTTCCCCTTGCTGTGGGGGCGCCCACGGTGGCCTTGATCAGTGCGCCAGCGAATAGAGCAGCTCGCCGCTGCGCTCCAGTCGCTCGCGGTATTCCAGGCGGACGTAGTTGCCTTCGGGGACCCCGCGGGTGCCGTGGAGGAGTCCCCAGCAGCAGCAGGCGATCACGGCGGTGCTGTCGCTGTCACCTGGACACGATGGGGCAAGAAAAAGGCTTTTATGTGGCTGGTAAAGATCCAACCATCCGTTTTCTATAAGGCTCATCCTCATTTACCACATTCACTGCCATTGACGGCTTTAGAAGTAAAATAGCCATGTTAACTGAGAAGGTTAAGTTGTGCTGGAGACCATCAGAGCTGATTTTGGGAACACCCTGGACTTGTGGCCAGTCAATGTCAGGGCAAATAGAGCAAACATTGACTTGTCCAATTCGCTGGCAACACTAAATGAGGACAAGCGCTGTAGAAAATGCCCCCCCCCCCAGTGGCTGTGAGCAACATAACGACTTCCATGATTCCACTTCAAAATAATCTGAAGCACGATGAAACTGCGGTTTAACATTTATCGTAACCTCCGTGGAAGGCCGCACTGCTCATGAGCTCCTCCCAGTCTGACCCGGCCGCCAGCAGCGCGTCCAGTGCGATCATGGGCGCGTCGTGCCCGCTGCGCCCCGCCCAGCCTGCCAGGCTGAACGTCTCATACGCTCGGTCCCGCTCGGCCGGCCCGTACGAGTCTGGCCACATTGGGGGCCCCACCCCATTCGAGATGCCCCTCGTGTCTAGGTACCTGCGGCGACACATTGCAAAGGTACTTGCTACTAAAGTAGTGCAGAAAACAAATGACGTATAATGGATTTTTTATTTTATAGTTAACACCTGGTGCTTCACTATTAGTACTAGTAACACGCACATGGGGAGCGGGGTGCTTTTTCCTAACAAGAACAGTGAACCCCTGCACCCTATAACTAGCACCAAAATGCCCATTAGTGGTTTTGCCTATATAGCGAGGCTATATTACTAGGCTTCTAGTGGGTGACACATACCTTCCGTTGGGCTAGTAACTTACTAGTGCCACACAGTAATTTACTAGTAAGGTTTAATTGCATACTAGAAGGCCTTACAGTGGCACTAGTAGAGCGAAAACCATTACTAGTAAGACAGTAGTGTGCAGAATTGTCTTGTGAGGACAAAGAGCAAAGTAGTGCATTACTAGTACAGTAATTGGGATGTGCCCCGTGACGGAAGCAAGTTTGACAGGCGTGGGTTATGAGAAGTTGCTGATGTCAGCGATGCGAATGCGAGGCGACACGTGCGTCGGCGTCTTACCACTGCCACTTGTCGCAGAAGTAGCTCCAGTCTCGTTCGGTCTCGTCTACAGCGAAGCCTCGACGCTGCACGAAGTTCCTGGCGATGGGGCACGCCTCGTTGAGCAGGCCCACGCCCCACGTGGTGAGGGGCCGGCGCTGGACGGCGTACGCGGCGAAAAGCGCCGAGGCGACGGCTCCCAGGAAACCGGTGGGGTGAGGGTGGGTCATTCTGCCCGTCTCCACGGCAACCGCCACCAAGGACAACAGCTGGTCGGGCTTAGGGTATCTGTTTGCCGTGAGTGAGCGAGGGTAGGGAAAGGTTTGTGCTCAAGGGTCACGTTTGATTTTTTTAAATAGATGGATAAGGTCATATGTAGATGAGGTTTAGAAGAAAAAAAAAGGTCAAAATGAAAATGTAAACTATGTAAATTGGTTTAAATCTATATCATTTATGTTGACCAATTATTGAAAAAAATTAAATGCATATTCATATTTAACTCATTTTATTTACAAAACATTTGTTTAAAATTATTTTTTAGTCATTTAAAATAGTTGTGAATATTTTTATATAAAATAAATGCAACCGATTAAGAAAAGTTAAGTACATAAGTAAAATTGTCAACTTTTATCCATGTTTTTATTTTATTAACATTAAATTAAATAACCAATTAAGAAATTTTGAATGTGTATGTAAAATTATTTATTTGACTTGTATGTTAATTAAACAATTACTTTGAAACATTTTAATGCATATGTAAAATAAATTTTATTATATCTATTATTACTTAAAATGACCAATTGTAAAACCCTATATACATATTCAAAATTGTATATTTTGTCGTTTTTTATTCTATTAAAATAAATTAATATTTTAAAAACTTAAATATATAAAATTGTTCATTTTACTAATATTTTGTTGCTCTAATATTGAACATTAATATTTGGTTAATATTTAAAAAAAATTGAATGCATATGTAAAATTGTTTATTTTACTAGTATTTATTTAAAATAAATTAGCCACTTTGAAATAAATAAAATGTATTATTTTACCAATGTTATTATTTAAAATACATTAATTATTTTAAAAAAGTTAAATGCTTATGCAATTGAAGTTTTACTTATTTTATTATAAAACAAGTTATTTTTTCAAAATAGTAAACACATGAGTAACTTTATTTGACTTACATTTTATTATTTTACAGTTTGAAATTAATTATTTAACCATTATTATTATTATTTTTATTTTTTTTAATAACCTGAGGCCAATGCACATGGATCTCATGGCAGCTCCACAGCCCGTCCCCTCCGGGTTGTATGGAACTCTGTAGCCCCCTTCCTCCCCAGGCCTCAGCTGCGACACTCCTGAAAGGAATTTGGACATTTCATTTTTTTTTTTTGTTCCTCTCTCTTTCTTCCTAGGAATAAATACCAATTTTTTGGACATATTTCGTATAATTAGTTTTTTGCTGCAATATTACTAATTTATTCCCATAAAATTATGGTTTAGTTCTGCTTACCTCACAAATGTATTTCACTTTTATTTAATTTTACTTTTTGAATTTTCAGTGATGCCATGTTGCATGTACGTTAATCTGGGAATTTTTATATTCACTCATTGAAACAACAACTTTATTCCACACAATATTGAAACTTTTTACAATATTCTGGCTGCATGGTTGTAACTCTGCAACATTATTCTAGTATGACTACATCATGTTTTTAATGATTTTTTTCTTTTCAAATTTCTTGTGAGAGTCCAAATTGTTTGCAACTTCTCTGTGGTCGTAATCTTACAATTTCATTCTTCTAACTTTATTCTGGTAGTTTTATGTTTGTTCAACTCACTTTGGATATCCACTCGTTAAAATTGACTTTTTTTCTTGAGAGTCTACAGCCCGACTATTTTTCTCATAATAATTTTTATTTTACTATCATAACTTTACTACTTGCTAAATTCTTACCCAGAATGCTTGACGGTCCCGGTTTCCTCCCTTCCATGTCTTTCATCCCCTCCACGTAGCGAGCGGCCACCTCGTGCAGAAGCTCTTCTCCCTTCTTGGCTGTGGAACGGAAAATATATCATCTCTCATAGTACAACTTACTTCAGTTGTGTTTGTTTGCATTCAATAGTGAATGATGGGAAAGCCACACTTGGGTTAATTCGATTACGGTGAACCGCCCCATATTTGCATATTTTTTTGGGGAACCTATTTTCCATTATTCGCTAAAAAAAAAAAAAAAAAAATCACATCTATTCACCGTTTAGCACTCAGGGCCAAAGCAGGTATAAAGATCGGCTATTGAATTACAATTTCAAAACAGAACCAAAAAAAATGTCGTGTTAGTTGTAAGTCACATTACCACAGTATTCCCTGACTTCAGAATGAATGCTTCTTTCCATAACACCTGAGAGACTAGACAGTTAATTGGGGTAAAACATGAGCCGTGCTCCGTGTTAACATTTTAAAAACACGTTACACAGCTGTGAGGTCTGCAGCTTGTTTGCCTTCATCACCGCAAAGGTCACAGCTGCGCCCAATAATGCCACAAAGGGCCGCAAATGCGATTTAACCTTCAGCCTTGATGAGGAGGGCGGCTTGTGTGCGTGCGTGCCTTCCTGCGTGATGAGGGCTCATCACGACCACGCGGGCCCATCGCATCAATCCAATCACGGAAAGGACGAGAGAGAGAGAGAGAGAGAGAGGGGGGGGGAGAAACGGGCAAAACGTGCGATTTGGAGCACACCGGTGGCGAGTCCCTCGGCCGTGGCCAGATGCAGGACGGTGTCGTCGCTCACGGGCCAATCGGGCAGCTCGGCGTTGATGTTCTTCAGCCCGCCAAGCTCCTCCAGTTCCTGCAGGTCAAGGAGAATCTGAACTGGGGTCCAGTGACGCACTTGGGCTAGCATGGGTGCTTTAGAGTGCCTCGTTGTTGGCCATAGGTGCACCCATGTAACAGAGACAACTTTTTCCCCATTCCTTTTTGAACATGGAAAACTAGTGTTGAGTGTGTCATCATCTGTTGGCATAGCGGATCCCACCTTGTGAATGGCTGGTCCGGACTTGTTGTACTCCCACCTCTGGTTCCTGTAGCCCAGAGCATCACCTGCACCGCTCAGCAACATGGCCGCCTTGTAGTGCTCCATTGTAACAGCTCTGCAACCCACAAAATCCAGAAAGATGCTCAGGATGTGAATAGTTTGCACAAGCGCACACTTCATGGAAACATTAGGTGTTTATTATTGTGGTTGTGGCAGCACGGTGATCGTTGAAGACTTTGACTTGTCCATCGGTTTAGCTGGCTGTTTGTTTATATGTGCCCTGTGATTGGCTGGCGACCAGTCCAGGGTGTACCTCACCTCTCGCCCAAAGTCAGCGGGGATAGGCGCCATCTTGACCCTCATTTTGTTTTTTTGAATGCAAAGAACCACACAGGAACAGCTTCAAACCCTGAATCTCATAACTGTGAGGCAGGCGTGAAAACCACTACCATACCATGCTTCCCTACATATGACAAATTTTGAAAAAAAAAAACCAAATGTGTGAATACAGCGTAAATGTAAAGAGACCTCTCACAACATAGATACAAACTGATATTCACGTTCAATTCAAGCGTTCCTCCTGCAGAGGTACCGCAAACTCACCGGTCCATCGCAGCGACTCTCCCCGGCAATGAGTGCTCACAAGGCGGCCGCGCACAGTAGTCGACGTCGGAACTGAGGAGCCGGAAGCGGTGCTCAAACGCTTCCTCGTCCTCGGCGGAGTTCGATCGCAAAAGTGGCACCGTGGCAACGTATTCCGTGCCAACAATGTTTTATTGACTACTTTGTGTCTCGTTCTTGTCGCTAAATAAACGAGCAGGACTGTTTGGAAGACTTGCGGCCTTAAAAAAAAAAAAAAAAAAAAAAAAAAAAAAAAAGGCGACCGCAGCGAAGTACATTTAAAGGGCAGCTACAAATAAAGTAGTCCCCCGGTATTCGCCGGACATGAGCCCAAGGATTGCCAAAAATAGCTTCATATAAATAAATATATATTGATAAATATAAATCACTCACTCGACTTAAAAAAAAAACAAAAATGGCTTAATCGTTTACTAGTAGGTAAAAGTGGCACTAGTAGTGCAAAAAAACATGGCTACAAAGACATTCTTATTGTACTACTTTCATCATAGGCACCATCCTGTGGCATTTTAGGGCATTTCAGAAAGAGCACAAATTGTGAAAAGCTGAGCTTTTGAAGAAATCGCTGGGTACAGGTTCCACAGGGGGGAAAAAGAAGGTGAATTTGTTAAGTGTGAACCACAAATGCGCGGGGGATTCACCAAACCACGACGGCCTCCCATTATTCCTCAAAATTGAATTCTTGCAGCAGCATTATTCTTGTAATTGTATTTTTTTTTCTTTTCAGATCACTGTTGCATTTAGGTTCATGTGCTGACATTCGCTTTTTAAAATTACAACTCAATTCTCGTAAAATTAGGGTTCTCTTATGGAGGAAATACAAGCTAGCTACCTAGCCCGCTAGCCAGCTAGCTAGATAGAAAGAACGCTCAACTGTACGTGTTTCCTCTTCACATTCTGACTTTTTTTCTCATAAAAGTTACATTTTTATTGACGTAAAAATTGTAAGATTGTGACTTTCTTTCCCCTCGTAATATTACATTACGATATAATTCTTGTTCCTTTCACTTTGAATTTTGTCTAAATCCTTAAACCCAACAGAAATCCAAATCCTCCATGCCCCTCCTGCCCTCGCATGATGTACACGGGCAGCTGTCGGACGGTGATGCCAGACTGATTCCCACAGCTGATGCATCCACATTTGGCCACCATCAAAGCGAATGTGTTTGGAGCTGAGGTATCAGGTGAGGGAAGGCTCATTCCACAACCGGAAGACATTTTCTGTGCCCACTCACCCAGTGAAATTTCAAATAACCCTACCACAAAATACACAAACCTGCCATTGTTGTGTAAATTATACTGGTCCCGAGACAAAATGTAACTGTAGCTGTCGTAAAAATGATTATTTATTGGTATTATTTACAGTACCAAATCATCCCCAAAATGGCTTTTTTCTCTTGTTCCTCGCACCCGCTTGATGACCAATTTACATATCAAATTTAACAGATAAAAAAGTTGAATACTTTTTTTTTTAGTATGTTTTTGTTGATATGTCATCCTTGCGATTGCTAAAAGATTTTGTTTCATCACATATTTTATATAACCGTAATAGAAATTACGGCTATAAGCAAAGAAGACGGTCACAACTGCTAAGAAATTGTAGTCGTTTTCACAGGGAATAAAATAATTTATGGCTGTGATTATCTTTCTACATGTGTTACTCATCTGACATTAGCATTGATTTGCAACCTTGTTAGCAACTGCAATTATAGTGATACTAAATTGAAATTAGTATTTAAATAAAATGTAATTGTTTTTATTTAATTGTGAAATATTTATTCAGCAATCCGTTGGAAATATATGTTTTTGGGGTGAATCTGAACTTTATTTAAAGTTAATTAGAGGCAGTTTAACTTGTGGCAGGTGTGTGCTGATTCCCATGAAGTCAAAAGAGCGTGCGTACACTTGTGCAACCACATTATTTGCTATTAGTTCACATTTAACAGTGGAAAGAAAAAAAGTTTTTAAATGATATTGACTTCATTTTTTTTTTTTTTTTTTTTTGACGTCACAAAAACCTGGCATTTCAACAGGGGTGTGTAGACTTTTCAAATGCACTCCATTCATTCCAGGCAGCATAAATGAAAAAGCAGTGAAAAGAAAACATGACTAACGACCCCTCCTCTGTAATTGCATCAAACGCACGTTTGACCCGAGCGCAAACCAGGCTCCCACGATGCCCGGCGAGACGCGTGACGGGGGGCGAGATAATATGCCGCTGTCTCCGTCAGCCCCCACCCACCGAACCTCAAAGGAGCCCCACTCAAAATACCTCCCAGACTTCCTCAACTCATCTCCATCCCCGTCCACCGTGGCCCACAATAGCCCAGCAGCAGCTCAAGTTCCAGTGTTGCCTAGCAACTGGATGGTGGGAAACAATCGGGGCTGTCATGGGGGGATTTAACAGCCAGCGAGTACGTTTGTGTGCGCGAGGGGGAGAATTATAATCAGACACAAATACGCACGCATTAAATGCAAATGTGGTGTTTATTGCACATCGGGGGGAAACAAAAAGGGTTGGGGCACAAATCTTTTTTTTTTACGCAGATGAAATCATAGTGCAAAAGTACCAGTTGTAGTCCGTTAACTGAAAAGAAAAAAAAATAGCAAAATTACAAGGCGACAACAAATCGCAAAGTGATGAGAATAAGTCAAGAAAGTAGAGAAATGAAAGAACAAAATACATTTTCTTTTTTTGGTTCTTCACAAAATGTTGAAAAATATGATTTTTAACAAATATAACAAATATTTCCACAATTGACGTTTTCTTAAAACCGAAAGAAAAACTTTTTATTGTGAGATGTCATTTATTCCCAAAAATTCTTGTTGTATTTCTAATGATTCACTTCTTTGCACTACACAAAGAAGTCCTACATAAAATGTTGTTCATGTTGAAGGAGAATACAATGTGGAAATATTTCTTCAAGGATTTCATCAGTCCCTTGATTTTCTTGCTGCTCATTCTTCTTACGCAATCATTTTTCATCTTTATGACCGCTCCCTTTTTCTCGATTTGCGCTTCCCAATTGGCCCTGAAGGCATCATTTCTCCTTTTGGAAACTTGTGTCATATTTATCCTTGAGATGGATGTCGAAAGTAAAGCGCAACTAAAGCAATTTGTTATTCAGAAGTGAGAGTAATTGTCTTTGCAAAGGCACAATGTTGGCTTTATTCCACTCGTGTACCAGATCTCATTAGGCTGTGCGGGCATCCCTAATAAAGTGGCCCCTCATGTACGAATCGGAAGAGAAAGAGGCTCTCACTTCCGACCTTTAATTATGAGTTGTGCATTCAGGCCTTAGTTTCAAGACAGAGAAGCAGCATTCACACTGTCTGTAGAATATTAATAGATTGATTGTCATTTTCTGTGCATGTCTAAGCTTCATTGCATTCTTCTTTTTAGGTGATTTTTATTTTTAATTTTTGTCCTCATTTCCTCCCACGAAAATGAGATGCTTTTTCACTTGAAAATTGTCCTCGCACAAGCCGAGGACGACGGGGCAATTTCAGCATATGTTGTTTGTTTACCCTGACAGGCCGTTAGAGTCACTGTTGTTTGTGACAAGCGTGCGGTTATCAAATCACACAAACACTAAAACGCTGTATATTTATGTTCATTTTATCAGTGAGTACAGGGCCGACTCGCCCTTTAGGCGATATCGGCGAACGCTAAGGGGTTCGTGACCTCCAGGGGGAGCCCCAAAAACATCGTGGAAAAAAATTCACCTGAAAAGCTAAAATAGATTCAAATATAAAGATCATTTGCAGAGATTAAACCTGCATCTCCAATGGGCAAATCTGCGCTTTACGTTGGGTTTGCTTTTTTTTCTTTTTCTGCTTTTAATCGCCAATCAATTCCCTTTTTACTCCCTCATATATCAGATTTGGTTTAAGAAAAATGGAGGTTTACCACTGTCGATCTGGATTTAAGACACACTGACACTTCCACAGTGTAGATGAATGATGGCTGTGAAATTCTCCCTCGGGGCTTCAAACACAAATCTTTCACATGCGTTTATACAGGCACACACTCCAAAAGTTGCAAAATTACAACAATGACTTATAAAAATGAAGTCGTGATATGTCAAGAATTTTTTTTTAAAATATATATATATATATATATATATATTTGCCTAATGTGCAGTCAAAGAGTGAATGCATTTTTTTGGGGGGGGGGGGCACCCTGTATATGATGAACTGGTTTCCCAGCCTTGAGTGAGAGAGAGAGATTTTCATACAGACTTAATTAACAGGTTTTTATTGTTATTTCTAAGCCCGGCGTCCGTATAATAGTTTCATGAAGACGACAGCCTGCAAATGTTCTTTGTTTAAATGCCCTTTGGAGTCTTTTTTTTTTCGCATACGAATGCTGGCTGGCTGCGCATCACCTGAGGCTGTGTGTGTTTGCCCTTTTATGACGGCGTGCTCTCGTTCGAAAAGAACATTTTAGCAATTTTAAAACCTTTGCTCGCATTCGCAACAACCCTGACCTCGAAATGGCCACTTGGCGTATTTGCGCTTGTGCTTTTAATGAGTTTACGAGTTTCTGTTTCAACGCGTTTCAGCGTCCCTTTATTTTCAATCTTTTGCAGTTTAGTGCTATAAAAAGAGTTTTATTGGAAAGCTGAGACAAATGCAGTAAAACGAGGTTTTCTGGAACCCTCCTAAAGAGCCTAAAATTGGTTTCAAAGTAGCGCTTGGGTTGTTCTCACTGTATAATTGCACTCTTGTGAAGGTTTTTCGAAGGCACACCGGTTATTAGCATATGGGATTGTGTTAGCACCCTGCACAATTACGTTAACATGTAAATATATGTATAAAAGTATTAATAGATAGACGTTGTCAGGTTCGCTTCTAGCCTATAATGAACCCTCGCAATTCAAGGGGGGAAAGGGCCGCAAATTCTCGAGTAATTGAGGTCACAAGATAGCAGTGAAGAATGAAATCTTTTGTCTAAACGAAGCTGCTCAACTCACTTCAACAGACTTCCTCGGCAGCAAATGGGTGAGTTTTTCAGGGAATATCGGAGGATATGTTCGAAAAAAAAAAAAAAAAGCAAATATAAAAAATTGCAAATGCCGAACTGCTAATACGCGTGGTTTCACTTGATATTAAAATCATATAATATGTACATACTTAGAGTGGGAAGACATTACAGTTTGTTTCTTACACCACCATTGAGAAAGTGATACAAAATGTGCTATTAATTGCCCAAATCTGTGGTTCTCAAATTTAATATTATTATAAGCCACTGTAACATTCTGCACAGCGTGTGCATTAACACTGCCCTTAAATACACGGAAATAAATACACAAACAAATCTTGAATAATGATTCAGTTCAAATATTTTGCACGTAAATCTTACATAAAATCTCTCATCTAAATAAAGTTTCAAGACAAAAAAAATCTTAATTACCTGCAAATGTAACAAAAAGTTAAATATAAGTGAACTGTACTTAGGGAGGAATTACACCACTAAAGGTGTACTAGTACCAGACTGAGAATCACTGGCTTAAATGCAATGTATTACTGAATTAATATCCAATAAAAATGCATCACATATGATTAAAAACATGTGACTTGCATGACTGGAGTCGAGAGAAAACAATTGGAACAGTCGTTCTTGACTTAAAGCAATGCGTTTTAACCACGGATGGGAAAAACAAAGACGCTTTTGCTTGAAGGAGACAAACCAGTAAAATCCATCCGAGCACATGTAGTCATAAATGGGGAAAAAAAGGCGCGCTCTCAGCAGAAAATTTTATGGGGCTAATAGCTGCCATTTGTCTTTTTAAATTGCTACAACACTGTCGTGTGAGCTGTTGGAACACAAACAAACAAACCTTGAATCATTTGCCACAGGCGATCTTGTTGTATAGTACTGCCGCCCTCATAAAAGTACAGCATAACAAAAATAAAAGTCAGAAGTAACTCTGGATTTTGTTTTTTTTCCCCCATCATAGCGCTCTATAATATTGTTCTTTTAAAAAGGAAAAACTACAGTCATGATGTTTTTAAATAGAATGTGAAGAAGATATGAAATCTTTTTTAAGCACATTTCTTTTCTTCATTTCATTTGACAATGTGCTGCTCCTTCTGGTCTGCGCACCTTGTTCACCTGGGGGCAGTAAAATACCGACATACGGATATACAACGGTCCCAGTTTCTCGGCATGCTGCAGTGCTATTAGTCGTAAGGAATATATGCCTGTGAGTGTTGTTATATTGTCTGGCTACATATGTTGCACCACCATTTCTGTTGAAATATCCGTTGGATAAAGTGTGATAAGTTTGTCACATAGGTGCGATTTGTTAGCCCGTCCATGGCGTTTCCCATAATGTGTTAGCATTTAGCTAGTGGACATTCCTAAGCAAAGTTATGTGGTTTGGTTAAATGATATAGAAGGCGTATTTCTCTTTGTTTGATGGAAGTGGCAATGAACGGCTGGCAGCCTCTTTTTTTGTTTTTAAGAATTGTCCACTATCTGCCAAACTGCATGCTTCTTGCTGTGAAATGAGTTCACTGGCACTCTTCCGTCCTCTTCAACTTTCATTTTGCGTTCAAAGGAAGCAAATTCCTCTCCAAATCAGTTACGCCGCAACACAACCGCTGCCGCGCTTCTTATTTTCTGTCAGGCTCTCACTTCAATTCAGAGCGGGCTAATTTCACCGCCTCCCGTTTAAGGGCAAGGGAATTATTCATTGGAACGTAGTGTCGCGTCTATTTTGTTCATCTATCTATGCCAGCAACATATAGTGACAGGCAGAACAATTGAATGCCCTTCCACTCGCTGGCAGAAGGTTAGTTAACAGGCCCAGATTTCACACTTGATATGTGTGATTCAATTGAGATGTGAAAAGTGAGGTAAAAAGTTGACATCGTGATTTTATGTCAACCTCTTGCGCTTTGTTACAACATGACGTTGCCAAGTTGACCTCAAAATGAAGTTCAAGCACTTTTGGATTTGTTTGAGCTTCTACTGAAAGTACAACCCGGCCCGTGCATTGCTTGAAGCTGCTGCGCGCGGTTAACGTGGCACGTGCAGAAAGCGTTTGCTTACGTTATTGGGACTCGGGCGACACTCAAATGGTGCTTAAAGATGAGGGCGTAATTAAAAGCTTTGCTGGGAGTCTTGGTAATGTTGCTGCAAGTGTTCAACTCTTATGCAGTCATCTAAACCTAAATGTATAGTTGATGGATGGGAATGTACACGCCTCTTTAAACAAGCCTATTCATTTGAAGTGGTTTGGTTGTAATTATATATATATATATATATATATATATATATATATATATATATATATATATATATATATATATATATATATATATATAATTTTGGTAAATTTTGGTTCCTTGAAATACGAGTTAAACTTGTTCCAGACCATGCTTGTAACTCAAAGCACCTGTATCTCAAATCATCTTTCACTGTCGGAATAAATAGAAATGCCATTAATCCGTTCCAACCTCCTCCAAAAATAAAAACCCCCCCAAAAATTTTTTTTGGGGGTGTGTGTTTGTGTTTTTTAATAGGGAAATTATTACTCTATATTGTTTTACTTGATCAAAACATATTGTATACATGATTAAGTAGCATGTAAAGGATAAAACAGTTTGCGCATCATGATTCATTCATTGCGGCACCTTCTACTGTGCAGGACCTGGCCACCAGGGGGCGGTATAAGGCAGTACTGGTGACATAAACAAAGGAGACTTACGACTGTGACTCAGTAAGCTGCAGTGATATTAATCATTTTTTTGGTCATGATAAATAACATACTTCTGTGAGCGTTGTTATATAATCTGTCTACATGTGTTGCTCCTCCAATTGTGTTCAAATATCTCTTACTTAAAGCGTTATAACCCCAACACATAGATGCTATTAGTTAGCAGGTTATGACATTTTCCAAGATGTGCAAGCATTAAGATAGATGACTTTAAAGCAAAGTGATGTGGTTGTCTTAAATACACGGCGTGCGGTTGTCTTTATTTTATGTTTAGTTTGACTGTAAACTTCAAGTGCTGTATTTTGCTCTTCATTTTATATTTCTCCTTACATCCTGTAAGGGGACCTTGAAACGCACCCACTATAAAATGTATGATGGGTTATGACCCATCTTTTTTTTTTCATTTATACTGTACTGTAAGTAAAACAACAGTATGATATATTCGGGGTAGATTGCAGTCACATTTTGTTTTTTTCCCCCTTGGCCGTATATAATCATTGTACAGCTGTTGTCAGCTATTATCCCCGAGTGAGCACTTTAACAGCATTGTGTGCATTTGTAATAAGCTCTTCGGCCGTCATAAACATGCAGACGTACATGGGAAGAAAAAAAAAAAAAGGAGAGATGCGATGATGAAAAGTAGCAACCAGGGAGGGCGGCGAGCCATATAAATGTAAGCACAGAGCGAATATGAAAGTGTCAGTGTGTGCCTACGCGCGCGCGTGTGTGTGTGTGTGTGTGTGCGCATGAAGCAGTGGCATCTTGCTCTGGAGGGTTTTGTGCATTTCACTACCATGTTATTGCAGTCATGCATGTATGTAGCATGGCATCAATTTAATGCAAGCAAAGCATACATAACTGGTGCGGATGTGTGTGTGTGTGTGTGTTATAGTTGGCTTGCGTGTATCTGAAGAGGAAGGAGGAAGAGGTTGGAGGAGCTGAGGAAGCAAACAAACACACAAGGGAACACTACTAATTGGAGGCCTAATTTATTTTGAAAATAAGTCATACAAAAGCACAGTCATCATTTGAGTGATGTTTTTTTTTTTAAAAAAGAAGATGCTATTCAAAGGCACAAACGAGTTCACAAAGACACTAATTAGTGTAGTCAGTGACAAATAGCATGTTTCCACTTGTCTATCACTGACACTGACTCAAGGACGGTTAAGCCTAATTATATGGAAGAACTGTTACTGACGACAGCGAGAGCGAGAGAATATGCCCGCTTTTGGTTAAAAAGACCAAACAGCAGAAATTTGACACTCCAGTGGCACCCTGATTCGCTCAAAACTCCAAATGCATGTATCTCAAATCATCTTCCCCCATTGAAATGAATGAAAATGCCATTCATTTGTTCCAAACACCCCCCCCCCCCCCAAAAAAAAAAAAAATTCTCATCTGCCACCTGGAGGCTGCATAATACAGTCATGCAGCCAAAAATGAAGAAGAGTTTCACAACTACTGTAAGTGACTCAGTAGTCATTTTTCGCAGAGGATAAAGAATAGATGCCGGGGAGAATTATCTTCCATGTCTTGTGTTCAAATATTAATTGTTTGAAGGGCTGTTTGGTACCCTGCAACAATCAGTGCTATTTGTTAGCATGTCTATGGGGTTTTGCATTGTGTGTTAGCATTAAGCCAGCAGAAGGCAAAGTTGTGTGGTTGTTTTAAATACTGTGTAATTGCCTTAATTTTCGATTTAACTTGACAGTAAACGTCAGCCGGCAGTCGCATTTAAACAGCTTTCCAGAATTCTCTTTTTTGAAGATTTATTCACGATGCCAAACGTCCGCTAGTTGTGAAGTCAGCTGAGTTGTGTTCACTGCCATCATAAAGCGCTCGTAACGCAAATTTCTGCTTGCAAGTCAAAACAAAACAAAAACATCCCAGCGACTCGTTCTCGAAAAAGTCAAGGTACCGCTGTATTTCAAATGAATCACTACTGATTCCGCTGACTACGTTAATTTGATAATGTGACGAGTGGCGTGTTGATTGAACAACTAATGACTCGCTAACTCGAAAGTTTACAATGGTGCACTTTAACAAATGCAAAGTGTTGTCAGTCATTATTGCGGAATTGTGTCATTAAAAAATCATTGCCTGCCAAACCAAGCCTGTAAATTATAATACATTTTGATTAAAAGTAAAAAAAATAATTGGCCCATTAAGTGATTCCTATAGTTGCATTCTAATTTCTTTCATCAAACTTAAATTTATGCCACTCTGAAAGGACGTGAAAGCATAGACCTCACAGGAATAAGAGCGCATATTAAATGGGAATTAAATTTGGAGAATTAACAACCTTTTTTTTTTTTTTTTGAGACTCCACTTAAGTTTAATTAAACACAACCTATGTGGTTCTATGTGTGACTTTGTAGCTACGTTTATGACAGCGTTTGCAATTAGGGACAAAAAGAGTTCAGGTTTAAGGGTTATGGATTTGGTTTAGGGTAAGGCCGAGGCGTTGTGGGTGTTAACGTGGCGAACACGCAGAATCGTGGACCCCACGACCTACAAAAACCCCCAAAAAAGAACAATGACCAAAGTTTCACGTGAAAAACTACTCGGGTAGAAGAAGACATGCCAAAAATTGGAAGACTACTAAACTACAAAAAACAAACACACGAATTGACACAAGGCAGAATGCAAATTCCAGAAAGCCACAGGGATATTTACATAAGGAACAGACCGAACGTTAGCCGGCAGGTACCAGTCGAACATTTGATGACAAACAAGCAATCCGGTGACAAGCGATGAACTGATTTGGCGTCTTCTTTCCGTTTCTGCTGCGCCTCAATAGACGCAGGAGACTCCGCCCACCAACGCTACGTAAAGAGACATGACAGTGGGTTCGGGTTAGGGATTAAGGGTCATGGGTTTGGATTAGGTTTGTGAGTTTAGCGTAGGGCTAGGGGTTATTTGATTTTTGTTGTTAGGTTCAGGGGCCATGGATTGGGCTATTTGAAAGCATTTGGTAATAAAACCATTATAATTATACTATATTATATAGAGGTGCAACAATGAATGGATTAATTAACAGTCTTAGCGATTATTAAAATAATTGACAGCTAGTTTGATCATCGATTAATCGTTTCCAGCCATTATTTTCAGCTGTCCATTTGAAATAATGCAGTGTTTTTGAATAAATAAATGGAAATTCCAATTTAAAATTTTTTTTTTGCAGATTCATCCATTAATCGGAAAAAAAAAACAATCGACAGATTAATCCATCCATCCATCCATTTTCTTTACCGCTTATCCTCACTAGGGTCGCGGGCGTGCTGGAGCCTATACCGGCTATCTTGGGGCGGTGACAGATTAATCGATTATGAAAATAATACTGCAAAAAGTCATCTGAATTTTACCGCACATCAGTTACGCATGATCAAAATGTGTTCAACCAACATTTTTGTTGTTGTTATGATTATTTTTTATGAAAAGGGCCAAATTAGTTGCGTTTACCACACTCTAATCATATGCAACCAAAAATCAAATACTTGTTTTTTCATTGTAGCTGCAGACCTGAATAACACAACATTTCAACTCGAGGGAAAGTATGCTTAGACATCAATAAATGGTAAAGTGTGTGTGTGTGTGTGTGTGTGTGCGCGCGCGTGTTTGTGAGAAGCCACACGCACTCCAGACTATCAAGGAATGACTGCCCGCTGTCTCTCTCTTTCTCTTTCTCTTCCTCCATCCATCCATCCATCCAACCTCCTCCAGCACGTCGCTCTCATGTTGCCCCTCGTCTTCATTTTTCATCACAAGTTGAATTCCAGTATGGGCGCGTTTAATATTTCACCATAAACGTTGCGGGTCTTGCGAGTCCTCCCTCCTCTTCCTCTTCTTCCTCCTCCTCATCCTCCTCCTCCTCCTCCTCCTCCATCGACTCTGCACTCCTCTCCCCGCCACCTGTTAGTTCGTCTCCCTCTCCGCTCTGCGCTGGAATCCCCTCTTCCTCTTCCTCCTCCTCTTCTTGATCTTCTTGTATTTTATGAGGAGTTTCCCACTTGCTCCGAGGTAAGTCACTATATTGTGGATGTTGTCATCTTTGCATCATCATCATCTTGCCAGCCAGAACATTTGTGAGGCGAGGGAACCCACAGAGATGCTGGCTGCTGCTCTTGTGTAAACAGGTGCCACATGTTGCACCTTTGTTAGTACGCGCCACACGCGCACATACCGGCGGTTGAAGTTTGCTCTAATTGACAGGAGCCCACTGCGCCGTGACCGCGCACGGCGGGGCTGGCACTCAACTTGCGGCATGTTTGTTATTCAAAGGTGGGCGCGATCGCGTGGATGTGGCGTGCGTGTGCGGTGCAGGTGGAGCGACAGTGATTGACTGTAGAGTTAATGAGTGATATGGATTGAAAAGGGGAGGAGGGAGAGTGTGAGGAGGGATGGTGTGGGGGTGGGGGGGGGGGGTCATCCATGCTTGCGGTATGAGTCTAATTTAAAGTGAAAGCGTTAAGAGGAGGAGGAGGAGGTGGAGGCATGCGGAGTACAAATATACTCCTCCAACCTATAACCTCCGCCATCTATACAGCAGCGGTTGTCTAAGGGGCTTCTGCTCCAGCTGCGTACAACTTGTGCATTATTATCTTCGGGATGCATGAGTTATTGAAAGTAACTCCCATGCAAAGTGTCATCCAACATCATATGGCATTTTTGCACAGAAAAAAAAAAAAACAGTCATACATGGTTTTACGTAACTACACTCACATAGTATGTGACTTGTTTCAACTAATGTCTGATTAGACTGTTGAGTGTGTTTGTGGTTAGGGGATAGTTCCAGTTTGATTAAATCAGAGGATAACGAAGTCAGAAAAATATTCCTGGGATGAGAAGAGGAAAAAAATGCTATTGAGATTGAGCGGAGACTACGGAAAGCTGCTTGGGCATTTATTCAATGCCCCTGATATCAAGTTGAAGCTCCATGTACTAGTACGCTTTGTCCTCACTCGTAAGACAAGTCAGCACACTTGTAGAACGCAGGGATGCTTCTAGATCCCCTGGGGGTCCCAGCCATGGTGACCCCCCCAAAAAAAAAAAAAAAAAAAACAGGACTATGGTTAAGCAAAGATATATATACTATTAAATAAATGACAACCCAAAACCTGACTACAGCACTTAAAATAAACGTCACATCGATTTTATAAATAAATAAAAAATATCTTAATTGTGCAACATTTTCAGAATAATAAAAACACATCATAGTAAAAAAAAAAAATAAAAATAAAAAAAAACTTCGCTTCTGGGAGTGGATAAAAATATAAATTGATCGATGCAAATCGCAAAATTCCCACCGCCAATCTGATATCAACTCCATTTAGCTCCTGGCATGTGACGGGCACTTTAGGCTTTACTTTTTCAGTGTTTATACACAACTGTCGTGTTTTTAAAAACTCTTAACTATATACAGAAATTAGTTAGTATTGCGCATATTTTTTTATTTTTAAATGTTTTATTGCTCAAGAATTTGAGGTGACAGAATATCTGGTATATTCTGTCTCTTCACATGGGCATGCAAATAAATAGTTCAACATTGCTAAACAGGTACTCTATGAGTGTATTTCTACTTACAGAATCGAGAGCAGAGAATTTACTGTAAATCAATATCGAATCAAAGGAGAATCTTCTGGAGACATCTCCTGGACATCTTCCTGGTGAGAGCGCAAGCAAAATTGTGTTTTTTTTCGGGTCCCGGAGTCGAAGCGTCTGATCAGCTTCGGCAGTCTCGGCAAAGCCTCTCGCGAGTTCTATTGGAGAACCGCTCCCTAGTTATTCGATTTCTAGAAATTGTTTGTTTGCTGGCCTGACGATTCCGCTGATCGATTCCTCTTGAATGAGTGATGATGTCACACGCAGGAAAGTGTATTTTGGTTCTCAACTTTTCCAACATGGCGTCAAGGCAGAAGCGCTCGAAAGTTTACCTATCGTATATTTCACGCGAAACGATTATACCGGGGCTACTCGCAAAGCTTTAATTTTCGACATCAATGATATCATATATCATTTGTATCATTTCATTCCCTCACCCAATGAGAAATAATAGAAGAATCGATTAAAAAAAAAATCGGATCCAAAAGCAGTACCCATACCGGAATCGGAATGGCTGACTTCTAATCGATTCCAATCTCTACGAGCGAGACAACAGTGGGAATTTTGGTGCTATCAGTAGGGTCCAAGAGGGTATTATTGCCTGACACATGCCTACTAGTTAGGCCAAGTAGTGTCACTAGTGCAGCGCTGTAGTTGACTCATAAGGTTTAACTGTGTACAAATAGTCCAAAAGTGGCAGTAGTAGTGGGGGGGGGAAAAACATTACTAGTAAGACATAGTCGTTCTACTAATGTGCTGAATTGTCTTCTGAGGCCAAAGAGTGCACTAGTACATGGACCTTAAGATGGAGATCAAGAATATCCTTTAAATGCTCAAACAGCTTCCCATAACAATGAAGATAGTGGGAGTGACTTTTACAGAACATAAAAGAGAAGCTTGGATAAGAAGTCTTCGAACAACAACTGTGTACGTCGCTTTGGCGGTATGATTGTCATTCCCTTCTTGCAAAAATATAAAATCATCTTCACGCTTATCCGGCTCTCCTCGATATTATTGAAGTCATTTTAACTCTACCAACAACTGAAGAGTTTTCCCGTTGTGAGGATGAAGAGAAAGGATGAAAGATGGCGTCATGAGCGCGATCAATCAGCATCTCGCTGGGAGCTTTTCCTTTTTTTTTTTTTTTTGCTTTGCCAGCCAGCAGTCCCTCTCGGGTGTACGTGTGCTCATAACCACATGTGCCACTGACTGTGCACATCACATCAACACACACACACACACACACACACACACACACATGCAACAACCAGCCGCATTATCTGCGCGTGTGTGTATGCGGGGGGGGGTGGGGGTTAATGAACTGATGCAATCTGCATGTTCGCTGGCATATCTGCGCACCTTCTGTCACATTTTGCCGGACTTTTAGTTATTTTCTCATCAGCGTGAATGAATCTTTCAGTCATCAGCACAAGGATTTTTGTTCTTTTATTATGACTTGAAATTCATTACCTCGGCTTCACCCTGACGTCATCGTCAGATTATTTGCTCCAGTGGGCAGCTACGCTTGTTTTATTGTGGAGAGAAGAATGAGATGCTTTACACGTGTTGATCTTCCATCACTTTCATCCTTAACGCGAGGTTGTTAGGTTTCGGAAAACAACGGCGGTTACGCTTTCCGTTGAAACGCTACAAACACACAACGACGCGGTCGTGGAAGTTAAGTATTAAGTACAGTGCATCCCCGTTTATCGCGGGAGATACGCATCAGACCCATCCGCAATCGGTGAAAATCCACCATAGAGATCATTAAAAAAGCATTTTGTTTAGTTCTACCTCTCCCACACTTTTTAAACGTATTAAAATACACTTCAACTCTATAAAACACCCTTTTTAAAGTATTCCTTTGGCCCTGTTCTCCCTCTCTCGCTCACACAGTTCTCCAAATAAGAGGCAAAGCGTGCTTGCTTCAAGCTATTTATTTGCCATTCCCAGTAGGTTTACTGTAAAACTGACACATAAAACAGAAGAGAATTTAACATTGTGCATTTACACAACAAAATGTTCAAGTGAACCATGTAACTTCGTCTAACGAATGTCCGCTAACTTAATGCGACACGGCATAGACGAGCTCACATAAATTAGCATAGATGTTAAAGTAATTGTACATTTTTCAACTACTGTTACTTCAGCACACATGGAGCAAAAACACATATAAAGAGAGGGGAAAAAAGCAGTTGGTGTGTATGTGTATTTCTATGCAAAGTGACCACGCCAACCACTGGTCTGGCACGCACACTACACATTCACATTTTGCACAGCCGTGTGTACTACCCCACCTTTCGCCCATAGTCAGCTGGGATAGGCTCCATAGAGAAGCGCTATTGAAAATGAGGAATGGATGAAAATCGGGCTTGTTTGATGTAGCTTGTGCCAGTGGGACGGCGATGTCAATATTGTGACACCATAGCGATGCCAAGTGCGTGAAGTGCCAATGAATTCACTGAGAAGAACACGGTAAACAATGGAAGACATCCAGCATGTCGTGTTCTTTCGTCTTGGCAAGAGGCTGTAGATGACGAGGCACGTTTCATGGAGGTGACGACTCCCAGTGCACTAATCTGCTCAGCTCTTTTCAGCGTACCACTGTGATTGGTTGGCACCCCGACGGAGGCCAGCCAAAAATGGTGGAAAATCACACACAACAAAACAATTTGTGAAAACCTTTTCCACATATAAAAAAAGTGGAAGCAATTCGGGTGGCCCACTTCACCTTATGTTTGTGAAATGTGCTAAAACTAATTGAATATGTGAATGTCAACATATGCTAAGCCACTTCTTGATCTTTTCCTTTGGGCTTGTCCCTTTAGGGGTCGCCACAGCGCGTCATCCTTTTCCATGCAAGCCTATCTCCTGCATCCTCCTCTCGAACACCAGCTGCCCTCATGTCTTCCCTCACGGCACCCATCAACCTTCCCTTTGGTCTTCCTCTAGCTCTCTTGCCTGGCAGCTCCATCGTCATCATCCTACGACCAATATACTGACTCTCTCTCCTCTAGACGTGTCCAAACCATCGAAGTCTGCGCTCTCTAACTTTGCCTCCAAAAACAACGAACCTCGGCTGTCCCTCTGATGAGCTCATTTCTAATTTTATCCAACCTGGTCACTCGAGAGCGAACCTCAGCATCTTGATTTCCGCCACCTCCAGCTCTGCTTCCTGTTGTCTCTTCAGTGCCACTGTCTCTAATCCGTACGTCATGGCTGCCCTCACCACTGTTTTATAAGCCTTGCCCTTCATCCTAGCAGAGATTCTTCTGTCACACCTGACACCTTCCGCCACCCGTTCCAACCCGCATTGGACGCGTTTCTTCACTTCCTGACCACACTCACCATTGCTCTGGACGGGTCACTCCAAGTATTTAAAGTCCTCCACCCTTGCTATCTCTTCTTCCTGTAGACTCACTCTTCCCCCACTACCCCTCTCATTCATGCACATATATTCTGTCTTACTTCGGTTAATCTTCATTCCTCTGCTTTCCATTGCATGCCTCCATCTTTCTAACTGTTCCTCCACCTACTCCCTGCTTTCACTGCATATCACAATGTCATCTGCAAACATCATGGTCCATGGGGATTCCAGTCTAACCTCATCTGTCAACCTATCCATCACCACTGCAAACAGGAAGGGGCTCGGGGCTGATCCCTGATGCAGTCCCACCTCCACCACATATGCTAAGCAACTAGACATTAAAAAAGAGTAAGCTTGGTGTTATCGGTGACAAAACAAAGCGTTATTAGCACTAGTGTGATCTCTACTTTAATTTAATTAAAACAGTGTGATAACATCAGAGAGTATTTGTATTTTTTAAAGAAAGTAGGGTTACAAATTTTCATGAAACCTTTTTTACATTTTTTTTTTTTTTAATTAAAAATAATACGGCTGAACTAGACATAACTGGACAATCGTGAACAAATTACAGTCAGCGACTCACACCCGCACGCAAACCAACTCGCTCGAATGGAAAAACTGCGACCCCTGATGTTCTTTTTCAGAAACAACCTTTTGAGGTACCACATACATCATTTTATTGAACCACTAACAATATGGCGCTGGCTGCTGTAGCTATATTATAATAATCTAAAGAGAGGAACCACGGGGATAAATGAGAACGTGTGGACATTTAAAAGATTGTTGGCCTTATAGTCCCAATCATTGAATGCACTTGTGTGTTTTAGTGACATAGAGTGTACACGCTTCGCTTTTTAGCCGCAGGTAAAGTACATTCAGTTAAGTATTATTGTGAAACATAAAACATACAGTATACATACTGTCGATACTGTATCGGTACGGCTTGGCGGCAGCTAACTGGATCTCGCTTGATACCCAGAAATAAAACTTTTGCTGTGAAAGATCACATGACAACACATGGCATTTTTGATTGGCTGTTACATCTGTGCACCGTTCACATGCGACTCAAATTTTGCAGCAAAAACTAGTTGCCGACCGTCGGCCATTCATGAAGACTAGTTGCTAAACCCTGTGTGTAACTGTGTAACAGTGCAGTCGCGTTCGTCCACGTCGCTCGGCTTTACATTCAAGTTTTGTCATGTTTTTATTTGAACTTTTTCTTGTCACGTTTTGTTTAATTTTTATTATGAGAACGAGTGGCGGACCAATAAAACACTTTGTGCAAGGGCCCACAAATGCTGCTTTAGGGACTCAAATGGTTGTGCAAAAACGGAGCCAGTGGCCTGTCAACATGGTCTCAGTCAAATAAGTCAGACGTTTCGGGGCTTGGCAGCTGGCAATATTGACGACTGTTTCATCCTCAGCCAAGGAGATGCTGGCCGGATGAGCCGTGATGCGCGTCGCCCGCTGTTTGCGCTCGCAGCCCCGTCGCCTCCAAGACGAACGACCCTGCGATTCTGTGGAAGGTCAACAATCACAGGCAATGCTTTTCTGAGCCGCTTCATGGCCAGAATGTTGCGCAGCTTTCCTGATGACTGCAAAGGCTTCCGCTTGAATGTGGTTTTTGCTTAAACTGATTTTAACGTACAATAATAGTAATAAAGGTATAAAAACCGGTGTGTACACTTCCAATAGTCCCCCATCCTCCGCGCTTTCCCCACTGCTCAGGAACTACTGGGGAAAAGCTAGGCGCTAGGCTACCTTGCGCTGCATGCGCTGCGGGTGGCTAGCTATTGGGGCTAAACATCGTCCCACCACGGCTCCTGTAAGTCACTAGTACTCGCCTCCATGGCGGCAAAAAAGCTACAGTTAATTGCAAGTATCGTTATCACTGAAGGAGGACGAGTAGCTGAAGTTGAAGCCATGCTAACCACTAAACTAACGTGAAATCGAGTTGTGAAGCACCAGAACAAGGTCTTGGCTGGTACAATACACTTTGAACAAGTCTGAACCAGAACCAACCTTACATACACTTTCACAAGTAACTTACATGAAAGGAATTGCTCTTACTTTGTTAGTGTGACCATTTTAAACTGAAAACTGCTGAAACCTTGACCTTTTGTTTTTTTGTTTTGTTTACACCGCAATGGTGTTTTGCAGCCCGTTCATCAGTCACGTACTTTGGGCCTTTAACATCTGTATGCAAATCTGTTACAAAAACAAAAAAGATTTGTAATCGATCACTTTTGTTGATCGAGCCTGAATGTGCTGTGCTGGGTACTTGCTGGGGACTTGGACAGCTTCCCTTAGTTGATGCAAAAAGCTGCCAAAACTGTGAGAAAGTGTGTGACTCACCTCATCTCCTCCAAGTCTCCAGCTTTTTTTTTTTTTTAAACACTTAACTCCAGCGATATAACACTGAGCATTTCTCTTGCAATCGATGGATGCTGCAGGTGGTCCAGAGGGGGATTTATCAACCACCGAAGACAGAACGCCTCCACCAAGGCCAGCTGCGTTCTGTCTTTAGAAAACAAAAGCCTTTCAGATGTTTTCAACGCGGCCCCCTCTTGTTTATTTAAGGACGAGAACAGACGGAGCGGCCCGGTCGTGGTCAACTCTGCGCTCTGCTAACACAACTTTATATAACCGTCATGCCATTATAGGGGTCCGTTGTATACAGCAGACTCCATCCCATTATCACCGGATTGTCTATGGGGGATTTAGGTGACACGCTGCAGTTTGATCGAGGAGGATGGAGGCTTCGGGCAGGAGATCTGCTAAGCGTAATGCTTCATCTTTTATCCCCGTTTTGCCTCAAGTCTATTCCGATGTGGTCCACGAAAATGCAAATGAGAACACACCAGCTGCTGTTTTCTACATGTAACTTCCGTTTTGTGAGATTTGTAATTATTGCAGCACGAGAGCGGTCCATAGCTTTACTTCCAAACAAATAAGATCCTCGTCTATATGAAATTCGCCGTGTTCGGAATTGCAGGGAGTTGCCAGAGCAACGCAGTTACGGTGTAACTATCATGTTGGGCTGTAAAACAGAAAAATAAGGCCTCACGAATAACATTTCTGGTGATATTATACCGGTCGGCGGCACAGCGGCGGATGACGATTGCATGTAGGGGTGAACGTGATTGGATGCCAACCGGTTCGGTTTGTAACGAGCCTATCGCTCAAACTCAGTTGGAAATAGGATCAAGTTCAGCCACAATCCTGAGCAGAATAATAAGAAGTAGAAATGAAATGAAGGAATTATACAATTATTACAATCTCAGTAACACACAGTCCAATATATTTGGATCTTGTGGTGACCAGATGCCCACATTTTGAAACCTGCAATGATGAATGGCATAATGGAATTTCTATTCATTTTAGTGGGGAAAATTGATTTGATGTACCAAAATAAAACAGACTTCAAACTCAAAGTACTCATCAAATAAAGTTTCTCCAAACTCGTTTGTTATTTCAAATAGTCATTATCACTAGAATCTACGTCCAAGAGTCCATTACTGGATTATGGCTTTATTTTTAGCGGCAGTTTGAATTTGCAACACTGAGGAGGTCAACAATTACATATCTTGTATCATGTAAAAGACAAACGTGTAAAAAAAATACATTTTGCCTGAAAAGATGAAAAACAAAAGTTATGTTAAATGTAAATGTTAAATATACAGCGAAATCTTATATATATGTATATCTAAATGTTAAATCTAAATGTTTCAGGTGGAACTAAATATTTCATTTTATTCTTCCAATTTCTTTTCAGGTAAAATGTATTTATTTTTTTGCACATTTCGTTTTTGTTGGTACAACAAGAAACAAGATATGTAATTTTTTCTCTCCTCTGTGTTGCACTATGAAATGTCCTTGCCTGAAAAAAAAAAGATTTAAAATAAAAAAGAAAACTCTTTTTATGTTTACGTGCATACTAAATATTTCGATATATACCTAACATTTAGATACATATTCAACATTGACATTTAACATTTATATTTAAGTTTACATTTATATTTAAATAGATATATATATATATAACATTTACATATAATTTAACATTTAGATGTAACATTTAATATTTGGATTGAACTAATTATGTTGACAAATATTGTTGTAAATGTGCAGAAAAGTGACTCTCAAAAATGGACAGTTTTTCTTTTTTTAAAAACTGTTTGAATCTAAATGTTGCTGTTTTTGAAATGTTTATTTACAAATGGTGCCTCATATGAATAAATTGAGTTGTGACGCTTACTCTTCTTCCTCCCTTTCAGTCTTCCTCCCTTCATCCCAATGACCGTCCGGAAAGGAAAAACTTTAGCCATCACCATCCAGGAGCACATGGCCATCGACGTCTGCCCGGGACCAATCCGGCCCATCCGCCAAATCTCTGCCTACTTCCCCCGCCTCTCGCCCACTTCCTCCTTCTCGGAGCCGCTCTCGCCCAATCAGACGGGAGCCTCGGCTGCCCTCTGCCCCGGCGGCACGGGTCAAGGCGGAGCGGGAGGAGGCAGCGGCGGCCTGTTGTCGCCCTTGCTAGCGGCGAGAGGCGGCGGGGCCGCGGGGGGCTCGCTGTCCGCCATGAGCAGCATTGACACCTCCGTCGAGGTGGACAGCTGTGACAGCGACGATAACAGTGAGTCACCGGGAACTTACTGGAGCAATAAATAGAACGCACCTGTCCGACATACAGTGATACCTTGACTTACGGGTGACCCAATTGACGAGTTTTTCCAGTTACGAGCCGTCGCTTCAAAATGTTTTTTGCTTTGTGCTGCGAGCTCAAATTTGGCTTCAAGCTTCAGATACATTGCCGCTCAAGTGAGTAAAAAAATTGGAAAGAATTTTAAATGCAGATGCACTTTCAGCCATTTATTGAAGGGGACAAGCAGCCGAATACACAAATACAAAATGAATACACTCACAAGGAGCACGGAGCAGACATTACCGCTTGTAAAATGGCTAACCGGCGCTGGAGTCAGAGCTGCTGACGTCACTCATTAGGCCATGCCCCCCCACGCCCCCTCAATGGCGCATGTCAACACACAAATACATTACTGTACTGTACTCTATGTGCGGTTATGACTTTCAGCTTAATTACACTTCTTCATTTAAAAGAAAATGCATTTCTTTCCATTGTCTTTTATTGTTTTATCATGTTTTTATATTTACATTTTACACTACTTTGTTTTTTACGAGCGTGAAAGGAATTATTCAACTCTTAAGTCAAGGTACCACTGCACAGTGCATGGTCACAACAAAAGACGTGGCAAAGGTACTCACATTTTGTACTCAATCAGAGGTGCAGATACTTGTGTAGAAAAGGACTTGTAAAAGTAGAAGGACGACTTCTGTAATTACTGGTAGGTAGAAAAAAACAAAAAACACTCTGGGCTCTGAAAAGTACAAAAGTAAAAAAAAAAATGTTTTCGTCTTTTTTTACGTCGTGTCGTCATCCGTGGAGGTTGAAAAAAGTAGCAAACCTATTTTGAAACCTGTTTTGACAAATAGCAGACAGTACAGGTATCTGTTTTAAAATGTAGTGAGTAAAAGTCACAACTCCAAAAATACTCAAGTACAGATACCTGAAAGATCTACCGGTACTTGCATACAGTAACGACATGTGCATATTTACTTCCCACCGCTACGCAACAATAAGTACACCTCTGTAACAAAAATTCGGCTTAATCTCGTCATTCTCACTGCAAGAATCCTCTAAAATGGTCTTAATTAACAACGTCACGGCTGCCTACATGATTTAATGTGCCACAGTCGTCACACGACGCTCCAAAGAAGCGCATCACGACTTAACGCGTGATGTAGCCTACATGCGACTATTTTTGAACTAAAGAATTCCACCATGTTCACCCCTCTGGGACCTCAAAAAAGGCAATGTGCGTCACCGACTTAAGTTGAAAAAAAAAAAAAGAAAAATGTGTGAAGGAGGATTACATGCATTATTTGAAGTGGAAATGAATGATTGAATCCTTTAATAAGGCACATGTGTAGGTGTTAATAAGAAGAATTGTATGAAAAAAAAATCTGTTTTACGAAGGTAATCATGTTAAACCTTGATTGACGCTGTCAGAGAGGTTTCCATTCAACAATGAGTCCATGAGAATAGTTCACAAATCCCATCGAGTACTTTATTATAACAGTATTTAAAGTATCCTTGACTCCCTTTATTTTAACTGCATTTACTAATAAATTCCAAACAGTCTACAGTTACTAACTTTCAGTTAATCAATGATTCAAGGATTCAATCATTTTTTAATTTGATTGTCAATACAGTACACTGTAAATCCAGGAGTCACGACATACAGAAGAATCGAAAAAGGTGTTTCTCTCGCTCTAGTAAACACCTAGACAACTCAACTTAGCTTAATTTTATCGGTATAGCACTTTACAAACATGCGCGGCTGAAACAAAGCACCGCACATTAAAAACCAAGCTGAAAACATAAGACAGTAGAGCACAACATAATAAAAAAAAATATAGCAGTAACAAAGTTAAAACCAATGGAAAAAAAATAATACACAAAAATATGGGCTCAGTTCAAATTGTATGCTCCCTCCTACGTGCTCCAGTTAAGAGGCGAGCGGCACCATTTTGAACCAGCTCGAGACTTTTCAGCGAGGACTGGGTGACTCATGTACGAAATGACTGCAGAACTTGTCATTTCTCGGACGTATTGTAATCCAATGTCAATACCAAATGTCAAATGTGCTCGATCCATAGCTTCTTTGGGGACGTTGGAGTTTGACTTGCTGTACGACAGAGCCACCAGCTCCTTGCACTGCACTGTCCTGAAAGCGAAGGTAAATAAGCACAACTCAATGTTTATTGTTTTTTTTTTTTGGAGGGGGGCTGGAACAGATTATTGGTATTTCAGTTCATTTCCATGGGGAAAATTGATTTGATATCTGACTAAATTGGGATCTTGGTCACGTAATGAATTCATGTCACAAGTCAAGGTACCACTGTACATGCTAAAATGGGAAACAAACATTTATCCATCCATCTATCTACTGTATCTATCTCTCCCGGCCGGGTTCAGCCACTCAGCATTCAAATAACACAAAAATCCAATCAGGATCAAACGTGGTTGTGTTCTGTTATCTTCTTTTTTAGGGCACTTGCATGTGATTTGAACACATTAAAAGCGTTGCATTTGTTTGGCCGCAAGCCCGTCGCTTTGATGTTCGACGCCATCGCAGAGCCGCCGGTGAGGCTGTAAAATCTCGATACCAGCGGATGAAAGCTTTGTAAATGGTTCGGCGCGTACAAAGACGCCCGCGCCTGATATGAGTGGATATATAACATCAAAATCAAAATGTCACGTATTTCATTATGGCACTGTTGATGCGAGGTAAACTTAGTAGTGATTATGAGGGCAATTGTAGCATACAATTGTCCTAAATGTCTAAAAATTAAGATTCAGGGGCAACTAAGGGGTTTCTAAAAGTACTGTACATTTCCAAAATGAATGCTGATCTTGTGTCAGTTTATGAATGGCAACCGGTCAATACGCGGGTAAAATGTACCTTTTGCCATCTAGTTGAAGAGAGACTAATTGTTCTGCATGTCACTATACGTTGATGGTATAGATAGATAAACAAAGATAGTTTTTTTGTTGTAAGAACAAAAATAGACAAAATAAGTGTACATTTCTGTGGCACACTAATCAGTCATGCTCAATAGATGGCGCTAGGGTGCCACCCCAACCACGTATTGTGGTCACCACATAACTTTTGTTGAAGACAAAAAATGGAATTGAATTATTTGTAATCAAATGAAATTTTTTTCAAAATATATGTATATCTATTCTTAGATTAGCAGGATAAGTCGTATGAAATGAATGATGAGTCAAGTTGTTTCCCTCATGTGTGTTGTCTGCGTAATGATGCATTCCCGGTCTGGGGCGCACCAACCTTTGCCCATCGAGTCCAATTCAAAGTTTGACACACGCAGTAAATAGGACGTAACATTCCAGCGTCCCGAGCTGGCCGACGTCACGTTATGGCTCGGCACTTCTGTGATCTCAACAAAGTTTGAAAAAGAAAAAAGAAAAAAAACACGTCACTTTCCAGTCGAGTCAAGCTCGTTAGCGATCAAGATAAGTTTGCCGCCATTGGTTGCTAGCTTACGCTCATGCTGACTATGCGAGCTACCACAATGCTACCATATTTTTATGTTGGTCGTTATGGTGGGACTTGGAGGGCTACGTATTTTTTGAAGTGGTGTCAAAAGTTTGAGAATCACTGGTCTAGCTCAACCTCTGATATGATATAACGTCTGTCCCGAGACCTTTTCCCAAATATCCTTCAGCTCCTTGCAATAATTCAACCTGGAAACAAAGCCTTCACCTTCCTTTTATGGATCTTCCTGAGCGTTTGCGCAAATGTCCTCCGTCACGCTTTCGTTTCCCCTCACGTACTGTACGTCCTGTCTCTGTCTCCGCAAGGGTCTGAAACCGATGGATTTCAACGGCTTGGCGGATCCCTACGTGAAGCTGCACCTCTTGCCGGGAGCCTGCAAGGTCGGAATCTTTTTTTTTTTTTTTTTTAAACCTCTCCTGTTCAGTGAGGACGTGCAATAACTAACCAAGAAAACCACATAAGAGAGAACAGAAAAGGACAAATGAGCAAGGCAGTGCTACTGCTGAGTGCTGTGGTGTGATTCTTTTTCAGTGTCTAAACACCTGTAAGAACCTGTTAGTTGATATGTTAGTATAACCTGTGTTGTCATAAGCGATTCTAGCACAAGTAATTAAAGTCTATAGTGTTTCCATCGAACTTATTAGTGAATGAACACCAGATCACACGCATGTTAGTCAACTGGTGTACGGAGTCGCTGAGCCGGCACATCGAGGAAGGGTGAGTAGCAGTGGTAGTAGTAGTAGTGGTAGCCCAAAAGTGGCACTAGTAGTGGAAAACATCTACGTCTACTATTTGCAGTCTCTTTTTTTTTCTAAAAAATCATCCCAAAATGGTGTTAGAAGTGGAAAAAAACGTTACGAGTCGTTCACCTACTCATACTACTAGTGCGCTGAATCGTCTTACTAGTGAGGACAAAGAGTGCACTATTAGTAGATTGATTTTAAGCGAGATATCAAGAATGTCAAATAAATGCTTAATCAGATTTATGAAAAGCTTTATGAAAAGTCGTCAGCATTTGTTCGATATCGTACCATGTGCTAGTACAAATATTTGGAATAAACGGCTTTCCATACGAGGAATGGAAAGAATTGTCTTGTTTCCAGAACCTCTACTCGTCATCATCAATTCGTGGTGTTTTTTTTTTTTTTTATTCTTTGTAATCTGCAGGCCAACAAATTGAAAACCAAGACGGTCCGTAACACTTTGAACCCGGTGTGGAACGAGACGCTCACATACTGCGGCATCACCGAGGAGGACATGTCTCGCAAAACGCTGCGGTAAATATTCCCCCGTCTCTCTCGCGCTCTTTTGACAGGAAGTTCTCTCTTCCGGCCTGTTTTGATCACACCCGTCCGCGCTGCACTTTTTTTTTTTTTTTTTGCTTTGCCCATTACAATGCGTTCCCAGACTCCGCGCCGCCGATTCCTCCGGCCGCTTCGTTCCTTCCCCGCTGCCCGCCGGGATCAGTGAGGATCCCGCCTCATTCCGACTGTTTTTGTTTCGCCATGACAGATTGAGGTCACGCTTAAGCACCACGGGGTGTTTTCATGTCCTAGACCCCCTGCCGCCACCAAAGGTGGGAAAAGCTGGGAATCGTCACGTCCGTGCGACTAAAACTTTCACCACGTGGGATTTAAACGGGATTGACGGACAATCTCCCGAGGGAAAAGGCTGACCTGTGACACCGTGTTCACCAGAGGAGCTTGTAGACGACGACATATGCATTATGCCGAGTGGGGATGTTCCATACCACCTTTTTTTCAGACCGATACCAATACGAGTATTCACTCTGGCGTACCCCCTCATACTGAGTACCAGTACTACTAGTACTTAGATACATAAAATTGCAATTAAGCCCTTTCTTTCTTTCTGCCGCACATAATGATTCACCCATGTGTCAAACCGCTGCGGTTTAGCGCCACCAACTGGCCAGGAGGACTTACACAATGTCAGATTTTTTGGTATCGGTGGCTTGTATGGGTACCCCTAATCCTTCAAATAAGTACCGAGTACCGAATATATACAAACAAATATGGGAGGTTTAAAAAAATGGTGTGTGTGTGTGTCTCCGTAACACTTATACATACATTATATATACACATCGATTATATATATATATATATATATGCATGCTGCCGGTCAAAGGTTTTAGAACATTTTTCCAGCTTTTTTTCATTAAGAAGGTGATCTAAAATGAACTCGAAAAGACATTAAATATCTGAGGCAAGAAATGTCATCAAAACTAAAGACAGCGATATGTGAAGCTCTCAAGTAGTGAACATTTGAACGTGACGTCTGTGAATAAATGAATAATAAGTAGACTGTTTCATTAAAATATGTTTTTCAATCCAAGTCACAAATGAGCATTGCGAGAGTTGTTCAGACTTACCTAACATTGTAGCTGGTGGGTTCACTGTATAAGAGCTTTAAACTTACTCAAACTTAATCTTCCTAAGATATGAACAAGTCCACCACCCCACTAACATTGTAACACAAATACTAAGAGCAAATCATCCAATTTCCAATTTCTGCTCTGCTGCTTTATTGAAATGTAACATAAGAGCAGAGCTCAATTTTTCGGCGATGCAATTTACTCCCCCCCCCCTTCTTCCCCACCTCTATGTTTTATCTCCACTGCTGCAGGAAGCAAAGTCAGAAACGGGAATCTGTCAGAGAATATCATTTCGAAGTCTGTCGTATTTATGATAGTGTGGTGCCATTTTACGTCACATCGCTACTACATAAGGTTGAATCATTGTATACAATATGCCTTCACTTTCTGCAGAAGCACATTTCTGGCGGCTTGGGAAATAAAAAGGAATGCACGACATTTGTTCTGTGAGGTGAAAAAAGAAGGTCAAGTTTTTTTGCTCCTATAGAATTGCCTATTCTCATGACAATATACTCAAGTATTGCCTTGCGATACCAGTGACCCGACTTACGGGTTTTTCGGGATACAAGCCGTCGATCTGCCGATTTTTTTTTGCAGCAAAGATCTGAGGTACAAGCGCTGTATGGTGCCAGTGAATGTAACTCAACTCAATACACGACAAGCAGAATGTTGGCAGAGCGTGAAGAATTAATGTCACGCCCCCAGTTAAAGTTTACTGTCAAAATAAACATTAAATAAAGAAAATTAACGCCTTACAACCAAACAACTGCCCAAAGAAAGGCCCCTCTAGCTTAACGCCAACATACAATGGAAAACGCCATTGGCATGCTAACGATTAGCATCAATAGTTGCGGTTTAAGCAATGTGAAAAAAAGACTAATATCATTGCAGCACTTTGAGTCCGTGTGATTAGCGACAATGTGAATGCAGACAAAGGAAGAAGAGCATCTCTTCTTTGTTTGTTGTATGACTGTATTCTACTGCCCCCAGGTGGCCAAGGTGGGCAAAAGCAGCAGCAACAGAATGAATTCAAATGAATGTTATGTTATTACTACATGTTTTTATAAAGTAAAATATTATAATGTACTAGTTTTTTTGTGGGAGCCTGGAACAGATTAATGGCATTTCCATTTATTTGAATGGGGAAAGATGATTTGAGATGCAGGTATTTTGAGATATGAGCATCAGGTGCGGCATTTGGCTTTAATCCCACACTTTAAATTGACTGTGGACGAATTTAACATTTTAATTCCATATATCCACTCATGTGTTGTTGCAGCACAATGACCGAATTATTGTTTTGTTTTTTTACTTTATGATATTAAACAGTATATTCCTGTAACACATGACATATTTTTGGAGTTCACAGTCTGAAAAGATTTGCACATTTTGCACATCAGCGCCATCCATCGTCGCGTCTTGTTCAGTTGCCCTTTTGAAAGGTTCCCAAAGTGTCTGTAATCCGAGATATTACCTCCCAGTCCTGTCACCTGTGTCCCGGAGCAACATCTGGCCCCCTTTTCTGCAATAACGTCTTTTATGATCGCCGCAGATACAAAAACTGCGGTGCCTTACGTCGCCATTAATTTGTAGTTTTGAGACAAATAACCAAATGGGAGATGAAACATAAAAGGTGAATTCCCATTTGAAGCGCCCTACTACACAATACAAAACCTCTCCACCACCGTTAGATTTTGAAATGGCTGGCGTCGCCCACCCGCCTTACGGCCTCTCTCGCCTCGCTGTGCGCTTCTGATTGCAAACACGCCGCCTCCCTCCACTGGCCCGTTCGCTCCCTCTTACGCCTTGTGCAGGTGGCAGGTGTAAAACTTTGATAGAGCCATAAATACGGATCGACTCGGTCCTGCCTGATACACTTTCTCTATCCTTACAGCAATGGAAGCAGTTTATGTACAAATGTATGGAATGTATGTACACATACTGGATATGGAGGCATTTGTAGCTTGGTGAACAAAGTACAGTGGTGCCTTGAGATACAAGTAATCTGACTTTTTCCGGATATGAGCCGTCATTCGGACGATTTAGTTTTTTAGGTTCGAATTTTGCGCTGCACGGTGGCAGTGAACTCCACCGACTTCCCAATGAGCAGCAGTTTGGCGGGATCGTAAACGATTCTCCGAAAAAGAAGGTTCAAACTGTTTAGTGCCACTCCCACTTCAAATCTACTGCCAAGCTGAACATAAAACAAAACAAAATTACACTTTGTGTATTTAGAACAAACACATAGCCTTTCCGTCCGCCAGCTTAATGCTAATGCTAGTTAGCATCTGCGGTGCTTTCACCCTTTAAGCAACAGAATGAACACCAATGGTGCAGCAGCACATATAAAATCAACTGAATTAGTTAACTTATTGGTAAAACATAATGGGAAACGGCGTCGACGGGCTAACGAATAACATCACTGTGGTGATGTTATAATGCGCTACGGAACAGGTATCTGAACACAAACGGTGCAGTAACACATGTCGACAGACAATATAACAAATGTTACAGGCAAATATTCTTTATCCTCTGCAAAAGCAACTAATATTACGACATATACCTGCGCACTTGTGACAGTCCCCTTCATGTAAATCCATATGTCTTTATTATACTGCCCACAGGTGGCCAAGGCATGCACACCTGAAGGAGCAGCACAATGTCCATTGAATGGAAGCCCAAGATATTTGGCAAAAATGTTCCATTTCTTTACATTCTATTTACTTGTGCCATTTCTGTATGCTCTTATGCTCTGTCCGTCAAGGAAATTGACATTTTTCCTCTTTCTCCCTCTCGCAGGGTGTCGGTGTGCGATGAGGACAAGCTGACGCATAACGAGTTCATCGGGGAGTCGCGGGTGGCCCTGCGCCGCGTGAAGCCCGACCAGACCAAACACTTCGACATCTGTCTGGAGCGCCCACCTCCTGTGAGAAGAAAATACATGCTGGGAGGGGGTAGGGGGCTTCCACCCCACGATCACGACAGAAAAGACCAAAAAAACATGACCTTGAATAACTTCCTGCGCGTTATCGACGCATTTGAAGTCGTGAGAAATGGATTTAAGGTTGAAATGCGTGTAGAGAATTAAGGCGGGGATTAGTTAAAGCAATTGTATGTACAGCACGTAATTATTTTACAACACCTTAGTTTTTCTACCAAGCCCTACTAAATAACAATAACAGCTTCAAATGCACTCACTTGTACTACAGATTATATATCATATCTATATTTAGCTGTCCGTGAAGTGCGATATAAATCTAATTTACTTACTTACTTACTTAATTACTTTACTTCAGGAGTGTCAAATCCATTTATTTTTTTTGTCGCAGGCCAGATTTTTGGTACGATTTCCCTCACAGGGCCGTTATGACTGTCAAACCATTAATGTTTCATCATAGTCTCACATACAGTACACACAACAAATTGATGGATAACTAGTTTTGAAATCAGAAGGCAAGGATAATAGTTTGTTCAAATATTGTTCGTTACTGTGAAAACGCATTTAATAACAAAAGACATTATTCGTTACATAAGACGATGTGGAATTTGACAACTGTGCTTTACTACTTCCTTTCCAAAAAAAAAAAAAAAATATATATATTTTTAGCCTTAATAAGCTTGGAGCATTATTTTGAAATCAACTCTATTTGAAAGCGATAAACCTGAATGCATAATAACAATGGTTTAATTGTAATGGCCAGAAAACTGACTGTCCACGGTGCTGACCACCTTTGCAGCATGACTTAAGAAATGGCTCCACAAGATGGAGCAAATGGATTCAAGCATCAACGTCGGTGGGGACGATTGTGGTTCGGCGGGCCGTCGGAGGCCGTCGGGCGTCTCCGACATCTCGCCCCGTCGTTTTTCAAACAAGCCCTTTCGGGCCTGACTCTTCTCCTCTTCCTTCCACCCGCAGCTGCCCTCGCCCACGGCGATGAGCACGGCCCTCAGAGGCATCTCCTGCTACCTGAGAGAGGTGAGGACACCTTTTGACCGCCCGTCCGTCCGTACATTTCCGATACTGCTCGCCGTGTTCGGGATCAGATGAAAACTGACTTTGGCCGACCCCGGGCTGCAGTCGCACTCACATTCCACTTCCGTTAAGCGGTGGCGGGCCGTGCGTTTGGTACCCGGGCCTTCAGTGGGGGCTTACCTGACTTCATCCCACCACTATCACGTTGCAATGATAGAAACCATCGTTACTATACAAAAAACGCAATATAACAGCATTACGGCATGCGACTTTGCCACAAACATCATCTGTAGAATCAATATTTCTCAAATAAGATGGCAAAAACATTTAAAAAGATATCAAATACTATCATACTAACCAGAGATGGTTAGTATGATAGTATGATTGCCAGTCGAAGATGCTTGCAGGCGTTATTTTGGGCCAGCCTAGCGGGCCCTGTGAGGCAAATTTGAAATCGGAAATCCGTTGCTGATACAGTCCGACCTTGACTTGCGAGTTTAATTTGATCTCTCTTGCGCTGCGTCACGAAATTAAACGATAAACAAACGATACTGTTGAAAGTTATCCCATTTGACGCGAGGTAACGAGAAATCATGATGAATTTGTGATGACGTGAATACGAATGGGCTTCTATTAGGCCGCTGTACTTCAATGTTGGTCGTTATGGTGGTACCTGAGTATATATATACATTTTTTTTTTTTTTTTTTTTTTGAGGTGGTATTTGGTTTAAAAAAAACACTGGGCTAACTTAAATATCAAAATTAATCCAACCGCCTCTATGTTTGTCAGCAAGCTGGTTTATTGAGTCCGCTGATTGTTTTTCGTGACATTGGCGCGCTCCCTCCTTTCTAAAAGAAAATTAAAAAATCATTTCCGCTGGTCTGCGGGCGTGCTGCGGCGGCCATCGACGCCTGTTCGCTTCTGCCTCCCTAATGAGTCGCTCGCTATCGACCTGTGAAGGTCTGAGCTGTTTTATTAGCACACGCGCCGCATCCCTAATTGCCAAGTGCATCAGTCAAGACGAACGTCCTCGCTTTTCCCTTTCCCAAAGAACACGGCAAGTTCTGGAGGATGGAATTGCGAGAAGCCGGGGAGAAAAATTAGCGACGGGAGGATGAATGTGAGGCGCGGCATATTGATCACTTTACTGTGTGTCCCGCTCTCGCCTCCAGATAAGACTTAATGAGAGATGGAGCGATACAAAGGAGGCGAGAGACTGAAACTGCGGCTTCTCGTTTTCTGAGAAATTGCAAGGGGGAGCTTTTCCAGCAGATGTGGAGCTCCCGGACAAAACTACGACTATCCGTAAATAACATACAAAACGCGCGTGCATGGATGCTTCTGGCCAAGCGGGTGAGTCACGGCCTCGCGCTTCAGCCGCTTTCTTCCACCTGTCACTTTGGATCTTCTCTGTCGCCTCGCTCGTGTGTCAAAAGCTTCGATAACAGTTTGCAGTCATCCGTGTAAAGTACTGAAGCCGGTGCCAGGAACATCATTAATATGACCGGAATCGTCACCTCCTCACCTATTCCCGCTTGTTTTCCAACAGCAGGCAGCTCAGCTAAATGTCACGTGGACATTTTGAAGTCCCTGAAAAGAAACAAGTCTTCTGAATTTGCCAAGACAGACACGTGTGTTTTTAACAACGGTCAATCAAATACCACTTCTACAACCTGGAAAAATGGATGCGACTTAGTCTCTAGCATCTTTCTAATCCCTACACATAAGTACATGTTGGAGTAGAGCCGGGAAAATATATCCTCCTAAAGTCGTCGCAGGGCTTTTCTCGCCGCGACAACGAGGCGCTCTAAAGCGGCCATGCCAACGTGAAGCTCCTGTCCGCACGCTTTCAAGTCAGACTTTTTTTCTTTTTTTCTTTTTTTTTTTTATATTTTATGTCCCACTCGCTAATCCGCCTTTCTTTGGCTGACGTGCGTCTACTCATGGCTGACAACGAGGCGCTCTGAATAGGCCACGGCAGCGGTATATCCAAAGGGAAGATTTTTTTTTCGGAGTCTAGGAATGGCTAGCTAGCTAACTGCTTGTTGCCATTACGCCGGATAACCACTGATGCGAACAGAAGCTTCTTTTCTGTCTTGTGTAATGGGAGGGGCAACTCATGCCAGGCGCCGAACGAGGCCCCATTTTAGCCACGCCCCCAAAAATCTGAAAAAGTGAAATGGTGAAAACAAAATATCCATTACTACTGTACATAGTTCTCAGTCCTTGCACGTTTCCAGAAATGTATCATTTATTTAGAAACAAATCGCTGGATTTACTGTCAAGGCAGCAAAACCACTCCTCCATTATCAAATTAGAATGAACACATTTTTAAATCACACAGGATGAGTTTTATCCATTTGTGTCAACATTGGACAGCATAAGAGATCTAATCAGGGTGTGGTTTACTGCCACATAAACCTTCCACACTTGGAGGAATTTGTCCTTGTATATTGTTATTGGCAATAAAACAGCCAAATGCTAGAAAACTTGCAGACTAAATGGTGTGGTTGAAAAATGTTATTGCTCGTGCGCACGCGCACACACACACACACACACACACACACACACACAAGCATACATCAATTTGGCATTTAAGCCCAACATACAAAATCAATACATTTTTCTTCTTTCACGACGTCAAAACAAATCCCTGTAAGTGTGAAGACAGAAGTCATAACACGCATCAATATGACTCGGACTATCTCATGCAATAGTGATGTGTTATTTGCGATCACTCGGTTTGTCTTCCCTAAGGAATCCATGAAATGTTGAAGAGGATCTGTGGAAAAAAAGAGAAAAAAAAAAAAAGAAAGAAAAGCATGTACATCAGATACAAGCGTCGCAATACTTTGACCTTTTTATCCCCGATTCCTCATGCATCATGGATGGCATATGATTCAAAAAACTCAATAGGATTCTTGCTCTGGCATTCGTTGAAAGTGTGAAAAATATCAGCTGAAAAGTGCGGCCGGTAAAAGGGCGACCTGCAGGGACATGCAACAAGGACTGCTTCCACTCCAGATGTGGTGGTGTGAATAATAATCCAAATCAATAGGGTTCTTGCTATCACAGGAAGAACTCAACGTTTAGTTTAGTGATTCTCAATAAGAAAAAATCCGTCCTTTAAAACTTTCTAAAATCAGCACATTCGTCAGCCCTTATACGGTGCTTTCCATTATGCATTAGCATTAAGCTAGCGTAAAGTAATGTGGTTAATTTGAATACATGTGTAATTCTCTTTCTTTGATGTTCACTTTGACAGTAAATTCAATCGGGTGTGGCAATAAACAAACTTTTTTTCAAGGCACTACTGTATTGCTCGACGAAGTCAATCAATCAGAAGACGGGAAAGTGCTGAAGTTATTGTGGGCCAACTCGCAAAAAATCCATCAATCAATAAAGAAGACGGTCCCATTGCTATTATCGTTTCAAAGTTACATCAGTCAGCACTACTGCTTCTGAAGGCCCTGGGCAGATTAGATTGACATGGCAACACATACAGGAATTAAATCTGATTGGCCAAAAACAAATAAAAAATAAAATAAAATAAAATAAGCATACAGTACTGGAAGCAGTGCCGCTAAGAGAAACACTATGAAATGAAGACAGTAGACTGTTGGGAATGAATTAATACGATTTAATGGAGCAAATGTTAGAATTTAGGTTGTAGATGTAAGTCAACTCGGTGCTTCTGATAATGTTTAGGGCAGCGCAGCAGAGAAGGCGCTAATAGTTGTAGACTTCATCACATTATTAACCTGACTCGGGCGTCATGAGAAGCTACACGACCAGAGCTCAGTCCTATCTTTACAATGCGTCAGGGAAATATAAAGTGTTGAATTACAGTCGCCGCGTGTGTCGCGTGGCCGTATTGCTTTTGATTACATACGGGGCTCCCGCACCTCAACCTTCTGCCACTTTTCTCACCATCGCCGCTCTCCTCTGGTCGTCAGTGGGAGACGGAGCAGCAGAGAAGTTTGGAGGAGAGAGGCCGCCTGCTGCTGTGCCTGCAGTACGTCCCCCCGGGCGACGGCGACGAGGGTCCCGGCGAGGCCAAGGAGAGGACGCGCGGCGGCCTGTGCGTGGGCGTCAAGCGCTGCGCCCACCTGGCCGCCATGGACGTCAACGGCTTCTCCGACCCCTACGTTAAAACGTAAGGAATCAGCGGGGTTTGTCCGGGCTCATTTTGAATGGGGAAATGAGACACACCCATATTTCAGCCCAGCATTTACATTATCAACATTCATAACCATAATCATAGTATTTATTGCATTAACTTAGCTGTTGTTTTCCCCAAATTTGCTTCATTCAAATATATTTATTCTTTTTTTTTTTAATTCCTGTATCTCATTAAATAATTGGTAATATGATTTATTGTAATTAAATACGAAAAATGCCAAACTGTTTTACATTACAGAGTTAACATTTAACATTTATATTTTTAAATAATAGATAATAAACCCCCAAAATTAAGCAGTTCTAAGTTTTATAACAGAATGAATTATTTGGCGGCGTTTTATCGCTTTGGTTGGAAGTTTGAGGTGTCACAAACGCAAAACTCTAAAACAACAGCACCTGTCAGTGAATGGGTTAGGAGACTGTATGCGTGCAAATGTTTTTGCCCACTTATAATAAGACCTCAGAGTTTCATTAATCTGCCACATATTGTGAGTCTACAGGCCCTTTATAGTGATATTGACCCCTCATAACAGAGCTGTTTGTTTTTGTCACTGGACTCGGAGTCCGACAATTAATCCTACGGTGGTCATTAGAGTAAATGAAAGGACAGAAACGGTCTCGTACTGTACCGCTGACCACCTTGGCGTGAATCAACCATCGTCGTCACTCGTGAAACGACTGACTGAGCCATCAGAGTAACGGTGACAGATGACGGCGGCTTTCCCACAAGTGGGAGCCATTGCCAGTGTGTTCATTCATCAAGATAACGATCGCGGCTTTGTATGTTATGTCAGTCTTCGAAAAGGGAGCGACGCACTCCGCTGCTGGGGTCAGACCGCCGAGAGTCTGGCGGGGTTGTTAGTGTCACAAGAGTGCCCCAACGTTTCATTACTCCGCGGCAAAAGGAAAGCAATATTGTGTGTGTCAGCGAGGTCAGCGACGCTCCGCCGCTTGACTGATGTACTCTGACGGGAAAGGAGACAAATGAGCGTGGAAATCTTCTTAATGCCACACTTTTTTTTTTTCTCTTCAGGGGCTTCGATGGCCAAACAACCCGCAGTCGTGCCCACGCATGCGCTCGCAAATAGACACGTGCGTGTTTGACGGGCCGCGCAAATTGGGGATGGGAGTCCGTTGTTCGGAAGTGCGCCGATCTGGCTCGGTCTAACGTTTGTTTTGACGAGGGTTGTGGTGCAAAGCTCATCATTGTTCAGCAACCAGCCAAAACATAAATGAATACAGAAAGCTATGAATGAATAAATGCATAAACACAACTAAATAAACAGGTCATGGATGGATGGATGGATGGATAAATTACAAACAACTTTTTTAAATAATGAAAGACAATTTTGGGGACTATTTCAAATCGTAGAATTTGTAACACCCCCCATCCCCCAAAAAAAAAAAAAAAAAAAAACAGGACCAGTTTAAAATAAATGAGTAATAGTTGTAATAAAAAAATAAATCAATCAATAAAAAAAACAAATACTGGACCAATTATGCAAAGTTAGCATGTGAAACACCTCGTGGTATTTCTTAGGGATGGGCCACTACCGATACCAGGCATCGGTATATACTGATATATATATACTTGATACTGGTATCAAGCTATCAAGTATTCATGACAGTCGCCGATAGCCGTCGCTGATACTTAAAGCAAAAAAATCTGACAATCCTCCTCGCCAGTAGTTGGCGAGTAGTAGTGTGACGGTTTGGCACATCGGCGAATCATCATGTGCGTCACAAAGAAAGAAAAAGGTGTTTGTTCGCAATTATCTGTCATTGTGTTGATTTAAATTTTAAGTATCAAAATTACGAGTGGAGTACTCAAGAGTGAATACCCGTGCTGGTATCAGTCTGAAAAAAAAAGTGGTGTCGAATTTCCCTCGTATTTTGTGCTACTTTTCTTCTGAAAGGAAACGTAACAAATCACAACTCAACGTTAATGTTTTGTTAATTTAGCGATTGAGGACATTTCTTGGTATTGCCCATACATCCTTGCCACACACACACACACACACACACACAGCCAAGCGGGCCTACGCATCCCACTCATGCACGGCGCCGCGCCGCCTTGTTTCGGTTGACGTGCGCGCACACAAATTCAAGACGCTTTGTTGTGTCTGCGAGCGTGCGGGAACATACGCTCGGAGACACGCCGCGCTGTGGGTGGAAAGCTGAATAAGAGCTTTAGCCGCTCCGCTTCCCGCTTGGAAATATTCTTGGGGGGGCGATATCGGATTACAGCTCACTGACGGATGCCGATGCAATGTGTGTGGCGTCGGTGAAGACAACGGCACGCTCGCAAATAATGCCATCAGCGCAGAAAAAAACACTGTTGCATTTTTTTGCTTCCTTGCTGAGCGCTAGATGACCAGATGGATCGCACACTTGCCACTTTTAACGCGGCAAGCATAAGCTAAAAGAGACGAATAGGACCGCTAACGTCTACTAAATTGACTTTCAAGTCAAAGTAAAATGGACCTTTTTAATGGATTTGAATTTAGGATGTTCGATATCGCCTTTTTGAAGACTGATACCAGTATGTGTATTCTCTCACACATCCCGAGTATCGGTCAAACAATGCCTAAAAACTTATTTAATAGCGTCAAGCCTTTCCTTCGGCCTCTGTCGTCGACGCCAATGTGATAAAAGTCGAGTCGAAGTCGATTAATCGATGTCGTTGATATTTTTGGGACCGGCGCAGACGTACGAAGACCGTCGCCCTGTCGGCAGAACATTTCGCTGCTCCGCGCGGCGTTGTTGTCCGGCGACGGCAGCAGACGGCCGGCTCGAAAGTCCTCTGTCAATTGGCCGCCCGAAACACGTAATGGGTCGATGTTAAGTATTAAACGTCGACGCTGGGAAGTCATGCCGACGAATCAGTTCAACCCCCGACGAGCGATATCGTAAATTGCGCCTTTACAAAGACAACACTGCTGAGGTTTTGAGGTTATAATTGAACACTTTGTCTATTGGTATTGTAGCTGGCGTTTGCGGTGCTGTAAAACAAAGAAAGGAATCCATCCTGCCTCCGAAATTCCAGAGCTAACACGCTTGGCTTTACATGTGAAATCAGCTTAGAAAAGTCATGAGTATTCCTTGCAGCAGGTGGACGAGTCGCAGAGGCTCAATGACGCTGTCACGCTCTTTGTCTCAGGTACCTCAAGCCAGATGTTCAGAAGAAGTCCAAGCACAAAACTGCAGTGATAAAAAAGACACTCAACCCGGAGTTTAATGAGGTACACTGTCAATGCTCATGTGCTCAATGCGTGAATGCAAAGAGAAGGCTCATTTCGGCTCCCAACGGTGCTCGGACACGCTCGGCGGCGTGCGCGGCCAATTACTGTTTGCATACGTTCGTCGTGCCGCCTCGTTAAGGACACGGCAGCGAGGCTTTCCCGATGACGGCTCCGCCTTTTGCTCCGTCTTCTCAGGAGTTCTTCTACGAAATCTCCTTCTCAGAGCTCGCCACCAAGACGTTAGAGGTCACCGTGTGGGACTACGACCTCGGCAGGTCAAATGACTTCATCGGTGAGTTGAAATGGCGCACTGTAAAGCTAACTTGCGGCTGGCGGAAACTACCACTAGTAAACAAACCTTTTCATGTCATTAAAGACTAAAGCAGAGAGATGACCAAAAAAAAACAGGAGCGTTAGCTTGAATGAAGTCACATTAGCTAAAAAGAGAAATGGAACAGCAGCCATAAATCACATTTCGTCAGCCAAATTGATTCCAATAATTGACTCTTCTGTTGCTCAAATTAATGGCAAAGATGTTCTCTTGACGCTGTTGTTTACTGGCAAGCGAGCTGCTCTGCTTTGCTAAATGACCCAAAGATAACCCAACCAAACATTTTATACATCCCTCTGAGAAAATGGCTTCCACAAACCCGATGATGGAGATTTGCTTTGGCGGAGGGAGGAGAGGAGAAGCGGCGGGAAAACAGGCCAAAATCCAGATATGAGGGGTTTACTTTCTCGGTCTGGTTTAGAGATAGTGTCGAGATAATCTTTTAAGTCGAGATTTAAATGTTTCTACAGAGGTAGCCGTAGTAACAAAACCTTTAATGAAAATGAAAAAGGACATTAAGTGACGTTTGCTTACCTCTTCTGGTGTCTCGTGCCGGCGGTCAGGGGGCGTCTCCTTAGGGTGCCACTCGCAGGGGGACACCCTGCAGCACTGGGTAGACTGTCTGAAGAACAAGGGCAAGAAGGTGGAGCGCTGGCACACGCTGACCAACGAGCTGCCCGGCGCCACGTCGCAGGAATGAAGCGCACCTCTCGGGATTGTGCGACCGGCGACACCACGGCGGCGAGGGAGACGGCGGAGGCTTTTCTGCATGACTGTCAAAGAACTCGCAGCCGCACAAAATGACTTCTTCATTCATGAAAAGAAAAAAAATAAACGCGTCAGTCGGAGAAAAGCGGGAAGAGTCACAGATCGTAACAGGCCTCATCGTCGCAGCCGCCGCAAAACTGCTTTTTTGAAGCGGATCCATTTGGGATGCTTGTTCCATTTTTGGGTGGATTTTGCTGGGCCGCAAGTCACGTACGCGCACACGAAGGATATTAAAAAGGCCTTTTCGCATAACGCGCGGCTGCGGTTGGTGTCCATTGGGATGTCGCCAGCTACTGGCCTGGCATGTATATGACAGTCGTTTTTTGCAAAGGAAAAAATGAAAGATTTGTTTTTTGTTTTTTTTTCCTGAAGTGTTTGTCACGTAAAAATACTCGAACGCAGTCTTTCCCAACCTTTTGGAGCCAAAGCACATACACTACTCATACGAAGATATATCGCTCTTTCGGCTGAAATGTTCGGTCCAACTGTTCAGCGTTTCGGTACTTTTTGCACAGCTTTCTGTTCTTTAAAAAAGAAGCTAAACGGCACCTTGATGCCTTTCTGTGACTCTTCCAGTCTTTTTGTATCTCAACTGATCACCTTCTTAGCTCAGCGGTACTATTGATCAATTGTTAGGTGTCGTCTCGGTCTCATGATGTCAAAATCTTAACAAAATGTTGAAGAGGACAGTTTCGAGTTGATTCATGGATCAAACAGTTTTTTGTTTTTTTTCTGTCAGCTCCTTGTTAACATTGAACAGTTGGACATGTGCATTTAAAAGTTTAGAAAAGGTCAAATTAGGTTCACCTGTAAAGTTTATACAGTGGCCCGAAAATCGGCGGTTAATTGAGGCCCATTATAATTGCATTAAAAACAAAAAGGGGCTTTTTTTTGGTTTGTTTTTTTTAAACTAAAAAATTCTGTAAAAACCACCAATACATGTTTTCAGGGTCGGTCCCCCCCCCCAAAAAAAAAGACAAAGGAATAAAAGAAAATGTGCAAATAGGTGAATCCACAGGAAGTATGCGGAGGTCCACTGCCGTGCATTTTAGGCTCATCCAGAAATTTCACCCCAAAGCTGAATATCGCAAACTTTTTGTATTTTAAATGAGAAAACCATCATGGAACGCCGTGCAAAAATGTCACAAAAAACTACTGAAATAATTGAGATTTGGTCTAAATTTACTCACAAATTCACTGTGAAACGTGAGCAGGTTGAGTCGAACACAAAGCTCAACACGCACGCATGTCAATTGTACCTTCGGAACATATCGTTGTTCTGCTGACATTATACGTCACTGGCATAGATAGATGAACGAAAATCCTTTTTCTGACCAATTCACAGGAACTGGATCGTTTCCCGCAGCACGCACGATTATCTCGAAAGGCACAGTAGTCGAGAATCGCTTTGCCGTGAAATCGTGCGGGGAAATTAGCAAACGGAGGCAGATGAGGATGTGCTTATGTGTTGACGAGCGGATCTCGCTCGCACCCGCTATAAGCGGATCCTCAAATAGACAATTTTGCATTTATTACATTTTGGATGTGTGGGGTTGTGACAGCACGCGCGACAAGGAGAATCGGCTCTTCCACGTGAACGACTTCCTATCAATTGTTGGCATGTTCGGTGTTGCTGGAGTCGACTCAAAGACACACACAAAAAAAACGTGCTGCAAGATGACGCGTTCGGTGTTGTTCCACAGTTGCACTCTTTTTATTCCGTGTCATGTTTATGCGATTTGTGTTTTGTTTTTGTTTTTCTCTCTCATGTGCTTTGCAAATATTCCAAAGTTATGAACCTTAAGTGAGGTACGCTCATACCGATTTTTAACATCCTAATCGATTTTTTTCAATGACTAACACGTGTAACCAGATGTCTGTCAAAATACCAAGACTGACCTTCGAGAGGCAGTCTGGTGCCACAAGGCAAAAAATACAAACAAAGGAGAAAGACTACTACTACTATACTACTACTAGTAGTAGTCGTATTACAGTATCTGGTAACTACATTGCGGTTTTGTTGATTAAATATGTTGAAACTTTAGAAAGTCATTTGAGCATTTATTCCATATTGTTGACATCTTAAGGTCCCTGTACTATTACACACTTTGTCCTCACTGGTAAGACAATTGAACGGGCTGGTAGAGTGACTAGTATACGCTAGTAGAACAACTGCCTTATTAGTTTAAAAAAAATAAATAAATCCACTCCTCGTGCCACTTTTGGGCTACTAGTACGTAATTAAAATTGACTAGTAAACTACTGTGCTGCTCTAGCAACACTACTAAGCCCAACAAGTAGGCATATGTCACGCACTAGTTGCCTCCTGGACCCTGCTAATACCGCCAAAGTGCACACTACTAGTTTTGCCTCACTAGGACCGTGTAGGTTTCCTACTAGTATGCCCAAGTTGTGGACCTTAAGCTGGATATGAAGGATATGGTATAAATGTGCAAACCACAAGACATGGGCAATAAAAAAATATTCGGGACTCTTGGTGACAAGGAACTATGTTGCAATGAAGGGAGGAGCTTCATTTAGTCAGGCCATAAGCTTGTCTAATGTGAAAAAAGTGCTTTGCTGCCATCTTGTGGCATCTACAGGCAATTACAAACCTTTTTGGGTGGGCGTCAATGACTCACGGGGGTTCACTGTAATTCACATTTATGTAACAAAGCGCAAAACATTCTACATTTGAAATGTAATTGGAAGCTGCAACGCTTATGTGTGATCAAAAGGCATGCTGAAAAATAGATGTAAAAAATATATATATTGTGTTGGCGGGTTCTTGTTTTTTTTTTTTTTTTTGTTAGGGGTTCTGTGTCTTCTGGAAGTTCAAGTGAGCGTGGTTTATTTCGATTTCATAAGTTGTTCGTATCGATTTGCATGGTGCGTCCCTCGAGTTCTTTCCGTAAAGCCAATAAAATCCAATACTGCCCCTTAGAGGCCGGAATGTGCAACTGCGCACTTGAAGCCACAAATCCAAAAGCTGATCTCGTCTGTCTTGCTCGACCTTGTTGACGCCTGTGAGTGATGTTGTGTCATCACAGATACACACCAGATGTAATAAAAGCACAAAGAGGACAGAAGAACCAAGAAAAAGAAGAAGATGTTATATCAACCAGCTGGACAACAAGATTATTTGGGGCGAGGGCGAGTGGACGATAAAATAAATACATTCAATAAATTCATATCACAATAGGGGCAAAATACTCCATTTAAAAATATTCAAAATCGATTTTTTTTTTTTTAATCCCCTCAGTATCCTAACATCAATTAACCATAACTACCACGTGGACCCATAAATACCAGAGCAATTAAAGATTTTTAGAAAATAAATCATAATGTTACAAGAAAAGAAAATCATAAATATATTTTTGTAAAGATTTTTTGGGTGCGAGAATAATGTCGGAATTTTGTAAAGAAAAGTTGTAATCTTTACAAGATTTATTTTGTCAGGGTAGAAAGTCTTAATCTCATGGGAATAAAATTGTATTTTCCCAAAATAAATCTCAATATTATTTAGTCAAAGTTTAATGAGGGAAGAAAGTAATTATGTTTTAACAACAGTAATAACATCTTTTATTTGGGAAAAGACGCCCCCCCCCCCAAATAATATAATAAAAAATAATTTCTGAGCCGTTGCAAAAGTTGCCACATAACATTTATAAGTGTCAAAAAAATGACTACGCTGTTAAAAAAGACAGTACAGCTGACATCAGGTGAGAAAATGCACCGCAAAGCGGCTCATGCTAAAAATAACAGCAACTTTTTATGTTTCCAAAAAAATGGTGCATTTTTGACAGTCGCTTTTTGGGGGGGGGACATTTACAACAATATTTATCGACTTAGAGATATATGAAATAGTTACATCCAAAAATGTCATGTTGCACCTAAATGTTAAATCTAAATTCAAATATTCAAATACAGCGCTTACAACGGCCGTCAAACAGGTCAGACTGGACAATAAAGCCAATAAGAAGCAAAGGAGCGTTTGCATCATGTTCAATTTCAAGCCGCAGCCTCCTGCAGCACATTCAAAATGAACGACTTTCCTCACAATGAACGAGTCCGACGGGGGCAGGCAGCTCATTTGACATCCATTAAACTAGAATTACGTGTATGTTATAAACATATTCAATGAGAAGTCCATTTCTTATGCGGACCGCAGGAAAACACCCAGCTCCTCCTTTTCCACATGACATGAAATGGCTTAAAATGGAAAAATGGAAAATGTTATGCTGAAGTACTGTAACAAAGTATTTACCTTTTTTTTTTTTTTGGACCAGAGAAAGCTAGCCTAGCATTTAGCATAGAATCAATGCTGAAGTGTCAAAAAACAAAAAGAAAAGAAAATTGCGAATCAGTCCGTGCAGAATAGGAGCACATGGCTCCTTAATAAATTATTCAATGAACAGATTGAACGGAGTCATAATGGATGACATCCACGAGGGAGAGAAAAATGTAAATAATGCCGCAAAAAAAAAAGAAAGGATGAAGGACGACGAAAATGTGATTATGTCACGAGAGGGCCATGTTTCAGCATTTTAGGAGAACGCGGGGGTGAAAACTTTCTGGCGGACGAAGAGACCGGATGCTGCTTTGCTGATATGAGCCAGCTGGATTTAATCCCACTGACCCACTTAGCGCTTATGTGGACAAATGTGAGTGGCTGCAGTACAGTAGCTCCTGTCACATTAGCTGACTCACAGTACAGCACAGGATCTTTGCCTGTCAACATGTAAACAGCCAAAGGGGATTTATTTTGTGTATTTATTTATTTATTCCTGCTCTCATACTGGACGTTGTAAAAGTGTGTTTGAATTCCAAAATGCACAAATTTCCTTTTGAAACCACAGTTCTGGGAACGACCAAACCATTTGGAGGGGGGGAGGGGGGGGGGTCGCTTCAGTAGGCTTAGCAATGCCACTGCCCAATATTATGTTAGTTTAACACATTTGAATCAGGCGCAGCCGATGTACGTCTTCAAAATGTGTGAAGCAAAAATATGATTTCAATTCAAATTCTCGAGACATGGTGAGATTCTTCGGTTATATAACAACGTGGATGAGGTTGTTATCAGAGTGTGTATTCTAAAAAGGATTTTGAAATTTTCTGGAAATTCACTGGAACTTTTCTACCCCCTTGCAACCCTATTAATAACTTCCGCTCTTTTCCGTTAGTCTGTCGTTTCGCATAAAATGTTAGCATTAAGCTGGCAGACTTCTTAGATGGGTGAACGTTTAGTGTTTAAATATAAACTATTCCATTTCCTTGAGTTTTATGTGTCCGTTTAGCTGCGAACCTCGACTAGGAGTCACAAACGGCTTGAAGCAAGCACACGTTACCTCTTATTCGGAGACATTTGCGAGCGCAAGTGAAAACAGGAGCTGAGGAATTCTTCAAAACAAAAAAAAAGTGTTTTCATCGGTTTCATGTTTTTAAAGTGTGGGAGGGGTGCAAACTTTTTGGTTTGTTTTTAATGATGTGGTCTCTCTCTATCATGGCTTTTCACCTGTTGTGGGCCGGCCTGGAACATCTTAAGGAGCACTTGAGAAAATGGACAGTGTTTACTCCCCAAAAGGTTGCGAGAGGTGATTTAATTGCGGAAAAAGAACAAAAAAAACCACCTGCTGCATGCATTGTGTCTTTATTATAAATGTACCGCAGAAGTATAATATTCCAAAGTGCCGACTCGTGGGCCACACATGAATCAAAAAGCCCACGTCAAGCCAGTCACCACAAAGAGAATCGGAACAGAAAAACAGTAGCCTGGCGCTAATAGGACGGCCGGGGCGACTGCACCTGATCAACTATTGGACTAATATCACTATATTGAGGATTATATGAGCGGAATACACGTCTACATCTCATGATTACTAGTTCAAATATACATTGGAGGGTTGGGTGGTACCATGTTACCGGGCGGCGTTTGTGCACAGTGGGTAAGAAGCCGGTTGGTTGGTTTGCATCACAGTGAGAATCACAGGCAAAGGGTACACAGGAGCACTTCAGAAAACTCATTTGAGAACCACACAGCAGAGTGAGTGCACGCCTCACAAGAGAGTCATTCTTCTTTTCAAATACATATCTATATCTAGACATAAAGCTCTGGGGGGGGGGGTGACCACTGCAAAATGATCCATTTCTCTGATTTTGCTGTTTACAGGTACTACATGCAGTTTGTTGGCGTCAAAAAAAAGTCCCAAATTCCAAATACAAAATACTGTTTTGTCATTTTGATTTTCATTTGCAGGAAAGAAAAAATTGACACTTATTTTTTTCCCCCAAAGCTTTATGCACAGCGATATATAGATGCATGTCAATAAATGAGAATATCATGGAAAACTTTAGCAAATTTTAATTCAGTCGTCCAATTTAAAAAACCAAAAAGGGAAACTTGCATTCAAAGTGGATTATTATATTTAATATTCAGTATTCAGATTTTTTGTTCTCATCATTGTGATAATTATAGCTAACAGGTAACATAAAACAAACAAAATTAATCATCACCTAAAAAAAAAAAAAAAAAAAAAAAAAAAGAATATTTCATAAAGACCAATCAAAATGATTTTTCAAATGGAAATACTGGCCTTCTAAAAAATAGGTTGATTCATATTTCAAGGAAATACAGCTAACCACTGCGATATTTGCGGTTCTGCAATTGTCCGTTTTTTTGCAGAAAACTCACCTATTCGCTGTTTTTGTGAGACTTGTCTCACTTCTAGTGATTTTTCTATTATTGAGATGCGCTTGCATATATAAATGATTTCTAAGGGTTTTAATTCGAATGTTAACGCACGCTCGCTGGTCGCTCCATTAGGTACACGCGCATAAACTCATTCCATTTTCTTTTTCCCGCTTCTCCTCATTGCGGGGTACACCCCGAATTGGTCGCCAGCCAATCGCAGGCAGGGCACATTTAAACAGACAACCATTCGTACTCACATTCACACCCACGGGCAATTTAGAGTCTTCAATGAACCTAGCAAGCATGTTTTCTTTTGTAATATTGAAATAAATGATACTTCTATCAATGGAAATGTCATTAAAAGATCTTTGTGAGAATGCCGCTCGTCTATAAATCAATCTGATAATTGGATTGAGACCAATTGAGCTGGATGAAAGCCTCTCAATCTCCGACTCGCATCAACTCGTGACAGCCAAGAAGATAAGACCGACCCAAAAGGCAGTACAATAATTCTCACTTTTGATTGACAAGTAAGAACATTTTGCGTACGAGCAGAACTAGTGGAATGACTGTCTCACTTGCCATGTTTTTCCAAAGAACGCTCTAACGGCTTTCCAAAAAGCATTCGTTCGATATCCTCGATATCCGTCTTAAATTACGGTTCGTGTACTAGTATGCTCTTTGGCCATCTCTAGTAGAACAACTTTGGTATACTAGTAGGACAGCTACATGTTACTAGTAGAGAGGCAAAACTGCAGTCCATGACAAGTGTAGTGTAACTACATATATGCAACTAGGACTACTAGTGACATAATAAAATTCAACTAGTTAACATCTAGCTCTGCGCTAGTAGTGCGAGAAGAGCACAGATGTCAACTCGTGCACACTTTTGCCTCACTAGTAACGTGTAGCTGTCCTAGTATTGTGTCAAAGTTGTCCTACTTGTGAAGACAAAGACAAATGTGATACAATAGTGACACAAGTAAGACATTGGCGCTCTACTAGTTTGCTAGTGAGGACAAAGAGCGTCCTAGTACATGGGCCTTAAGCTGGTGCAGGTGTACCTAATGTTTTGGCCGTTGCTACATTTTCAACTCACAGTGCTTCAAAGACGGCAGCTTTCCGAAGATTCCGGATTGTTTTGGCAACAACAATTGAGACTTGAAACTTGTTTCTTTTTTTGGCACATACGTTCCCTTTGCTTTGTGTACAAGACTTGCGTAATCCCTTTGGCGCTATTCGTTTGTTTGTTTGTTTTGTCTTTCTCGTCTCGGTAAGCCTCCGTTTCGTCCCGGCGAGGATATTGAGGCGCAGTCTGAAAAACGAGGCGACGGCGACTGCTTCTCCTCCGGGGAGCGTGATTGCGTACGTGCGGTGGAGTCTCCGATTCGACACGCTGCGGCGAGGACGTCCAATCCGCTGCGGCTTCAGGGATCAATCGGTTCGCCTCCATCGTCGTTCAGCGAGAAACTCGACGGCCGTTCTCCTCCCTTGTTCCCGTCCCCTCCCGCCTCCCTTGTGACTCGGCGGCATTTTTGCGTATTGTCTTCAGTGAGCAAAAAGAGAGGGCTAGAAACTTAAGTGGCTGCGTTTGGTTTTGCTCGCACATCCGGGTAAAAAGGAGGTGGTAAAAGACAGGCGGGCGGTGCAGGTGCGGGCCGGTCGGGATGCGGCTGCCTTATCCCGTTTGATCCCGGGACCAAACTCAGGTTCTCACATTGACTAAAAGAAGGAAAAGGAAGCGGGTTAGTTGCGGGGGAGCTGCAGTTTGGAGGGTGTGCGCGTTCACGGCGCGTCACGAGGGAGTCCAATCGCTTCGGTCGGCTTTCGGACTCGTTACGTTGACTCGCGATACGAGACGTCCGCCGACCGTATCACGATACAGCGATTACGCCATCATCGGTACACGCCGGCGCCTTGACCGATTCGATGATTGACGGAATTCTTTATTTCGAACAGTGAGAGAGACAAAAGACAAACAAATAAACAAAAACAAAACTAAAGTTACATTTTTTAAAAAAGGAGGGTTTACTTTGATTTTTCGAGCGAAAACTTGGATGGCGGCAGTCAACTCAAACAAGTTCGGCAAATAGCGAACAAGTCATCAAAAAAGAGACCGCGGGCCGTGTCATGGCAGCGCCGGTTGGAGGTTACGGTCAAAATGAACATAAAACAAAGAGAATTATGTCATGAAAACAAGCGAACGACCTTGCCTTAAGAACCGCTCGCCGGCTTAATGCTAACACATAACGCAAAATGCTGTCGACATGCTAATTAGCACCAATAGTCTTAGAAGCAAAAGATATTTGAAAACAGATCATAATAATATCACGATAATGACAGGCATATATTCTTTATACCCTACAAAATTAATATTACAGCACCTGACTGAGTCACATTCGTAGTAGAAGAGAAAAGTCTCGTCTTCGTCATATGTCTGCAAGACTGAAGTATACTGCCACCCAGTGGCCAAAGCGGGCACACCAGAAGGAGCAACACAATTAATTGAATTGCGGCGCAAACCGTTTAATCCTTTACATTCGATTTAATGATGTTATTATTACTCCACGTTTGTACAATTGCAATATAACAGAGTGCTATTGTCCTTGTTAAACAAAATGTTAAAATGTATTTATTTTTTTGGGGGGGGGGAGATTAATGGCACTTTAAACTTGCTTAACTGGTATCTCAGGGCACCACTGTATCGCAAAACGATCAAATCGAGTTGCTCTGTGATTTTTCAATAACAGAAACAGTAAAGATTCGATTATAAAAACACACTTTTCCAGTCCAACGAAAAGGAACGCATTCATTTTATGAATGTATTATGTAAATACACATCATATGGCGACATATCAGTATCTAACGTGGCACATCAAAGCTGTAAAAAAAAATCTTTGGCGCTCCGCCGAATCGGAACAATTAGTTTTAACGAGAGGCGGGAAGTGGTTGTCGTGACAATTTGACGTAAATTAGAAGGAATTCCTCTGCCTGCCGGGCTTTTATGAGTGAACTCATCACAGATGTGTTATGAGAATCCCTTTATTAGCCACATACAAGAACATACATCATAGGTCGTGTGGTACAGGCAGAAATAACAAGAGACTTCACATCGTGTACAAGCAAACAGCGGACTGCACGACACTACACACACACACACACACACACACACACACACACAGCTCTGTGGCATGCAGACGTTTGCAGCAGGAGGTTCGGACGTGCAAAAGGGCAAATAATGTCCGATTAAGACGAAAACGGGATTAAACAGAGATGGAAAAAGCCACACAAGGTGAAGTATCACAGAGATGAATTGGCTGCGTATGATAACGATGCAAAAAACAAAAAACAAAAATAAACAATCCCAAATGGAAGAGCATAATCGGCTTCTTTGTCGCACCCAAAATCGAGAAAAAGTAGGTTCAAGGGGAAGTCGGTGGAGACCGCTCTGGTGTTCCGGATCGCTCCAAACTTATTTCTTTTGGAGAGAATGGACGCATTACGAGTTGTCGGAAAGTGCACATTGATTTTCTAAATTTGACACAATGCTGTTAACAACCCCGCTAAATTTGAATGATTAAAAATAATAATAATAATCGGAAAGTGTACAAAATTCGTGAGAAATCATGCCGTTCTCGCCGTTTTCAAACGTTGTGGGCGTGTCCACCGAATGCGCTGAAACCACGCCCCACTCAGCTGTCGACTGTCAATCAAACATCACTTCTATGACATTGAAAGGCGGATGCTACTTTTTGCAGCGTTTTTCTGATTTCCACACATAACGTACATGTTTGGTCTGACTACCGCCGGGTCGTTGCGGGGATTTTCCATGCCACAACAACGAGGCGCTCTAACGCGGCCACACCAGCCCGAAGACCTGGTCCACATGCTAGCTGTCAAGTTTGACTTTTTTTTTCCCCCCGCCCCTTGCTCTTCCGCCTTTATCTGGGTGACGTACCTGCACTCGCAGCCTACAACGGGGCGCTCTAAAGTAGCCGCGCTAGCCCAACGTCCCGGTCCACACGTTGGCTTTCAAGTCAGATTGCCCTGCCTCGCTCTATCTCCTTTTGTCTAGGTGATGCGCGTGCACTCATGGCCAACAACGAGGCGCTCTAAAGCAGCCAGCCAGCAGATTATCCAAGGCGAAGATGCCTTTTCAGGGTGTAGGCACAGCTCGCCGATGCGAACGAAGGCGCTTAGTTATATAGAGGGGGACAGGCTCATGCTCGGACTCGAGTGTGTCAATGGGCACCCCCCCCCCCCCCCCCCCCCACCTAAAAATCAGGAAAACTGAAATGTGAAAAAAAGTTTACGGCTATATCTCCACTATTGAGTAGAAACATAGATCTCAGTCTTTGCACGTTATCAGCAATTATATCTTCAACCATTTACGGTACTTACATTGATTCTGAACTCCTCCACATGACGCACATGGCACATTCCACTTTTGTTTCGCATTGATGGTTTCTATAATCGTGACATGATAGCGGTCTTATTAGGAGGCGGATTACGTCGGGTAACTCCACAACGAAAGGCGGCAGGAGAATCCGTGTTAAGGGAAGCCAAGTACCCGCTTAGGATCCCGCTCGCGGGATGTAAAAAGGCCGTTATAAGGGAATGGCCGCCAGGGCCTCCGACACCAGGTGACTGGTTCTATATCGTAAACATAACGAATGTCATGGGGAACTAATAACACAAAGATGAAGAACTGAGGAGGAACTATGACAAGCAGAAATGGGTGATATGAAAATTATGCACAGACGGGCGACGAGACGAAGATCACATCACATTTACGAATGACTGCGTGGCAATCCAGCTCTTTTTGTTTTTCTTATTTGTTAAAGAATGGATCGCTTTGGAATGAACCATTTTTGAGTGTGGGGGTGGAGGACGCGGTGTCACCTCAATTGCAGCTTTTTTTCTTTTAAAAAAATGTAATCTTAAAGTTCTCAGGGGAAGAAGACGAAGCAGTTCATTGGAGCGAATCGGCACAAAAGAAGGTCAAAAGGGGAGGAGGAGATGGCAAGTTTAAAGGTCAGATTTGGGACACTCACTGGCCAGGTTGACAATGCAGGCGATGATAATGAGCGTCCCGCCCACGAGCGACACCAGCGACAGCATCTTGGCCACGCGGCCCAGACGCACGGCGCCGTCCAGGTTGCCCTGCTCCAGGCTGTTCTTGGACTGGCACGGAGGAGAAGGCCGTCAACGTGAGCAATGCGTAACGATCATTTCCATTTCATTCCACAAATTGACACACAGCGCAAAACGTCCGAACGCGTTTAGCTGCACGCGAAAGCGGTTATTATCGTCTCGCATGAGCGGCAACGGGTAAATGCACAGGTTCATCGTGTAGTGTGCCACGACGAGTGGTACGCAAAGGAATCTCTGCTTTTGCAGGTGGGCGCCAATGAAACGATGACAAAGTCTCACCATGATGGAGTAGACAAATCCCACGATGTTGATGGGCCACACGGGGCAGAAGCAGGCCAGCACGGAGAGCAGGAGGTAGTCCTTCACCTTGGTGCGGTCCAAGGGGGCCTCGGTGGCGATGCTGGAGTGGCGGGACAGCGAGGGCCTGGGCGAGAAGGCCGTGTAGCCGACGGAGCCCGCCCGGCTGCCCTTCCTGGTCTTGGCGTGGTGCGGGTACGAGATGGAGCGCTGACGTCGGGGAGGCGACGACACCACGGGCGAGGCGCCGTCCCCCGCCAGGACCCCGTTACCTGAGGGCCACAAGCGAACCTCGCCACTTTTCGGCAAACAAATCTTGCTTCAGTTACCCGATGACATCATCTTCCCAAACTCTTTTTCAAAGGTCTCAAAGTCACGAGTGACGCAATAAATACGACGACGAGCTTACGAAGCAAATTGACGACATTTGGATGCCCGAGATTTCCGTGTCGTACGTATCGGTGGCGGGCTGTGCGTTCTGGCTGATAGTTTAATTTTAAAATATGAATAAATAAAGTGTACTGGTACACACTATAGCGGTGGTTCCCAGCCAAGAAAATCAGCGGTTGTGATCAAATTTCACCTAATTGTGTGTCTTGAAATTCTGTTTACGATGCGTTTAAAAAGTTTGTCATTGTGTGTAATGTGTTTAAAGTGTGTGGCAAGGATACGTAAGGCTTAATTCAAGTGAAGGGCAGAGGGAAGAGCGGAAATATACGGGGAATGGACGCCACACTAAAAAGGTTTCGAACTGCCCATAGATGCCACAAGATGGCAAAGCACTACTTTTGTCTAAATGAAGCTCTTCAACTCATACCTCCTTGCCACCAGGATACCGCAACAAGGTGCCAAATCACTACTTTTTTCTTTTTAAATTAAACTCCTCAACTCACTTCCAGAAAGTTCCTTGGCTGGATTACCGTCATTCACGTAAATTTGGAGAAACATCTCCGGTGGGTTCAAAATACTGCCGCTCGCCTTCCAACTGGAACACGTAAGAGGGAGCACAACTCCTATTCTGGCCTCCCTCCTCCGGCTGCCTATGCACTTCATTTTAAGATTCTGCCATTTGTTTATACTAATTTTGTTCCTTGACTGCTTAAAATGTGAATGTTATTATAAGCAGGTCAACACTCACTGCTCTTAAGCTTCTCGTTGATGACGATGACCAGCTCGCCTTTGGACTCGCTGCGTCGGGGTCCGGCGCCGGCCGGGCTGCCGCCGCACAGGAGCCGCTCGCCCGCTCCCAGGGACGTGCACGGCGCGGCCACCGACACTTGGCTCAGCTCGGGCTCCTCCTCGTCCAGCAGAGACGGTCGCTCCTCTCCGGGCCAGGCGGAAGACGACGCGGGCATCATATTGACATCCATGAGGATTTATATAAAAATAAAAAAATTAAATTAAAAAAAAAGGGAAAGACACCACAAGTGGTGCACCTACGGGAACAGGGGAGGTCGAAACAAATTAATACGAATTGGTATTGCCATGACGACAAATGGAATGTACACACAAAAAAAAACAGGGGGGTGCTTTGCCGCCATCTTGTGGAATCCAGAGGCAATTACAGAAAACGTTTGTAATTGTTTTCATAAGCAAACATTATTTTACTCAAACACATACATGTAAATGTCAAAATCTGAAAACTGGTCATTTTAGATAGGTGCCTTAAAATTTGTATCTTATTAATATACAGCAAACAGCGAAAATTCAGGAACAACAAACTCCCCCTAAAAAGGTTAATAATTCGGACAGGTTTTTCCAGGTGCCGCGAACACTAATTTTGTTTGAATGAAAGTCCTCATCTCACTCCAACATTGTTCCTTTGCGCCAAAGTAATACTTTTATCGCTTTGGCCTGAGGACAGACACAGTGAATAGGTAATTTTTTCAGCAAATGGGTGGACATCCCCCCCAAAAAAAAAATCTGCCAATATTTGAATTTGCGAATGCTAAAACGTGAATATAGGGCGTTCACAATTGTTTTTTTTTTTCATCATTCATCTTATTCATTCCCACAGATAGAATAAGGTATTTTTTGTTGTTGTTGTTTTGTTTTTTTGCAGAGACCCATAATGTTTTTTTCTGGCACGGAGGCTGAAACAGATGAATGCCGCACAAATGATAGATAACAGCATTGCCATGACGACAAACGGTGATATACAAACCGGCCAATAGAGCACACATACACACACACACACACGCTTATTATATACAGTAGATGTGGTAAAAGCAGCCACGCAGGTGTGCACACAAAATGTGTACACAAACACCGCACAATACAAGAGGAAGATGTGATGATGGGGTGGTGGGGACACACACACACACAAAGGAACAATCCTCACTAATGAGCTTGCTGCTCCCACTACACTGCAAAACTGCCACATTGGATTATTACATTTAAAAAACAAACAAAAAAGACAGCATCCTCACCCCACCACCCCCTTAATATACACAAACATGTGCCAAGGGAAAAAAATGAATAAATAATAATAATAACTGACCTTTTTTTTTTTTTTTTTTTATTCTGGCGTTTTGTTGTCAACACAACAGCGGCGAGTCGAACGTTTGCGTCGCACGTAGTTGAACCGAGAAACAAAAATCAGGAGAAAATGGTGATGTTTTCGGGTGCTACTGTGCGCGCATCCGAGCGGAGGACATCCGTGCGTGAGGAAGAGGAGGAAGAGGAAGGATGGGGATGGGGGGGGAGGATGCTCGGACGGGCAGGGCGGGACTGGGAGGAGATGGGGAAGGGGGTGCGCCAGGGAAAGCTGACGCCGTGCTGTTCTTTATGGAGATGGTCAATAACATTCATTTGGCTCATCGATCCGCATGGGATCGCCGGATTTTAATGACTTTAGAGCAGGAGTGTCAAACGTGATGACGTCGCAGTTATGGGCGGTTGTATTAGCCTTACGATTGTTACGAGGGGGCAAACAAATATGCTCATTTGAGGCCACCAAACAGGTATAACTAAATATGTATAACGTGTACAAGTCCCCTGAACAATGTGGACGTCAAGGCAAATAAATTGAGCGCACCTTTGCCAAAAACTGCAATACTAAATGGTTGGTAGCCTCATGGGGGGGTTAAAAAAAAACAAAAAAAACGGAAGGTTGTTGTCACATTTGAGGCAGTTCTGTTGTGTAAGGATGCATCACATGCACTTCACCTCAAGAATGCCAAAAACATCCACGGACGTGATGGGATTTATTTCCAAAAAATAAAAAATGTTAAAAAAGCTGGTGCACCATCTTCCGGATTCTGTGGAGAACTACATCATCATAGTCAGCACCAAAGCATACAACGACAAGCACAGCTTTTGCACTTATGTAATGGGCGTTGTATTATTTAGTAGGCCTTCCAGAGTTGGGTGACAATTTAGGCGCCAGCATCTTTAAAAAAAAAAAAAAAAAAGACCATTTATTGTGTAATTGTGTTTTCAGGAAAAACTGTGATTTAAATTGGTCCCACTCATCACTGGTACACATTTTGAGATATTGTGTCATATATACTTTGCTGTGTTTGGCATAACCCTGGTACAGATACTCAGACATCTGAAACATTTAATAAATCATTTGTAATTGCTTTCGTACTTTAGTTGAATAATTCTGGTATTACTCTGATTTACAGAAACAGAGTTATTAAATTAAAGCTGTTAGCTTGTGCTAAAGATACAAAACAGATGTGAGGCCAAATATTTTTCCATGATTAACAGGGCCATCTGAGTGAAAGATCAACATATTCTACCCCAAAAAAAATAAAAAATTGATATGCAAGTTGGTCATCGAGAGAAGCCATTTTAGGGGTGCGAAAGCGCTAGCCGGTGTTTGTTGTTTTATTGATGCATCATTGGCGTCCCCACTCCATGCTATTGATAGGTTGAGCACAAATGTGTACACATGCTCTTGGCCTTGTCATGACAACAACAACAAAAAAATTACACAATATCATGTTTTCGTTTTAACATTCACTGCCATTGACGGCTTTAGAAGTCAAATATCCATGTTAAACTCAATTTTGAGCTTCAAGGCAAAGGTAATGAAAACTTCTCCACAAGGTGAGTTTTGTTTTTAATCCATAAATTTGAAAAAAATCCCCCCCCCCCCCCTCAAAAAAAAAAAAATTCGTCATATGCAGAATTTTCAGGAGAGGGTGGCTATATTCCTTTTTTTTTTTTAATAAAGCTGTAACAAACCAGTGAAAAAGTCAAATGCTCTGAACACTTTCCAGATGCAATGTAGGTCATGGAGTTCGCATCATTTACACAGCGTGTGTATACACACACACACACACACACACACACACACCAATACATCATGATACAAAAAAACAAAAATAAAAATGAAGGGGATCACTTTCCCAGGACACTCAAAAGGTTTGCCTGAAATAGAACAAAAGTTGAACTTGAGTTTATACACCGATTGGCCACACGTGCACAATACAATGGTGTCCCTGAGGACATCATTTACCTTCATGAAAGTGGAAAATCGTTTTTCTGTCATCCCCTCAATTTCACGTACATCTTCCAGCTGTGTAATGACACACAGATTGCAAGTAGGTAGCACAAGATACCATATAGCAGTCATGGCTTTCACGTCTTGTACGTACCTCGGAAAAAACACCGCGGAGCTCCCTCCAGCCCAGGATGAGCTTTGCCTTCTTGTCGCCGATCTGCTGCAGACTTTTCAGCTCTTTGAGGGAGCCCGTGTTGAGGATCTGGAGAATCTTCTGCCTGGACTGTTCCAGAACAGACTTGTCTAGCTGGGACTCCCAGTCGTTCATCACCTTGTTCTCTTTCCCGTCTAAAAGCTGAGACAAGACGGACAACGTGTGCTTAAATCGAACGTTCCTAAATAAGTAAGCTTAACGCACAAATTGTTTTCCTTTGTTGTCCAAAACATTGTCACAGAATGAAAAACTTTGGATTCAGACGCTCTTTTTTTTGTGTTCCATAGTTCAAAATTATATTCCAGGAAAACAAAGACACACACACACAAGCAGGACGCTGACCTCAGCCTTATCCGGAAGCGTCCCGGCCACTTCCTTCTTGATACAGACCGACTGCTTCCTAACTGTAAGCGGCATCCGAGGCAGCAGCTGGGACACTGCAACATGGGACGCGCAAATTGGAGTTACGTTCCGGTCACGGCGCCATAAATAATCCAAACAAATTCTAAATTTGGCAACGATGCCATGTTTCACGCAGAGACATTTAAGACCAAGAAAGTGTAATTCCAGAGAGAAAACATTCATCAGCATTCTCCCATATAGTGTCCAACGTGTTCCTTTTCGGAGTGAAGCACTGCTTGGCCACTTCATTAGGTACACATGATCACTACAAGAGCATCTTAAAAAGTTATCACATTTCCTTTTATTTCATTTCTCTCATTACTTTTTGCATTTCATGTACTCAACACTTTTTTTGCATTCCACAGCCAACTATGAACGTAAACCAGCGTCACAATGACAAAGTCCATTTGTAAATGCTTATGAACGCGAGCACTCACAGTGACCCTGCAACGGTTGGACCGTCGCCTGCTGCGTCTTGCCTTTGGTGAGCACTTTTCGCTGCAGCGGCGCCGCCGCGCTGTTCCTGCAGCTCGGCTCCTGACCGGAATTGGACTTGACCTTGCTCTCTAACTTCCTGTGCTCCTCTTTGAGGTCCTATGTAGAAGAAGCAGAATAGTTTAAGCAAGCATCTGCGATGCAAAGTAAAAGTAACAATACTTTACTACTGCACTTGTGGATTTTACAGGTCTTTGTAGTTTGCTTGAGAATTGATTTCTCTGACGAATATCCCCAGATCTTTACTTTCTGCACCTTTGTCAAAACGGTCTCGTTGCTTTTATTCCAACCGCCGCAGATGACCACATAAAAAGAAAAATACAGAGCGGTCAAGTTGACCGTGGTCAGGAAGGAAAATTTTTTTTTGAAGGAGAATTCTTTGATTTCGTCGGCTACAAGAATGATTTGTGGCAATTTTTTTCCCCCCACTGTGCCAAATTATCAAAACAGGTATTGTATGAGTGATAGTAAAAATCTTTAGAATGTTTGTTAGTAGAGTACATTTCAGCGTGCACTTTACTTTTACAGTGGTACATAAACTCTCCCCTGTCCTTCCATCATTAAGTACATGCGCTGAATGAATCACTACTACCAGTTTCTTTTTAAACACCTCTATTTCTACTTACAGAGTAAGAGTACTTTTGTCACCTCCGAGTATCTGCCAAGATCTAACAGCATATTCATATTAAAAAAAATAAAATAAAATAAAAAAAATAAAAAGTCTGATGGTTGTAGGATTAGAGAGATGGATGAAGGCACGTAGGTTACCTGGATCTCCTTGCGAGTCACATCCTTCAGCGTACCGATCGCGTCTTTCTTCTCGCAGCACATCACCCGCTTCTCCAGAGCAAGCAGCCTGGCCATTAATGATGGTTCTGGCAGACTGAGTGTAGGGAGGAGCGGGGAAGAGGGAAGATGGGGTGGGACACAAGCAGAAGAAATCAAGAAGTAGGCCGACTGTCAGATCAGAGGCTTTGTGCATCGCCGAGTCAGATGAGTGTGCCTGCTGACAGATGGCAAGAACGCAAAGAGGACACCGCAGATGGCTGCCTTCTGCATACGCCATCGTGGCAGAGGCAAACAACATGCAAATGAACCCGATTTTGCAAAACAGCGGTCGGTGTGTGCGTGCGTAGCCTTCCACCTGTGAATGTGAGTCGATGGCGAGGTCTCCTGCTCAGTTTTCTTCGGGTCCCTCTGCTTCTTCTTCTTCTGAGGCTGCCCCACCTCGTGCTCCTCTCTGGCCCGCTTCACTGGGGACCAAGGCGTGGGGGGGGGGGTGCACAGTTTAGTATGCAGTGCACAAGCGAGCAACACTGTGTGAAGTCATTTGTTTGGGGATGCCGCATTGCAGTGCCTGAATTAAAGCCAAAGACTGACGTGGACTTCCAGGCAACTGGGAAAAGTACTTTGAGCTGATTTCATCAGAATTTGGGGCGGGGCAAACCGATGGCAGAACTCATGAAAGTAAAAGGCCAATTAGGAAATTTCATAAATTATAGCGTACCTGCTAGCTTAAGGAAATCAACCTTAAGACATTTTTTAAAGAGCGTGATTTAACTTAACTGACATGAACAACGGACCACAGGAAAGTAAACCCCAAACAACCGCAATTGTCTGTCTACAGGCTGAATCTGATTGGACCAGCCACTTCAGAGTACAACGCAGCAAGAACTTTGTAGCCCGAATGATTGGTTTTGGGTGGGAAAAAATAAAAATGCTGTTTGGGGGAACATTGTGTGATATCACCATTAGAAAATCTGGGCCAAAAACAACTTGAAATTGTCTTACTAGTGCTAGGACAGAATGAGTCACTGATTCGGATCACTCGAGAGTCCGCTTGGGAGGAAGGGGAAAAAAAAAAAAAAAAAAAACGAATCCCGAATTTTCAAATCAAAGTGCGCATTTTCTTTTGACACGAGCTGCAATGCTGGACAAATTCTTTTGTCGACTTATTTCTTGCCACGGTGAATTTGGCTCATTTTAGCGGTGGATGCGTCTCATGCAGTGAGCTTGCCGTCTCAAGGTAGCGTTTTATTAGCGTGAGAAGCAGTGGGCTCGTATGAATATACCTGGCATTGAGTAACAAAGATTTATTATTTATAGTCAATGATTTTCAGGCCAACTGTAATTGGCTACACAGGCAATAATGTGCTGCTCACAGCGGTTGGGAGTTACTGCTGAAGACAACTTTCGTGCATCACAATTGGAAAAAGAATTTAGACATTTTGATGTCACCTGGAGGCACAGCCACAGTTTCCCGGGTGAAGGGCTTGTTCACGATGAGCTTGGACTTGGCCGCAAAGTTGAGCGCGCCGACGGTATCGAAGCAGTACTCGTACTCGGGGGCGATGTTGACGATCATGAGCGAGTGCGCCGAGCCCCCGAGAGAGTCCTGCAGCAGGCGCGTCAGTTTGCTGTCCCTGTAGGGCACGCGCACCAGCGTGCCCGCCCTGAGCGAGTCCACCACTTTGCTGAGAGTGAAGAGCGACAGGTTGATGGCGCCGCTTTCTTTTAGCCGGATGCCCCGGTTGCCAGTGCGGCGGTTGTCCTCCGAGCCGGCCAGGTCGACGAGGTAGAGTTTACCGGTTTGCTGGCGGCGGGGCAGGCAGCGCAGAGTGCGCACAACCTAGATGAACGAAAAGATCAACAGACCGGCTAGAAGCAAAAAGGAAAGGCGAGAGGAAGAATAGAGGAGAAAAGAACAGCAGACACCCGCTTGTACCTCTCCCAGAAACGTCCCGGAAAGCCCGGCAGTTGCTAACGGGAGCGTCGCAAGAGAGGCTTGATTTTAGCATCGGCTACCAAATCCTGGCCTACCGCACAGAGGCCACGACCTGTTAAGATGCTCTTCCGTTTGGTTCAAGCCAGCCAAAGGAGTTTGAAAGAAAACTACGAAAGGGCAGCGGCTGCGCTCAAACCTTTATGAGGAGAACGGCGTGGCTGCGGCTGGAGCGCTGGTTGAGTTTGGTCGAGGCTGTGGTGCGATTGAGGCTGGCCGGCGCAAAATGCCGTTCAAAGTCAGCGAAGGACGTGATTGTCGCGTGCGTGAGGCCCGGTATGAGGATGTTCTTGTCTTTGTCCTCGCGGATGGGCAAATCCTGGGAGCTTTGGCGACAGAAGATCGAGGACCTGAACGGTGAAGACGGAGGACGGCGACATGAGCGCGAGCGCAAACGACTCCCTCTTAAACCGAGTTCGGGAACTTGCAGTGAACCCCTGCTACGGTCACCTTTCTGCTCCGTGCGTGTTAAAGTTGCAGTTGCTTGAAGCTGTATAAATTACCGTAGCAGCTACACCAATTTCCGTTCAACATATGCTTGGGTAAAACATGTTTGCATTAAAATATAAAAATGTTCAATTCTCTTTTGTTTTATGTCAGCTTTGCAGTAAATGTGAACCGTACAAAAGGAAAGATGAGTGAAGGACAAGAGAGAAAGACCGTCCAAGAAAAGAAGAGCAGAAGAGCCTACTTGTAGCTCTCCCTGAAAAGTCCCAGAAAGCCTGGCAGTTGCTAACGGGAGCATCGCAAGAGGATGGAGTTTAGGAGCGGCTACCAAATCCTGGCCTACTGCGCAGAGGTCACGACCTGTTAAGATGCACCAAGGTTCTAGTCTCTAGTTCACGCCACCCAAATGAGATTCAGAGGAAACCATGAATGCAAAGTCCCACCAAGTTGTTCTGCCTCTTACTTAGAGAAAGGTGCTCATGGTAGGCTTAAGTTTCAAGCATGCAGGAGAGGTGAAACTTTTTAAAAAGAAATTTTTGGGGAGATCCTTCTCTGTCTACATTTCCATGTATTTGCAGGCGGGTCTGGAAAATATCCCTGTGATAAACAGGGATTCACTGCAATATACATACTGTATATTGCCACCCGTACCTTCTCATTGTAAATTTCTAAATAAGACATTCCAATGGAGTAGTCCCAAGCCTCGTTCTCATCCTGAGAGTTGACCAGATTGAAGACTTCGCCAACAGCACGAGGAATCACGCCAGGCTGCTCTGAACTGCCCAACATGGTGTGCGTCTTGCCTTGGGGGGGGGGGGGGGGGGAAAGAGGAATGAAGCCCTCACAATTACCAGAACCAGAAGAGATATCTCCGAAATCAGGTCATGCGACATACCAGCTCCCGTTGGCCCGTAGGCAAAGACGCTGGCATTCTGACCCCTGGTAACGTACGGTAGAATGGGCTTTACCGATGACAGGAAGACCTCTTGTTGTGTCGTTTGCTCACCGTGGAACATGTCGAAGCTGCAACAGGAAGTGCATCGCTTTACAGCTGGTGCGTCCGACCCGTCACCCAACGAGTCAAAAAAAATACAATTGCACACATTGTATTTAGCAATGCACCTTGGTAAAACCAATCGAAACTTCCAGCTTTGTGGTTCATTTCAATACTAAACTAGTCGATGTGCCGTAATCTACACAGGCCTGGAATGGGATTTTGTGTGTGTGACTGAATGTGGCGCTAAGCGCTCTACTTTTACTTTCCAATGGTGCACTGTGTGAAATCCATTAATTGACCGCTCAAGTCTTTATTTTGCAAGTGGAATTTCAGATATTCACCACTGATATTCTATAAAACAAATTCTTTTGTTTGAACCACTGCAGCCATAAAAAAAATGAGTTGGGATACTGTATATTTAAATAAATAAAAATAATAATAATAAAAAAAAAGACAACAAAAGCTTTTTTCTGGTTCATTCGTGCTTGATTGGGTTTTGACCCCAGGGAGCTGGCCACTTACTGGTACTTGAGCGTTTCTGTGGCATTCCTCCAGTTGACGATCTCCAGGGCTTGCGAGTCCAGGCCTCTCACGCAAGGCCCCTCGCCGTCCTCGTCCTGCTTGTCCATAAAGGGCCGCAGACGAACCGCGACCCTCACACGGGAGGCTTTCTTGCGCCCGCCGTCGGATAGCGTCACACGCTGGGCCATGCTGGCTCGGACTCCTGGATAACATGCGCAAAAGTGGGGTAAACGGTGCTGTATACGAAACGGAAAAATTGCCATATTTGAGGAAACGCTCGAGCAGCGAGCCTTCGTTAGCAAGAGACTCAAATTGCACATTTTATGGGGTGAGTTGGCATCTTATATCAAATGTATCCATCACTTACCTCTGGTGTGTACAGAATGCCTTTCTTAATGTCCTAAACTCAAACTCAGCAACATTGTTAAGGCGGCTCTTTAACAATATTGAGCAGGCGCTTCGAACATTCTAACCGAAATCTTTTCAAACGAGGGACCACGAAGGCGGAAACGACAATCAGCCAATCAGAGCCCGACAAACAGTCGCCACGACAATCAGCCAATCAGAGCCCGCTAAACATTCGCCACGAAACGCGCTTTAACAAAATATGCTCATCTGCATGAAAAACAAGACTAAATGTAAAATGTGTATTTTATCATCATTTGAATTCATCTATTTTCACAAATAATTAGGCGAAATATACTCCCGCCTACGGTTGCCCATACCGGAAGTAGCGACGGGCAAGAATGGCGCACGTAGATTTCCAAATGCTACACTTCTTTCGCGATTATAACGTGGGAAAATATGCACAATACATATATAAAGCCCGCAAAAAATGCTTATTTATGGAAACGTAATAGGTAGGACGTGCGCACGAAATACTAATTCAGAGGTTTAATATTATTCCCATAATTTGGGCGTCTAGGTAAAACATGGAGCGCACTTTCGCTAGAACCTGCAACACGAATGTCCTTCACGTTTCTACGGATGGTGCGCTTCATTTGTTTACCCCACTGCCAGGAATAATACTAGCATTTATTAGTATTTTGTGCGCACATTCAACCTAATTCGTGGCCACATAATGACAAGTTTGACAATCCCACACGTCGTGTCTGAGGTTTCGAATTTAGGAACCGTTGCTGCACTTTCGCCACATCGGCGCCTAATCCACATGATGTTGAAGTCGGCGCGGGTGCAAACTCGGCAGGTTGTTCTGTCCAAAATGGCGCTATGTTTACGTGTGTGTCTTGTCGTGCAGTTATGATGGAGCATTCTGCCGATTTCATTCACCGCCGGGGATAACTTTATCCACGCTTTCACAACGACAACACCCAACGATCGGTAATGACGTGTTAGCGCGCAAACGTTTGTTGTGTATGACTTTCTATTCAAAACATATTAACCGGCAAGTTAGTCAAATGAGGTTTTGTTTCTTGTTGTGTCTATTTGCTCGATCTTCTCGTGTGTACCATTACATACATGTTAAATGCACGACCTTCCACGATTTTCCCTATTGTGGGTCGCCGTTCTGTATCAGCCTTCTGCAAATGTTATTGGAAAGAGCATTCCTTCCATCCACTTATATTTCTTTTCAGTTCTAATTTAAGTATTACCATCTGGTTCTTCTTGGTCTTCCTCGTTTTCGAGTCCCCTGCACTGTACTTTCGTCTGCATCACTTGTCTTACTCCATGCTTTCCTTCAGTTCTTCTCATCAGTTGTCCAAACCACCTGTCTTGCTTCATGTACTTTCGTTGAAACTTTGGCTACAGCCATTGCCACAACATCAAATGTAATGTTGAAAAGTAGTAGGCTAAAACCAGATCCTTGATGGATTCCATCGCTTACTCGGAAACTATCCGTCGTTCCAAGTGTGCTTCATTTCTATGGGGTTCATTGATTATCCTCATATACATAAGTTAACTGCATGAAAACTACTGCAAGAGCTACTACTAAAACATATCTGTATTTGTTTGGGGTTATTCCTTAGAATTTACCTTATTGAAGGATGCAGGCTGAGGCCACAGATGCATCCCTCAGTGAGGGCATCCAGGCGCTTGGTGTAAAAGAGGCAGAAAATAAAAAGGAAGCGTGCAAACAGGAGGAAGACGGCACAGAGCAACAAGATGCTGAGATGACCGATGCACCGGTGGAGGACACTGGAACCACAGACGGCAAAGGTCTACAAAATTAGGCATTCATTGACCAAAAAAGTAGTGCAACAGACCCCACATATTCACGATTGGCGAGTTCACCTATTCTCAGATTGGAAAATGTATCCAACACTTTACGCGTAAACCCCCATTAATTTGTGTTTTTGTTTTCCCAATCCCCCAATTTTTCATGTTTTTGTTCCTCTGAATTATAAGGGGGCGGGTCCCTATCCCCCATGAATAGCGGGGCTTCACTGTAGCACAATTAATTTTCTTAATACATGGCATGATTTTAATAATTTGGGCTCAGGTGACATCATTTTAAACAAACATTAATATTAAAAATCTTTATAAATAGTGAGGATTTTTTTTGTGTGCTAATTATAGTCTTTGTACAAAATGTCATGAAAACAGACATAATCAAGCAATCAGTTCAAAAACATATTTAGGACACCCATTAACTACAACCATTAAAAATGTATATACTGTACTCACTGTTCTTTTAAATAGGACAGATACTTGTTTAAAAAAAAAAAAAAAAGTTAAACATAGAAGTACTTCCTCTGTATTTGCATACAGAAGTAAAAATGCATTCTTACCTGTGTGAAAAATAATTTCCTTCTTATTAATTTATATGACAGGGGGAAAAAAGTGTCACGCTGTTGTTTAAGAGCAGGCTTGTGACAAAGTAAGGAGTAGAAAGTACAGATATCTGACGTGAGTAAAAAGAAAAAGTTGAGAAATGTACTTTTTTTTTTTTCAGACCAAGACACTGTTGGGCTCGAGGGAGCCAAACACACAAACGCACCTCAGTCAGTCGCAGCGGTTGAGGACGAAGAAGGGCCGCGGGTGACAGACAAGGACGGCGAATGGGAGCTGGCGTACAGCGACGAGGAAATGGAGGACCCCAAGAACTGGATGCCTCCTCCCGCTGAGATCAAAAGACTCTATGAGCTCCTGGCTAAGGGCGAGATGCTGGAGCTCAACTTTGAGCCCCTTCCGCGGAGGCCGCCCACGCCCGAACGCACCCTTTCACCCGAAAGGGACGACGAGGAGGATGAGGTGGAGGAGAGAGAGAGGAAAGAGAGGGAGCGCAAGTCAGTATAACAATCCTTTTGGGGACATTTTAGTCTTCAAGAATTACAGATGACATTTGCATTTATTTGTGTCCATTCCAGGCCTCCGAGTCCAACTGAGTTTGACTTCGACGAGGAGCAACAACTGCAAACCACCCCGAAAAATTCTTTCATTAACAGACGCAGAACACCAGGTTATTATTCCACCCATGGAAATATTCAATATCCAGCTTGAGGTCCATGTACTAGTACACGCTTGGTCCTCGCTAGTAGAAGTAAAATGCTAGGTATTAACAAGTAGAACTTTGTCACTAGTAGCACACAGTTGTCAACCAGTGCAGTTTTGCCTCACTAGTAACATAGTTGTGCTTGTAGTATGCAAATGTCGTCCAAATACAAAGAGCTTACATGTACATTATGGATCTCATCATAGTGGATATCAAGGATTTGAAATACTTGTGACAGCCATAGTCAAAGAAATCCCAATATTATTTTTTTTTTTAAACTCTTGATTTTAACATAGATTTCAGTAAACACAAACTTTTTGTTCAATTCTAGTTTGGGTTACTTTTTTGGTTTCGGTTGCCTCTTAACAAAAGGTTTGACCCTTGCAGGGTCGTCAGCTCGCTCCTCTGTGAAAAGGGAGGCCAGGCTGGACAAAGTGCTGTCAGACATGAAGCGCCACCGCAAAATCGAGGAGCACATCATGCGTACGGGGCGAGATCTCTTCAAGAGCGAGAAGAAGCTGGAGGCGGCGCTGTCGCCCAACAGCCAGAAGGAGCGAGACAAGGAACGGGAGCGAGACAGCAACCCCAATACCATCTTCTCCCCCAGGCAGAGGAGATACTGAACTCATGTCCGCTGACTGTTCCGTCTGTACGTTTTCAAGGCGCTTTTTCTAAAGTTGAATTTTTCTAACGTAACAAACTTTGTATGTTTTCTATGTTTTGTATGAAGGCAATAAACATGCTAACCCAAGAGGACTGATTATTACTTGGCTTTGTGTGCTCCGTGCTTTTTTATTATGTTGGGGAATACACAGATCAAATGGGAAATATTTAAAGCAGTTATAATAGTCCAAGAAGTTGAGACCAGACAGACGCAACTAAAATGCAATCCATTCTTACAAACATATATATATATATATATATATATATATAAACCACACAACGTAAAGGAGTATGTGGAATTGTAACAACTTGTTAGTCTTTTGCCATTTCTTTGCATTATATCCTCGCTGGAGACTTCAAATTCACTTTAGCCCAAAATTTGGGTATGAATAAGTTTGGGCTTAACTACAGTGGGTATAAAAAGTCTGCACACCCCTCTCCAAATGCAAGATTTCTGTGGTTATAAAGAAATGAGACCAAGACTACTTAACGGTTACGTCCTATTTTCTCCATTTGATGATGGCTGTCTTCGTGTTCCTGACTGATACTTTTACCTTCACATTAACAGTGGAAATGTTTCATCTTTGCGCAAAAAATTTTGTAATATCCCTCCCCAATCATGACCGTTCTCCCTCTAGCGACCTGACAAAAAAAAAAAAAAAAAGTAGAACAATAAAGAGACAAGACACAATCAGGACAGAGAAGTATATTTCGGATAAGTTTGAGTAACATTACAGCCTTCACATAACGCTCAGAAGCATAGAGTATATAATATGGATGCATAAATATGCATTCAGAACCACAAACTAAATAAATAAATAAAATAAATAAATACAAATAAATAACAAGCATTTGGTGGAATATACAGTATGTTCAAGTCAGGCTAGGGATGGGGGGTTAATGATTGCTCTGTATTCGACATGCCCGGTTAGTTGTCCAGATGTTTTGGAACACGCTTCTGTCTTCATTTTTTTTTTTTTTTTTTAATATATAATTTTTTTTCCCCCAGCCTTGACCCATTTCCAGGAGAGTGCAGCAGCTGCTTTAAAAAGTGATAAGTGACAAAGCGAGTCAGTCTGTTCAACAGAGGTTCATAGAACCTGTGGCGCAATTTGCACAATGGAAAAGGTTTATATTTAAAAAAAAAAAAAAAAAAATATTGAACTCAATAAATGTTTTTTTGTTGTTGTTGTTTTTTTAATTAAAGTTCAACATCAGGCTTATTTGCTTTTGGCAAACAGGCTGCGTTTAAATTACGAGGGAATGTCTCCCACAATACTGTTTTCCCTTCAAAACTGCAACATTGCAAGTCTCATAATAATGGCCTTAACAATGCTTAAAAAATACCATCTGTGAGATATTTTATCCAATTGAACAGATTACGTTTTAGTTAACTAACTAAAACATTCATCCTTTAAAAGTGTGCATTAACCTCCCAAACATTGTGTTACGAGTACATGGAATGAAGTCGTATCTACACGTAGCTGCGCGAGGGATTCCGGGTAGATTGTGTAAACAAACTGAGGTGAGGTGTCGTTGATCAACGTTAAATTAAAAATGTCACTTTTTTTTTGTTTTTGTTTTAATGGAACACTGTCCTCATACTGACATGGAAATCAGGACTTTACCTCGGAGCTATGTACACCTGTCACATTTGTCCTGCCTCCTCTGAGGCTGAAAATCAAATAAAAAGCGAACTAATAGTGGAAAAGGGGGATAAGGCAGCAGAATACAGTCTTAGGAGATTATCTCCCAGTCTGCAGGTTGCTTCTTACATGTTGTTAGAGTGACAGTGACTACATCGAGGATACAGAGACACACTAACAAGCCGAAATACTCTTTTAGCCGGGACTTTTTATTTTTTTTTGGTCTTCTTAGTTGCTATACTTGAATTCGGCCTTCTGTCTACAGCAAATGTTCTAACATACAATATAATACATTCCTATGGACCTGCTCTTCCCGAGAGGTCACGATTTGAACTACATGAAGGAAATGGTGGCCTATGCTTGCTATACATCCAGGCTAAATCCTCTCACGTCATTGCGTGTTCCTTCCTGTCCGTCACAGTGCCCGATGACATCGTCAGAGTGCGACGACACTCTCTTGTTATTCCTGCAAAGTGAGAAGCTGAAGTCCTTGAAGGCCAGCAAACAAAACTCTCGGCAGGTGAAGAGGTTATTGCGTGCTGCCTGCGAAGACTCGAGCGCTATTTGAGGACATCATCTGTAGCTTTTTAGCCTTCGCTGTGTCGCTACTTGTTCTACCCCCCCCCACCCCCACCCCAACCCCCGTGACATTGGTACATTCGCCTCTCCTCCTGGCACGCCCGCCGCCCCACCCCTAACTCCTCTCAGTGGGTGGCCAAGTCGGGCTCTGCGGAGGGCGCTCTGTAGCCGTTGGCCGGCTGGGGCGCCGCCGCTGCGCCGCCGTCCGCGCCGGGGCGCAGTCTCTGGGAGCGGGAGGAGCCCGTGAAGAGTCGCAGGGCGCCCCTGCAAATGAGGGAGAACCAATAGAGCTGCGGGGCCATGAGCAGGGCAGCCCCTAGGTTACAGTGCCAGGGCACCGACAGGGGGACCAAGTGGAACGGAATGGACGCGTACCTGCACCCCGACAAAAGGGAGACACGAGGGGATCGGTTGAATAAATGCACACGGCAGCCTCGGCGCAGATGCGAGCGTTGCAGACTTCCAGCTCAGCGTTAAGGGAAAAGCGGTGGGAAGTAAAGACGTACCTTCCATAGACGTAGTAGAGGTAAGGGAAGAGGAGGACTCGACAGATGAAAAAAGTGATCAGCATAAGAGCCCCATTCACTTTGTGCAGGAGAGTGTGTTGCTGTTTGTACTGAGAGTGAGAAACAACAAAGGGGAGAGAGAAATAGAGAACGACAAAGAGAAGCAAGCAGTACAGTTTGGTTTGAGTAGACTTTGTTCATATTTGAATTGATTTTTTTTTTTTTTTTTAAAACAATTTTTTTAAACCCTTACATACTGTCAGGGGGAGGGGGGTCAAATTGACAGCAATACCCCAAATAAGCGATTCTCAAACTTTTACACCAAGAATAGCCTAAAAAAATTACTTAGCTCTCCAAGTACCACCATAATGGCCGACATTATAATTCAGTAACCCAGTAGGCCTAAGTGTTTATTAAAAGAAAGAGAGACAAAAAGGTGTTTTATTCCGAAAAAGACATTTGTTATTTTTAGTGTTTAAAATAGCTTGAGAACAAATCAATTAAGGCACTTGAACACTTGAACTGTCTAAGAATTTTTATAAAACTCTTCCCTGACTCTGCGGGAGCCGTGGCGACACTGTGTCGCCCCGAGATTGAAAGTGTGGATGTTTTTTCGAGACAACAACGAATGGAAAGAGGTTGTAGACATTTGATTAAGCCTGTTTTGTTAAAAATGGACAGCTGTAAATGCTTCGGTGCATAAGGGAGCGCCAGATTCCAGTTTAAAAAAAATAAATAATAATAATCAACCCAAGCAAATAACCAGCTTCCTACTCTGAAACATTGACTGATTATTTTGTTAGCCTAATACCATCATTTGAATATGTCATTCGTTGTGAACATCCAATGTGAGAATTCCTGTCATGAGCCATACAGTGAAGTCACGAAACAGTATGAAAGGGTTTATTGTGCCATTGTTAACACCGAGTGCATGTGAAGTGGACATTGGACGGAGAGCCGTGGTGAGGTAGGCCAACTGCTTCGGGCCGATAACGCTGAGAAAACGCAAGCTTTTTCCTCCAACCACAACAGCACATTGACGTAGAAGGCGAAAGGTGCAACGGGGGGGGGGGGGGTCATTTCAGCAAACGGTGTTACCGAGCGATGACTGGTGTTGCTTGAGATAGCTGCTCGTGTTAAGAGACAGTCAACGGGAGTCATGTGCAAGTGCAAAACCAGGTGCATGCTGGGAATGAGCAGAGACGCGTGGATGGGATGAAGAGGAGACGGACAAATGAAAGTGGAGAAAAGTAGAAGGGAATAAAGAAGACACGTTTCCACCAAGTTCAGTTCCCATCGGTAGGGGTCAGAAAGCTCGGACCTGCGGTACCGCCGAGTGGTGTGACGGTCACATTGCCGTAGAAATATTCCAAATTGGAAACTTTTCATGAGAATTATCGGAACTGAGGAAAATTTGAAGAAAAGTTATCATATTAGAGCATAAATATAAAGAAGTAAGTTGGGGTAAGACAAGGCACCACTGTACTTGGATGCCGTGTGGTTGTTTTAGTCAGGCACACCTGCCGGTGAATTGTCACACTGTGTTCAATTGAGTGAAGGTCCTTATTTGACAAAACCGCTTTGATCATCTTTTTTTAATGGGACATTTGTCCTGCATGTGCTGTACTCCACCGTGGAAACATGGCTATATTGCGGCACGTGCCTCACACACGCAACAACCCTATCGGCTTGGCGAGTGACCACCTACCTGGATGAGTATTTTTCCTAAGCAGACCGACGGAGTGCTGAGCTCGGCCATGAACATGATGCCCTGGAAATAATCTCCCTTTCCTTGGCGCACAAACTGGAGGAGGGAGAGACGGACAGAAACTAATCACGGGTCCGGAAAACAATTACAACTTGTGCTCCGCTGTAGACGGGCTGCAGAGTCCACTGCCTATAATTACGCTGCACTGTAAATACTCCTTCGGCGGGAGTCAACAGGCCGCTGTCTCTCCCAGACAAATGTGGAAAAAGTATTATAATTAAACCTAGTGCAGATATTATGATTATACAGCTAAATACACATAGAAAGAAAGCGAGTGTCACCACAAGTACATCACACAGCATTCAATTTAGCAGCGAACGCAAAGAAGAGAAACGGCAGTTACCACAGAAATGGGGAAGCAGATGGTAACCATGACGACGTGGTGCAGCACCATGAGGAACTCGCGGCGCAGGTAGCTGGTCAGCGCCGACGCCATGTGCTGGGGGGCGGCCGAGGCCTCCTCGTGACCTTTGACCCTCAGCTTGTACCAATAGCACATGAACATGGCGTAGATGTCGTACACGAAGTAGGGAACGGCAAACAAGATGTACGTGCTGGTCAACCAGTGCCTGAAAGACGAAAGAAACCAAAGATGTTTTTTTTTTTGTCTTTTTAAACAAGTGAAATTCTCCAAAAACGTAAAAAACGGTAAGTAACTAAATCAGTTAAGACAAGAACAATGTAAGCCGTCTACAAAAGTCTCATTGGAACGAACACATCTCACCTGAATTAAAATACATTAAAAGAAAATGTATTAATGCTCCAAGCGAGGGCATCACAGTATCTTAATTGCGAGGTACCACTGTACTACAATGATTAAAAAGAAGTGTTTAATATTTTTCTTTTTTTTTTTTTTTCTTTTTTTAAAAGACTGAGGATGTTCTGATTGGTCGACTCACTGGTCCTCGATGATGTCATCGCAGGAAGAAGCGATCATGTAGCCGGCTGAAGAAGCCATGACCGCTTGAACCGACGACACCAGCCTGGAAAGGAGACAAATGGCATGTCAACAAATGCTGATTTATGGTCTTTACTGAGCGATGACTAGCGTTTAGCGGATCTTTATTAACCTTGATTGAGCCAAGGCACATAATTCACACGAGAAAAAAAATGATAATCTCTCGGCACACCACTTAACAAAAATGTCACAAAAAGATAACACGCGGGTTCATTTCCATCTCGTGAATGAGCATGAAATGTTTCTGCCTGTCCCTATATGTCACTGGCAAAGATAGATGAACAAAGACTATTATTAAATTAAAATCTAGCGAATAAACATTTTCCAATCAATTAAGTAAAATCAGATCATTTCCCGCGGCACATCTGATGATTTCACACGGCCCGCTAGTTGGGAATCGCAGTTTTAAGCGTGACGCGGTGAGTCAGGTCTAGAGAGTCTCACCTGGCGGACACGATGACGGCGTCGCCTTCGCTCCATCGCAGCGCCGGGATGGACTTGAGACACTGCTTGGACAGAAGGAAGAGGCCCGGAAAGAACACAGAGCCAGCAGCGAGGATGGTCAGCATGGTCCCTGGCCGTCTGGCTGAGAGGCAAAACGTTGGGCGGGCAATCTGGTCCTGGAGATTTGTCGCGCTTTCTCCTCCTCCCTGCAAGAGGTCAAAGAGCAAAATAATCAGCGTGTATTGATCCGACTAAGTCTAACAACAAGAACAAATCAAGAGAGCGAAGCGGTGAAGACATTCGGAACGTGATGAAGTTAAGATGGGCTTTGTGCCGCTGATGATAGTGTTATTTATAATAACCTTTAAAAACACGTTTAATAAGTGCTCTGACAGAGCAGGAATGCGAATCGGTACTTAGAAACAATTGGCTGAATTCACACAGGATCCTTAGATAAAAGTTGCACCCAAATAAAAAACAACTTTGAAAACTAACAATTCTAAAAGATCGAATGCAAATGTATTCTACTCAAAGGTTAAACAACTGAACTGTATTTAACAAATATGCTGTACTGGATTTATAATTAAAAAAAAAAAAAAAAAAAAAAAAGTTGAAGCCACTGTAACATTACGTGTTTAAACATTTACTACAGTGATTCTTTCGCATACTCATCATACCAGAGTTTCAGAACCACTGCAACACCAGTAGTTTTGAGCCTCACGTTTGGAACAACCACAAGGCCCTCACCTGAGGATCTAAGGCTGCGGGCTAGCTCATAACGGCTTAATAGTTCCGTTGGAGCAAGACCTACATGTGCTTTTAAGAGCCATCCGTTGGCTGCTTGACTGAGTGAGAACAAGCCTGGCAACTGCATTGCGATGACAGGAAACTCCATTTCCCCCATTCATTGAGGTGCGGGTTCCAAGTGGTTTCACTCCCACTAGACAGCTGACTCATTCAAAAGTTGACATCCATTAGCAACATGCGCAATGCATCACAGAAAACGTGCCGGAATTCCTGGCAGCGTTACCGAGGGCTAAATTTCTGAGCAACGTGTCGCTACAATGTTGATTATTCATATTTTATTGCAAAATAGGACTGTGATAAGCACATTTACATTTCATGACTTCATCTATAATTTCTAATTTTAATGTGCAGGACTATTATTCATACATATTATGATGCCTATTAAGTTTCAAACACTGTACATATTGGGTCAGTGTATTATAATTCAACATTATATATAACATTATATCAATAATACTATACACTTGCCACTTCGCATTTAATGATACAAATATTACCATAGCATAATAAGACAATATTTATTACTTACCACATCCCAACATGCAACATCTTAACCTTCTGTTTTTTCATGTTTATATAAGACTTCTACTTCTTTTATATTCCTTCAAAATGCTGCTCTTTGTTTTTAGTATCTTAATATATTATTCACGCGAGCGTATATGTTGGAACATTGCTGCTGTGACAATTTAATCTACATCAGGGCATGAAAAGGGTATCTGTAGACCTTAGTGGCTTTAAATACACGTTCCACTTAATTTATTGTTGGTTTGAATGAACTCAGCGTGTGAAATATACTGTCAGACTTACTGGGTCATAAAAGGGTAAGAGGGCTTCCCATGCTTTGAATAGTATTAAAGAGTTATCTTATCGGGCTAATCACAAGTGCTACTTAAGGTACGTTTATTTGATTTGTCAGCTTTAAAGCGGGAGACTGTTTGAGTCTGCAGCAGAGTGCAATAGTGCCATGATTTCCAACCAGTATGCCGAGGAAAATGATCCAATTTCACTTATTGGGTCTGCAAATTATTTATTTATTACAAATAATAATGCATCTTTGCTCGTCTACCTATACCATTTAAAGCAGTGGTAGTAGTCAGTTTAATCTATTACGAAAATAATTACTTAGTTGGAGCTGTAGTATGAATGAGCTGTAATTGACATGTAGTTGAACTCATTTGGTTTAATCATTAAACAATGTCAAATAAATAACAATTGGTTGATAAACAATAACCGGTCGGAAAAAAAGATGTTGCAATAAACTTTAATGCAAAATAAAATTGTATGATGGAAGAATTGATAGAATCAATTGTAAAAATATTGATGACGTATCATCGAATTTCACGCTCTCGTTTATTAATTTATTCATTTTAACCTATCTATGCCAGCGACATACAATGACAGGCAGAAGGTCTATGCACTATTTGTGACATTTATTTTAGTGGCGTGCCGTGAGATTTGTTTTTCCTCCTGTAAAATATCAATAAAGATTTGGAAACAGTGCAGGTCATCTGAGCAATTGTTGGTAACAATGACGCTATAAGCGACAGCTAACGTTAGCCAATGTCAACCAGTAAATCCCCGCCGGCTAAAGAAGCTTTTTACTCTGCAAGCGTTTTTTAAAAAAAAAAAAAAAAAGCAATTAACGCAGCGGTAGCGGTTGAACGCCAAATACGAGGCGGCTTGAATATTAAAAGTGTGTAAAAAGACGTTTTGTGGCGACACTTACTCATTTGATGACGTTATTTGTTTGTAGCAGTTAGCATTAGCCGCCACAGAGCTCGCCCGTCTCGGCTAGCTGGCTAGCAGACAGGAGTTGAGTGCACATGTCTCGAGAGGGGGAGGGAAAAAAACGGGACAAAATAAGGCTGATATTTACCACAGAGGCTTTGGTGGCGTCCAGTCAGCGGCCGCTCGAAACTCGCGTCCCGCGGAGCAAAACTAGATTGGTCCCGGGGGTCTCCGCCGCGCCGATCCGCATGTTTTGTGCGGCCACTTGGACGCCTGGGGGGGGTTAGCAGGCAGCCAGCTAACGGTAGCTTGCAGCAAGTTCGGTCGAAATCAGCAGCAAGCCCGCTCGCTCGCTCGCGCAAGTCTGGGAGCATTAAGCGAAGAGCTTACCCAAACGTCTAAGCAAACACGCAACAAAAAAAAGATCTGGGAAGCGGATGTCAATCCCAGTCATCGAAGGAGCGGTCCGGTGCCCGTGTCATTGCATCTGTGTGTGTGCGTGTGTGTGTGTGTGTGTGTGTGTCTCTGTGTGTCTGTCTCTCTCTCTCTCTCTCCCTCCCCCCCCGCCCGCTGCTTTTGACTCGACAGTCACATTGGACTGCTGCGCCAGCTACTTGCTAACAGCAGCATGGAGTCATGACGAGAAGGTTTTGCTCGAGGCGAGACTTTCTCCCACTACGCCTCCCGCATTCTCTTGCACCACGCACTGCCACAAATGTCAAGAAGAACGCATACGACCCCTCGGTCCTCGGGACTAACAACCTCGCATCTCGGCAGACAGAGAGGGCATTGCACGATTTAGGTGCATGGCCATTGCAGAGAGGGCAAATTATGTTTTCTATATAATATATATAATATATAATTCTCTATAATATAATTATAATTATGTTTAAAAAAAAAACAGAGTATGGCAGAAGTGGAAATGCTGAAGATTTATTGTTTTATTATTTCTTTATGTGTTACCTATCCGCCATGATTTACAACAACAAAAAACTCACCTATTAGCTGTTTTTGTGTTCTGGCCAAAACAATAACATTTCTTTGGTGCCATCTGGTAACATCTTGGTGCCAAGGAACTGTTGTAGTGAATTGAGGAGCTTCGTTTCGACAAAAGTAGCGCTTTACCGCCACGCAGTGTCACCTACAGGCCATTACAGTGCAGCGTAAACCTTTTTAGGGACGGCCGGGCATCTAGATTTTTGTAATTTAAAATTTTGATTTTAATCTTAGAAACCTCCTATCAAGGGCCACTTCAGTTTTTATAAAGTTTTTGGAGGGTTTTACTAAATTTTGGGAGCAACTGTATGTATAACAAGCATGTGTGGGTAGGCACAACACTGCTCAGTAGTTTCCAACTTAATCTAAGATCCAAATGTTGCGGCTGCGGTTCAGGATCTTGTTTCTCAACCCTAAATTGCTTTTCAAAAATATTGGATTTCCCCCACCCCCCCACCACAAGGAGATTGAAGACGGGATTAAGCCAAGATTATGGACAGAAAATCAGAGACTCTGGCATCGTGCTTGCTAAAGAATGGAATCATATTGCTGTGATGTCACCAAGTCAGCAGCATTGCTATGTTATTGTTAGCCTAATAGCATAATTGCGTAAATCATTTATAATTTACTGTAAATTTAATTTACTGTAAATTTGTTACATTTGTTCTTGTTTTGAGAAATTGTTTAAAAAATGACTTCGGCAATTATGCTATTAGGCTAACGAGTGTGATGTATTAACCTGATTTCATGTCTAGTCTGACTTTTATTTAAACACGAGTCGGACTTTGGCAAGAAATTTAAGCCTGTTACCACATAAAATTTATTGTATATTTATCATAGCTGAAAGCATATATCAAACACCAAAACTGTTCACTAATTAAGTTTAATGAGTCCTGTCTGATAAAGGAAAGTTTTTTTTATTTGATTTTGTTTGTCTGGTTAATAAAAATGTCAACACTAAAACAATCCATGGGTGAACAGATAAAACACAACACAAAGCATCTTTACCCATTTTACTCGAAATTGTCCAGATTACAAAATAATAACATGATCTCTACCGCATCTACAAAATAAGATAATACTTATGACTGTAATAAGCATCAATGTTTTTGTTGTTTTCCACTGTTTTTGCACTAACTTTTGGACATGCATACTGTTGAGAAATATAAAAATATAAATATAAATACATCCCATTAATATTCTTAATGAATCCCATAACTAATATTCCGATCATCGTGAAAAGAAAATGCAGTTGAGTATGATAAGGCATTAAGATGTATCACAAGAGCCATACAGATTTCTAGAGGTATTTTTTTTCTCTCGTAGTGTAAATGGAAGTAAAATGAATGTTTAGTAAATGACAAGTTTTCTCAACAGGAAAAACACATTTTTAAACACAACGGAAAAGAAATGTCGCTATAAATGTCAAGGTAACACTCAAAACCGAAAAAAGTACTCCAGTACAAAACCGGAAATAGTTCCTCAACTTCCCGTGTCGCTTATTTACTTGACTAAAAGCCCTTGCTCAGCAACACAAGTCCCATATTAAAAGTCAACGCAACCAGTGAGCTCCGTGTAAAATGACAAAGACTTAATATGTTAGGTGCTATACACACTAAATCTAATCTCTAAGATTTACTCATTTGATTGGCAGGTAGAGAAAACAAACAAAAAGACTATGGCAATGACAGTTACAATCAAACAAATGGCCAACAAAGTTCATTTTTTTTTAAAAACAAAATCAACGTAAGTATTATTGTTTACAACCTTAGTGAAACCTCAGAGTTCCTGTTCCGGTGATAAACCAGGTTAGCTTGCGTTCATGCAAAGGGTAGTTTTTTTTCTTTTTCTTCCAGGTGAAAAAGAGTCGCAGTGTCAAAAGCAGAAGTGTTGATTCAAAGTCGTCTTTTTTTTTTTTTTTTTTTTTTTTTCCTTGGCCTGACCCACAGAGGAAGACTTTAGCTCAAGAAACTCATTCCAAGTCCATTTTCATCGTCACTCAAAGCAATGACAACGGAACCTCCAAGTACCTGTTACAATGTCGTGCTTGCATCCTGATCTAGAAATCGCTAATTACTAAACTAGTGTAACCACTTTGTATTAAAAAAAAAATCATACAATTTGTGTTAAAACTCTGTGCACAAACAAGCTAACATGCTAGAAAAGCCCGGCCTTGTCCACACCCTTCTAATTTAGCCCCCCCCCACCCCCAGAGGGCTAATTCTCATTCAGAACGCAAGCACTAATTATTTGTATTCAGTGAGCCGCCCCAAAAATAAAATAAAAAAATAAATAAGAGAGGTAAGATCAGCGCTAGTGTGAGTTCAACAGAGCAGCCAATGCGAGGGGTGAGGGCTGAAAGGAGAATTAAAAACAGTAGATGCCCATAAGAGCACAGTTGCCATCAGTCTAGTTGGATACGAGCGTCCAAGTATCAGCGGCGGGCCAGCGAGGTCTTCTCTGCTGGCCTAAACGCGATCAGAAGCAATGACCTACATTTACAACCTAAACATTTGTTCCATGAAATTGTGTTAGTTTATTCCCAATAGTCTCTCTCTCTCTCTCTCTCTCTCTCTCTTCATTTTTAAGCATTTCTCTTGGCTGCACTTCTTCCAGTGCATGTATGTGGATGTTGGATGTTTTTGTCCAATCACATTTCAGCTCGTTGGTGTTGCCATGTCAATCTAATCTGCCCATGGGGCCTTTAGAATCAGTAGTGCTGATCAATGTACTTTAAACTATATTGGCAAGTTTGACTTAATAGTCAGCATCTCTAATGATTAATGTATTTTAAAATGTTCAAAAATGTTTTTGTCATTATTAGATTTTTTTTTTTTGTACAGTATTCATAGTTTTTAAATATCCCTACATGATCGTGGTGATATTCAGATGTGGCTTAAGTCGCGTGAGTCCCCATTGAAGGCCCGTTACCAAAATGGACGCCCCCGACTGTTTAGGATTGTTAAGATGACACAACCATGCTTGTTGAAATGCAAACATGTCGAAATGGGATCAGTTTCTGATGCTTCGGCCTTGATCGTTAACTGTGAACTGATTAGCATCTACGCATCACTTATCTTAGCATGGCCTCTTTTGATTTAAAGGACTGAGGTTATTGCTGCTGCTGACCTGGCTATCGCTAACTCTGCGACTGTGGCGCTGCAATGCTAGAGCAGTCCGTGACCAGCAGGTCCACCACCGTGCCGCCCGTGACGTACACGGTGGGCGCCGTCACCATGTTGCTGAGGGAAATGGAGCTGCTGGCGACGACGCTAGAGGCGCCGGGGCTCTGGGCGGCCTGGCTGTTGCTGTGGGTGCCCATGTGGCCCTGGAGCTGGGTTGGCGTTTTGCAGTGGACGCCGCACAGATGGCAGACGAGCACGCCGCCGGACGTCGTGCCGCCGAATCCTCCTGGGCTGTCCTTCCACTCCTGGCCATGGTGCTTCTGGGCGTGGACGCGCAGGTACGTCAGCGTGGTGAAGCCTGATGGGGAGGAGAGTTTGAAACTGTCTGTGTTCCCACCATATTTGCACAGGTTCCCAAATAAACAGGCACCTGTCGGTCTTTGAAAGATCATGGGGGAAATCTCGAAACGGTGAAAAAGTAAACCCGGAACATACCACGTGTGCGTGGCAAATGAACAATACGGAAGAGTAAGGTGTACCAAGTGGATGCAGGTGGACTTACTGCGGTTGCACAGATGACAGACGTGGTGCTGCGACTGGTTGTGCACCCTCATGTGATCTGTGATGTAAGCGGCCGACAGGAGCTTGCCGCAGATGTGGCACGGGACCTTCTCCTCGTGGCGAATCATGTGCGCACGCAAGCGGTCCTTGGTGGCAAAGCTGGACTCGCATGTCTGGGGCGGGGAAAACAATGTCAAAATGTGGACGAATGTGTGATGTCAGGCCAATAAAAGAAGGTGTCACTGCAATTTTGGACCAACACATCCCTACGAAGATGTATTGCTTGAGATACATCGAAAGTCACAGTAATCACAATGTTGGCTTTTCTTATGCGTTCTTATACATATTTCACACACAAGGTTGTAAATATGCGAGGGGAGGAGGGTAATTGTTTGCAGGTTCATAATTACCGTAACATCAATGTCAATTTACGTTAGCCTGCTTATGGCATTTTGCATTACATGTCACAATTAAGCTTGCGGACTTTAGTTAGATGAAATTTGATGGTTTGGTGGACCATTTTTGTGTTTCAATATATACACTGTTTACTCCTCTTTTGTTTTGAATGAGTCACTTTCACAGTGAACTTTAAAGTGAGTGACAAACGGCTTGAAGCAAGTACACTTTGTCTCTAATTTGGAGTTTTGTTTCCTCAAAGTGACGTTATACAATAGTCACCCATTTTATTCATCAGTGAGAGAGAGTGAAAACAGGTGCAAAGAAAAACTTGAAAAACTTTGTTTTAATAAGTTGAAGTATGTTTTAAACGATTTAAATTTGTTGAAACCATGTGGGAGGAATAAAACTGTGTTTTTTAAATGTATATGGTCTTTCTCTATTGCGGATTTTCACTTATCGCGAGTAGGTCTGGAACATGTCCCTCATGCTAAACGGGGGGTTCATTGTAATCACAATGTTGGCACTGAACATCATTCTTTTTATGGATTCTCATACACATTTGGATGAACGCATAGTTATAGTGAAATTTGCTCCACCTATTAAGGACATTTGTAAATTAACACTTTGAACACACCATACATAGAGCAAACGTGAACGTACCGGGCATTTGAAGGGCCGCTCTGATGAGTGCACCTGTCGCACGTGACTGTTGAGATGGTCAGGCCTGTAAGGCAAAAGGTAAAACACATGAGAACAGGAAGGCCTGTTTGAGAACCACTGTTGTTGAGGATCAAATCAGACGCCAGCAGCCACCATTTATTCAAGTGTGGCGTTATTCAACGGTTATCACCTTGAGAAAGCCTTGCTGCAGTGGGGGCAAATGTAGGGCTTCTCTACGCCGCCCTGGTGGGAGCGCACATGGTGACTCATGCGGTCCTTCCTCTTGAAGCGCTGCTGGCAGATGGGACAGGAGAAGGGCTTCTCGTCAGAGTGCGACAGGCGGTGGCGGTTGAGGTGGTAAACGTCGCGGAAGGCTTTCCCGCACGTCTCGCACGCGTGGTTCTTCCTCACGGGTGTGGGGTTCTGATTTGCGGGCCGCTGAGGGGAAAGCAGGAAGGCAGATAAAAACACGCCACTAAAGTTTAGACGATGGAAGAAAAAGAAAGAAAAAAAGTCGGAATGTTGAATGTTGCAACTGGACTCTTCTTGGCTGTTAAGGACATTTAACTTTGAATCCATAAGGCTTTTGCAGTTTCTAAATTTCAGATGTGGAGCCCCCAAGATGGCTTCTTTCACAGCTAAAATGTTGAATTTTGAATTGAAGAAGCCTTTTGGGTTAAGGGTGAAATATCTTCATCAAACAAGCAGAGTCCAGTTGGTGACATCCAAGCTTTGCAGATTACCATGACCTTAATGACTGAGAATCAACACATACATGAACATGTTAATAACTGTGCTAATAGTAATAGTGGCATACAGTCACTAATATTATTGTAATAATAATACTAATAAAGTCTAATAAATAAATAAAGTCTAATAAAGTCTGAATGTTAGATGACTTGACTTTTTTGCAGAGAACATGCAGGGGAGCGTGGTGGTGGCTTCTGGCACATTTCTTAAACTTAACTATGGAGATGGAGTTTGTTATGGTCCCTCATTCCTTCACAAGGACTTGTACAGTGAATATATATATATAAAAAATAAAAAATAAAAAAGTCTACACACCCCTGTTCAAATGCTAGGTTTTTGTGATATAAAAAAAACGTGTAAAATCATTTCCAAACTTTTTCCACCAATAATGTGACCTATAACCTGTACCACTCAAAAAAAATCAACTGAGATAATGTGGCTGCACAAGTGTGCACACCCTCCTCTAACTGGGGATGTGGCGGTGTTCAGAAATTACCAATCACATTCCCACTCATGTTAAATGGGCATCAGCACCCACCTGCAACCATTTAAAGTGCCTCAAACAAGAGGGTGTGCACACTTATGTCAGTTTCATTTCTTTCTTCAATTGAGTTGTACAGTTTATAGGTCACGTTAATAGGAGGGAAGGTTTGGAAATGACATATGTTGGTCACCAAAAGACCTGGCATTTGAACGGGGTGTGTAAACTTTTGATATCAGTCAAGTGTAACACACGGGAGGTTTTCAGGTGACACACAAGAGCCAAACTCAACCATCCCTGTGGCCAGCAGCTCAAGAAACAACATGCTTGAAGGTTTGGGGTTGACAACAGCCATCTGCACAAGGCCCTGACCCACCTGTACTGTCGCCCCTGTAGCCATGACGACAGCAGCAGGAGGCGGAGCATGGGGGTTAACACTAGCCATTACATTGGGCATGGCAACCCCTTCACCATCCTGACTACCCAGATGCGGCTGCTGGGCCCCCGCCAGCACGCCGGGAGGGGCGAGAAGGGGAAGAGCGGAGAGGTGCAGCAGGGTGAGGGGCACTCCGGGGGTCCTCTCCGCCCTCCCTCCAGCCCCCACCGCCATCACCGACGGGACCACCGCGACCACCTGGCCAGCGGCTCCCTCCTGCACCCCCTCCGCCTGCTCTCTGGCCCTGTCCTTCATGCGTACCCCTGTGTGGACCGACTGGTGCCGCCGAAGGTTGTAGTTGTTCTTGAACTGCTTGTTGCAAATGGCACAGATGTGCGGCACGCGGGCTGGTCGGGATATGGGCTTCACTGGAGCGGAAAGGAGAACGGGGAAACAAAAGCAACACAATATGAATCACTGTTTCATTGTTTGGGGTATATTTAAACCTTAAACTATTTAGACCAAGTTCCACCTAAAAAAAACACTACTTAGCTAAGCCACTGTAGCATTATGCACAGTTTGAACATTAACACTGCTCTTAAACACAGACAATTAAAAACAACTGCACTTATTCAATGTTTCCAAGAAAATGTATTGCACATAGACAAATAAAAACGGCACCCAACTAAAAGTTTAAAAACAAACAATACTTGACATACATTGACTTTAAAAGTTAAACACAACTGAACTGTACTGAGGCAGTGATTGATTTGCATACCACTAGAGGGAGCCCAAATACCACTAGTGGTACCACACTTTGAGACTAACTAAGTATTCAAAAGGGCTTATGTCATTTAGTCGTGTTTTTTCACAATTCGCAGCAGGGCTCGCTCCCTAGTAAAGTATTTTTAATTGCTGGGTGATTGCTTCATTGGCCAGCTAAAATTCAAGAAGCATTTTATACACGTCATGAAACTAGTAACATATTCAAGATATTGTAGTGAATTAAACTTTGGGTTTTGGAGTTGCCATGTATAAGACATCCAGCCATCCATTTTCTATGAAGCAATTTGCACATATTGGCAGTTCTCTATCAGTGAATTTGAGTTTCTTTTTGGAACCTATCCTCGGTTATTTGCGGACGTCTGCCTATTTTTGTGTTCTTTCTCTTATGCCGCGCCAGTCCCGTAGTTCGGCTGGTAGGAATATTTATAAAAGTAGCGGCGATCGGAATAGCCGAAGCGGGCGCTTGATCTCTTTCTATAACTGCGATGTGATAGCGGTGGGTTTTAAGACATTGACAAAGTCGGGTAACGGGTAACAAATGCACACCCGTCGCCGTACCTAATGAAGTCGCAGCAGGGTGCGGATCCGATCCACAGGGCTCGATGGGCATGGGCTCCTCTTTGAGAGCGGTGGTGTCCACGGTGGAGGGAGGCTGAGCTATGTGCTCGGTGGGTGGGGTTTGGGGAGAGCTCGTATGAACCGACATGAGCTCCGATTGGAGGCTCCCCTCCACTTGGTTTTGGGTGGGAGCATTCTGGAGAGACAAGAAGCCATCATCATCAACAAAAAAGTGCACACTACTGTGGTGTTGCCACTGAAGATGGGCGAGCGAGTCGAATCAAGAATAACATCATAATATATTTTTAAAAAATAAGAGAGAGAGTCTCACCAAGCCTACCTGGAAGAGGAAATTACTCCACGCAGCATCCATTTTGCACTACTGAGATGGAGATTAAAGTCAGCTCCTGGTTGTGATCGAGAAGGGCAGCCTTGGCATGCTTGGAAAACGCGAGCCCCAACGTTGAAAAGCAAAAACAAACAAAACGGTGGGTTTAAAAAAAAAAAAAAAAAAAAAAGTGATAAAGTGGTGTGCAAAGCCGCTGATGTCACGGGGATGGCATGATGCCGCTAAGTCAAATGGGCGCAGCAGGGAACCAAAGTCGGCCGTACTCGAAGGCACGCAGGCCGGTTAGCATCGACGTCCCTCTCTCCCTCCTCACTTGGATCTTTTGCTTGGATTAACTCAACAAGAACCAGGCCACCCGCTTTAAAAAAAATAAAATAAATAAAATTAAAATTCACACAAACTCGGCTGCCTCCAAAAGCTCACGTCGGAATTGTACAACACTACTGTCCACACAAGCCACGCTGCGTGAAATAAAAGTCTTTTGTTGTTGTTGTTGTTGTTTTTGTTGTTACACGGGAGAGCCAATATGGGTTATAGACACGTATCTGTCACCCCGTCGAGTCATGCTTTGTTTTAATGAGTCAATCTCTTGTTTTCCGAGCGGCTCCGTTAGGCCACTCGGGTGTTTGCCGAAGCCTCGTTGTCGGAGTCAAGCCGCGGCCCGGCCGTGCGGCGCTCTCGCCGGGCCGCGGCCCGTCGCCCCACCTCGGCCGCTGAGCCGCGAGGATGTCATCTTTCTTTTTTTATCGCCCGCTCTCCCTCCGCCCTCCCTGTGTCTTTCTTCCTTTTCTTTTTTAATTCCTCGTTCTTCTCCCCCTCCTCTCCTTTTCTCGCACCGCTATGTCCCACTCGCTTTTTTTTTTTTTTTTTTTTTTTTTTTTTAAAGGGATGTGGCTTCCTCTTCGGAGCAACCCCCCTCTCTCACTTCCGTCTCCCGCGGCCCCGAGTCCGGTCGGTCCTCCCCCCGTCCTTGCGGTCCTCCTCCCCCACCCTACCTCCCTTCTTTGCCCGGGCGTGTCGGCTCACACAAAATGCACTCACGGGTTTGTTTTTCTCCTCCGTGCCAGCTGGATGGGACCGTGTGTCACACTCAGATGGTCCCCCCCCCGCGTCTCGGAACCAGCACCGCCGCCACGGCTTTTTTTTTCTTTTTCTCTCTTTTTTTTTAAATCAACGACTGCAGCTCGGACCCGCCTTAAAGGGCGGTGTGCAGCGATCCTTTCCGTCGGCCTACAATAATGACGTCAGAGTCGGATATAGCACACCAGGCCACAACGGCTAACACAATGGAGGAGATGTTTTCACATTCACAGCCTCGTGAAGACAACGCCAAACAGAATTGTGTGCTTAAAAAAAGAGAGAGCCTTTGAAAGAGGTTTTCGTGTGGATCTGTATTATCATTCTTAAAATATACATATGATTATATATTATAAATCAATAAGTAGACAACAAACTGTACAGTGTGATATACAGTAGTTTAGTTTCATACTACATTACATCCTAACACACGGTGAATAAAAGGTTCCAAACAGGATAAAAAAGAAGTGCAGCAATTATGTATTGTACAGTATCCCTTAATAACATATTAAACAATGATATTGGGATGAACGAGATGAGTTTCATTATTCGTTGTAGAGTGGGGAAGAAAATTGAAAACAAGATCGACCACAAGTTTGTACTTTTTTCAAGGTATTAAATATAGCGTGGAACAGAGTGAAGACTGGCATCATCAAGAGGATAAAATATGGCAAAACAGTGACGTCACCGAGAACTGGATGTTCCTCCATAATTAACGAAAACAACACCAAACTCTCCCAATGAACATGAGGTTGAATGTGATAAATTCATTCTGGACACAGCCACATCCCCAGTTAAAGATTTTTGCCTTTTATATATATATTTTGAACCTGGCTGTGCAGCCTATTTATATTCACTGTACCCCGCTACCTACCTACCTACCTATCTATCTATCTATCTATCAACTAGCTAGCCAGCTATAGCTTTCTAGCTAGGTAGCTAGCTAATGGTTAATCACAATTTTAGAAGCTCATTTTGCTATCCTGCAATGTTATGTTACATCACTGAAAAAATAATAAATCATTACAGTTAAATGAGGTGTGTCAGGTCAGTTAAAACATTTATATCTATATATATATATATATATATATATATATATATATATAGACACAAAGTACATTTTGGATACAGATCTGCATTAGATTGCAATCGGTGTATCTAATGATGTGTCTAGTAAATCAGAGCAAAATAAAAAGTTACACTATATTGGACACCTTTAACTAGCACACATTTAGTCCCTGTTTCTAATTCTCAACGTTTGAACACTGAACCCCCAAAATAAAACCCCAACATCCAAGCTAGAGATGAGTCTCACAAAACAAGCAGCACGAGGCCTTTACGCGGGTTGAGAAGTTAACGAGCAACACCTGAATGCAGCATGACCAACGGTTCGCTCGCGAGAAATTCAAACTTCGCACATTAGCCCCGCCCACCTTGACAAAACTATAAGTACCACTACCCCTTTTTACGACAGCATCAGTTGAATTTCTTCATCAGACTGCTCGACGTCGTCGAAGAATAATCTGCAAACATGGTGAGTGTGATTTTAGCAACGATAGTAATCATACAGCGCAAATAAGAATATTTTCTAGATTGGCAGCTGTTGCTCATCATGTGTCGTCGTATGAAAACGTGAAATTCCGTGTTAGGGTTTATTTCGCAAGACTAATGTCGATTTGTAATTAATAGACTAGAGAGGATGTGTTACAGATAATAATGATGACGTTTCCGCGTCGTTATTAAAAAATCTGTGTTTTTCGCGAGCGCTTGGCCACGCACAAAAAAAAAAAAAATGTCTGCGTAGTTCAAATCAATGGGGGAGAAAAAAAGAGGGCGTTTTAACCCAACAAAGGCCCCTTGTGTTGTTTTAATGCGTCTTTACTGAATACCCACTAATGAACGTTACGTAGTTAAGCCTTTCTCTTACCGCGCGGTGAAGCCAGAAATTAATCTCCATTCTCCAGCCCACAGGGCCTCAAAGTACGGCGCGCTATCAGATCGCCGCATGTCCTTGAACGCAACACAATGGCGGCAAAAGGCGAGCAGAGGAGTAAAAAAAAAAAAAAAAAAAAAAAAAAAAAAACCTCAAATAAAATTACTTTTGCTTAACAATATTAGGACTAAATTAAAACGTAAAGTCCTCTAAATCATTACTTGGGTAAGAGTATTTAAGCACTCAGTGAAAAAAGGACTTGGTCACCAGTTACCCAGTACGTAAGTCCTTTTTTTTCTTAAATTAGCATCTGTCAAAATGTACAAATGTTTATAAATTAAGGCAAATTAATTTTCAAATGACCTCCAATTAACTTTTTGTTTAGAGCGTTCTTGTGAGCCGAAACGTCATCAATGAGTCACTTTGCTGTGCAGTCATGTGACGGCATGGCTGCGTTTGATTGGCGAATTGAGTCACTAGTGGTTACATTGGATTGGATGAAATGTCATGTGACAGCAGTCGAGGCAATGGCTCTTCTGACAAACTCAAAAAGTAGCCAGCGAAATACAGCTCAATGTAACAGAGTAAGAGTAGTGTTTCTTCACAGAAAATACTCAAGTAAAAAGTATGTTTCATAAAAACTTCTGATCACTAAAATGTATCTAAAAAGTGACCCAATTGTAACAGTGTGCTGGTAAATGTAGTGCGCTCTTAACTACCTCTGGTTGATACTTAGTCACTTTAACATTTCTTTAATTTGTCAACAAAAAATTGACTGTCTCCACCTTCCCCCTACAGCGTGAATGTATTTCCATGCACGTCGGCCAGGCAGGCGCCCAGATGGGCAATGCATGCTGGGAGTTGTATTGCCTGGAGCACGGCATCCAGCCCGACGGCCAGATGCCCAGCGACAAGACCATCGGAGGAGGAGACGACTCCTTCAACACCTTCTTCAGCGAGACCGGCGCTGGAAAACATGTTCCCAGAGCCGTCTTTGTTGATTTGGAGCCAACCGTCATTGGTAAAAAGATGAAAAGCGTCACTCAACCTGACATGGAAAAAGATTGTCAAAATTACTTGAGCCTCTGGCCCTGTGAGGAAAAATTTAAAATCTGATTGATTAAAGAAAAGTCCTATTGTGAAAGTTCAAGGGCAGATTAGATTGGCATGGCAACACAAATAGGCTGAAATGTGATTGGACAAAGAAATAAATATAACATCTATATCGTCGCTGTTGGGTGCAAACCTATGTCCAAATTTGGCCAATTAAGTGTTTGCTTTTAATAAATTTTTTAATTGTATTTATTCCACATCCCCACAAATTGATATGATCTCACGTGGGTCTATTTTTACAAATTTACCAATCTAAAGAATGCAGTTTTTAAAAAATGCCTTATTTTTAAAATTACCTGGGGGAAAATAACCTGTGAACTAAACTGCATTTTCTTTGCGGTGTGCAGATGAAATCCGCACAGGAACGTACCGGCAGCTCTTCCATCCCGAGCAGCTGATTACCGGGAAGGAGGACGCAGCCAACAATTATGCTCGTGGTCACTACACTGTCGGCAAGGAGATCATCGACCTGGTCCTGGATAGAACTCGCAAACTGGTAAACATTTTGGGGTCAAAGCACACCATTCAATTTAGGGCTGCAAAAATTACTTGAATGACTCCAATGATTAGATTACAAAAAAGGGTCAAAGCAAAACATCTGTCTTGAATCATCAAAGGGATAATTTTTCCACGTTACTGCAGGAGCACGCACGATTCTGTGGAGAAATAAAGTCTCGATGGTGGCAAGAGTCCATAAAAGATTGTTTAAAATTTGAAATGATTTCACATTGGACAAGGAAGATGTGAAAAAGTGCACATTTGTAACATGAGCGGCCGATGGGCACAACTCACGCCAGGTCACTCAACACACAAACGAACGGGTTAGCCAAGTTTACAGCCAGCCGACCCGACACACTCATTTGCCGCCACCCGTTTCACTCACCAGAACGTCCACACGCAAAGTCACAGACACTAGAATAGAATGTAATGATGGCACCCCCAAGTGGACAAAAGAATAAAACTTACACTTCACATGTGCGTTTTACTGTTTAAAAAGGCTTATGAAAAAGTTTGTTAGCTGTGGCCCCTTTTGAGTTTGGGAATGCGAGTGTTAAAGTTTATTGTATTTTATTCCCTCTCCCAGGCTGACCAGTGCACAGGGCTTCAAGGTTTCCTCATCTTCCACTCCTTCGGCGGTGGAACGGGCTCAGGCTTCACCTCCCTCCTGATGGAGCGCCTGTCGGTCGACTACGGCAAGAAGTCCAAGCTGGAGTTTGCCGTTTACCCTGCCCCCCAGGTGTCGACCGCTGTGGTGGAGCCCTACAACTCCATCCTGACCACCCACACCACCCTCGAGCACTCCGACTGCGCCTTCATGGTTGACAACGAGGCCATCTACGACATCTGCCGCAGAAACCTGGACATCGAGCGACCCACCTACACCAACCTCAACAGGTTGATCGGGCAGATCGTGTCGTCCATCACCGCCTCCCTGCGCTTCGACGGCGCCCTGAACGTGGACCTGACTGAGTTCCAGACCAACCTGGTGCCCTACCCGCGCATCCACTTCCCCCTGGCCACCTACGCCCCTGTCATCTCCGCCGAGAAAGCCTACCACGAGCAGCTGTCCGTGGCCGACATCACCAACGCCTGCTTCGAGCCGGCCAATCAGATGGTGAAGTGCGACCCCCGCCACGGCAAATACATGGCGTGCTGCCTGCTGTACCGCGGCGACGTGGTGCCCAAGGACGTCAACTCGGCCATCAGCAACATCAAAACCAAGCGCTCCATCCAGTTTGTGGACTGGTGTCCCACCGGCTTCAAGGTGGGCATCAACTACCAGCCCCCCACCGTGGTTCCAGGAGGAGACCTGGCCAAGGTCCAGAGAGCCGTGTGCATGCTGAGCAACACCACCGCCATTGCCGAGGCCTGGGCCCGACTGGACCACAAATTCGACCTGATGTACGCCAAGCGCGCCTTCGTGCACTGGTACGTCGGCGAGGGCATGGAGGAGGGAGAGTTCTCCGAGGCCAGAGAAGACATGGCCGCCCTGGAAAAAGATTACGAAGAGGTGGGCGCCGACAGCCTGCCGGATGACGAGGAAGGCGACGAGTATTAAAAGGCACTTGAAAGTTCAGCACATTCAAAAGTTTCCTTGTTCATGGTTTGGTCCAAGTCTGTGTCGTTCTCGATGTCCTTTTTGTTTGTGCAAACTAATAAAGTTCTTGTAAATAAGATCCACTGTGTCAGTCATTGAACTAACAAAACAATTTAATAAATACTAGCTTTTTTTTTTTTATATAAACTGTTTAACTGCTCCCAAATTCCATAAACTTACAAAAGCGTAAACTTGCTTTGCTTAATACACATGACTGCAACCTGAAATTCTGTCATCAAAACGTGAGGCTCATAGCATTTCAAATGCTTACATACTGTATGTAGACGGTCTTCTGCCACAAAAAGAAAAAAATGTGGGACTAAATCCGCTAATAGATGAATGAACAAATGCTGAACTGCACATTTGCTCGGGTCAGCTGCAAACATCTGAACAAAATGCCCGCATAAAAGTTTTGTAGCGTTTGTACAAGCATGTGGCTTTAAGAGGCGGGGTGACACGGAAGAGTCTGGGTGAGAGCTGTGGTCGACAGCAGATGCTGTCTGACTGCTCGTTTTACTGTTCAATAAACTGCACAGAAGTGCGTCAGTGACCGGCTCTCCTACGTGTGAGTGCAAGTGTGCAAAACGGAAATACTATTCAAATGTTAACCTGGCGTTACAGCAATAAAATAACATTCCATAAAATGTGAAAATTAAATGTCAAATTTGAATTAGACAGTCATTTGCATCCCGTGCAGGTAGTTAGTCATCCAGAGATGGTTCAATGATAAGGTTTATAATAATAAACATGAATATCTGAGTAAAATGCAGAAAATCAAAAAGGGTTGTGTTAATATCAGTTTATTATCTTTTGTTTAAAGCTCCCCATTTCCATCCCAATACATGTGTTCGTTTCGTCCCTAAGCTCTGAATGCTCGATTTGGAATAATCAAAACAACCGAAGCTGCGCATCTCACGACCTCATTCTGCCTCTGCAAAGTCGACACTGACGAGTCGTCGTCCGCCGACACTGCCGCATTTTCTCCTCTCACACGAACGAGCAGGTTACCAGTCTCTTGTTTAGATAAGAAGTCTTTACGCATGCATGCACCGAGATTACAACCAAAACCTTTACGCAAGGAATTGTCTTGAGCTGGTGTTTCTGAGTTAAAACCAACAACGGTGATTATATTTTCCCCTTCCAATTGAGATGAGTCCTTTTCGGCCTGTGGGGAGGAGATTTGGACAGGTCACGTGAGGCGGGGAGAGGACCTTTCGGGCCCCGGCGGCGCCTGCCGACAGGCTGCTCCGATCACCGCCGCCGGCTCAGAAGCGAGCGGTTGCACCGACCGAGCCGGCAGCTCAGTCGAGGCCCCGGCCTGGCCCTCTCCTGTCCGCATGTCCGTCTTTTCAGTGTCCTTCTCTCCCTGTGCTTTCTGTGTGTAGTCCTGAATTGAAATAAAACACTAAAAAATAAATAAATAAACAACCTTTACATTCTAGCGGCCAATTGTACAAAATCGGAGGAGGAGGTCAGAGTTCACGTGAGTCGACATTGCTTTATATATATTTATATACTGTGTATACACGACTCCCAAAAAGTTAGGAATATTCCGATTTGGGGTGAAACCTAAAATGCACGAGAAGCTTTCCAGGTCAACCTAACGTGAGTCTACCAATATACAGTATTTCCTGTTTCAATTAGAATCGAGACCGAGACGACGACACAGTTGATCAAGTGTCACCTCAGTTTAGAATTTCATCAGCGGGTTGCAACAGAGAGACTGGAAGAGTCACAGAAAGGCATAGACATGGACGTCCTTGGAAATTTTCACGGATCAAAGGGCTGATTTGAGTTGGGCTGTAAATTGAAATTTCACCCAAAAACCCAATATCCTCTAACGTTTTGGGAGTAGTGTATGTATGTATCCTTTTTTTCTATTTTCTGTCAGGTTTCATTTGGACAGACATGACGCAAACGTCGTTTGACAGCTTAGGCTTGTCGGTTTTTGGAAGCATCTTGCCCATGGAGCGTCGCTAAGTTTTTCTGTGCCTGACTGCAGTTCAGCGCCGGCTTGAGTCTGCTTTGTGGCCTTCGCACCGCTCCTCGTACAATTTACCGCTACCCACGGCAAGTCTCTCAAAACACGATGACGACACAGAACTCTTAAGAGTCGGCATTCGCGCGCGCAAAAAAAAAAAAAAAAGCCAGGTCAAGTCTATTGGGACGGCTGTAGCGGAACTTAGCATCAACACAAGTGATAAAAAGCGAAAGTGAGAAATCTTCAGGTTGTTCGAAGGCTTCAGGCGGAGGTTTACGATGTTCGGCGACTTGACGTCGGAGCCTAAGCTACCAAACGCCGATGGCCTCGCGTCTGTCCGAATGATCGCTAAAACAAAATAGAAAATGTATATATATATATATATATATATATATAATTCCACAACAGGTTGCTGTAGTGTCTTTTGATTATTGTCTTTTAAAAAAAAAAAAAAAAGTGTCATCATAACTAGACTTCACTGTTCAACGCACATACATAAATCATTAACAATTATCAATAATCCCTTATTAATAATCATTAATACCTCAAACACAAACTGCACCTGACAGTATTTTTTTTGTTTTTCTCTTTTTTACAGCTTTGAACATGATACAAGGACAGCTACAATCAGGATTGCCTATACTCATATTGACAACTCTAGAAAATGCATTTGGAGTCGTTGGCTCTAAAATCTTGAATTCAACACTCATTTGAATACAGCACTGTATATCAAAAATTACTGGTCGGCATCTGCCTAACTCTATAAAACCGGTGTTTCGCTTATAATATTCCACATAAATATGTACAATAAAGATAAAAAATGTGGCGCGGTGAGACGGGTACGTTACATTTCAAATATGTTTGGTGATGCTTACGAAAGTCTTTGCACAACGAGTTCATGCATTGAAGTGACGCCTTTAGACACTTACACGTTAAGATACTCAATATGTCATGGATGCCTGAATTATTAATATCGTTTTCCTTCTTTGTACACATCCATACACTGGTTTCTCCTCTTTACAAACATTCAATTGTGGTCATCAAATGCACATTTTGATGACATGACATCCCTTTAAGAAACCCTTAAAGGCATTGGTGACGCTCCAAGCAACATCATTTTTTTTCACTCCCTACATTTAATACAAAAAATGAACAAAACATTAAATAAGAGTTTTTTTTTTTTTTTCTTTTTTTTTTTTTTTTTTAAGTGATTCCTCTTTTGTTTTCTTCTTTCCCAGAGGTTGGATTAGCAGTGCTTATATATCTGGACACTAGATACAAGTACAGTGCGTACAACGAAACAATAACCAAGTGGCTCGTTTCCTTCTCCGCTGTCTTCTCTGTTTCTCCATTCCAGCTTAGAACATCATTGAAGAAGACACAGCTGCCGAATCTGCAGCTCTTATAGGGAAGAGAGAGAGAGAGAGAGAGAGAGAGAGAAAGAGAGAGAGAGAAAGTCTCCTAGAAAGTATAAAAACACGTTGAACACTATTTTGTTTGTCGTGGTGGTATTACATTCCTCTCTCCTCTCTCCCACCCTGAGCGGACAAAGGAAGCGGGACGCAGCTCAGTAAGGGGGGGGGGGCTTGCCTCGCGTGTCCACGGAAGTCCAGGCAAGTTGACATTGGCATTGAGACGCAGCCTGCGATAGCTACGGTCCTAAATCGGGCAAAGACGGTGATTCTCAAACCGGGGTCCGGGAACCCCGGGGGAGCCGCAAAATAATGACTAATAATAAATGATCATGTCGTAGATCGGCACAAAAACAAACAAATAAACCTCCCTACTTTACTTTGGGTCGATTAAAAGCGCCTGATATGATTGCGACATACAGTGGTGCCTTGACTTGCGAGTTTAATTCATTCCATAACTACCCTCATCATCGAACATTTTTCCCCATTGAAAGGAATGGAAATGACATTATTCCGTTCCAGTGCCACATTGCGCGTCTCCTGATGCGCACCTTGGCCACCAGGGGGTAGTACAATAGACACAGGCACAAACGAAGAAGAGTTTCACAACCGACTCAGTAAGTTGCAGTAATATTAGTCGTTTTCACAGAGGATAAAGAATATATGTCTGCTATGTGGCCGTTTGGAATACACATGGTGTAATTCTCTAATTGTTCACCCTTTGCTAAAATGCTGTTTGTTGTGAAGTTAGTCAAGTTGCGCTCGCGGCCACCATCTAGCACTTGTATCTCAAATGTTGCTCTCAAGTCAAAGCAAGAAAAGTCAAGGTCCCACCGTTTTATCACATAAATCTGACATCGCTGCTTGAATACGGTGTGGGAGTAAAGTACTACCTTTACAGAATGAGACATTTTATTTGAGAAAACAGTCCAATTCTTTTAGAGAATTAAGAAAAACTCACCTATTTGCTGTTTTTGTACTCATGCCAAAGCCATGTCTAATACAAAAATATTGCTTTGGCACCATCTTGAGCCCAGGAAATTGCTTGAAGTGAGGGGAGGCGCTTCATTTAGTCAGGCCATAGCCTTGTCCAATAGGAAAAAAAAGTGCTTTGCTGCCATCTTGTGGTATCTATTGGAAATTACAAACTTTTTGGGGTGGGCATCAATTACTCGTGGAGTTTCGGTATATACAGCTCTGTTAAAAATTACAAGCAAAACTAGCAAAATGATCACTTTCTATGATTGTGCCATTAATTAGTATTTGTAACACTGCAACATTATACAGTTTGAAGATTAGCACTGCGCTTAAATATGGGAACACACACACACACACACACACACACACAAACTGTACTTGAATGATTCAATTAAAATGTATTTCAGATCATACTTAAATGAAAACTATACATTAATCTATAAAAACCAACAGTTCTTAAATATTTAATGTAAATGTATCAAAATCAAAAGTTAAATACAAGTAAATTGTACTTAGGCAGTGATTCTTTTAGGTGCCACTAGAGGGTATCCGTGTCCCACTTTGAGAATCACTCATTCAGAGAATTTATTTGCAATAAATGAAAAATGGTAAAAATACCCAAAAAGGTCCAATTGCATTTTTGGCCTCTTAATTTTTCCCCAGAGCTGTGTATAGCACTGTATATGTTCTCTATATCGAACGTGTCATTTTTTCCACAACAGTACTTACGTTTAAATGGCGCTCGGAAAATATTCTCCCTCCTAAGGTGTCCCTGGACCCAAAAGATTTGAGAACCCTCGGCCTAGGAGTAGGAGAGGTGCGAGCCGTTGGAGATGTGCGAGGTGACCGAAGTGCTCCGGCTCAGGACGCCGTCGGGGCCGACGGCCGCCCCGGGCCCCCCGCCGGACGCCGTCCTCCTCAGAGGCTGGGGGCTGTTTCTCAGAGCCATCAGGCTGGGGGCGGCGCGAATGCCCCCGTAGACGCCCCCCTGCGAGGACGAGGAGGAAGACGAGGACGACGACGGGCCGGAGACGGACGGAGGGGCCGGCGGCGGCGGAGGTAGCATGGCGAGGGACTGAGAGGAGGAGCGCGAGGGCAGGTGATGGGAGAAGGGCAAGGGCAGAGGGTGGACCAGATCTCCGCCGGGTCCTCGCACTCCGGGCCAGTCCCTCTCCTTCCCCCGTTCCCGGTCCCTATCCCGCTCTCGTTCTCGGTACAACTGCGGCGTGCTCTGGTGGTGGTAGTGCTGGGGCAGGTGGTGGCGCTGGTGGTGGGAGGAAGACGAGGAGGAGGACGACGAAGAGGAGGAGTGGGACGAGTGGTGCGCCTCCCTCCCCCCGTCCCTCGCCATCGCCAGCGCCATAGCCAAGTGTGAGGACGACGAGTCACCCCTTCGCTCCACTCTTTCTCCCCCTCCTCCGCCGCTGTTGTGGCTGCGTCGCGAGGGTTGAGGCGGGGGTGCGCTCTGGGGGTGCACCCCGTGGCTCCAGTGGCTGGTGGAGCGGGGAGCCGGAGGCGGCGCGTTGGGGTAACCCTGCTTGGAGTAGGCGTCGCCCGGGAGGCCCGTGAGGGATATGCCGGCGAAACCCAGACGTAAACTCTCGGAGTCGAAGGACTCGATCTCGCCGGCCTGACGCTCCAGGAGAGCGCGGATGCGCTCGGAACGCTCGTTCTGGAGCGACAGCATCTCCTCCTCGATCTGGGGGGGCGACGAGAGGACAGCATCATGTCGGCGCAAGTCACATATGTGCAGGTCCTAAGTTTCAGGTGTTAACTTGCAAGTCCCAAGTTACAGTTGATTGGCAAATTATCGCCCGGGACCATTAAAAAAAAATACGTCGCATATTTACTATGCCGTCTGAACACATCGCCACCCATCCATATCAAAGTCTGTGCAGACGCTGACCCCCCCCGACCAGACAAAAAGCCTCTAATGCTCCACAAAAGCAAACGGCTGCGGTGACATCAACTTCCCAAAATCTTTTTCAAAGATCTCAGACCCATGAGTGATGCAATCAATAATAAAAAAAAGATGAGCGGACGAAGCAGTTTAATGAATCTGCGGGCAAACTGACCTACACGGCTTCCTTCTGCACTGAAGCATTACAGCGATCCATTTTTAACAATAACTCAAATGCATCTAACCTAACTATTTTCACTCGTTATGGTCTAAAAAAACATCCGGACCTTCAATCTTGAGGCAACAAAATGCCGCACGGCTCCCGCAGAGTGAGGGAAGAGGCGGGGTTTTATAACACTTCTTAGACAGTCGCTCTGCCTTAGTCGACAGACGTATAAAAGTTTGTTTACTAGTGGCGCCATCGGGGCCGCGGCCACCCGGAAGCACGAGTGACGTCGTGGTGAAGTGTGGATAGAAATGACGGTTCTGACCCTCTGCTCCAGCAGCGCGCGGCGGATGGAGACCCTCTGCTCCAGGTCCTTGACCTCCCTCTCGTGCTGCGTGTCCGTGTGGATCTTGATCTTGCTCTGGTAGGCGTTGAGCAGCTCCAGCTCCTGCTGCAGTTGCATGCGCAGCACCTTGTATTCGGCTTCCTGCGTCTCGTCCAGTCGCAGCTACGGGGAAGACAAAAAGGGGCGCGGCGATGAGGAAATGTGCAAAGCAAGTCGACACATTTGGCCCATTTTTTTGGTTCATTTCAATGGACATTGTGCTGCTCCTTCTGGTGTGTGCCTTGGCCACATGGTGGCATTATTGTGCAGACGTACTGATAAACATGTAGCCGGTCAAAAGTCCGCAGAAAGCTGCAGTGATATAAATTAGTTTTCACAGAGGATGAAGAATATATGCCTTTGAGTATTGCTATATTATCTCTCTACATATGTGCCACCACTGTTTGTGTTCAATTATCCATTGCTTAAAGTCTTAAAACCGCTAGTTCCGTTAGCCCGTCTATGGCGTTTTACACTGTGCGTTAGCGTAAGCTAGTGGGGGTATTACTAAGGCCAAGTTGTGTGGTTGTTTTGAATGCACAAATTCTAATTGCCTTTGTTTTTATATTGAGTTTAGTAAACTTCAACTGGGAGTGGCAATAAACATCTTGAAGCGGCTTTTTTTTTTTTTTCTTTTTCTTTCTGTGCTAGCCTTACTCACAGCCTGCGTGGACAGCATGTCGTTGATGGAGTGGTCGTACTGCTCGGCCAGGATGGCCAGTTTGCGGGTCTGCTCATCCTTCAGGCGCTTCAGCACGGCCTTGTGGTCCGACTTGGGCGTGTTCTCCAGAAGGTGGTTCCGCAGGGCCTTGTACTGGCGGGTTTGGATCTTGCACGTGTCCTGGAACTGACGCTTTATCTGCAGCTCTTTAGACTGCGGCATAGAGGGAAGAGGAGAGAGGGAGAGATCGAGGTCTAGCATGCATCAGTGAACATGTGGATGGGCGCGAGATCGCACATTTTTCTGTTAAACATGATTTTGGGGGTGTTTAAATATGTTAAAGATGCCTAAAAAAGTGTGTTTTAATAAGTTTCAGAATGTGGGGGCTCCCTCTAGTAGTATTCCAAAGAATCACTACACAAGTACAGTCCAGTTGTGTTTAACTTTTTAGTATATTTGCATTTAATCTTACATAATTGTTTTTTTTTCCCCTGAGCAATACATTTTAATTACTAATTTTTACATAATTTCTATGCATTTTCTGCTTGCAGTTTTTGTGTGTTGAATTTGTGTACAGTGACTACAGGGGGTGGGAAGGGTATTTTAGGGTTTCAACTATAATCAATGGCTTATTTTCTATGGATTTTATGATGACAAATTTTTTTTGCAATAAATTATAATAATAATACATTTAGGATGTGTTTTTAAAAAAAAGTGTTTTCTGCATGTACAATGGGTATTTTTATTTTTTTTTTTTTTCAACGTGTGGTGTACACAAATAATCACTGAATTAAATGTGCGTAATGTTACAGTGGTTGAAGATTCATTTTTATCCAGCACAGGAAATTTGTTTAGCACAGTTTCAGTCGTATTTAACTTTCAAATAAAGTACAGTTTATCTTCCTATATTTAAGTGTTAATGCTCTCACAGTGCATAATGTGTTGGTCATGATGGTGGTACTTGAAGAGCTACTATATGTATTTTTTTAGAGGGTACTTTATCTTCAACTTTATGAATTCACCAAATATTTAATAAACTATTGAAAATGCTCAATATGTATTAACCAATTAAAAGGTATTTGATGTGGTAGAATTAATTTAAAATAAATCCTAATCTACCAATTTCTGGAAAAAACAGCTAAATCAATGCCACAAATATGACAGGACGTAATGTAAATGCTTTGTGGGCCGTATTAAACAACGGATATGATTTTATTTTTATTTTAAATCAAACAAATTCTGAAATAGGTGGATCTTTGTCACCCTCCCTCCCAAAAAAAAAAACAAACAGAAAAATGGTCACTACAAAAACCATTAAACAAAGGTCTGGGTTTGTTAAATATATGAAGGTCCTCGACACAACAACAAAAGTGACCACAATGACACAATGTTTGAATTAGGGGGAAAGAACATAAACAACAACAAAGGAGACTTAAATCATAAAAACAAACAAGACAATGAGTTCAACATAGCTGAATTTATTTTGGTGTCAAGAAAAATATGAAGGCTTTTTTTAATGCTCATAAGCAACACAGCCAAACGTGAATAAAAAGAACAAGAGGCTGCCAAACAACGCAGTACTGGTCTGTAAAGAAATACTGCTTAAATTAGGTATAAAAGTCGAGGTGATGTGTCAACACAACACAATACAAACATGTAAACATACACGGAGGAACAGGGGACAACTTGTCGTCAAACACAAATGAAAATCAATGGCAAATAAATTAGTCAAATTAAATATGATGCAAAATGTGTCATTTATAAAAAAAAAAAAAAAAAAAAAAAACCACAAAGCTGAAACTGTTTTACCCTGAAGGAGTTTTGCTTTTTGTCTAACTTTTACATCCCAAACGAATGAGATGTCCTCGCCAACGTGCATCACATTTGAACTTCTTTAGAAATGCACCCTATTGCACTGTAGACACGAAATTATGCATTTTAGCCTTCATTTAAATTACAGTGAACCCCCACATATTCGCTGTTCGGAATTTGCGAATTTGCTTATTCGGGGTGGGGACCTCAGTCATTTGCTGAAAAACGCAATCTGGCGCCATCTTTATGCCAAGGAATTGTTGACGTGGGTTGAGGAGATTCAGTCGCTTTCTCCCACGGATAGCAACGCTTCCTGTATTGTTTTTTTTTTTGGGGTCCGACTTATTGGACGTTTGGTATTACTCTTTGCAAATATGACACTAAATCACTTTCACTTCAGACTTCATCTAATTTCACATTTTCAGTCTTTGGACGCAATCTTCAATGTAAAAGATTGCGCGTATGGCTTCACATAAAAAAATAAAATAATAATAATACAATAGTTGAAATACATAACTGACTCTTTCCACTCCTCATTTAAATACCTTCATAGAATATGATAAGGCATTTGTGCAAATATTTATTCAAAGGCACTCAACGGCTTCATGTGACTATTAATAAAAATGTATCTAAATGTTTACATGGTAAAAAGTGAAAAGAATATCGCATGAACGCCAATAAAAATTTAATTTGGACTCAAATAGTATCCGATATCTGGATATTTATGTTGCACACTAGATTGGACTGTGTTATTTATTGCACATTGTTACTGACCCATGAAGCGAAAATTTGGCGATTAGGACAAAGTTAGGACACGTCGGTTGTCCGCACTTAACACCGTCATATTTGCTCAACACTAAACATAAGAAAAATTGCACAGACATGGTTAAAAAAAAAAAAACAACAACTTGAAATTGTCTTACAAATTAAGAGCAAAGCATGAACGTGAGAAACTTTTACAAAAAGCAAAATAATGAAATGTCAAAAGCTTGATTAGGGTTTGGTAAAGTAAGTGTCTGCAACAGCCCACAACGCGGCAGCCAATGAGGGAGACGCTGGGAGGGGCACATATTGGAACATAACCCGGCTACCATTCCTTCTTTCCATTTTTCAATCGGCAAAGAAAAGTCTAAACATGGAGCAGTTCGTTTTTTAAACCCCCCCCCCCCCTCCCCAGGTGTAACGCATCAACCCGATACAAATAATAGAATCTGTCTGATGGTCGTTACTAAAACTAGATCATGACCAATTACATATTAATCAAATTCAGTCCTGAGGAACTGTTTTACAGTTCAAAGTTTGGATCTGAGGCTAAAATAGATTCATCTAGCCATGTTTTTTTTTTTGTAATTCACAGAATAATTCACCTACTCGTGGTGTTCGGTGTTTTTTTTATAACACTACAATGCCACAAGATGGCAGCAAGGCCCTGGGTAATAGGAAAATAGTAATTGGGGTCATGGAAGTATGTCAGGGAGGAGCAAAATTTAGCCTGGGTTGTTAGCAGAAGTCAGATCTTATTCACATTTTTTTTGGCTGCTGTAATCAAATCATCTGCTCAATATTTATTTTTAAGGGCAATGTTGGAAGATGAATTTGAAATGATATTACAGGGGTATCCACTGTTTTAGCATGTTAAGTAAATTAATGGCAGGGACCTTATCCCCTTTTCAAAATGTATGGAAAAACAAGTTTTTTTTCATATTTTGTGCTGGATTAAAAAAAAAAAAAAAAGTCACTTTTGAACTCATAATTGTCAATTGAAACTGGAAGGAAGGATATCTGTATATCACACACAGACACGCATCTGACTACGCCCACTTTTCTTTCCTTCTGCTTCTCATCGCCACGGCCGAACCTTCGCCCTGACAAACCTTCCCGACGACGTTCTCCTCAGGGCGCACTCCCACCGGGTGTCGTCGCGGAGCACCCTCTCTCTCTCCTCCCTACGCCGCCGTTCCCTCTCCCGCCTCACTCTCTCCCTCAGCCTGGCCTCCCTCACTTCACGGGGGAGAAGTCGGGGCAGCCGACTGGGCCGTTTCTTCTTCAAAAGCCCCGCCCGCCTCAAACAGAGATGAAAGCCCAATGGAAGCTTTTGGATCAGCTTCCCAGCCAGATTTAGCACGAGCGAGTTCGCCAGGTCGGCGAGCACGCCTAGGGGCCGCCGGATGAATTGCCTCACCCACAGGACGGCCCGCGCCAGACCGGAAGGGCGCCCGCTACGAGCTTGCTGATTTAAGGGGAGACTTTTGAGGGGGACTGGGATTTTGGAGCAGCGCACCCCCCAGTTGCGCCCCGCTTTGGGGAACATCTCGTAGAGGCTCCGCTCGGCCACGCCGCCCAGAAGCGACTGGCACACGGCGAAGAGCGGCCGCGGAAGGCGGAAAAGGACGCGCATGCACAGCCGGTTGACTTTGCGCGGCGCGCGCCGTAGAAAGCGGCGGGCCGGCCGCACCACCAGCACCACCAGCAGGTACAGCGACAGGAAGAGAGACGGCGAGCTAAGGAAGGAAGCGGACACTAAAATCATGGGGACGTAGTACGTCCCCAGGCTGAGGGACAGCCCCAAAGCTAAGAGGCCGCTGGCCCACAGGCTGACCGACAGATACGACGAGAAGGAGAGCGCGAGGCAGGAGCGCAGGAGGAGGTACGAGAAGAAATGAGCCAGCAGGGCCAGTTCGGCGGAAAGGAGGAGCGACCCGAGCGAGGGCGGCGGAGGCGAGCGGCGCAGAGACAAAAGGAAGACGCACAGGAGGAGCAGCGTGAGGTTGGAGGGCCGGGCGGCGGCCCACAGCGACAGGAGGAGGCACGCAGAGTGCGAGAAGAGCCACGGGAGCGGGGACGGCGGCGGGGGGGGCGCTCTGGGGACGGCCTCAAGCTCTTCGGGCACGTCGGGGAAGTAAAACTCGGACAAGTCGTCCGGCTCGTGCTCGCGGACGCGCCTCTTTTCCGGGGACTGCGAGGAGATGAGTTCGGAAGGGCAGCCGTCGGCCACGCCTCGGCCCTCCTCCTCTTCCTCCTCCTCGTCTTCCCACCGAACGCCTTCCACCTCCCTCACTTCTTCCCAGCCTTCTCGCTCATCAGACTCTCTCCTCTTTAGCTTCGTGTCATGTTCATCATCTACATATTGCTCATACGCACTCGAAACTTCACTCCCCTCTCTAAATTCTGCACCGCTGTCCTCGTTTTCCCAGCCCTCTTTCCTGTTTGACTTTGTGTCATCATCAAGTACATACTTGTCGCCCTGCTCATCCTCGCCCCTGCTAGAACGTTCATCCTCCTCTCTAAATTCCCCACCGGTTTCCCACTGAACCCGTTCTAGCTCCCTGACCTCGTCCCAACCTCCTCTTGTGTTTGGCTTCATGACATCATCATCATGTACACATTTGGCGGCCCGGTTATCCTGATCTCTCATTTCTGCTCCGTTCGTCTCTTTGGTGTCATCTAGGTTTTCCAACTGCACAGAGCTCAAACCATCGCAGCCGCCACTCAAGTTCTCCATCTGAACTCCTTCTACCTCCCAAGCCTCTCTGCTGTTTGACTTCATGTCATCACCATGTACATATTCGGTGCCTCGGTCATCCTTCTCTCTCGTCGCTATATTTTCTACCGAGCCCTCGCTCAGGCCCTCTGTAGTCTGGCTCCGGTCGTCACTCACTTTCAGGCTCTTTGGCTGCTGTCGGACCTCCACGGCGTGCTTTTGACGCAGCTCCTGCTCGCGCCGCTTGTTGTACTCCATCTGGTTGGTGAGCTCCGTCTGGTGCTGGGTGCGGATCAGCTCGGCCCGGGTGCGCTGCACCAGACTCAGCTGGCGGAACTCCAGCTCCTGCGTGGACTCGTGGTGGCGCAGGAGCATGGCGCACTCCAGGTCCTTCAGCGTCTGCTTCTTGTTCAGGTCCTAGTGGAGAACGACAAAAAAAATTACGGACCAGGGCTCATTTTTCAAATGTTTCAAGGTCTTTGAGGTCGATTATCAAATGTCGAATGAATAAATTACGTTACATTAGCCTTTCTTTTTACTGATTATTGTTATCGGCGCCTATATTCGTCATTTTGATGCTTATCGGCATTGGCATTTAAAAAGAAATGAATCCAACGGCTGATAAGAATTCGATATAAATATCGATTATCGGCTTCCTTGACTGCTAATAATCGGTATCAGTCCTGAAAAAACATATGGCTCCAAGTCTATTTACGATACAAGTCCACTTCAAGCTCACTCCAGGTTACCTCTCGGAGCAGATCCTGCTCCAGGTTCTGGCGCGCCAGCAGCATCTTCCTCTTGTACTGGCGACTGTGGAGCTCATAATACTGCCTCTGCCTCCTCAGCAGGCCCGACTCCTCCTCGGCCTGGAGCTGCTGCAGACACTCCTTCTGGTGCACCAGCCACTCCTGCTTCTCCCTCTTAGGCGTAGACTGGTTCTCGTTCAGCTCCTTCAGTGACAGAAGCATGAAGAGAAAAATCTGAAGCTTTCTTTTCCAAAGCCTTTTGGGGTTTGTAAATAATAGGCACCAGGTTACATCATAGTGGCAGAAAGCAAATTACAAAAACGTGTGCCGGCAGATAGAGCCCAAAAGGTTTGATGCGGTACAAGATGCTAAGACATGGACTGCACCTCTTTGAGTTGCTCCTTGCGTTGTCGATACTGTCGTTTCTGAGAGTCCAGCAGAGTTGTCAACTCCTTCTTTTGCTGGCCGAGTATATGTTGCTGGAACTTCTTTTCCTCAGTCAGGACCGCCTTGGTCTGAGGAGAAAGAAGAAGAAAAAACACCTCTTTCAATTTAAATCACTTCTGCTCGAGTGTTTAGTCTGAGCATTCCTGCACAGACATAATAACTCAGATTTACCAGGCAAAGAATATAAAACAAGTAAATAATAATAGCTCTCGTTTATTACTTGGCCCCCAGCTCACCTCCTTTTCCATGATAGCCGAGTGCTTCTTGCACAACTTTTCACCCTCCATCGAGAAGCTGTTCCTCTGGTTCTCCAATTCCTTGTCCAGTCTCAGCTGGTGCTCGTCCATCTCCGCCTTCAGCTTGTTCTCAAGACCCATCAACTGTTTCTGGTGCTGCCGGCGCATACGCTTGTACCTGCACGGACCAAACGTAATAGTTAGAGAAAAGACCAGAAACTCTAAGCCAGGTAGAGAGTTATATTCTGATTCCTTTCTTTGGACTTTCAGGTTTTCGTTCAACTTCGCCATCGGAGCCCAAGTGCTGTATTTCCATATGGCCGCTTTACCCAGACATCTGCTCCCTCAGGGCCGATCCCTGCTCATGTTCTTGGATCTGGCGAGTGACGAGCGAGGCGGTCCTGATGGTGGCGAAATGGTCACGGCCTCGACGGCGCCTCCCTCCTCCTCCGCCCCCTCCTCCTGCTCCACCTCCACCAGCGGATGAAGCATCTCGTTGCAAGTCCACTTCAGGCTGGTAGGGGTCATCGTAGATGTTATCATGGCTCTACAGAGGATGACGGCGATTGACAAGTCAAGTTACGCTTCCATAGAAAGTGATTGAAACTCTGCACGCCGAGGATAAACACGGCCCGGGCTGACCAGGGGCTTGTGCAGGACAGAGCTGTTGGAGGTGACTGTGTGCTCGCCCTCCTGCATCATGGCCATCTCGCCGCTGTCGTCCGAGCCGTCCGCCAGGCTGTTGACGGAGCTGCTTTGGGAGCTGGCGCTGATGGACATGGACGGCAGCGAGTGGGAGCTTTCCATGCTGTTGACGGTGCCCGTGCGCAGCATGTACTGCTCCACGTCCTGAAACGATGCAGTCAATAAGTGTTGATGAAGGAAAACTGACGACTGCTTTTTCAAATCAATGGCAACAAAGCCTTTCGTATGGTAGGGAAGTGGTCTGAAGTGGATAATCTACATTGACGCGGCTGCTACAAAGACAGGATGGACCAAACAAATGTAGTTCACAATTGCGGATGCTTTGGTTCCTCTTTTGAAAGTAGCAAACTATTATACAGTGAACCTCCACTGTATCGCGTTTTATCAATCACGCTCCCGCTATATTGAAGATTTTTTAAGCAGTATATATATATTTTTTTGAAGGCTTTTTAGTCCAAAATGAGAGTTACATGCCTTCAGTGTAGTATCACGATGTGCTCCAAAATGCCAGGCAGCACTGAGCTACAATGGAAAACACCCCCCCCCCCCGCGATAAATGGGCTTCACTGTATCGTGTATTTATTTCGTTGACTGTGACACCTCGAACTGTCGCATGCCCCCGGTTACCTCTTCCTCGTCAGCCCCTTCGGGCGCAGGCCCATTGTGGGCCTCGTGGAAAAGGATTTTCTTCATCTTCCTGTACTGCAGGTTGTCAAGCTCACGGACAGCATCCTTGGTGCGGGCAATGAGGTCCATCACGCTGGTCATGGGACGCTCTCTGCATAGGAAATGGTGCTGGAGGGGTTAAAGCAAACGGAGAGGTTGGAACAGAACACAAAGTGGTAGCTGAATGAGCTTTTGCGTGGACATGCACCTTGAGCAGCACATCAGAGGTAGGTCTGTCCTGCGCAATCTTCTGCAAGCACGAGTCCACAAAATTGCGGAAATAATCGGACCTAAAAGACAAGGTTGGTATTTGAAGGAGACAATCATTTATCTCGACATGCTTCAAAATGGAATACTGGGTTGTCATGGCCTCTTTTTCTTTTTGCAATGAGCAGAAATTATAAAAGCGTTGTTGCAAGCGTTTCTGACACTGACATTAAAATCAAAAATCTAAAGCCACCAATCAGGTGGCTCTCCCGTCACTCACCAGTGATTCGACTGCAACACGGGGCTCTCATTCTGTGCGATGTGGTACAAGGCACTCATAGCATTCATGTTGAACAGAGGAGGCTTCCTTTCCGCTAGATGGGGACAAAGCACAACGCAATGACACACAAAGGGGAAAGAAAGACAATCGGGGTTGCCTGCACTTTTCAACCAATGTGTGACCGTCTCTTACCCAGCTCTATGCACGTAATGCCAAGTGACCACACATCCACCTTTCCATCGTATTGACCCTCGTCCATGGCCAGAATTACCTCGGGTGCCATCCTTCGTGGAGAGGGGGGAGACAAACAAAAAACATTTGACCACTTGCTGCTTTGCCGACAGACATTCATTGTCACAGTATGATCACGTGCTTCATTGGTCACAAGAGGCCATCCACCATCTATGACGTCCTACCAGTAAGGTGTTCCCACAAAAGAGTTGGCCGGGGCGACGATGGAGGCAGAACCAAAGTCACCCAGCTTGACCTGACCAGGCTCCGTGAGCAAGATGTTTCCTGCTTTCACATCCCTGTGAGGGACAGTTAGGAAAAAAATGACAGATCAGCATAACAGTCAAGGTTTGATGACAACAAAACACACACACACACACAAAGTGTTGTCACACTGAAATGTGTACAGATAATGCAGCATACCTATGAATCATGTTGTGCGAGTGAAGATAGACCAGTCCCTGCAGTGCACCATGGGTAATAGCAGCTATTTCCACTTCCTGGAGGGGCTTCTTGTGGACTAAGTGAAGAGATGTCAAAGGATATCAAGCTTTTGAGTACAAATATGACAAATGGTTAAACCAAGTTAGTGACTTGTAACCTTTGGCGTCACACTTCTGACACGACAGCTGTTTCCTTCTTACCTTCCAACAGGTCAGAAGCTGAGCCCAAGCAGTACTCCATCACCAGCTGCCAGAGAGACACAATCAGTGTGTGAGTGCATGATGCCATTTTTGGCTCCTGAAGAGCACCATTAACAACTTTTCACACTTGACCGCAACAGAGATTTTCCATCTACACTTTTGAATGACGATTTGCACTGATAATTTCAAGGTCAAATTGGCGGGAGCAGACAAACGGGCGCTCACCCATGCCGTGTGCTCCCTCAGGTAGCAGCCATGGTACTCGACCGTGTTGGGGTGCCGCAGTTTCTGGAGGAACTTCACCTCCTTGATGATATCCTGCCATTTCTGAAATCACAACCGCGATGCGGATGAGCCAGCAAGGCGGACATTTTGAAGTTACTGATGACCGCGACGCTTACCTCATTGGACTGCTTGCCACTGTAGGACATCTTCTTGATGGCCACCACCTCATTGGTGCGGATGTCGTGGGCCTAATGACCAAACGGATGATGACATAATCTAAGGTTTTGCATTCAACACCCTAACTCAAATTCTACATCCAACAATTTCAAGCGAGCACCAGAGCGGCACATGTGACACCACTGCGGTGACTAAACGTTTCGCCATCATTACATCAGACCCTGGAAAAGGAATCGGCTTAATTTAAATCAGATTTTCACCCACGACTCGCTTCTTTGTCATTGTCACTTCTCAGCTTTCATTTAACACTTGTGGTGTTCTCTCAATTTCCGAATATGATCACTGTGCTTTTGTTCTATTCCGTTGCCTTTTATTTTTACCTGGTGACTGAATCCTATTCATGCTCACTTTTTAAAAACTGATTGCATGGATACGGCTTACCCTTCTTTTCAACCTTCCTGTCTGGTGACAAATGTTTATTTGTTGTTGGGTTTTTTTTAAAATTATGGTTACATGTATACATGTGTTTATCTGCCTGTTAACATTAGAGAAAAAAAACAACACAGAAAAACAACTCACAAAGTACACAGCGCCGAAGCTCCCATGTCCGATCTCCCTCAGGTCCGTGAAGAGCTTCTCGGGATCCTCCCTGCAGAAGAGCTCGGCCACCTCCGGGTCCTTCAGGCTCCCGGCCCGCACACTCAAAGGCATGACCAGCGCCTAGAGGGACACAAGTGGTAAGCCCCGTCACGCTTTTGGAGCATTCAGGGAAACAATACGTTCAGGAAACGTAGTCTGTCACATCCAGGATCTTTCAGACATCATACATACGTTCAGGGGTTCGCCTGCGTTAAAAAAAAAAAAAAAAAAAAAAAAAAAAAAAAAAAAAAAAAAAAAAAGGACAGGAAACATGAAAACGGTTACCTGAGCAACCAGGAGGCACTGGATTACAAGGAGTGCATGAGAGCATACACAACACAACATAACATGAAATGCGGTTGACTGTGAAACGGTTAACTGAAATGTATTCAAGTATCAGTTAACAGAGTCCCATTTAATTTGATACACAATGCACTTTTGTTATGTAATATCGAACAGGCTTCCTGTATTTGAATTTAATGGATTAGTAAAATCATACAGTACATGTTACTTCACAGAAAGAATGTTTCTTTGAACCAGTGTGTGGGGGGTGGGGGGGCACAGAGATGAAACAATTCATCGAATAATTAAAGCTATTTAAAACAATACAAAATAGCAATGTATTTATAAGCAGTCCTGATTTTACCAATTGGTAAAATCAGGCTGCTTATAAATACCAAGGAAATGGTAGTTAAATGCTGATTCCATATATATCGCTCAGCTTTATTTGCTGATTCCATATATATCGCTCAGCTCTATTTGCTGATTCCATATATATCGCTCAGCTCTATTTGCATTTAAAGATACACATTAAAAAGTCATTCGTAACAGCCTATCACTTGTACGACAATTTTAAAAAATATAGTTTTTAAAAACGTGTCAACAAAGTAAAGAATCATGGTGACTGGATCACATGAAACAGATGTGCCAACTTTTATGATACAGATGACATAAAATAATAGTGTCGTTGCAAAATTTTGTAATATGATATTTATTAGTGACTGTCCACACAGTTTTATGTTATTATCCAAATGGATCTGTTACAGTTATTTCAGGAAAGTTTGACTGCGTAACAGCACCAAATTATTTCATGCTACAATTCCACGCAAAATTCCTAATCAATTATTATGACCACTGCTATACAGAACCAATGCATTTGGAAATTTTGTTAGACAACTACAAATTCACAGCAGTGCTTTGATATTTTCCTGTGGTACTTGTGTCCTACACTACAGACATAAGTCAAATGTGGTCTATCTTCTAGGGCACAAACGTCTTTCTCCATCTTGCATATTTGTTGTAAAGATAGCGGATTACTGATAACTTCATTTGAGGCAAGCAAAACATGCCAAACTGCTCCCATTATGACGCAGTACAGTTTTACACCACTGCAAACCACAACAACAATTCTATTGTTCGATTTATACCTCTCTGACAACGTTGCGATGGTTATCTATGTTATTAGCACTCAAGATAAAAAAATGTGTCAATTGCTATTGTATTAACTAATATAAGATACACAATAAACATTTAATAGCCCTGGCAGGAAGCCATTGGATTATGACCAAAGTCCAGAGTGGAAATAAAGTACATGGTACATGTCGAATTAAGATGACATACTTGTATATTACGAATGATCACCTAACGACGTGAAATGAACTGACATCAGACCCTGCCGTGTGGGTGCCGTCAATGAGGAAGCTGGTCGTTCTCTTTAAAACGAGACGTTTCAATTTTGCAACCGAGCCGAAAGCGAGCACTCAGCCCGATTGTAGCGGGAAAAAGCTGTTGTTCCAGATAAATGCTGCAAACACACTGGACAGCTCGTACAAAAACACACTCATCATAGCAAGCACCACAATAGGATCAATCTATCTTTGATACTTTTCCTTATTAAGGTCAACAACACAACTTTGCCTTCGGAAGTCCACGAGCTTAATGCTAGCACACAATGCAAAACACCATAGACGGGCTGACGAATAGCACCCGCCTTCGCCATTTTATAACAATTTCAGCTACAGATAGTGGAACTCGCAGGCATATATTCTTTATCCTCTGCAGAAAAACGACTAATATATTACTGCAGCATACTGAGCAGCTGTGCCCATCTCTTTCGTGTAGATCCCTATGTGTGTTATATTGGCCCCTGGTGGCCAAGGCGCACACACCAGAAGCACACGAGTCTTTACATTCAATTAAATTGTGTTAAAGCATGTTTTCATAAAGTATGGTACTTCAGAGTGGCATTTTTCTTATTAAAAAGCATTTTAACATTTTTTGTGCAATATCGTTTTCATGAAGATGACTGGAGACACGAGTTTCGAGCGTTGGTCACATAATGATTTTAACTCAGAAATCAAGGAGTTAATGTATCTCTCTACCAGTGGCAATCTAAACTGGGTGTTATCAATTATGTAAAGGCAATTTTTTTAAATATATAGCCCATGCAAACTCGACACGGGAAGGGAGGAGGCATTAAGTTTACACGACCACATTGTATTACGCAAAAAATATATTGCACCATGTTTTCGTTGCACAGAAAATATTGCACATGACTGACGTTGAAAGTGTTTTTCTCTCTCTTACTTCTTAATAAAGAATTTACATTCAGGGGGTTGGAAAAGTAGGTATACAGTTTTTATGATGAAAAAAAAACCAAGATCCATCGGGTCATTAATTCACAAGCGGAATAACATACAAACTATCCCTAAGTACAATTTCTTATGTGCTCAAATTGCTGACTTTTAGCATTTACACACTCAAGCACACTTTGACACAAAACTTGGATTGTCTCACAAGCAACTTCTTGGCATCAACAGAGCGTGGGTTTTGCCTTCATCTTTGACAACTTGTGCAAATGTGGCAGCAACACAAGACAGTTCAAGTGTTTCACACTCCCTCTTTGACAACTTTCTCATTATAAAACATTTATGGCATGCACACTTCCACAGCTTTAAGATTTCCACTATTATCGTACCACATTTTCTTTAATTTAACATCAATTTCAAGTGGACAAGGTCAAATATAACCAGAAACACAAACGTTGTCGCACTTATACAAGAAATTGGCATTTGTAAGTATTTTCATTTGACAGAATGAAAAAGAATGGTGAAAGAATGAGGTTTCGGGTATTTTCATTGCTATCAAATTTGAAAACGAGCACAAACATTTTTGGGTAAATGAATGTTTGGGTAAATGATAGCTATCGTGTCTTACCGTGGCTTTTGGGATCCACTGTAGCTAGCCAAAGCTAGCTATCCGGCCTGGCTGGAAAAAATGTACCTCTCACTCCCCCTTTTTTTCTCCCCCAGCGCCGCTGCCGCCGTCTACTCAGCGCGAGCGAACTGCATTCTGCCCGTCGACGCCGTTCCTCAAACTCGTCGCCATCCCGACGCTGCCGGTGAATATTGGACGGAAGAATACTGCAGGTGACGACGAGAAGAGCGGCCGCAATCTCTCACAATCGCACGCTAATTAGCGGCGGCGGCGCTAGTTGGCAATTCTAAGTGAAACGAGGAGCCGAAAGGGAGGTCCGCATTGTGGGGAGGGTGTCATAAATCCCCGCGGGGGCGCTCCATGCTCCGCTGGGCGCTGTCAACTCGATTTAGTGGCTTTCTTCCGCCGCTCGCGTTCTCCCCATTTTGCTCGACATTGGTTTTTGTTCGGTATTCGGTGATGGCGGAGGAGCGGAGCAGCGGGGAGGGAGAGGAAAAGGAAAACGGAAGTGTTCTTCTTCGCCGCTTGGGGAAGTTGGGGCCTGGGCTGTGGCAACAGGAACACTGCCCCCGTGAGGTCATCCATGGAAGTACAGTGGTGCCTTGACTTGAGGGTTTCATTGTTCCGTGACCACGTTTGTCACTCGAGACGCTCCAGAGAATCATCTTTCTCCATTGAAATGAATGCAAAGGCCATTAGTCTGTTCCAGCCCACCCAAAAACACCAACAAACATTTTTTTTGTAACGCGTCTTTTAACAATAAAGAATAGCTCTACACAGTATTGTACTTAATAAATAAATCCAGTAATAACATGTTGCAATTGAATGTAAGCAATTAAACAGTTTGTGCATCCTAGCTCCTGTTGCATGTGCGTGCCTCGGCCACCGGGGCGCAGTATAGACTGTGCGCAAGTGTGTAGCGAACACAAGTTTGTTGCACTTGGGTCAGCACAGCGATTAGATTAGAAATTTAAAAATGTAAATTTAAAATGCACATGTATAACACGGACATATTAGTACGCACAAAGGAGATGTCACAAATGCTCCGTACGCTGCAGTAATATGGGAGTCGAATTTTGCAGAGGATGAAGAATATGCAGTGAACCCCCACATATTCGCTTTTAGGCAATCGCGGATTGCAAACCCAAAGGAAAAGAAGAAGAATGTAGTTAAAAAAAAAAAAAAGCTAATATAGCCAGTAATCATAGTAACTGGAACAACTGAATTATTAAAAATGGTGAGGTTAATATTCAGTAGATAGTAATGTATGAAATATAATATTCATCTCGCAAACTATCATTCTACTCAGCCATGTTTCCAAAAATGTGTTGTTTTTCGCACACCGCCCTTGAATGCTGAATCCATAGCAATGAATTCACAATCATCTTTTGCCCACCGCACCCGAGACCTGGAACGACCTCTCAGCTGTACAAGCGTGCTGTGAGCGGGGGTCGCGCAGCCTTGCGGATTACGTCGCTTATGCAACAGATTTATTTATCTGACGACACCGAGCGGAATTGTTGGAGCTCAGCCAGTTAATCAAGACCAGCATGTGGATAAGTGGATATTTCAAAGAAGAAATCATCACTTTTATTCATTTGTTGAGCTCATCCCCCCCCCCCCCCATCGATATTGTAAAACTGATTCTCAAAATACACCAACCGACCATGACAATTTGAACCATCAGTGGGTTATTAAAATCGAGGTCAGGGGTCGAAAAGACTTTGTGGGTTCAGGGAGATATTTGAGTCCACATCGCTTTGCTGCTGCACATAATGGGAAACGCCATAGACAGGCGAATGAATAGCATCTATGTGGCCATTAAGCAGCGGATATTTGAAAGCAAATAGTAGACCAACACATTTAGACTGAAAATATGGCAATAATTATAGGCAGATATGTTTTTTTTCTGCTAGCCTTTAGTTTTATATGAGTTCATTAAGTACAGTACAGGATGATAAAAGAATAGTTATTGATATATATATATATATATATATATATATATATTTTTTTTTTTTTATTTTTTATTTTTTTAAGCAGTCGACACAATTTATAACACTGTTGGTTGCAGTTTAAAGGTTCTTATACAAAGGTAAGTGAAAGACTTAAAGAGGTCAAGAGGTCACCTTACACAGACGCGAGAGTATCGTCTCGTCAGGGTCAGGTGACCGCATCGTTTCCATTGGACCGCATCGTGACGTCACCTGTCAGCAGTGTCAAAGTTAAAAGTTGCTGTCCATAAGTTGCTCTTACAGGTATCTATATATTTTTTAACAGTATTTTTATTTTATTTTTTTTAGGACTTTTACTACTTTTAATCCCCGTAAATAGAAAACGGGAAAGTCAACCGCAGTGGACATCTCGGTTGAATGAGATCTACTACTTTTTTTGGTTGCTTTTTTAAACAAAAGTATCTGCGCTTCTACTTTCGCCTTCTCAGCCGCTCCGCTCAAAACAGGGGCATCGCTTAACCCCCCCCCCCCCCCGCTGACAGCCGCCCTGCCACTCCCCTCACCCTTGCCGTCCTCCTCCTCCTCCTCCTCCTCCTCCTCCTCCTCATCACCGTCATCATCATCGCAGCATCCACCCGGGGTGGCGGCGTACTTGGTCAGTGGTGGCTCCATCCCGCAAGACTGAGAAACAGAGGGAATTTTAAGCAGCTGAGGTCGCAAGAAGAAGGCGGCAACAAAGTCATCCGGTGAGCAAACCTCTTCAAAGGTCACATGGGTCATCTTTACGTATCGCTAATGGCGGTTGTTTCCTGTTGCAGACATGAGCTTGGGAGCAGCGTGCATTTTCTTGCGAGGCGGGAAAAATATCGTGAGTACGACTCAACTGTACTGAGAGTCTTTTTTGCAGTTTTTGATGGGTTTTTATACTTGTTGGCCAGCAAAATCTTTTGGATTATTTTCAAAAGAATCACGGAATTAAAGACATATCTATATATATATATATTTATATATATATATTGTTTATTATTTATTATTATTATTATTTTTATTTATATTTTGCAAAATATTTTGATCAAATCATTACTTATCTACAATTTTTTTTTAATTATTTTCCTATATTTACAGAGTTAAAGTTCAAACTGCAAATTATGTTACAGCGGCTTACAGTAATATTAAGTATACGTTTTAGGAATAATACCTGTGCTTCGTTTTTGACCGACACTTGGGCCTACTACGCTACTGTATTTTAATACTTAGTATTGGTGGTACTTTTCATTTCATATTTTGAATTGCAAATTTTTTTTGTCAGCCGTTTGTAAAGTATCCGAAAGCAGGAGTATCTTAGAAAATATTTTTGACAGAAGTAAAAGTCAGAGTCAAAAGTCTTATAGTATCTGAAGTTTGCTGTACTTAAGTATCAAAAGTAATTTTCTGTTATTGAATGTATTGGAAGTAAATGTATGTGGGGGGGAATTGTATTGTAATGTTGGTCATAATGGTGGTAACTTGGAAAGTATTTTTTGAGGTGGTACTTGGTGTAAAAAGTTTAAGCATCTACCAAAGTTGTTCGATTATTACCTAAACATTCTTTTTGTAAAACCCTCCCTCCGTATATATATTTTCTTATTCACATTTTGCCATTTTCTTCCTCCTGTGCAGGCAAGAGAACTGGCAGATGAGGAGATAGACGGTAAGCCGCCCGCATCCGCGAACTTCTTGTTTCTAGACGAATGGCTGCGTGCCCGATTGATGGATCTGTGCTGCGTTCGCGCAGAGCTGCGCGACGCCTTCAATGAGTTCGACAAGGACAAGGACGGCCTGATCAGCTGCAAGGACCTGGGCAACCTGATGAGGACGATGGGCTACATGCCCACCGAGATGGAGCTCATCGAGCTGAGCCAAAACATCAACATGAACCGTGAGTCCACAAGTCAAAAGCTCCAAAGTACAGCATGATCTTTATTATTTTTTTTTTTTTGATTTGATCAATTTGATTGATTGGATCAATTTGATTCCACGATGATGACGATTCAATGGAAATGCATTGCACGTAATAGTTTCATAACAAAACAAAAACAAAAATCCCTACGTAAAAGTGTAAAAACATCCGTTCTTGAAGATGAAATACAAATATATTCAACTAAAAAAGTTCAATACAACTAAACTGAACCTAGGAAGTGATTCATTCACGGACCACTAGAGGGAGCCTGTGACCCCATAGTGGTACATGTACCTCACTGTGACAATGACTGCAATAGGTTATTGGAAGTAGTCATAAAGTTCAGGCTGGTAACTCCATGGAATTCTATTTAAAACGATAACATTACTACACAATAATGTATGTACTGTACATATATCACAAAATAGAACACCTTGTTAAAATGAATACCTCTTTTAATATCAATCAAAATAGAGCATTATCATCTCCTGAATTGGATTTTTTTTTTGTTTGTTTTATTTGTTTCTACATGACAAAATCCTTCAACAATGATAATGATAGAATACTTTATTGAGCATAAACCGTATAAAAAAAATGATGGATTAAAATGTTTTTTTTTTTTTTTTGTATTATGCATTTTCCTCACGTTTGCTTTCCAGTTGGTGGCAGAGTGGACTTTGAGGACTTTGTAGATCTGATGGCACCCAAACTTCTGGCGGAAACAGCCGGCATGATTGGCGTGAAGGAGCTGAAAAACGCCTTCAAAGAGGTCAACCCCCGAAACAAACAATAACAACCGCTAACTTGCAACAATCCAAAACTTGATCGCAAGCTTGACCTTCGTTTTCTAGTTCGACGCGGACGGCGACGGCGAGATCACCACAGAAGAGCTGCGGTCAGCCATGATTAAGTTAATGGGAGAGCACATGAGCAGGAGAGAGATCGACGCCATCGTCAAAGAAGCCGACGACAACGGGGACGGCACGGTCGACTTCGAAGGTACTGACGTCCTCTTCTTTGGAGTAACGCGCGACAAATACAGCGGGAACCTTGACTGACGAGATGCACGCGCTCCGTAACAACAGCGTTTACTCAGGTATCAAATCAATTTCCCCCATTGAAATGAATTGTAATGCCACTAATCCGTTCCAGTTGCCTGTTTTTAATTCGGAAAAATAGCATTGTGTTGTCTCGAAAAATAATAAAAGATACTGTAAAGAAATAAACTGGTTTTATAAAGTGTAATTCCTGTAGTATTTGCGTGTTGTAATGTGGCTGCATAAGTGCACACACCCTCTTAAAAATGGGGATGTGACTGTGACTGAATTAAGCAATCGCTTCAAATCAAATTCATTTTAAATGAGGGTCAGCACACCTGCCAACATTTTAAGTGCCACTGATTAACCCCAAATAAATGAACGTGGGAGCATATGTACAATTCACCCAAGGACTCAAATAAATACCCCTCAAATATCAACGCCTACGGTGGAATTGATGACAGAGATTTTTTTTTTTTTTTTATATTCATGAATGAAGAAAAAAACGGGCACTTTTTTCATCTAGGGCAAAAGCGCACGTGCTTGAGCACCATTTGGGGTCAATGTGTGCATGTGGTCGCTCGCAAGTCCAAGGTCCAGCTGTACTGGCACTATTGTCAGTTGTCAAGGTTTTCGTTTGCTTAACACTCTTCTTCTTTCTTTCTCTCTCCCACAGAGTTTGTCAGGATGATGTCGCATAAATGACAACCGAGGCCGACTGACGACAACTTTGAAACCTCTGCAAATGCGCAGCATTTGTCCATTCCATTAACTGTTTATTTTGTAGTTATTCAAGGGGGTGAAAAGATCATTTTGGTTGTATCTACAGCAAAACCTCAAATCGAACTAAAATTAAATATCTCAAACTGAGATAGTTCTTCTTACCAGGCGGTTTTTGTGTAAGAGCATGCCAGCCTTCCCAGTTCACATGGATATTTGACTACTAAAGCCGTCAATGGCAGTGAAAGTGTTAACTTAGTACAAACATTTTTTTTCTTTAAAAATCTTAATAGGGTGTTATTCAGATTTTATTACTGAGTAAATTGAGTTGAAAATGATACTGTAATTCCATAGGTGTAGGTAGTGTAAATACACTAGTTTTAAGACACTTAAGACAATATCATCATTACTGTAGACAATACAGCTACTTCTTTCATGAGTGGATAAAAATACAAAAAACATCTTATTCAAGATACCGCATTTCCCCCGATATTGGACAAATCAGGAAGTAGTGGTATAGTTAAGTATTACATTAACTAGTGATCTGCTGAGCTGAGCCCATTTGAACCCCGTTGCTAACCAAAACAGCAGCACCTGCATAAACAGATAAGACCCGCAGATGAATTTAAGGGGAAACTTACTCCAAAAAATAAAAGTAAATAAGATCCCTGTGAGGTATGAATGACTTTTAATAATTAACAGCCACTAGTTGCATGACACGGTAGCTGCCAAGCGTAGCAAATAATATTCAGCAAAAGTAACATTCAAATGTACTTTTTGCACAGCAAAGCCCCACCCATAAACAACCAACTTGCGTAACATTCTGTTGTATAATAAAACACTACGATGTTCGATGGATGTCCCTCAGATGAGATTTGAGAAAAAAATAAAATAAACAATGCCGTCAAACATTGTGGTGGATGAAATGTTTCGGATTAAGGGAAGCCGTCTGCCTTGGTTTTGGAGGAGCATCAGGATAAAGAGATTGCGCGGCCAAAAATGGAGAAGCCGGCCAGTTGATAAGAGTGATTTTATGTCCTCTAAAAGTCATCTGTCGTGATGCTTTCTCTTGTCGTAATAGGCTTTTTGGAGGGTATTAAGGTTTGTCTGCTCCTCTCAGAAATGGGAAAGAAAGCCTTCACAGAAATGTGGAGAACAAGATTAATGTATTGATTTTTGAAAACGGTAAACCTATGTTTCCCAACCTTTTTTCAGACAAGGCACATATTTTAGTCTCACGGCACAACGCCAGACATAAATGTCTAGTAGATTTTTCACGTATCTGTACTTGGATTTGAGTATCCGCTGTATTTTTTTCAGGTGACTTTTTACTTTTGCTCCCAGATTCTTTTCTGCAAGTTTCTGCACTTTTACTGAAGTACAAAGTAGTTTTGCCATCTCGCCCTTTTACGTGACATTTGCTCGGAGCGATGAGCAAATAGCGCATGACGTAACACCAGACCCTTTCCCCCGATCCCTCCCTGATCCGTCCGACATCCAGCATCGACCTTTATCGCGCTAATCCCCGATAATCTCTCAGATTGGGCCTCAATGCTAATGCCGCCACTCGAAACGGGACCTGCGGTTTAGCATTGAACATTGCCGACCTTCCGCTGTGTTTTTGTTTATGTGCGCGGGTCGCATGTGTTCATTGCAGAGGACGTGATAATCCGGATTTCTCAGAAGTAGTGCGTCGTTCGGCTGGTGGAACAGATGCCACACACACACACCCACACACACACCCACCCACACACACACACACACACACACACACACACACACACACACACACAGAGTTGTCCTCTGATCTTTTCCTGCTCATTTGAAAAGAAAAACTACATTTTTTTTGAATGCTTTACTTACAAAATGGTGTTACACAATGCAGCAAAATTCAGCTAGGTAATAGCTGCTACTCATCATGGGTCTCTGACCAGGGATGCTTCGGTCTCGAGATGAATGGATTGATGCAAGGTTAGTCGGGATCATCATGGATCGATTGATGAAAGATGTTTGGATGGATAAATGATCAAATATCCCTGAGTCCAGACAGATCGATCAATAGACGGATTGATGGATTCATTTGGATTTTCTTCACAAACGCACCTTTTTAAATGGTGATGACCAACACAGACGTGTTTATGGCTATATATATAGTAGACAGGACAGTATTTCGATCCATAATGTCGCTCATTTCGACAATCACGCGTCACAGCGCAATAACGGACGGACCAATCGAATTGCGAGCGTTCGTTGGCGTCACCGGAAACCGGAAGAGCGCGGCTCCCCACTTTTCATGTACGTAAGTGTGTGCACTCGCGTGTCCCTGTCCGATTACGAACGCCATTGATAAAAAAATACTTTCCTTGCCATTAAAATGTAAACTATACGTGGTCAAGCAGAGACGTGTTGGTTCACCTTGGAAGACAGCAAATCAGATTCGCCGCGGCTAGCTGCGTTGTTAGCTTCGTGCTAACTATGACTTGTGTGCCAGTCCAGTTATTGACGGTTGAAAAGTCCTTTTGTCATCTTGCCAACCTTTAATCAAAACTAATTCCTAAATTGAAATAAAAAGTTGGAAAAAAGTTTACAAGTATGTAATATCACGTATGGTGCTGGGTTTCAATTCTCCACCGCTGACCACTAAAATTGCTGCCCCCTGTTGTTTTGAAATGGGAATTGCTTTTTTCTCCCACATTTTAGAATCATTTCTTGGCCAAGTATGTGAAAACACAAGGACTTTATCTCTGGCGTTGGAGCCACTTAAGTACTCGAACAAGAAATCCACTACGACAAAATACCCATTACAAAAAACACCCCTATCTCTCTTTCACCAATAAAATAAATGGAAATGTCATTCATCTGTTGCAGAATTCCCAAAAACATAAATAAAATTGCATCGTTTTTTTTTCATTAAAAAAAAAGCACTACAGTTTGTGCATCATGATTTCATTTCTGACGATGAGACACACAAGACTGTCGGAAATAAGATGCAGTAATATTTATCTTTTTCTCAGAGGATAAAGAATACAGTATAGTCCTGCGAGTATTGTTGTATTCTCTGTCTGCATATGTTGCTACCGCTTGTGCTCAAACACAAGTTGTTTAGAGGTTTAGAACTACCACAATATCAATGCTAGTTTGCTTAGCCTCATCTGTGGCATTTCCCATTAGGTATTAGCATTAAGCTACCGGAGTTTCGTTCGTCAGGTCACTCGTAAGTCAAGTATTTCTGTAGTTGATGTGTTCATCCTCGCAGGTCTCACTTGATATCGACTGGATGTAAGAACCTTCCGAGGACATTTCTATCGCAAATACACAGCCGTGTTTGGACCAGGTCCATTCCTCAAAACGCAGCCCCTCGTTTCCGCTCCATCCTCCCCCGCTGTGGTTCCGCTCTCCGCCCCAGCCCGATGGAGCTCAAGGACGTCCTAAATGTTTTGGAGGATCTCGCTCCCCTCTCGCTGGCCGAGCCGTGGGACAACGTGGGCCTGCTGCTGGAACCCAGCGAGCCGCGGCCCGTCAAAACCGTCTTGCTGACCAACGACCTCACGCGGGCCGTCATGGAGGAAGCGCGGGCCGAAGACTGCGATCTCATCATCTCCTATCATCCTCCGCTCTTTCGACCGTTCAAACGTCTGGTCCAGAAGGACTGGAAGCAGCGATTGGCTATCCGAGCGTTGGAGGCCGGCATCGCGGTCTTCTCGCCTCACACGTCCTGGGACAGCGTTCGTGGAGGAGTTAACGACTGGCTGGTCGGAGGACTTGGTGAGTCAGTGGGGAAGGGGTGGAACATTTGTGGTAAATTGCTGTAAAGTTTCTGGTAAATTTCCAGTGAGAGTTAGGCCTTGGGAATTGTGGAACGGTAGGTATCGTATTGTAAACAATATCTAATACATATTATGAATGTAAACATTCTGTTTTGCCCATGTAAAAGTAAAGATGTTGACATTTCAACAGATATCTTTATAAGTTGAAATGTGTAGTTTTGAATACAGTATTTAGATGTTTTAATTGTTTTTGTTAAATAATTGTACCCCTCACACACACTTTAAACTGATTAAAACACATTTAAACGTATTTGAAAAACACTTTGAAGTATTCCTCGTGACCTTTTCTCACTTTCCCTCTTTCTCACTATTCTCCAAATAAGAGGCCAAACGTGCTCGCTTCAAGCTGTTTGTCAGTCTCAGTCGACGGTGCCGCCAAAGCCGACGCATAAAACAAAATGGAATTAAACGGAGTGTATTTAAACGCTCAAAGGTTCGTACGAACCATATCATTGAATCGAATGAAATCTCCACCAGGTTAATGCTAACATATCATGTGAAATGCCATAGATGGGCTCATGTAAATTCGCATTGATGTTACGGTAATCCTAAACCTTTAAACAACTGCTACTTAAACACACGTGGAGCAGCAACGCATACAACAACTACTCACCGGCATATATTCGCTTTGCTCTGTGGCAACAATGACTATTAGCGAGTTAGAAGTGAGATTTTTGGAATGGAAAGACATGCGACTTGGCTCAATAAACGTTGGGAATCACTGACCTATTCTGACCGAGTGTCCTCCATGTGTTTGTCTTTTTTTGGGTTCCAGGTGCCGGTCAGGTGTCCGTGTTGAATCAGGCCTATGTCCGCTTCCCTTACAGTCACGTCGTGCAATTCCAATGCAATGATAACCTGTTAGACGTTCTCGTGGAGGAACTGAAGGCTTTGGATGGAGTAATAGTACAAGATCCGCTCAGGTTCGACGCTAATACATAAGGACAAGACGCACACACTTTAATACGTTACGGGAAACTTGTGGAGAATATATTTTAGCGTAATCCTGACTAAAACGACCACGGACATTTTATTTGTCTTTGTAACAGATGTGATGCCTCCAAGACTCAAGTCAGCCTGTACTGCAGTGATGCAGCGCTGGCTCCTGTTGTGGGTAAAGTGACGCGATACATAATTGATGCCGACGCGTCCGTCCGCATCCTTAAGGCAGAAAGGGTGAGTCAATTTAATAACTTTCTAGCGTGGTACGTAGTGTTGGGAATGACTGATGTACTTTTTGACTTCTGTAGCCCCCTTGGCAGGGCCACGGTCAGGGGCGACTCAGTGTTTTGGACCAGCCGGTATCCGTGGCGACAGCTGTGGAGAAAATGAAGTCCCACTTGGGTTTGCGGCACCTCCGTTTGGCCCTCGGACAGGGACACACGCAAGGTGAGGAGGCGCAAAAGCCAAGGGAAATTATGACGACGACAATTGAAGGGTGGGGGGGAAAAAAATACCAAAAAAAGTTCAGCTCACGCGTTATATAATTCCCAGAATCCTTTGTGCGCTCCGTGGCTGTATGTGCGGGATCAGGAGCCTCGGTGCTGAACGGCGTCCAAGCGGACCTTTACGTCACCGGTGGGTGGCCCTCCTCTGTGGAGCCAAAAGTATTCCCGTGACCACTTGACTGGCAGTTTTAACGCTGATTAATATGGTTTTAGGTGAGATGTCCCACCATGAGGTGCTGGATGCGGTTGCTAAGGGAACGAGCGTCATCCTCAGCGATCACAGCAACAGCGAGCGCGGCTATCTGTCCGTGTTCCGGGATAAACTAACTGAAAAGGTTGCCGCCGATGTCGTCGTGATGGTGTCCAAGGCTGACAGGGACCCCTTGGAGGTTGTCTGAAGAATACGGTTACTGTGACCCCCCCCCCCCGCAATTTGTGGGGGAAAGAGACCCAAACCTGCCGCGAATAGCGACATTTCTACAATAATTTACACCCACCCTCAAATGGCTTTGTAATTGCCGATGGATCGTACAAGATGGCACCGAAGTACTGCTGATGTCTAAATGAAGCTCTTCAATTCACTTCAACGTGTAGTTCCTTGACACCAAGATAGCACCAGATGATTGTTGTTATTGCTTTGGCCTGAGCACAAAAAGAGGAAATAGGTGACTTTTTCAGCAAATTAAAAAAGGACGTTGATTCATCCCCCAAAAATCTGTCAGTAGGTCAATTCGAAAGTCCTGTGTAATAGAAAAGTAGTGCTTTGGTGTCAAGGAACTATGTTGAAGTGAGGGGAGGAGCTTCTTTTAAACAGACCTTCTTGGGGGGGGGGGGGGGGGGGGTGCGTGTCAAATACTCGCACAGGCCAAACCCTTGTCTAATAAAAAAAGTTGTGGTTTGGCGCCATCTATATTAGGGCTTTGGGTTATAGGGCTCCATGCATATTTGCAGGTGGAATACTGGAATTAAATGTATGGCACAAAACAATAATTTATGCATGTGTAAATTCTATCCCTCAAATCATGAAACCGCTTTCTTTATCACGACAGAGCCGCCTGTTTTTCCTCTTCCTGTGACCTTGTTTTAGTCATTTGGGATGACACGCGAAAAGTCACAGATAGCGGTGGGAGCGTGCCGTCAAAATGTGTTTCATCGCTGTCCAGTGAGTGCAGGGGTTTTATTTTTGGAAGTTTTAATCCTGATAATCACTCACATCATGTTCGCCTCTATCCGTCACGGAGGGATGTCTTTTCCAACCGGAGTGAGAATCACGCAAATGTTTCATTATTATTATTTTTTAAAGCAATCCTCATCAGATTGAACGAAAACCTTGAAGAACACTTTAAACATGTTCAAAGAAAGTGGATCAGACCGGCGCTAAATACAGCGGTTCTGAAATTTGATACCGAAGCGAAAAGAAATGTTCGTTAGAAAATGCGTACAGTAATTGATATTATGAAAAGGGATATGATTATACAGGAATTATTTCTATATCTACTCTGAAAACACATACAAGTAAGGCAATTTTTTTGTTTTTTAGTTATCATTACTAATTTAGAATTTTGGCAATTAACGAAGTGATGACAACACAATACAGTGAGTATTTGTTGAACTGCTGCCACCTACTGTTGACAACAGAGCAGGACGCTCAAGGAACATTTCGGTCCTGCAAGCGCTTAAGTGGCAGATGAATCATGCAAGCAGGAGGCACTGCTGTATATGTTGTTTCCTCCGTTGCCACTGTTATCCCGAGAGACAAGACATGACACGTGAGAAATGAGGCCAAGGCCCAAAATAACTGACAGAAAATGATTATACAAAAACATGTACCCGATGCGTTTCCGTATGGGTGTAACTAAGCACCGGTGTCTGAAGCTAAATGAGTAATCTGTGGTAAAAGTGGATCCAAAACTGTTGTGGCAAGTAATGAAGTACAAATGCTGTGTCACTGTCATCATCTTTCTTTTCGTTTCAGTGTGAGGATAAGAAAACAGGCCACGTTCGTCTCTCACTCTGATAATTGTATTTTCACCGTTGTGAGACAACGCAAGTCCTAATTGGTCGGGCACGCCACTTGCATAATGCAGATGATAACAGCCTGTTCATGTGTGCATGCTGATGTGACCTCGCCTGGGGAGAAAGAAACTTCTTCGACCAGTCGAGCAGTCTCCTTGCATGCAAGAGTATATTCAACTGTACAGCATCTGTCATTATTCTCACGTACATGTCAGTCTGCACTTCTACTTTTAGCAGTCTTTTACACAAGTATCTGTACTTCTACTTAAGTAAAAGTGTGAGCACTTTATCACCAGGCTCGATCTCCTTGTGTTTTTTGTTCCATTGACTCCGTGGGAGGTGATTATTGTTGTCGATGAATCCAAAAGTAGGCGATCACACCATGAAAGTCTTGCTGTTCACATATTTGCCATTCCTGTACTTGGAAGCCGTCGCATTTCCCTTGTTGCTGCTCCTGTGCGCCCCCTTCCTGGTCCTCCCGCTGCCGGACGCATAGTCCGACACGGTCTTTTCCGAAGACTTCTCTCCCCGCTCCCCCGGCTTGTAGCTGTGGACGCTCAGGTCACTGGGGTGCTCTCGCCTGCAACAGAACCACTTGACGGAGCTGTAGAGAAGTTCGATGCAACTGGACATGGCGGACAAGATCCCGACCGCGAAGTAGAAGCAGAGGAAGACGGTTTTCTCGGCCGGGCGTGAGGTGAAGCAGTCCACGGTGTAGGGACAAGGGAAACGGTCGCAGGGATACTGGGCCTCCACCTTGAAGCCGTAAAGCCACCACTGGCCGACGAGAAAGCCGACTTCGGCGAACAACCGAAAGGCCACGTGGACTATGTAGAGCCTCCGCAACTGGCGAATTTCTCGATAGTCTTGAGGCACGTTGGAGCGGCTGGTTCTCTTGTTGTGATGATGCATGGCGTACATGATAAAGAGCAGCGACGGCGTGGCAATGAGGACGATGTGGAAGACCCAGAAGCGGTACTGGGAGATGGGGAAGGCCTGGTCGTAGCACACCTGCTTACAGCCCGGCTGGAGCGTGTTGCACACGAACTCCTCCTGCTCGTCCTCGAACATGTCGCTGGCCACCGTTCCCAAGATCAGGATCCTAAAAACCAACATCAGCAAGAGCCAGAAGCGGCCCAGCATGGGCGAGCGGGCCTGGAGGTGGTCGAAGAGTCCGCTGAGAAAACTCCATTCCCCCATGACTGCAGAAGTCTTCCACTACTAGGTCTTCTACGACCAAGTTGAAGAACTCTGCCAGCAATTGGGAACTCTAAGGCCTTTCATTAGGTCTCTTCAGCACTGATAGATATTGTTCAGATATTTTAGGTATGAAGGCAAGCCAAAATGACAAAATGGTGGCTTGTGCTGTATTTAACAGGAGTGGTGGGAAGTTACAAAGTACAAATACTACATTTCAGGTATAAGTACTTTACTTGAATGTAAATGTTTCTGATCACTTTTTACTTGTAACCCTGACATTTACAAACAGATAACTGTTCTTATACTCCTTACTTAGGCTTGAAGGTGAGTTAAGTATCGATATAAAAAAAAAAAAAAAAAAAAAAAAGTGTAAATCGAGAGGTCACGTCAATCCTGGTTGAGATTTTGTTTGAAATCTTGCCGTGAAACAGGGACAGCACATACATGGCGAAACGTGAACCAGGGCGCATTAATGACGACGGCAACAGATCTGGCAACGCAAGATATTCGCCATCCTATAGCACTTCTTAAGACAATCTTTGACGTCTGTTCCAAGAATTGAGGCGAATGCGTTGCATCTTGTGCTGGCCCACAACAAACACCAGCTTTTGCCGTTCAAAAATTCTCCGTTTCATCTGAGAGAAAAATAAAATAAAATAAGCAAAACAACTAAAAACTCCCATACAGGTAAGAGGTATATATATATATATATAAATATATATATTTTTTTTTTTCATTAGCTATATCAGCAGTTTTTGGTTAGAAAGTTCACAATGTTAGCAAAGCTATGGCCACACATTCTGATGATAGCACAATAGGCTGAGTCAACGTGAGCTAGCGCTTGGTTAAAATTTTTTTTTTTTTTTAAAAAACAAAATATATATATATATATATATACTTAAAACAGGTATTGTATATAACTGACAGTACAATTCATTTTTACTTTTGTACCTAAGCACAGTTTGTACTTTTTAAAAATTCCTCCATTGAAGTAGCCAAATCAATGTTTTTATTTTTTTTAATTTCCTTATCTATTCTACTTAAGTTAGTGTGAGGACTGGCACCATTTGTTTAACAGACTGAAAACTTTCTCAGACAGGTCAAAGAACGATGACAAATCTGCCTACCTTTCACACGTCCTCCCCACTTTAAGCCTCAGAACTTCACTATTCAGCTGGTGTTCTCTTTGCTTTACATAATTAATGTGGTCCATGTCTATGTTCCAGTCTTCACGGCAAATGGCACTGGCTCGAGGTTGGCATGTGCTTATAATTGAGCGGGCGGAGACAGGTAGCTAAATTCCGGTTTGGGCCTAATCTTGCACTGATCACACGTGTGACAGTCAGACAGTGCAGATGTTAACAAGTAATGGCAACCACCTAATGAGGCATTCCACAGAGCAGGAAAAGCCTGTTTGAAAGCAAGGCAAAGCCTTTTTAAATGTTTTTAAATAATATATATATATATATATATATATATATATATAGAAATATAGCTACAGGACATTCAAAGAAGGAATGCAATTCCTTTCACCGGTGGTTAAGATAAAGCGGTATTTATGATGATTTTGTTTTGCCTTGCACTTTGTTTTGAATCTTACATGAGGTTGACCCAAGGTTCCTGCTGTGTTTGTTATAGGATCATATCACAGAACATCATCGATTGAGTGAATAGTAGACTAAACGGCGTACTTTGATTATTAAAAAAAAAGAAACGTATAATACTCTCCTTCGGTATGTCCTGTTTACTGCTGCTTTACTGCGGCTTTGGCACAATGACTGCAACTCGGACACACTTGATCTTTATCATCACATTCAGAGCACATTAACGTCTTCTCTCCTCTAAACATGTGAACACATTTGCATTGTTTTCACACATTTCCCAGACCTTTTTTTTTTTTTAAAAAGTGAGAATTCTTTCCATCACAAGAGAGGACATTCAATACGATGCAGATTAAAACCTATGGCCCAACACCCGTTCTCGGACTAGTTTTTATGAACACTTAGCTTTTTTTTAATTTTTATTTTACAATAGTCTGTATTTCTGAGTTTGTGTCAAAAGGAAGCAATAAAAAGAAAGCATTTGGATGCCATTCTCTACAGTACTTATTGGTTTTGGTGCAGATGTAGTATTTTACTAACCAAGGCATTTCCAAATGCAAATTTGTGAGATAATTCTTGAAGGGGGGTGGGAGTGTTTTTCTGTCCTTACCTTTGGCATCGACATGGGGTCGAAACAGCTATTAATAGTAATTTATTCTTTCTAGGCTATTTTGAAATAATTCACTGAAACACATCATCCATTTCAAAACAAGTCATGTCTGAAAGAATTAAATTTTAAATGTTTAGTGAGCAAAAGAGCAATTTTGCCACCAAAATGAATTGTTTTGTTGGCAAAATGCACTTTTGCTTCCCAAATGAATCATTCTGCTGGTAAAATTGACTTTTGCAGAGAAGTTTTGCAGTTTGCGGTAAATGTTTTGGGAAACGCACCGTGGAGTGCAAATGTTTTGCTTCCAAACACAAATTAGTACCAGCTGTCCAAACTGATCTTTGTGGGTATTGCTGAAAGCCACATGTTGCGATTCCGTATTTGAAACATTGCTTATTCATTGATATTGGCCAAAGTCAGCCGTCCCCTGGGGCCCCCCTTAAGCAAATGGGAGCCTTGCCTACCCTGTTGCGACACCTCTGGTGGCAAGTGGTAGTGTGTGCACCCTCTTGTGAACAAAATTAGCAATAACAGGTGTTGTTTTTTTAGGTAAAATTGCAGCTAGTGTGTTTTATCCCTACGGGCCGGATTGGATTCCCTGACGGGCTGGCTCTGGCCCACGGGCCATACGTTTGAAACACCTGAAGTGATTCATTCATTCATCCCTCTTCCATTCCGCTTATCCTCACTCGGGTCGTGGGCGTGCTGGAGCCTATCCCAGCAATCTTCGGGCGAGAGGCGGGGTACACCCTGAACTGGGCGCCAGCCAATCGCAGGGCACATAGAAACAAAACCATTTGCGCAAACATTCACACCTACGGGCAATTTAGAGTCGTAAGTGATTCATTCTCAGTGTACATAAAATCGACAGTCCATCTTAAAACATTTCCAACCTTGTAAGCATGCTAGGCAATCAAAAAACCTGAACTTTATTTGAGAAACAGTTGAACAAACAGTTGACAGTGACAACAACAACAACAACAACAATTGAAATATTCACAGATCTTATATATAGTAAAACCTCAACATAAAAACATTTAAAACCAGTACATGAAATGAAATACAAAATGTGATTACCGGCGTATGAACACTGCTTTAGTCGGAATCCGAGTCGAGGTTGTAGCAAACGGGTTTCTTGGCCCTGCTGGGCTTGTCCTTTGCCGCAAAAGCTAACGGAGCGGCGGATTCCTGGTCTGGCATCTGGAAGCTTTCATCATCGCTCCACTTCCTTCCTTTTTTCTATTTGGGGAGAGAAAGCGTCAGCATTTCACTGTCATGTAGACAACAGTCGGGTATCAGCGGCACAATCATAAGAGACGGGGAGGGGAGGGCAAACTTCACCTAAATCAAAGACAAACCTTAGCTCCTGCGGTTGATTTGGACATAAGGCGGGACATGAGGTCCCCTGAGTCGCTGTCAGAGTCGTCAGTGATGACCTGTTTCCGTTTGGGCGCGGGCTTCGGCTTCTGTACTTTGGCTTTGCCCTCCGAGTCGCTGGAGCCAAAGGAGGGAACGCTCTTGGACGAAGGTTTGGGTTTGGACAGAGCATCCGCGATGGACGGCTGCTTCACATCTGAGACGACAATTGAAGCCCGTGATCAATGCAGTCTGTCTCTAAACAAGACATTGGAGAGCATATTGACATTCGTGGGCAGTCGTAACACCTGCAGCCTTCTTGGATGCGGCCGCTTTCTTTGGAGCAGCGGGTTTCTTGGGTGCAGCCTGTTTGGTCTTACGCTGAACTGGGGCCTTCGGCGCGGCCTCCTGCTTGTCAGACTGAGCTGTTCACGACACATCGAGAAAAAAAATTGGGGAAATATTAGAACTTCCAGACGAGCATTTTTCAAGCTCGTCGCCAAAGAGAGCCAAAATAATACTTACAGCTTGATTTGCCTCCTAGTTGTTTCCTGGCTGTTGATTTAGCCTTGGTCACTTTTTTTCTGTAGAAGATTTATTTCTCTCTTTTTATCTTGGGGTTGGACACCAATGGGCAATAAATATAAAACGCAAACACTTTCCACGGTCTCATACTTACGTCGGCTCCGGTGCTTTGGGAGACTCCAGGATCGCTGTCCTTCATGGTGCTGGGGTCTGGGGCGAAGCTGTCATCGTCGTCACTGGTGTCAGCTTTCCATTTTGGAGCGTCGCTCTTCACGCAGTCATCAAACTCGTCCTCGCTATCGGACATGGAGTACTTGATGGCAGCTGAAAATGAGCAAAACAGACCAGGGGGCTTCAGTAATGCTGGTTGTTGATGACGATGATGAGCTTCTTATGATGTCCATCCATTACAAAAGTGATCTTAAACAGGTGTCGGAGCTGTAACTTCCGCAAAATAATTTGCCATCAATTACGAGGTATCATTTATTTATTTTATTTTTTTAAAGCGCATACTTATGGGGACCAGGTGCGGCAAAGAAGCGAAGATTAAACCAATAAGAGAATGCAGTTTCTGAAGAAATGATGTGTGAATCCCCAAGAGCTGACGCGGCACTGAAATGCTGCAGAACTAAATTGAAATGTACAATGTGAGACTTAACCTTGAAATGGTTTGAATCAGTCGAGAAATGTGGAAGTTGAATGTTAGTCTTTTTTTTTTAAATTTTTTTTAGTTAATTTTTTTATTTTAAATACAAATACTCTTGCCTACCTTAGCTTTGGGTCGATTAAAAGTGCTAATACGTTTTTGACGTATAACATGAATCTGACATTTGCAGCTCTCTCATGTTGTTCTCTCGCTCTTTGAGTTGTACAAGGTGAGGCAAGGGGACCCAAGCAAAATATTTGCAGCTTGGGGGGCACATACCTTGGGGCAAAAATTCCCAACGTGCCGATAAATCACGGCTTCTGAACTTTCCTTTCTGGTCACACGCAAAACAATGCGACAATGACGCCGCTTGTAAGCGGGAGTTAAAAGTCACGAGGCACTTTTTTGAAAAATAGTCACGAGAAAGGTAGGAAAACTCACTAAATTGGCAACGGTGACTTCTTTTCTGACAAAGCTACTCTCTGTTTTCAGCCATGTTCATGGGAGCAGTTTACGTCAGATTTCAAGAGTCCCCCGTATCTTCCGCCCCGGATTGTAACGCGCAGTCTCAATTACGGGGTCTATTTCTGTACTGAAGCCATACATAAGGCTCACCGTATTATTCGGCGCATGCTAAAACAAGGTAACGGAAGCAAAACTGTGAGTTTGGTTGAACTTTATTCTACTACGCATTTAAAAACACACTCACATTATTTTCCGATCAATCTTTTGTCACAAATCCGTCAAAGTCCTCATCTTCTGTATCTGAATTGAACAGTTGGGCAATTTCGCAATCAAACATGCCGGGTTCCCTCTCGTACTCGTCGGAGTCAGTCTCGTTGCCAGTCTCGTTGCCGGGTGGCTGTTCGGCAATGATGCAGGCTTTCGCGAAAGCTAAGGGCAACAGTCAAAGCAGATACCTCAGCCCAGGCATCCACAATCCATTCACATATGGTGGCGTAACTGGCCCGGCGCCGCCTCCCAGTCTTAGTAAAGGTGTGTTCGCAGTCTCTCGCCCATCGCTCCCACGCAACTTCACTTTGAACGCCCCGCTTACACCAATGTCCAGCGGTTGGAGTTCGCTGGCAGTTGCTGCGCCACGGTAGGCCTTGCGCGGATGGCGCCTTTTCATAAAACGAACGCATCAACACGCACCTCCTTGAAAGTGTTCAATCTTTATGTCTTGTGCTATTGTTATTGCCTTCAGTCGAATGGTGACTGTAGAGACGCTTCTCCCGGCTGTTCTTGTGCTTGATTTTGAATTCTCTCGCGGCTGCTCTATTCCCATTTACAACCGCGTAACTGAACTCTCAGCCTGTAGTTTGAATTGTGCCTCGTAAGCATGACTCTTCGCTGGGGCCATTTTCGGGGGTCCTTAGCCAAACAAATGTTGGTTAGCAGTACACCGGAAATACAGTATACCTACCGGAGGCGTGGCGGAGGTAAGTGTACGTGCTTTACGTAATGTTCTCTAATTGGTTTATCGCTGCCAGCGTACGTAGAGCGTACGTATTACGTTCATAGGTCGGTGGGAAATGGTCCGACAGTCAACCAAGCGGAGCGCTAACCAAACTCGCACAGCATTTTGGAACTCGGTGCACACATAAGGCGCACCGTCGATTTTGGAGAAAATTAAAGGCTTTTAAGTGCACCTTATAGCGCGGAAAATACCGTAATTCCCATGGCATTTAAGGATGCACACCACAATTGGTGTTAGGGTTAATTCTCTCCTTGAGCCAAAACGTTAGAGAACCCCTGTACTAAAAGCTACCTTTGGTTTTGCGTTGCATCTTCTCTCTGGGGGCAGCAACCTCCTTTACCTCCACTTCACTCTCAGACACATCGTCACTTTCCTCCTCCGACGTCTGACTCTTTTTGGCCTTCCTGGCAACGGGCTTGAACTGAAGGGTGGTCTGCTTGCCCATCTTTGATCCTTCAACGAAATGGGATACTGTGCAGTATTTCCAAACAACTGGAATTTGATTCCAGCGATTTATTTGTGCTTTTATTCTGTAGTACAGCAGTCATTTTTACCTTTTTCCTGTAAGGTTGTTTTTGTCTTCTTTGTCAATCGAGCAGCCAGGCCGACTTCCCCGACCGGCTCTGTGTTCTCGTCATCGTCCCCAAACTCCATCGTCACGGTCACATCTTCAGTCTGCAAAGGCACAATTGAGAAAAAAAATAATTATTCAGTAAAATGATTAAGAATGAGACTCTATCCCAATGTCCGCCTTGTCCAAATGAGATAACGGACCTTGACTTTTTTGCCTCTCTTGCGTTCTCCTTTGAGGAGGTCGGCCTTCCTGTTAGCCTCGGCTTTCATGGCACTGGTGACGCGTGGGATGACTCGCCGGCCCTGCGGCGTGGGCAGAGTTTCCGTTTTGACCTTCATCTTCAAACCTTTGCCTTTCGAAGTCTTCACGATGGGCATTGTGGCGTCCTCCTTCTCTTTGGCTTCAACGCACTGGGGTGGAAAAAGTAGGAACAAATGCATCTTTACAATTAATTCAAAGAGCAACGTCCAGTTGTCGCTGAGTGCAAAATACAGCGAACCTGAAGGTGTTGCTGCGCCATGTGTGTTAAATTTGCAGTTGTATTAAAGTTTATAATTACCGCAACAACCATGCTAATTTCCGTTAGCACATCTATGCTGTTTCGCATTAAGCTAGTGGACGTTGCTTACACAAAATAACTTTTGGTTGAACATTTTGGTCTTCGAACTTATGTTTAATGTGTCAGTTTTAAAGTAACCGAGTCTAAAATTTTACAGCTGAAAATAAATTATTCATAAATATATTCAGTATTCGGTTGAGTTTTCTGTGTTTCGAAGCAGCCCGTTAAATTGAATGAATTTAATGTGCGACGAACCAACAAAAAACAAAGCAGCGGACTCCAAATGGCCATCAGGATGGACTTTGGACAACCCTGCCTTAAAGTGATAGGAATACTTTAAAAAGAGTATTTTATAATAGGATTTAGTATCTTAAAAAGTCAAAGATTTTCTCTCTCGGATGCGTCTAAAATTGACCCCCCCGATAAACTGGGCACAGTGTAATTCAAAGATTGTGAAACAAAGATCAACAGAAATTCTCTACACGGTCAGAGACAAAAAAAAAGAAGCAATTACCTCCAGTTCTTCCGAAAAGGCAGCAAGGTCTTCCTTCCACAGGTCAGGTGGAGACCTCTTCTTCAGCGTGTTCAGCTCTGTCATCTGCAAAACAGTAATTGGGGACAAAAGGTCAAAGAGAGGAAATGTATCAGAAGGAGCAAGATAAGAGCAAAGTTGAGCAACTCACCTTAGCATCTCTCTGCTTGCACAGTTCCTCCTTCTTCTCCTTGGTCAGGAACCACATGGGCATGCCTAGCAGGTAATTGTAGTCTGGACCACTGGTGTCCTCCTCTGATGTTTCCTCTTGATCCTCCTCTGCTTGCTCCTCATTCTAATGGTCATATTGTGATATTTAGTACATTTGGACGCGGACTAGGTGTACTTTCTTCCCAGGGCTTTACCTTGTCTTGAGCCTGTTTCCAGGCCTTGACTGGGTCAGAGTCATACCCCATTTGCTGCAGCATGCGAATCAGTTCCTTCTTTGGTTTGTTCTCTGTGCATAGACACACAATATTAGCAAATAGGAACTCAAGTCACGGTGACACATGGCATCCTGTAACAGCCACTAACCAATGACCAAGGTGCCCTGGATTTTTTCCAGGATGAAGCGGGCCTGATTGGTGAGCTTGGCACTCTCTGCCCCCAACATGCCCACCAGCCAGTCCTTTCTCAGTACATAGTACTTCAACCTCAACTCGAAGAAGTCTTTGAGAATATCCTGCACAGACTCGTACTTCTTCAGGCTGCCCACATGGTCAAACAGAACCTGTAATCAAGACGAAAGTATAAAGTTACTGTGCTCAAGAATATATTCTTGCACATTTATGATGATGACTTGCTGAATGTACCATGGAATTGCAGGTGAATGGATTCTGCAGCTTGAAGACTTTATGGAGGCCTGTAGCCTCCGCCTCCCGCAGCTTCTCCTCCGTCATCTTGATCAGAAATCGCACTGTGGTGTCGGTGTGGTATTCCTTATAGTCTGTGATCAGAGGGGGAACCTTCTCTGTTCCGTTCAGCATCGGCTCCAGAACATTCTCCTTGTAAGTCTGGAACAGAGACAATCAGGTGATGATGTGGTCCGAGTGGAAAAACAAGTTCAACTGTTGCACTGCCGACACATCATTAGGTACACCTGAACATTTTAATGCGATAATGTCACCACTGTGCAGCTATGAAAAAAATATATAAAATGATTTGAAGTTCAATGTTTTGTCATCTGTTTTAGTTTTTCCCCTCCATGGTATCACTTCAGTGTCGGTATCGAGGTACTTTATGCAGGCATAGTATTGTAGTTAGAATTATAATTTTTTTAATTGTAAAACATAACTGGGAATTTAATATTTGCCCCTGCATTTGATCATCATCATTTGTATGGCTAGTTTTTAAAGACTGTCAGGCTTTCACGGGCCACAACAACTGATCCGGAGGGCCAGCTTTGGCCCTTGGGCCTCGAGTTTGACTCGTGCATTAACCGTTACATGTACCCGATGCTGTGCTTGTTGAGTGTGATATAGGGACGTCTTAATTCAATTGGCAACTAACCTGTGTCCAGGTTTTTACAGGCAATTCAGAGATCTCAATGGTGGTGGAGTCAATGATGGCCAGCTCTCCACAGACGATGTACTGATTGTCCATCAGCTGATCAATTGTTCCTTTGAAGCCTTTATAGTTAGGAAGCTTAAAGAAGACAAACAAATTAATCAAAATAATTAGCATCATCTTCACTGTCGGTCCACTTGTTAGATCCAAAAACAAGTACTGTATCTCGCTCACCATGGGTAGCGGCTCCTCTCCATTGAGCATGCGCGTCATGTTGGTGACGATCTCTCGGACGTCGTAGTTGGGGATTCTGCTAGCCCAGCCTGTGCCGATACCATCAGAGCCGTTGACCAGCACGGTAGGGATGATGGGAATGTACCACTCGGGTTCCACGCGCTGGTTGTCGTCGTAGTTGTACTTCAGCAGATTGTCGTCCATCGCCGGGAAAAGAAGGCGGGCCAGAGGGCTGAAGGGTTTGCATTTTGTGCATATTATTGAACTGCCACTACATTTCTCTTCAGGAAATGTATCAAGCAACATTTTACAGGTAAACGCCGACTGCTGACCTGAGCATGGTGAAAATGTAACGGGGGCTGGCAGAGTCCTTGCCACCGTGCAGCCTTGTTCCAAACTGACCGAGAGGCTGTAACAAGTTCAAGTTGTTGCTTCCCACAAAGTTCTGGGCTAATCCAACAATGGTCATCATCAGAGACACCTGGAAATCAAGTTTTGTTTTGTCAATTACATTAAGCCATACAAGAGTGGGTGAAGCCTTTGTCATTCACCTCAAAACGGCCATAAGTGCTACTGTGTACATATATAGAGTACTGAGCAGAAGTTTTAGCTTCCCACGGGGGTCAGTATGACTTGTAAAACATTATTTAACCGGACACAGAATCATATTGGCAGTCCCTGTCTTTTCTTCATCCCCCATTAACCAGGAAGTAGCCTGCTAACTAACAACAACAACAACAACAACAACAACAAAAATTGATAAACCCAAATACAAAGCTCTATGAATATTTTTCACGATAGTTTGGCCTTTTTGGAGGTCTGTAGTCTACTTAGTGGCCTTCAAGGTATTTAATGGCATTACGGCATTGTTAAAATAAATGTAACGATGGCCTAAGACATTTGCACAATACTATACATACAAACACAGGTCAACTGTTTGCAGACAGTTGTTACCACAGTTGTACATTGCCATATGTAACCCAATTCAGCTAATCACAGCAAGAGTCATGGGCCAACTGTGACAGTCACCTCTCCGTGATGATACGCTGACGTCTCGGCCACTGAACCGGCCAACTGGGCCACCTTCACCTCCCGTTTGTCATTTCTCTTGAAGCAGCAGAACAGTACCTTCCTCTGGCCTGGCTTCAGCCCTAAGACAAACCAAGACAAACACGCGCGTCAGGGCCGTTCCCAAACTTAACAGTGTCTCTGAAACTGAGGCTGTATTAACGCACCATCCACCAGGCAGGGAATGGACCGCTCATTGTCAGAGTTGGAGAAAAGTACCAGCTCCTTGTTGACAAAGTCGTTGTAGGAGAGATGCTTGGTGGACTGACTGTAGAGATACTCCTGCGGACAGGGAGCAAAACAGTAACTTGTGAATAAGGTAAACTGGTCAAAACAAATTTAAATGAAGCTATAGTCAACCTCAGGCAGGTTGTGCTCCTTCCGCTGGCGTCTGTTGACCATGAAATTGGTGAGCCACTCTTTGCGCTCGTCCACTTTTTTCTTGCTAAAGGCCTAGCACAAAGGAGGAGGATGTATATTTTGTTTGTTAAAAATAAATAAATAAAATGAAAAACAGACATGACTTACAAGGGTGATTGCTTCATCGTCTTCAGGCCCGGAATATTTGAATGGAATACGATGTCTCTGCATGTCAGAGAAATACTCCTTGGCTTCTTGCGATGTGCTAGTTCCCAAACCTGATTGGAGAGAGGCGGAACAGACGTCCAATTAGAAAGAGCAGCAGAACACAAACCAAAAACCGTGATATCGGTCAGGTATAGAGGGAAGCTTACTTGGCTTGTTTACTACCACACAGGGGTTTGTGACAAACCTTTGTAGTATTTGACTTTCCAAGATTTGTGGTTGGCCTGGCTCTCCTTCCATGCACTGAATTCTGGGATACTGTAGAATGACAGCTGGGATTTCTTGAATGATGCCTGAAGACAGGAATATATGAAACAAATTGACTTCCAACCACTGTGCCATGACAGGTCATCAGCTTTGCCGCAGGTATTGTCCAATGATTTATTTACTACAAAGAAATGTATCTTTGTTCATCTATATATGCCAGCAATGTATAGTGACAGGCAGAACAATTCAATTATCTTCCACTGGCTGACAAAAGGCACATTTATCCCATTATAAGCCTCAAATCTCCCACTGACTCAATAAAGGTTGCGAAACAGATTTTGATGGGTATTAGAAACCATTTCAGATTTCCAAGATTTGGGCACCAGGTGGCAGCGTTGTCACAAATTCCAGCTACATACTTTGATGAGCGGAGTGATGAACTCTTCCAGGAAGTTGTGGCGCAGCAATGACGGCCAGTTGTAGTGGATGAAGTTTATCAGCAAACCTTTAATGTGGGAGCCGTCTTGATCCTGTTACAAATGTTATACAATTAAGGTAACACAGTGACACTTGGATGGTTTGGCTGGAACCCAGTTGGGGGTGGAAAAAAGTTGAAAGGACACTAAAAACAAACCTGATCAGTCATGATCATGATCTTGCCATAGCGCAAGGACTTGAGCGACTCTGGGTCACTGTAGTTCTTTTTGTACTGCAGGCCGAGGATCTTGATGACGTTGTTGATCTCTGCGTTCTCCATAATCTGCGAGAGACATTCCATCAATAAGAACAATTCCAACACAGCAAGCAAATATACTGTAGTGAAGTGTTTCTCAAACTGAAACTTATTTGTTGCATCATTAAAAAACAAACAAAGAAAAAAACAGTATATGGAGACTGGCACAGCAATAAATCGCATCAATTACATTCTCACTACATTAACTTCGGGTCATTTAAAAGCTCTGATATGATTGTGACGTATGACAATTCTGCATTTCTTGCTTTATCACACACTTCTTTTCCAGTTTTACCGGTGACTCAGGGTGAACTCAGCAAAATATTTGCAGCTCAAAAGCACACACCTCTGGTCAAAGGTTTCCAAAATGTCAATAAATAAACGGTCCCTTATCTTTGTCAGTTAACTCTGTAATTGTCTTCCAGGTGGCTTCTTTCTTTTCATATGCAAAACAATGTGAAAATGATTACAATCATGATGTCTTTTTCTTAGTGATAAATAAACTCGCTAGTTGCGTAAAAAAAGGGTCCACACAGCAGCCCCAAAAGTCGCTACATAAGGTGACCAAATAGCAAATTTGGCAACATTGACTGTGCATGTAGTTCGATCGATGGACTTTCAAAGTTTAATTCACACCCTTGGTTAAAGGTCCTACCTATTAAACAGGGCACGAATATCTAGGTTGAAATATTCAAATAGTCATTCCCAGTAGTTGTTTAGTTGGTATTAGGATGATGAGGGGGGGCCTTTGAGAAATGTCTTCCCTGAATAACCCAATTGACAATGCAGGGTGTTCAATAAGCTTCCATACATAGGTAAAATAGACATGTTCTTGATGAAAACCATTAGTTTACAGTATCCTCTATATGACTACCACTGTTTTGAAAACACACTTCAATGCATGTCCTTCACTACTCAAGAGCACAGCTGGAGTTCGTCTTGTAATGGCGTTGGTGATGGGTTCCTTGAGATAATGTATTTTTTGCCTCTATTCCTGTTAAACCATGGCCGTCAAATGGGCCCAAAGATGAACCGTTAAGCGGGACAAAATCTGCAGATCTGGGAGGCCACTCCACAGGACCACGCGGACAAATCCAAGCCTCTGGAAATTGCTGATCTAATCATTGACGCACATGAATACCATAATGACATGAAGCTTCATTTCCATATGTATGATTCGGCATCACATTGGGGCGTGTAGTAGAGGGATGCTACACTGCGCTGCAGGAGCTGGTGCCACACTACAAAATGGCCACCAATCCAGGCACATCATCTCCCAGCATGCCTTACAACCATAACAGGTTTGGCGGCTAAAGCCAACTGATTAAGAAAGGCCTGGAAAAGTGGAGAGAAAAAGGAACAAACGACGTGGAGGAAAGTAGTTTTAGATTTTTAAGACAAATCTGACCTGCTTGTGAGAGGCCTCTCGCACGTTGAGAATTTTTCCTCTCAGGGGGAATACGCCATAGCGATCCCTGCCGACCACGCCCAGCCCAGACACAGCCAGCGTCTTGGCCGAGTCTCCCTCAGTGAGGATCAGCGTGCAGCCGATGGAGTTCTTGCCACCTGCCAGACGGCAGTCATCACAGGTCGTTGCCCCACTGCCCTGTCTCCGGGCCACAGTGCTGAAGTGAGAAAACAGTACCTGCATCGTTGGCATCATCCAGCTTGGGCACCCCTTTGATTTTGGTGTGTTTGACTGCTGAGCACTTCTTGTTGAGCTGCAGCTGAGCTTTGAACTTCACCCAGTTCATGATGTTTTCGACAATTCCGCAGTTGGTGGCCTGTTGTGTGGAGACGAGTTAGCGAACTGAAGAGAGCTTAGAGAGGATGTGAGGCACGCCGGCGGTCCTTTACCTGTTTAATGAACTTCTCGCTGAGCGAGCAAGTAGAGCCGAAGTTCTTATGCTGCAAAGTCATGTTCTCTTTAGTTTGCGAGTCAAACGTGGGGTTCTCAATCTGGCAGTTCACAAACAGCCACATGTGGTTTTTCACCTGAATGGGAATGGAAATGAGTCATATGACTTGGCAACATCAAAATAAACACTCTGCTCACCACCATGAATACAGATGACAGAGTGATAAAAAAAATTAAAATAAAAAGTCTCTATATTGCAGATTTTCACTGACTGCAGGCCGCCCAGAAACGTACTCCAGGCTAGAAGCATGAGATTACTGTATAACCATACCATAGTGGTCCAGGGTTTCTGTGCATAAAAAAAACATTTACCTGGAAAGGTTTAACCACCACGCCAGCTTTGTTCTTCTTCTTCACAACATCAATGAGCTTGCTCACCACCTGATCGGCCACATAATCTGCGTGCCTCCCACCCTAAGGTTCAGAGGACAATTATTAGAACCTACTTAGCAAAACACCCACATTAATCTTTTCAATTGCTTTATTGACTTGTCAGAGAAGTCACATTGCCCCCTCATCACCCTTGTAATCCATCTGAATAAGTGGATTGAGAGGGCACCTAATCCGGTGTAACAGTGTACCTTGGTTGTGGCAATGCTGTTGACAAAGCTGACTTGCTGGAAGCCCTTCTCGCTCACGGTGAGGCAGACCTCCCAGCGCCCGTTGACAACCTCGTGAACCACCGTGAGCTCATTGCCCGCCTCGTTCACTTTGTCCTTCAAGTACAAGCCCACGTAGCTTCGGAAATCTGTAACCTGGGGTGCAGGGCGACAAGGAAACTTAATACAGATACAGTGGAAATGTTGTTTTATATAGCCATGTCACAGGAAATGTGTAAAACGAGAACTGTATTACAGCCTGAATAAGGAGATCTGACACTTCCTGATAAGGAGACAACATGTTAACTAACAGGCAGTCTTTTGCTGTTGAAGAACACACGGACACCCTTGCTACATCCAGCAATGTCGTAGGCCCTCCTGGTCATCAGGGCCACCGTGTCTTTATCCAGGATGCTCATCTTAAACTTGGGCAGATCTGGCCAAAAGGTGACGCAGGTGAAATCCTCTCCGTCAAAGGATTTGATGCTGGGATCCCCGGCCCTGCCCATGTTGTCGTACCAGGTCTGTGGCAAGACAAGTGCTTACGTAAAGTGACATTTGAAGGAAAGAGCCCAAGTAAACGTTCTGTAATATTTGCTATTTAGTCTTTACCTGTCGAAAAGTCTTCTTTGATTCTTTGCAAGCGGTCTCAACGGTGAACTTTGTGCTGAAGATGTTGCACAGCTTGGCACCATATCCATTACGTCCACCTATAAATGCAGGCGTAGACCACAGGTATCAAAGTCAAGTGCCGGGTGCCAGAGCCAACCTGTGAGGCCATTTCGTGACGGGCGCTGAGACAAATCTTCTGTCTGCTTCATGTTTCTTGCGCAAATCTGCACCAACTTTGCAAACTGTACTTATATATGGACAAACCGATGGTGGTTTGCAGTTTGGCAGCACATTTACTGTAGAATTGATCAAGAAATGCCAGTTAATGTTAACTTTATTTGATAGGAGGATAAATAAAGCAAATGCCAGAGAGGAAAAAAAAGAAAACATTGCTTTGAATAATGTTACTTGATTTATCAATTAAAACTGTATTTTTGCTTAGAAAAAAAAAAGCAGAGGCGAAGGGATTTTATTTCAAGGCTGTCGAACCCAACTCTAAATTATAGTCAACCATATTGCATAATGGCTAATCTCACCTGTGACCTTCTTTTCGTCATCGTCATAGTTACTGGAAGTGAGGAGCTGTCCAAAAATGAGAGCAGGCACATACACTTTCTCCACCTTGTGCTCCACCACCGGGATCCCCTTGCCATTATTCCATACACTGATGGTGTTGTTTTCACTGGAAGGGAGAAGAGGAAGTGTGGGGGGGGGGGGGGGAAGCCACTTTGAAAATGCATAAAGGCTAGTTGAGTTGACTATGATTTGGATAAATTCTCTCTCTTTTTTTTTTTTTTTTTGCTGGTGTCAGCCGGGATGTTCCACTGCACCTAACCTGATCTGGGTATTCGAGCATGTCATACTCACACGTCAATGTTGATTTTGATGCAGGACATGCTCTTATCTCTCTGCTTATTGTCTGCAGCATTTACTGTGGGAAGGGAGGGAATACTTTCATGAGAAAACAAATAAAAATTAAAATTGCCATTTGACTAAGAGAATTAGATTTTTTTTCCTTACCAAGGATCTCATCAAAAATCTTGTAAAGCCCTGGCACGAATGTCACGTCCCGGCAATTCATTCCAATGTCTTCATCATACACCCACATTTGCTGAGGAAAAACGAAACGGGTGGCTGCGCATGCATGCTTCAGATCCAGCTGAGGACTTGAATCAAGTCTTACCTGCGTGACAGTCTCTACTGAGCCGATGTAAGAATCAGGTCGGAGCAAAATGTGCTCCAACTGAGTCTTCTTCTGGTAGATCCTCTCCACTGACAACCGCTTGGGATCCTTCTTGGCCTTCTCCAGTGGCTTGTTGTCAAAGAAATTTAGCTGTTGAGGACACAAATTTAAGTCACTTGATTAGATTTTTTTTTTGTCAATGTCTTTATGTCTCAAAAGTGTTCTCTGTCAATTGACTGTCTGTTGTCGTACTAGAACGGCTCCAATTGCCGGAGACAAATTCCTTGTGTGTTTTTTGGACATACTTGGCAAATAAAGGTGATTCTGATTGTTTTAAGTACTGGCATTAACACCTCTAATTCCTTATGCTCATGATAACTGTGTACTATATGTTCAAACTTTCTGCCACAGATCACGCCTGGCACTTTGTTCAGTTATTTCTTTTAATAACATCGTAATACTGCTGATCGTTTTGGTCAAATTACGGTACGATTACCACTAGTGATACTTGGGCTCTCCCAAGTGGTAGGTGAAAGAATCGCTGAATAAATATTTTCTCTTCACTGTGCCGTTATAGTGGTTTCAACTATTAATATATATATATATATATATATATATATATATATATATATATATATATGGTGGTGTTGTGTCTTTACAGTTAATTGCAGTAGATACACATTTAATTTAAAGTCTGACGCCATTGTGTTCTTTGTGGGACAATAAACGACCCAATACCAAATCTCTGCAAGAAGAAACTTCACTAAGTATTACGTTTCTTTCTCATTTGTCTCCGTAAACTGGTGTAAAAAAAAAAAAAAAAAAAAAAAAAAAAAACTGGTCAAAAGTATTGACCAGTTGTTTTTTTTTTTTTCGTACCAATGTTAATGTAACGTTGCCCGCCAACTTTAGCCCGCTAGCTGATTATTTGTAGTTTAACGTCCGAGCGTGATAGAGAAGAGTCAGTTACCTTCAGTGGTTCACCCATTTTCTTCTCCTTTGTTCTACGGGGATATCCGTTCAGTGTCGGCTTTGTTTAAAACAATCAAACGAGTTAATATCTGATCAAATAAAAACGTCTACACGACAACAAACGGAGGGCTACCTGAAAGGAAATGGAGTGGAGTGGGACCCCAGTTTGAAACATCCGACTGTTCCTGGCGCCAGTTTACAATAACCAATGAGACGACGGGAACGTGACCAGCTCCTCCAATGGTAAGCTCGGAACCAACCTCTTTTGGGAAATGACCAATCAGCGAGACTGTCGTCAGTTCAAGTACTCACTTTGGATCCGATGGCCAATCGGCTTCGCTTAAAAGGAGATTTATTCAAGAAACCGTTTACTACCACATTTACGCGTATTCATTTATCGAATTAAATAATTTTGTTAATTATTGTAAATATTACAATAAACTTTAAAACGATATCATCTTAAATATAGGTAAATTAACTATAAAGGATACAATTCAAAATTGAGTATGAATTATTATTTTACTACTGCAATAAAATATTTTACATACATTTAGGCATTTTCCCTAAAATCGGTTGATTAAAAAAATAATTTTAAAACATTATTTATCTAAATAAATAACTTAATTGGTTTCTTGTATGTAATGCAATCTATGATTTATTTAAAAATATAGTAATTTATTAAATACAGTTAATGTCATTCTAAGTAAATTCATTACAAAATTCTAGAAATGAAAAATAGTATGACCCATTAATCTTTGACAAAAATAAACTATTTTACATACACACATACACATCATAAAAACATAATTTTATTAAATATAGTTAACTTAAGTAAATGAATAACAAGTGATAAAAATGAAAAATAGTACCAATCATTATTTTATAATGGTTTACATGCACCTTTAAATTTTTCTTTTACCTCATCCACTAATGACCAGACCCATCTGTCCCTTTTGAAAACCATGCTGCACTACTTTAAATCCATTTAATTGTACATAAAATGGCTAAGCTATCCGCCAAACTTCCAAACGTATCCAAATTCAGCAGCTTCCCAAACCAAGTGCCAAATATCTCAACGATTGTGTTCAAGATGTTGGCACTGGGGACCTCACTTTCATCCGTTCCTTTGTTTCCTTTCAACCCATTGCCGCAGTCGAATGGAAATGCTTCGTCCTTGCGGGAGCATGCAATCATCCAGGGGTTTCTTGTGTGAAAAACTTGTGACTGACAAGTCAACGACTTAAATAAGAGTGCCGTGCACCTTGACAGTCTGCCGGCGGTCGATGTAAATGCAGTGATGCGATGCCTCTTGTCATGCTTATCTTGTCTTCATTGCAGGCCTCTCAGCTGACCTGGACTCGGTGGTTAAAGCCCTGCGTGTTTCAATGAATAACATACGTCCGCATGTGTTGGAATACTGGAAGGAGAGAGACGGCGGCGTGCAAACGTGGGAGGGCGCGACCACGGTGGTGGCCACAGGCATCCACCGGGGGGGGGCAATCCAAACGGGCTTCGGTGGGCATTGATGCCAAGGGCCACTTGGGGTTAAGTATAATATCGACGTGGAGCAGGTCAGAACTCCTCATTCAGCCGCAGTAATGTTAGTTGTTCTTCACAGAGGATTGTGTTCAATGATCCGCTCCTTAAAGGGTTAAAACGCTTTGAAATAGATGCTGCTCGTTAGCCCATCTGGCATCTCGCATTGTGTGGTAGCATTGAGCTAGGCAAAAACAAAGTCATGTGGTTTGTTTCAAATACATGATGTGTTATTGCCGTTATTTGCTGCTTAGTTGGACAGTCAACTTGGCTTGTATCTCGCAAAAAAAAAAAAAAAAAACTACAAAGTTGGGTCACTTGTATCTCAAGGCACCGCTGTGCTATTCAATGGAGTAGTGAGCTTGATGACAGAGTGAATTCAATTCTTAAATCAGGGTACCACTGTGTGCACCAGTTTGTGAACAACGAACAGTACATTTATTGTGAGAAGATAGATTTTGCTTTATGTATAGAGTCACACTCTATCTTCTTCTTTCAAACTTGTGGGCATTTGAAAAGAAGGGAAGACGAAGTACTTTCCATCCCAAAATAGGCACCCATCTGACGTGGGGCAGACGTTGTTAGTAAAGTAGATGGATGGCCGGGCTCTCGGCGCCACCTGTTCTCCTGTTTATTTATTGACGACGCTGCGTTTTTTTTCTTTTCTCAGGCTGCCACAGTAGAAGCGGAGGAGAAAACATGGAGTCATAGATGTGTATAAAAGTGATGTTTAATAAAAGGGGTGTGCTGCCCCATTTTTTTTTGTTTTTAACATGACAGGAAATGACCACTGATTCCAACTGGGCAGATAACATCATCCTTCCTAAAGAAACACTCCTTTCTTGTGAGACAACGTGAAAATGATTTCAATTTTCGTTCACTTCCAAGCGGGAATTCAACTTATCAGTGCTTTTTGGAAAAACAGACGCTCGATGGGTCAGAAAAGTTGATAAATCTAACGAACAGGTCACTAAGTTGGAAAGCAGTACAAGTAACGAAGCTGCAAAAAAAAAAAAAAAGAAATCCTTTAAATAAACTTGAATTACGTGATAAAATCTAATAAAATCAATTCATCTTCACTCTCTGCTCACCACACATACCACAACCTGCACACTCTCCATTCCAGCAGTTTTACGAACATCTTTGTTCCAAATGTCCACATGACATTTCGATTGATCTTCCTTTCAATTTTCTGCTCCAAACGAACGGAACACTCTGCAACAAATAATAAAACTCACCCCATTCATCCCAATGTCATTGTTTAAAAATATAGTTTTTTTTAAATTTTGCTTTGTTCTACTCAGCTGCGAGGTCGGGATTGCACATAAAAATCTGTAACATCAAATTCTGTGATGCAATTTTGTTGCTTGTTAGTAGCGAAGCGATATCGCCAGGGGCTGTAACAATATAGATTCTGCGGTATGCGGGGGCAGTAAAGCGACGACGAATGTTTCGATATCAGTGGTAGTTACATCAGTCATCTGTTTATATCATAGCATCGCATATGGGAGTATATCTGTCCTATCTGAGTTTGTATTTACCATCAAAATGTTTCGGAAATAGTTTTAGATCAGCAACAAAATGTTCCGGGTTCTTCCAAATGCAATAGTTTCAGGAAGGGGAAAAAAAAAAAATGGAATCTCCAAAAAACTCTTATCTCAAGGCGTCACTGAACTTCCATCAACTTAAATCCTAAATCTGGTGTGAGTGCCAAGTATCAAATGTTTGCATCCTTTCCATGAACCTTTCCCAACAATTTGAAAAGACTGCTGCCAGATCAGGTGGCACCTATTATGACTGGCTGTTCCCCTCTTTCAAAATAAATCCCTTTGATGCACCTCTCTCTTGTGTAAGAGCCAGTCAAGAAACGCCGGGAAAGAAAGAAATAACGTCGGCTAATGTATTCGCGCAGACCAGGCGGGATGTTTGATGTTGTTCGGTGGATGTGGAGTACGCCCAGGAGCACCGGAGGAATGAAAAATGAGAATGAACGAGAAAAATTCATCATGACTTCTCTGCTTCCACTGCAGCACAAGGGGCTCTTCTTATGCAAATTCCCCTCGCAGGGATTACTGTCATCTCACAGGTGCGCCTTTTATCGGGAACGCAGACTGGAGCAGAAGCATACATAATGAGGCTCGGTTGATTGACTCGGAAGTGCAGTCGATCCGGACTAATGCTCGCTCGGGCGTGCGTACGAGCTGGCCGCGCAAGCTTTTGAAGTAATCTGATAAAAGTGAGGACTTGATTGACTGGCGGCACACTCTCGCCTGTAGGAGAGTCCAACTATTTCCGTTTCTGCTCGCTCGCTCTCTGCTCTTCTTCGAAATGAAGAACAAGAACCCTCGCGGTGGACAAAGTAGTGCATACTGATTTGCAGTCTTGAACTCCATGCATCATGTACAAAGCATTGGGGCTGGGCGATATGGCCTTCAAATAAATTCTCAGATTTTCATTGCACAAATATTGAACATTTGTTCCATGAAATGTTATTAATCTATTCGCAACCTCTATTCTCTTCATTTTGTAGTGTTTGTCTTGGCTGCACTGCTCCCAGCACATATTGTATTTGTTGCAATGTCAATGTAATCCGCCCAGGGCCTTCAGAATCAGTAGGCCTGCCAGATGTAATGTAAACTATACAGTGGCACCTTGCAATCGGAGTTTAATTTGTTTTCGGGTCCACGCTTGTAACTCAAAACCTGTATACTGGCTCTCAAACCCTCTTTCCGCATTGAAATGAATGGAAACGCCATTAATCCGTTCCTGCCTCCCCCAAAAAAACAACAAAAATGTGTGCAATGTGTTTCTTACTACAAAAAAAAAATGCACTTTATACTATTGTGCTTTATAAAAAGCATACCGTAATGACAATAATACATACAATATAAAGAAATTAAACAGGTTTAATGGCCATATGGATATACATGGAACCGATCAAAACTACTTAGTAAGCCGCAATAATATTAGTTGTTTGTACTCTGGTGAGTATGACATATTTTTTTAGTTGTTGTTTTTTTTTAAAAGGAGGTGTTTGTCATTTGCAATTGGCTAGCGACCATTCCAGGGTGTATCAGGTGGCAGGGATAGGCTCCAGCTCACCCGGGTCCCTAATGCGGGTAAGCGCTATAGAAAATCGGAAATGGATGCAGTATTTATTGATTTTTGTAGTTTTACGATCGTACAGTTAGACCCTGGACTGACTTCGCTGTATCTCTACTGACTCTCTAACCGCTAAAGAGAATCCAACCCGAACCTTAACGGGTTTTTTAATGTCTTCACGGTGATTAAGTCTGATTAAAATACCCAACAGTGACTCCAATAAAAGTGAGTCTCACGAACTGACATCAAATTTAAGAAACCTGCTTTCAGCTGTTTTGTCTTTGTTTTTGTTTTGTCTTGCTTAGCACACCCTGAAACTATCTACCCTATTTGGATACATGCCTAATAATGATAATAATTAATAATTAATGCTACCATATTTTTTTAAAAAAAAGGTAATTATAATTGTACAGAAAGTACAACATTACACTTAATCTTCCACAGTAAATCGTTCTAGAGGACCAGGAGGGCAGGGGGTAGGGGGGCGGGAGGCGGGGGGCAACTGTATTGATTTTAATTCCATTAATACCTTACAAGCCGATGCTTGGCTTCTCTCCGAAGTCAGCACAGCTCTTTTTAACGGAATCGAACGCACGTTCCTCATAAGGGGCGTGGAGATCGAAGGCCTGAAGAACCTCAGGACCTGAGCGCAACAACACCACAATTCCACTTTGCTGCTAAACAAGACATTTCGGACACTTGTATTATATTTGACGAAGGCCGTTTTCTCTTCCAGGGTGTGAAGAAAAAAAATAATCAATAGCGTTAACGTTTTCTTTTTAGGAAAGGGCAACATCAACACTTGATCTTCTCTTTCGGGTAATAAAGGATGCAGACAAGTGCAGCACTAACATTTTGAACAGTGTAAGTTACAGTATGTTATGAAAACATTAACGATGGCCTTTTTTATGACTTGGGCTGGCTGCATCCGAAGAACCCAGGAAAATCTGAATCTATAATTGAATAGCCAGTTTTGAACAGAAGTCAAGGTAATGTTGTGGAACGCCTTAATAATAATAATAATCCTTCCTCCTAAGTTCCTAAACCATGCATATTATTTTCACTGAAGACTTGCCATCTTCAATTAAACTCACATGCGTTGTTGTCCATAGTTGCGAACGTGTGTGTGAATGCTTGTTGGTCTAAAAACATACAGTAATGACAAATGAACAGAATGTAAAGAATCAAACAGTGTTTGCCCCATTTTCAATTCAATGGACTTAGTGCTCCTCCCTCTGGTGTATGCGCAGTAGCTGCAGTAACATTTGCCATTCTTCACAGAGGATAAAGAATATACGCTCGCGAGTATTGTTATATTATCGTCGTAGCTGTATTGCGCCACCGTTTGTGTTCAAATACCCATTACTTAAAGGGTTAAAACACCGTGCCACTGATGCCTAATCGATTCATTTGGCGTCGTTTGTCAGCATGAAGCTAAACGGACTTGCTAGTCGAAGCTGAAGCTACGTGGTTGTTTGTATGTTTAGCGCGACAGCACACTCCGACTGGGGGCAAACCCACGCAATCAAACTGGGAGGGCTAATTAGGAGAAGTGCAACAGAAAAAGGATGGCTAGGGAATGGATTTGGTTTCTTGAAACAGGGCTAGTAGAAGCTGAGCTGCAGTGTGTTTGTTTACAGACATGACACGTGGCTCCATCATGAATGAGGAATCATTATTATTATGATTATTATTTTTTTAACAGCTAGTTTTCAAAAGACGTTCCCGAGAAAGGATGGCTTGACACATCTGAGCTAAATCAAGGGTTAATAGTGGTCCTTAAATAACAATGTGTTCCAGAGGGGGCGTGGTCTTGGCGTGTGCAGCCACCTGATGCATGCACGCGAGCAGACAGCCACGCAGCATTTCACGCCGAGACGCTCCTCAAAAGAAACGGCGTGAAAGTCACGCACATGGGTGGGGAAGCCCTCGGGAAGCCCGCCAGGGCGTAAGCGTGGACCGGTTTGCATCGCACCCATGTTGGACGTGCTCGTCTTCGGGGCGCCTCCCAGCCGCCGGCGAATATGTTGCCTCCTCCGGTTGCGTGGAAACTAAACGGGCGAAGCTTGAGAACGGCCGCGGAAGCATCTCATCAACCCACCGCGAGTTGAATCAGCTGCACGGTGGAGGGGGAATACAAAGGATGCGTTGGAGCATGACGAGGAGCGAGAGAGCGCCGCGAACGTGAGTGCTGCACTCATCAAATTGGGAATTCTTTATATATATATATATATATATATATAAAATAAATAAAATCCTCATGCTTGACCTATTCATGGATTCTATTGTGCCCCCCCCCCCCTTCTTTTAAAATACATATCTTGGCATGCATAGATAGATTTCGTTCAATTATGTGTCTTTCAATTAATGTCCCATTAGATGCGTGTTGTGTTGCATTCTGGGTAAAATTGCAGTTTCAATGAAATGTGCTCACTTGTCATTGATGAGAACAGACACTAGGGATGTGCAGCGTGATCACGCATCAGTCATCTTCGTTATTATTTACCGCGCTCTTCCAACAGAAAGGTTGCGTGCATCCCTGGTTCAAATCACTGGAAATTCAACCTGGCGCCCAATCAGGGCTTTGTGAGCGGATGCAGCGAAGAGCTTTAAAACAAGATTAGAGCTCGGCTTTATAAAATCGGATGATGTCAAGGCTCGGCCGTACCCCCCTTCCCCTATTGATGAGCAACCGGCGGCTTATTCATCATTCCTGCACGGCTCTCGCGCTTACAAAACACCGGCCTGAATCGGTCGTTCTTCTTCTCATGACGCAACTTTTGGAAGGGAAATGAAAACATTTGGTGTGTAAATCAAAGCGGGCTACATGTCACAGAAGCAGGCAATATACGAATACGGTATGTCATTTGATTTATTGCAACCCCAATATGACTACAGGCTCTTTCTATAGCGCTTATTTTTATTACGGTCCTCTTGTGGCCTCTTGGTGTCAGCTAGCTATAAATTGAGGTGAGGGAACGAGCTGTATCAGGCCGTAGCCTTGTCTAATGGAAAAGTAGCGCTTCGTTGCCATCTTGTGGCATCTAGGAGCAATTACGATACTTGCTCGTCACGATACATCGTCGGCATAGATAGACGCACAAGGATACGTTATTGGGAGTCGATAAATAACCTGATGATCGCTCGGTTGGGAATCACTGGCGTAAACATTTTGCAACCTTTTGAAAATGTTTCGTGGACGGTTCCCCTTCCGGAGCAAGAAATTCAATCACAGCTCTCCGCTTCTGCCGGGCATCCGACGATGATGTCGTTTCCAACATGGCTGACAGGAGGACAGCTTCAAACAAAACCTTTTCTTTTTTAAAAAAATAAAATAAAAATAAACCGTGAACATTTCTGAGAAATAAAATTTAAAAATTAGAAGGTTAAATTAAATTGGACTCTACGTTTGGACTGCCCCTCGTGTAATACCAACTTGAATAATGCAGTGTTTGTTAACTGCAGCAACATTGCTTTTTTAAAAAAACAAAAAACATTTTTTTTTTTTTTATTTGTGCTCTCGTAGACGGGCCCAGATTTCACACTGACTACAAATAAATAGAGACGAAATCATCAATATTTCAGTACGTTTACTTTTTGAATCCTTGTTGTATGCGCCTTACCTCAATTACGTTTTGGGGAGCACTGACGTAGCCATCTATGTTTCTATCATTCCACCCCTTTCCCTGTGTCTTTCATTCCAAGCGGAGGAAAACAAAAGACGACTTTTCTTTGATTTGCTCCTGCACTTAATGTCAGCAGGGCGCACGGCCAACTAAAACAGCCTCGACAACATAAGGGCAGAGCCAAAAGGTCTCACTTAAGCAGAGTGCCCAGGCTTTAGTTTTGCCGTCACATGGAACGGCGGGCTGATATTTGGCCGAGGGATAATGGGGCTGCAGGAGTCGAAGGAGGAGAGTTCGGGGATGGGGGGGGGGGCATGTCGGCTTGAAGGGAAATAAGACACACGAGTGCAGGGAGATCATATCAAATGGGTTAAGGGACAGCTAACATTACAACACAGTTTGAAGGATGGAGAATTTTCCCAATGCCAAACAATGGCGTGACCTCATGCCCCCAGGTACTAAAGTTATTCGCTTCCATTTACCCTGCCATGAAGCATATCCCAGTTGTGCCAATCAAGGCCAGAAAACCGGGATCGCGTCACTCGAAATCCAGCCTTCATCTCCACCGAGCGGTACAGAAGAGTTCGGTTGACCGCAGTTCGGATCGTCTTGCGTTTCTCCGCCGCGGGCTCACCTGACCGCAATCTGGCGGAACGACCAACAAACTGGCCTGTTCAAAATAAAGTTTTGGACAGAGAATACAGGACTAGTTTTAGAAAATGAAGGCATCTTTTCCAAAATGAAAAGCGCAATTTTAAGAAAATTATTTTTTTTCATTCACTTCACACATTCACAAAACAATTTCTTCGAACGTTAAACTCTGACTTGGTAGCGGCAGTATGTTTAATTGGTGTTAGGATTATGAGGAGACATGTGACACAGCATGTAACTCACGGGTGAAATCAACTAACAAAAGAAATGGAGTACAGTATTCTGCGCGGACCTTTTGGGTAATTGTACGCCATTTTTCTCTCCATCGTGATACTTCTCACTGGACCTCGACTAAACTATACACCATATTGGAAACAGGGATTTAGACCTCACTGGTCGCTCCCAAGGGCTCATTAAATAGCAGACGACCGCTAATTGAAATGTAACTAGCGGATTTTGTATGCGGAAATCTTTTGTGTTCCTCACGCGGGACACAGTATCGGTATCGCTGCCGCCATTGCCGCCACCACCGAGCCCTCGACGCCCCATCAAACTAAATGCTATTTGATACTCGCAGAGAGATCGATTACATTTTTTTAATCTTTGTAAGTGGATTGTGCTCACGGACCGTACATTTTGAAGCAATTAAAGACGGCTGGGTGAGCTGTGGTTCCTGAAACCGCAAGCAGGCCTGCGCTTTGTGTGGTCGCTCTGGTGGGTTTACAGAAAGTCTCATTTGGAAAACATGCAAGAATGTTTGCACTCCTGTTCAAAAATTTGGGGCCATCAGAACAATTTCATATTTTCTATGAAAAAAAAAAAACACGCAAGCGATGATTCATAACTGAAAACGAGTCAAGTCAAGGTAGCACTGAATGAACCACAACTGGATCACTGTAGAGATGTCCTTGTTTTTGAAAGAAAATCACCCCCCCCCCCCCCGTACCACATTAACAATGTCTCGACTTTATTTCTGAAAGATTTTATGTTAACTTCATTGGAAAAAAAATGCAAATTTCTAAGCGACCCCGAGCATTTAAATGAGAAAGATTGTCAGGTACAAGGACAATAATATCAGCGCCACTCTGTTTAGTTACCGGTAGTTGTTTTTTCAGAACGATATGTTCTTCTTCTGCTGAGTTAATAATGCCTGCCAATGTGTGGACTAAAATAGACGCGGCGCGCTGCAGGGCTGTCAATTAGAAAAGCGGCGCCGTGACACCAAAGGATTGTCTCGCCTTGTTTATCGTGTGCGTATGAAAGTGCGGTTTGATCCTTCGACTTCCCCGGAAAAGCAACAGGAGTGCTGTTGTTCCTACGCTGCGATGAGCGTGCATCGTTTCCGTCTCCATCTACCCAATGTCCCCTTGTGAAATAGATCAGGGGTCCCGGTGGCCTTTGTAAACAACCCCATGGTTGACTTGGGACCCTCGACACGGTGTATGTGAAGCCGACGGTCTCGAACTCGGATTTTCAATTGGATTGGCTGCTTTTCCCGCAACCTTCCATAACAATAATTCCCCTTGAAATGAAAGGAGACATTTTCCAAATTGAACTCGTCCTTCCGTATTTTGCAACTTATTCAAACCGTTAATCCAGCCGAACCTGTGAGTGAGTGGGTGTTGGAAACAGTTGGCAAGACATAGTAGTCACTCTGCCTTGGTCAAATGACAAGAACATATTTGTTTGCTTGGAGAATGCTTGAGAATGATAATGATGATTGTTTTGCATGTCCTAGGCTCACCGGTTACCGGGGCGATTGATGCATGGCGTGCCCCGTATGACAAGATGTCCATCCTGGTCGACTACGTGGTCATGTGTTTGCTGCCGCACAGCCTGGTGCTCATGACCTTCTGCTTCCACCACGCCGCCACCACTTGCTCCAAACACTGCTACTGCTCCGAGAGCGACGGCGGCGGCAAGACGGTGCGCTGCAGCGATCAGCGGCTGACCGAGATCCCGCGGGACATCCCCAACGACACGCGGCGAGTCTACCTGGACTTCAACCTCTTGACTTCGATCCCGGCCAACGCGTTCGCCGGCTTGTCCCACCTGGTGGAACTGGATCTCTCGCACAACGACATAAGTCAGCTGCAGCCGGGCGCCTTCCGAGGCTTGAGCTCCTCATTGCAGTTCCTCGACCTTTCCGGAAACAAGTTGGCCCATTTCAACGCCGACTCCTTCGAGGGCCTGCGGGCCCGGGCCAATTTAACCAACAACCCCTGGCATTGCGACTGCAACCTGCAGATGGCCTTGCCCCGCGTGGACCTGGAGCCCGTGTCGCTGACCGGCATCGTGTGTCAGACTTCAGACCCGGAGGAAATGAGCGTTCAGGGATTGGCCTTCCTCTTGGAGCCAGATATTGACTTGTGTGTGGTGATGAAGAGGACTACAGACGTGGCCATGCTGGTGGTCATGTTTGGCTGGTTCACCATGGTCATCTCTTACTTGGTCTACTACGTCAGGGCCAACCAGGAGGACGCCCGCAGACATCTGGAGTATCTCAAGTCGTTGCCCAGCAGGCAAACCAAGTCGGAGGAGTCTTCCACCATCAGTACTGTCGTTTAGCCTCGAGGCCAGTGTTTCCCAACCTTTACTAAGCCAAGGCATATATTCGACAGGAGAACAATCTCGCAGCAGGACACAAAAATGTCGTCAAAAGTATATGGGTCAGTCCACTGAATCCGTGCCATTGGCTTGTTGTAAATCTCTCACAATCAACTTCAAGACCATTCTGTGTGAAAATTGGCAGATCGGGGATCACTGTAGCTTTTGCCTTCTACTGGAAGAGCATTTAAGTATTCTGCCTTACACTATATGTCGCTGGCATTGATAGACAGGTTGATAGATGAAAAATATGCATTATTTGTCGTAAATAAATAATACTTTTCAGACCAGTTGAGCGAAAATGGATAATTGAAGTGGTTGGGAATCACTGCTATATGCTTACTAGGGTTTTTCTAAATGGCTACCAGCAACACTACTCACTCTTCCTGATTGATGTGCTTTATCAACTTCTCTCTGCTTTCATTGAACTGCAGTGTTTTAAATCACACAGACAACACAAATGATTCGCGATTCAAAGTTTACGAGTGAAATAAAACGGAAACTATCTAGCAAGCGCAGCAATGCAGATTATCAGAACGGCTCGGGTTATTTTCCCCGCTTGCGTGGCCTCTAGGCAGAATTCAATCATAAGCGCGTCACTTGTGCCTACTCGACCGAATGACAAATCAGGGGCAATGGGTACCGGAGTCCATCTTTACTGTTCCATTCACCAATAAAAAATAAAAATAAAAAATAAAAAAATAAATAAGAATGATAAAAACTCACCGACTTCGCCGGTTGAATGATAAACTCGGGGCTGACAATGTCACATAGGAACAGGAAGGCCGGACAGACACGACGGGGGGCGGGGGTGGGGGGGGGGGGGGGACAAAAAAAAAAAAAAACAGCACTTAAGGATAATGAGCATTTCATAAGTGAATCAGTACTCTGTATTCAAGATAGAAAACTATTAGGAATTGTGCCTCTGGGTTCCACATCTTGGACGTACACCAATCAAGATGGAGCTGCCTTTACTTTCAAGTTTAATGAGCTGTGCTAACTGAGCTAATTGTTGGTAATATGTTTCTGTGCATGAAAAATCAAGCCGATGCAACGCGGCCCCGATGAATTATTCATCTCTCGGCGGCCCATTAGCACTTTTAGCGGGATGCGGTTCCATGCTTTTATCAGCGAGTAAAAGCTGTGGCATGTTTCGGGTGAACTTGGGTTATGACTGCATCTTGAAGTATTTTCTGATCGATATGACGGGATACAAAACGAAACAGCAATACATAGTGGATTTTTCTTTCCCCATCGCATGTACAATACTCATTTGTATATTTTCATCAAAAAGATGTTTGGCTTCTATAGTGTTGATCTTCTTCCAAGTGCGTGGAATGCATGACTGTCATCTGTCAAAGTTCACACTGTTCCTACTTTAACATAACAATAAAAAGGCCAATGTTCACAGTCGGGCCTTAAATTGTTTGCGCAAAACGGAGGAAGGCGAAACAGAAATTCTTCATCTTACCTTGTTATGCTCAGAAAGAGGTTCTGGAGTGAGGTGTTTTTTATTTTATTTTTTATATGCCACTGGAGGGATACATTGTCTTCCGCAGCCATGCTTTTCTGCGCACAGAATAAACGGGACATGCTTTTACTTTGCTCAGAATTGTCTTTGTAGCAGCCCATGACGATGGTGACATGAGAGAAAATGCACAATCGCAGGTCACACAGACAAACCATGGCGAATTTAAATGTATATCGCCATTTGCGAATTCACCTATTTGTGTTCATTCAAATCAAATTAATTATAAATGACCGTAAAAATGAGTGATTTATTTGTATTCAAATACACTATTCCAAACACATTTGAACTTTTTTTTTTTTAACTCTACAAATTTTGGCCCATCTGTCCATTTAAAAAAAAAACAAAGCAAAAGTAGGGAAACCATTGTGCAATGCAATCACTCCCACTGGGGGTTTCCCGAAAATATTTATGCCCCATGACCCGGTAGGTCTGTTAAAAAAAAGATGATAGTGCGAATCTCCTGTTTCGCCACACTCCGGAACCCTGCAGAGGAACTATTTCGTCCGCTGAATCTCCGCAGAAAAGGAAAGCGATTCGTAGTCTTAGATAAGTAGAGTCTTAGCAGAGCCTCGTTGTGATAACCTTTGCTCTAGTAAGTCCCCTTTTCACAGAGACGAAGCGGTAAGAAAAGCCCGAGTGTCTGCTGAATAATGGAATTCGTTGTTCGAGATGTGGGGAATGGTTTGTCAACAAGGGTATCCCTGTGTCCGACACACACAAAAACGCCTGCGGAGCAAAGCGAGGCTGATACATGATTTATGATGACTATTTATATAAAAAAAAAAAAAAAAAAAAAACACTTGAAAGACTCAGAATGCACACATGGTCTTGTTGTGTGTGTGTGACCCAGTTTCTTCGCGGGGGTGGGTGGCAGGAAATTCTACTAGCAATTGATTCTCCTTATTTCATAACGTTTCTCATGGCTCCACTGATTTGATTATGTAGATGTTAGATTTTTTTTATAATCCAATCAGATTTCAGCCTGTGTATGTTGCCATGTCAATCAAATCTGCCCAAGGCGTTCAGAATCAGTAGTGCTGGCCAATGTAACTTAAACTACATTGGTAATGAGATCGTTTCTTTCACCAATTGGATTTTAAAATTTGTCCTCACTGGGTCAGAGCGCTGGCCCTTGATGACATCACCATTGTTCAGTCCTCCGATTGGTTGGTCTGAGCGAAGCTTGTTACAGCCAACTTCCACGAACAAAACACGTCTGTTTTTATCTGCACATAATAGATTTAATAATCGACATCGCTGGTGAGTATGATGTATTTTATAGACTTTGTCTTTGTCATGTTATTATATAAATATTGATTGTGAATATTGATCGCATCACTGTGGATAGATGGATAGATTTAGAACAATTTAAATGTAATCATAAAAAGAGAAAACAGAATATTGTGACGTTGCATATTGGAATATGGTAATTATGCCACTGTAATAGTTGTACAAAGTGGGAAGTATAGAATATAATATTTATACTGTAATGATATTGATGATTGCGATGTGCATGTTTCTAATTCCTATAAAGAGGAAAGTGTGCTAGTAAGAAGCCACAATTGAACAATAAGTGCAAATCGAGAGGCATAAAAATGGATAATAATAAAAAAAGTGTATAGTACATATGCAAACATGCATTATATTGTGTACATATGTAATATGTATAAAATCATCGCAGTGTTCAGAAAGTATTTATCTCTTCAATATGCAATTTCCCTTTGTCCACCAACAGGTGTGCAAGCATGCAGGGGCAGCCGTAACGTAACACCTGACATAAATGTCACTGGGTGGGGTTCATTTCAAATTTGGGTGGGTGCCCCAACAATCTCCCCCCCCCCGGCTCAAGTTGCGGCAGCACGCTGCCTTAGACACGGTGCGCTGGTGTGAGCATTACACCTGCAGGCTAACGGCGCGCACACACAAGCGGGGGATAAGGTGACACGTCAAATTGTGGGTAGCGCGGCCCTCTTTGGGGATTGGGTTGCAGGTGAAATTGCCTGCGGCCACCTTACAGTATATACAGTCGGGCCCTAAGTACTGTGTGCTGCAAGGCAGGAAATGATCCAATTACATTTAACTGGTCCAAAAAGTGTTATTTACTAAAAATAATGTTATCTATGTGCGTGACGTATAGTGACAGGCGCAACAATTCAACACTCTTCTACTAGATGGAAGAAGGTCCGATTAGCGCGTGTATCCACCTGTTGGCCTTTGCCGCACTTCATACTGTTCCTCCATGCCACCACTCGGACCATCGACGGAATCGTCACCAAAAAGCCAAAGAAAAAGCAAACAAGGCCCACGGACCACATTAAGGCAACTACGGACATGACTGAGGCCCTCGGTCTGAGGGTATATGTGGGCAACCTCCTCTTGTACACCCAAAGTGGATGACAGCAAATGTATTTCGGGGGGTGAAGGTCAACAATATGAAGCAATAGCAGGGTGAGTTGAAAAGTGCTCCCACTCGTTTTGCAAAAACAAAGCACCCTCTGTCGTGGGACGTGCAAGTGAGAGGAGGAAACTTTGCAACGTGATCCAAATTCACGTTTTCTTTTGGCCAAACGCCAGTGTTGCGGGCATTGTACCGTCCTGCGTGGCGCACAGGTGACTTAGTTCTTAATTACACCAGTGTGACATCTGAATTGGCACTAATAAACTTAGTAAGAAAACTCTACACACCCCTGGTCAAATGCCAGGTTTTTGTGGTCTAAAAAAATGAAACCAACATTTTCCGCTATCAATGTAACCTTTGCCACCTGTCCCAGCTTTTTTGGAACGTGTTGCAGCCATAAAACTCTAAGTTAATGATTATTTGCTAAAAAAACAATAAAGTTTAGCAGTTTGAACAGGAAATGTCTTGTCTTTGTAGTGTATTCAATTAAATATAGGTTGAACATGATTTGAAAATCATTGTATTCTGTTTTGATTTATGTTTAAGACAGCGTCCCACATTCATTAGAATTGGGGTTGTGCAAAATCTATCGAGACAACACATATCTAAATGATTATCTTCTTCATTTCTTCTTTGACAGCTTTGGTTCCTACAATACAAAATGGATGAGCGTCTGCTTGTGACTAGGACATTAGTAGAAAAAAAGACTTGGTGCTTCCTCGTGGTTGCTTTCTTTGCCTATCAAAACAAATCAATACATAAATAGAGAAAAACATTTACAAAAAAAAATAAAAATAAAACAGAGACAAACCTCACGGCCTCTTCAATCACACCAGACTGACCCGCGGGTCCATGTTCTCGATAGTTGTCTGAGAGGCGAGCCGCTGCTGATGCTCCACAAAGCCTTCTTTAACATTCCTGTCAGTTGCAGGCTGGAGATGAATGCGATGCAAGGCTGCAGTATCGCATTGGTGTGAAAGGAAGGCATACCACATTTATAAAAAAAAAATAAAAAAAATGCTTGCAGCTGGGTTATGATGGTGCAAAAAAAAAAACTTTTCTTTGCTTATGTTAATTGTTAATTGGCAGTGGCGGGCAAGTAACAAAGTACAAATACTTGGTTGCTGTACTTGAGTAGATTTTTTGCTTGACTATTTTTCTGACAGCTTTTTACTTGACTGAAAAAAACGTTTTATTTTCATCAAATATTGTTCAAAAATACAAACTTTTCTTGAACTATGTGTATGCGTCATTCAAATATAACTTATTAGAGTAACAACAGGTCAACACTAACAGACTAAATCCCCAATTACAAAACAAAACAAAACAAATTAATGTGTCATCTAAAACATTCCAATATAAATGTTAACTTTACATAGAGAATTAAATACATTTACTCTCATATGCAATGTCATCCAATTCCTACCCTGACGGCAAACACAAGTTCTTCCACTAGATGGCACTCTTGCACCGGTCAGGCCTATTTATTTCCCCCATTTACAGTAATCAGGCTGCAAAAAAAAATAAAATAAATAATAAAATAAAAAATCAGACCACTACTCCATGACAATAATCAAGTCTATGATTGAACAAAGTATCACGTACACCCCTCATGTCAAAATAATATCGTCGCTGTCGCTTTTCCCAGGTTGTTTTATTACCGGAGAAGCACTGCGTACTAGTGGTTATCACGACTGCTTTACAGTTCAGAGCTTCAAAGTTCGAAACCGAGCCTTCCAAAAATGTTCATTTCACTTTAAATTGCCCATAGGTGTGCATGTGATCATGAATGGTTGTTTGTTTACGTGTGTCCTCCACTGTACACCGCAACAAGTTGAGGCAATTAGCTTGATAGCTCTACGTACACCCCGAAAATGCATCTTCGCCGTGGATAGTCCGCTGGCGTGGCCGCTTTAGAGCGCCTCGTTGTATGCCGTGAGTGTGCACGCGCGTCATGTGGTAGTAACGAGTCTATTTTGGCAAAGTCAGGAGTATAAAGTACCGATATCGGTTTCAAAATATAGGGATTTAAAGTAAAAAGTTGTCAGAAAAATAAACACTCAAGTACAAATACTTGGGAAATCAACTTAAGAAAAGGAAAATATTTGAACCTTTGTTAATCAGTGGTGGACAAGTATTTGTTATCTTATGTTATTTGGCGACATGAATAAGAATTTACACACGTGCTGAGATCCAAATCGAGATATTGTTCATACGTTTCCCAAATTAGGCTTCGTTAAATCAGAATGAGGCGAAATAAAAGGGAACTCTGCAATCACGGACAATGACACGCTCTCCGGGGCAAGTATTGGGAAAGCCCAGGATCTCTCCACTGCTTGCCTCTCATATATATATAGATACACGTACGTATAATTTTTCGGTGCGCTCAATCAATCAACTGTGTGCACTTGAGGTCAGTCCTCTAAAGACATTCCCCTAGTCGAGGCTATGCGCGTCCTGATTGGTGAGTAGTGACGTCAATGTGGGTGAAACGTTGCAAACTCAGCCAGAGAGGAACTGAACAGAAAGTGTTTAAATATATATTTAAAATTAAAAAAAACAACAACATATTGACTTTTTAAAGAGCATATTTGATATACGTGGCTTATTACGATTGTATTTATTTATTACAAGGCTTTCCAATGCATTTGTCCCTCACGTGACTTGGGAATTGGCAACTACTCTGGCCTGGAGGGAGGCAGCACAGGGGCGAGGGAAGAGCCAGAGAGGGACAGCACAAGCCTGGCGCTGCACGCCTTTTGGATTGCACGTCGTTAATCTCCATTTTGATTTTTTTTTTTTTTTTTTTTTTTTGGGGGTGGGGGGGTCATTTTCCTGCAGTTTTCGCCCTGCCTCTCTTCTACATGGCCAGAATCGCGGGCGCCGCGCCCCTGCCGGAGGTTTGCGCCGACATGTGCGCACTTGTTGAAGGGGCGCAATTCCAAGTGCTGGTCCGGAGGAGCCGCAGTTTGACCGACAAGATCCTGCTCGCCATCCCCGATGCGCACAGATCGAGCATCTACGCCGAGGTGAGGAGGCTCTTCGTCTTCCACCCCCAGCTCGGATCGTTATTATTATTATTATTAATAAACGCGAGCAGGTTGTGGATCTAATTGGATTGTCGCACTTGGCTGGATGCTGGCAGGCATTAATAATCGAGCTCGAACGAATCATTGGACTCCTGTCATTGGCTTTTTGCTCACAAAAATGAACAACTTCAGGCGTTTCGAATCAAAGATGATAAGGGGAAATGTTTACTTTCAGTTCCGCTTCCAAAATATTGAATAGGTTTCCATATTGCTTAAAGTTTGTAATTTGCTCACGAGGCAAGCAACAGGCAGCACTTTATTGTAATGGTTTGCTTCACAGTTTTGGGCTTTTCTGCAGATTCCACCTACAATCCCAAAACATGCATGTCATATAGGTTCATTGCGGCCTTTAAATTAACCATAGGTGTAAATGCTGGTCTATAATCCGGTAGGAACTGGCCTAAACTGATACCGCTCAATCAAATGCAAATCCATCAAGGGACACAAGTGCTGCTACTACTTTGGGAGCCCGGTTGCCTTGCTGAAAAAAAAACACAAATAAATCTGCTCTTTTAATTTGTACTGGACCTAATGAGTGTATGAGACCAAGTTGTCATCGCGACAAAAAAACAATTCCATCCCTTATGAAATCAGTCATTTCCAAACAAACGTGGTGAAAGCACGTCTCGCCATGTTTTAACATGTCTGTGCGCTTGTTTTTCCTCACCCCAGACCCTGAAGCTGAATTCCTCCGAAAACGCCAAGCTTGGCACAATGGCGTCGAACATCAACTTCCCTGCTGCTCCCGTGTTCAAAATTGCCTCGGAAAAAGTTTCATTGGTGAGCGAGCGAGCATTTCTTGTTGTTGTATTTATTGTAATATCAATTACTATCATTGCACTTCGTTTAAGCATCGGAATTCTGATTAAGAATTTGCCAGCTGTGCAAAATTGATTGTTGTATAGTCACATCCATGACAGTTCGTCTGGGCAGAATTTTTCTGTTCAGTACAACACTGGCATGGAACCAGGAATTGAGAGCTTTTCAAAGATATTCATCCATTCTTCCTTTTTCCGGAGCGCTTAATCCTCACCCTAACATCCTCACATCCGATTGGGAATTGTTCATGAGCTTCAGTGGTTCTCTTGCCTGATTGATCAAAGTGAGGCGTCCGGTCTCCACAATGAAGTAACCAAATGCTTGCTGGCCGTTTCCCCATCAGGAGAGCAGTCTGAAACACGTGCATGAGGGTCTGCAGCTGCACCAGGCCTTGCTGAGCCTCGTCTCATCTCGGCTAGAAACGCAGAGAGTGACTGACCTCATGAATACCGTCCGAGATCTTGCCATTCAAATTAGCAAGGTAGAAAAACAATGACGTTAACGTCACAAAAGCCATGACTTTGGCCACCTTTGATCATGCGCGCGTGTCTCGACGCAGATGCTGAGAGCTCTCCAGACGGATTACGTGGCGCAGACAACGCCCAGCCCCGTGACTTTATACCTGCACGGCGACTTTGAGGTTCAGGTGGCCGCCCACCTGACGCTGGTGCAGCTCCAGTCTCTGGGCCAGGACGCACACCGCTTCCTCAGGGGACTGGACACCAGCCATGAGCCGGAAAGGGACAGTGACCTGCTGACACAACTGAAATAACACTGCTCTCTTTATTTGTAATATACCAGAAGTATTTATTGATCTGTTAATGGATTTATTTTTCTATTTGCATATTTATTCTAAATATTTATTTATATATGATTGAACGGCTAAGATGACTCGTTGCATGCTGCCTTGTGTCTACAATAACTGCCACCACTTACTTGCCTGTCTCACACAATCACATTGTCATAATATTGCACCAATATACTAATCTCGTCGGGCTGTAATCTGTAGCAGAGTCTGACTGTCCATTGATTCTTATTAGACATTATGGGGCATCTTGAAATACTAGGTTCAATCAAGTTGAATGTGTTATTTATGGAATATTTTCGTATGAATGTTTATGCGAATGGTATTTATTTGTCCTTCAATAAACTGTTTTCTTAATTTGTGCCTCTCTGACCATCAGTCATAATACAGGGTCTACACAAAGCCTCAATTTAAAAAAATATGGAAAAAAGCAAATCGATGAGATATGTTGATCAGATTTTTGTATGTACTATTTAGTCAGCGGTTAGCAAAGATTTGAATCACTTTGCATTGGCAGCACATTGGGATCATTGATGCCAATGTAATAATTTCCAGTCTTGTCTTTTTGTAAAGAGACTTTATGAACACCCAGGACTTGTACAATTCTATTTAATTCAGACTGCGATTAACTTGTGGGAACAACAGGGAAGGAGGTTCGTGCCTTACGACTCTTGCAGCCTTCCGAGAGGAAGTGTTGCAAGCGGTGGGATGACTGCCGGTGACCGCAGACGTCACTTGGGGTGATGAAAAGGCTCCCTCACAGTCATGTGCTGACGTCTCTAAACATGTGACTCTGAGATGATGCAAACATTCAATAATGTATGGCATTAGGAACCAGATGAGAAACTTTCTTTTTAATCTTGATGGGATATCAAAATGTAGCAAATGTTTACAAACACACAAATGACATTTTAAAAGCAAAGTGTCAAATCATGTTGAGGCTGATTGGATCGCTTTGCTCACTAATTCAAAATATACACTCCTCACAAAAAGTTAGGAATATTCAGGTTTCGGTTTAATTTTCTCCAAGATCCTAAAATGCACTTTAACCTTAACAAGTGCACTAAATTTGACCTTCTCTAACAAGGTGCGGAACTGCAAAATTCACAACAGGTGTTTGATGAACGGACCGATAACATATACCGCTTCAATTAGAATTGCTATTAAATTAAACGGTTCTCGTCATCTGTTCACATTTTGACATAATGAGACTAAGATGGCAACTAATATTTCTTCAACGGTACCTCAAAGTGGCCACTAAGCTTAGAGGGTCACAGTGTCACCAGCAGTTTGTCAAATAAAGACTGGAAGTCTCACAGTAAGGCGTAGAAGTGGATGTCCTTGAAGGTTTCAATGGATCAAACTCCTGTTGGGAATTTTGCTCCTTCTTAGAGAGCAGCAACCTGTTCAAAAAGTCCTGAAACGTTGGACATGTACATTCGAAAATTTAGAGAAGACCAAATTAAGTTCACCTATAAAGGTTAAAGAGCATTTTAGGCTTATCCTGAAATTTCCACTGTAAGCCAAATATCCCTAACGTTTTGTGTATGAACCTCAAGTGGTTACAAGGCAGCGATGGCTTTAGCCGCCACTCTCCTCCCCAGGGGCAGAGTCAAGTCGGTGACGGCCAGGACCACTTTGGGTTTGGCCAGAGCGGGCAGCTTCACCAGCTCAGAGACCTGGAGGCACAGAAAAAAAAAAAAAAAAAAAAAAGAACAAATTAATATGAATGAATGAACGCACGCAACATGTTGCACAACAGTTTAGTCATGTTTTATTTTGCGGAAGATGCCAGTTGACCATTGAATCAGTTATTGTGACTTTGTACATGACCAGGCATGTACATGGCCAGTTTAAAAAAAAAAAAAAAAAAAAAAAAAAAAACTTTAAATAGTTCCGTAACCAAGCTCATAACTCAAAATATCTCAAATCATCTTTTCTCCTTTGAAATGAATGGAAATCCCATTCTTTTGTCAAATAAATACATAAATTAATAAAAAGCTGTTATTTTAATGAGAAAAATAACACTATAATATTAGACTTTATAAAAGATATACAGTAATTACATAGTTAAATAGAATGGAAATGTTTTTGTCACACTCTCATTTCGATTCAATGCACACTGTGCTACTCATTCCGGTGTGCGCTTAACCACCTGGGGGTGGTATAAAGGCCAATTCACACTTTACCTGCCCGGATGCAGCAGCCAATTATATTGCAATGGGGTGTGTCCTGCCTAGAACCCAAGTGGGAGTCGTACAGTTGTTCTTCGCAGAGGGTAAAGAATACTGTATAAGACTGTGAGTACTGATATATTGTCTGTCTACATGTGTTGCTGTACCGTTGGTGTTCAAATACCCACTACTAAAAGGGTTATAACACAGTGACAAATCCTAATAATTGCCTATGTCAGCGTTAGCCTAAAGCTAGCAGACTAAAGGCTAAAGCACGCACTCCTTGTAAATAAAAGTTGAACTCTCTAAGATTTAGTTTGACAGTCGACTTAAAACTGAGAATCGCAAGAAACAGCTTGAAGCCTCATTTTTGAAGAGCATGTAGTAAATCTATCTGCCACTGAACAGCGCTCGTATCGTAGGTTTGCGCTCGACGGCCGGATGATCAGTCGTATCACGGCACCGCTATATCGCGAGTGTTGAAAAATTCTTGTCGGAAGTATGCGCTGTAAGAAGAATACTCGCTTGATTTATTTGACAAAATGTGTTGAAAAATGACCGATGATGGATAAAGGGCGGCTTACAAACCTTACATAACCCCAACACCACAGAGTTATATAGAACATCTGTTGTGTCGAATCAGCATCATTTTGCAAGAATAAGCACTTAATTCCACTATTTTCCAGTAAGTTAAGAAATAAGGAGGACCCGCCTTCCCTCCCCTTAACCACCTGTCTGGCCTGCCCTCCTGACTCACCATTGTAAACGGCATGAACTGCAGGATGCTTCCACGACTTCCCTGCTCCAGGCATTCAACACACTCCTCCATGAAGCTATGTACAAACTGGGTGTGAGGCCCCGCCATCTTGGAGCCCAAGATGGAGGAAATGAGAAGGAAAAGGTTGGCTGAGGAAAAGGAAACAGATCCCATAAATTGACAGGGTTGAAGTTACGTTATTCGTGTGAAAGTAAACAATTTAATACGTTATGTTTCCATATTGAGATAAAATCGGGGGCCCAAAAACTCTGGCTTTATAAAGATAATGGATCGCAGACATCTATTGTGATACAAAGCATCTCTGCTGACACGTGATTTTACATAATTTCCTCTCTACAATCTTGCGTGGATTGTAGTGACAACACTCAAATTAAGAGGGTTCGGAGCAGGGGATAAAATCATTGGTGACACCTCCTGGTGAGTAATTCAGTGACGGCACCGGATGGCCCATATTTGACTCTGCAACAGTTCTACTCAGGAGGGAGGAACCATAAAGAGAGAGGCAGGAAGCACACAAATGTTCCTCGTTTCAAGGAAAAGGGTTCAGCGTCTGGCAAAGACAGATATCTCACCCAGGATGCGGTTGAGTGGGTCTCTCATGTTGACAGTGTGGAGCTGGGAGGCAGACAGGGAGCTGCTCATAGATCGGTCTCCTAAATGATTTTTTTGGGTGGAGGGAGAAAAAAACAAAACAATATAAGCAAATCTACTGGCTCCAGACATGAAATTATATTGTGATTTACAGATATAATGTGCACAAAATGTTAATCTGGGGCCACAAAATACTAATCTGGAAATAGGTATAACGTGCTCACAAAACACTCATTTGTGGGTTTAACATGATTACCATGAACCAACTGTGGGTATTTTCTCTGTTAAATAAAAGTAATTTTATGAAATAAAATTAAATACAAGTAATTTTATGGATAAATTGCACTTGTCAGAGTAGTTTTAATGCAACACTTTTTTTTCCACTTTTATTTTATTAAGGAGAAACTGTACTTTTAGTCCGTTACATTGAGGTATATGCTGCTTGCTACTTTTATCTATATTAACCGACTATTGCTTGTGAGATCCATGTTTTGGTTTGTCAGAGAGACTTCCGCCTTGGGCGCTGTCACATGACTCCGTTTCACCAATCCAACGGAGCTACTGGTGACATTTGACTCCATTTGACCGGTCAAACGGAGCCGGGCAGTCACGTGACTGCACGCGTCGTCTCCACGTCACCAAGGTAGCACGGTATTCTGTTCCACAGATCAGTCAGAAGAATAGCAAGGTCATATTGACAGCTTGGATTTATAGACTGACCTGGACTGGAAAGTGCAACAGGCTCATCCTCATTGGAGCTGAGGAGGCGCATTAGTTTGGAGGGTTGAGTGTCATCCAAAGGAAATAGGCTGCTGTAGTCCTGCGACCCAAAAGCACACGCAATAGACACGTATTGTACTTTACGGCATAGCCGATCTGCAGCCTGCGTGGTGCGTTTACCTCGATATCTTCTCGCTGTCTTCTTCGTTGATGAGCCGAGCAGGAGCCTTTGTGGTGGGACGAGTAGGAGCTTAGTGCGCACCACACGGACAACCTGAGGAAGCATCACGAGGGTGGTTTAATACCAGCTGCTAAAACAACGAACTTTCAATGGCTTACTTGGCCAGCGCTTTGCCAGGTGGGTCTACCAGGCTGTGCCAGTGGGCTGAGTCAGTGAGCAGGCTGGGCACTATGGTGCCCAGCAAGGTCAGGGTGATCTGGTGACTGTCCAGACAGAAGATGCTGTAAAGCAACTCCACTACTCGATGAGCCCACTCCTGCCGGGTTTCCTTGAGCAGCTCCTAAAATTAGATTACACATTTTAACACGACGGGTTGCTACATTTACCTCCAATAAGCTACAAGCATGCATGGTGAAAGGTTAGGTTTAGTTAGTATAAAAGCATCGTCAAAGTCGTTTTGAAAACACTTTCGCAAACAAGAAAAACACAAAAATATTTAACAAACGGGAGTCAAGTTGCCTCTATTTGACCTTTAAGGATTGCCACGATGCCCGGTTTTTGCTGAACACTTAGGCCTACTAAGATAATGTAATTTAATCTCTCTCTCTCTCTCTCTCTCTCGCTCTCTCTCTCTCTCTCTATATATATATATATATATATATATATATATATATATATATATATAAACACACACACACACACACACGTAGATAGATATAGATATATCTATCCATCTATATAGATAGATAGATTTTGAGGTGGTACTTGTTGTAAAAACATTGAAAACCAATAGGATAAAAAATTAATTTAAAAAGGGATAAAAAATAAATACAAATTCTAAACGCTTTTGTAAAGCTCCATACCACCAAAGACATGACTTTCCACTGAATACCACTGTAGTATTCATTCTTTAAGATGACAAAATGAGACAATTATTCAGCTTTTCTTTCTTCACCACCTACCTTGACCAAATTATTGGTGAACCAGAAGACGCCTCCCATGTTGAGCAGACTCTGGAACAGATGTAGCGCTCGGCTGTCCACCCAGCCTTTGCGCAACACCACCTGGAACTGCTTGGTGAGGGCGGCCTGGATGGGCTCCTTGGCCGGTAACAGGTTGCGATAGGGGATGGGCTCCTGGCCCTCCATGGGCGGCCGCAGAGTCGCCGCCGTTTGTTGGAAGACGTCGGCACACATGTGCTCCATGATGGAGCTCATTATTATCACACTGCGGGAAGGGCAAATGGAGAGGGTCATATACTGAAAATTCGTCAGACGGTGAGATCCAATACAAGAGCTCGGTCAAAACGTCAGCCTTCACGTAGTTAGATGAATGTTTAGTTTTCTTTTTTCTTCTTCTTCTTAATCAAATCATGTGTAAGGCATTTATTTGTCAGGGTAGAATTAGTTTAAAATGATATTAAAGCGTCTTTGGGACCATAGTTTGGGGTAGTTTTAACTAATAGGCATTTATAAACATTTTTGGAAGGGTGTCCAATTTTTACTATATATCAGGGCTTGGTCCCTAAGCCCTGCAAATGGGCTTCATTGTAGGTTGGTGCCTTGAGAAATGAGTGATCTGGCTTACGAGTCTTTCGAGATACGAGCCGTTGTTAGGCCTTTTTTTGTTGTTGTTTTGCTTTGACTTGTGTGCAAATGTTTGAGTGCCTTATGGTGGCAGTGAACAACTCCAAGCTGTTTTTGCTACTCCTAGTGGAAGTTTACTGTCAAAGTCAACATGGAAAATGTGTGTCCATTGAATTTACAATAAGAATGCGTCAATAACGGTCTAATTCTTTGCATTCTTTTTAATTAATATTAAAGTGGTATCCTATTTTTAAAAAAACATTAAAAAATGGTTTTATTACAAGCACAGTCACAGAACGAATTAAACTTGTATCTCAAGGCACCACTGTATATATGATAGTGCTCATTGAAGATGGATAATATAATAATGAACCAAACTAACTTTGGCTGTACATGATGTGGGGCCATTCTAGTCGTAAAAGAAGATGGATTTTTTTTTAGAATGGTGAAGTAAATGGTTATTAATGTGAAGGTATACGATGTTAGGGGTGTTTATACCGTTCGCTGTAAAACTGTAGCGTGTTCTCGCCATAGAGCGGAGTGACGAGCTGCCGGATCATGGTCTGCGGCTTCTCCCTCTCATCCCGCCCCAACATCCTGACGTGGGCCACCAGCCACGCCACCGCGCAGATCGCCATACTGCACACTTTGCCCTTGATGTTGTCAGTGATCTTCTGTGCTCAGACAGGGGGAGGATGGGTGTCAAAAAGAGGAACTGCAATTGTGAATGGAAAGAGAATGTATGACAAAAACGCATCCGCATTGAGTCATATCAAAACTCCAATGGAAGAAGGAAACGGCGACACTAATTAGACAACTCTCGATGATGTCACAGTTACCACGCGGTTACTCCTCACTTTCCACAGAATATGTCACGCTCACTTCCGTGACCAGTGAAATAAACACAATTAAAAGGAATACCGGACACACCTGTACTGCCTCCACAGACAGCACGCCGTTCTCCCATGCGTTCAGAACTTCCAAAATCGCCGCCGGGGTGCTGAGGCAGATTTCATGCCATTTCACTTGACTGTCAAAGAAATGAAATACAGGTGAAAAAGCCACAACCGATATATAATAAATAGGGTGTTCCCTGGAAGTACCCTGAGATTAGTTTGCAACTCACACTAGCTTCATCTCTGAGGAATTGTTCAACAGGGTCACCAGACTCTCTACTTTCCCGGGCTCGGGCCTGAAGCAGGGGTGATCCGGGTTCAGAATCTTCCCCTCTTCAGGCATACACGTTTGTAGCCATGTTTCAAAAAAGGGTGTCTCCCCTGAGGGGCTGGGGTCAGAAAGGACAACCTGTTGAAAGGAGAAAGGGCCAAACTAGCTCTAGTTTATGGTGCTCTGCAGGAAGGGAATAACGAGTAAATTGCTGGTGAAGCCATCTTGTGGCTCTGCACTGAAAACACAGGCTCGTTCGTGACTTTTCACATGCAAGCATGTCCACATGCTGACCTCAGAGCCGTATGTCTGCACTACATGGCAAAGCATCAGGAAGGAGATGTCGAAGAGCAGGGCCCGAACGGATGCAGACTTAGCTGCAGAAGAGGAGGAAAAGCCTCATTTTTAGCATCTTACATGTTAAAAAGCAGGACGTCAACAAAGGAATAAATTGGATTGTAAATTTACTTACATCCTTCACCACTGATGTGCTTGGGAAACTCATTAAGCCTGCCCCCCCGCAAAAAAAAAAAAACAATGTTAGTAACCTGTTGTGCAACATCTATAAGTGTCAACACAAACGCTCCAAAATCTTGAGGGGGGAGAGAAAGAACAAAAAATAGCTTCATGCAAAATATGACCACCAAATGAACACCTTCAAGGCAGCGTCAATCAAAAGGGAAAAGGATTATATTTTTGTCCGTCTGTGACAGTGTACTTAATGAAGTGTCTGGTGCATGTACTAACTTGATGAACTTGCGGGCAAATGACTTGAGTTTCCCTGTGGCAGCTGCAGCCGCCAGGAGCAGATCCAAGCTCTTCCCGGACAACATGTGACCAAGGACGCCCAAAAGGCCCTCCGGAGACTTGGAGTGGTCGGCATCTACTGTCTAATGGGCCAAAAGGAAGGTTTTAGGTTTATTTTTTGTTGCACCTATTAGCGTAATGATCAGACAAACAGAGAGGGGGGGGAAGGCAAACTGTGACAAACTCGGTTTTCACTAGAACAGTGTAACAGGCAATACAAGCTAATCTAAATAAAAAGCCAGATCGTTTTGTGAAGTCACCATATGTTGCTCTAATGAATGAACTTCCCATAGACAAAAGGTTGCACACAAAGCAAAATGAGTCGTACCTCCTCTGAATAAACTATAAACTGATGCAATAATAATCTCGTCCCAAAATACACTCACATATGTATTTTAGTAACCTGGTGATTGGGAATAACTCATCTTTCTTTATTGATGTTGAGACACACAGCGAGTACACATCCCAAAAACTTAAATGCCTCCAATTAGAAAGTACATTTTATAGTAGTTCCCGTACAAGGAAAATTGGCAGAATAGTGAAAAAAAAATTTATGTTAGGTTCAGTGAAGACTCTCTATATGTCCGATACTAAGCCTTTATACTTTTGAAATTCTATTTGGTGCTGATTCAACAATAATAAGAAGAAATACATGTTTTTAAGAGCCTTTTGTGTCTACCTTGAGAATATTGGTCACGGTGGGTTCAGCTCGGAGGATGAGGCCAGGGTTTGGTTGGATATTTGCATTTTCCGCGGTTTTTAGTTTTGGGGAGAACTTCCTGTCCTCCGTCCTGAATCAAAGGTGCAGGGGGAGGGGGGAGGGGCAGAGGAAAGGAGGAGAGGTCCGAGAAGGGAAAGAAAAAAAAAAAAAAAAAACAAACGGGATGGGGTGTGTGATAATACGTTAATACATTGAAATATAATGACTGTAATTGGCAAAGTTCCCAAAAACTGGAGAAGGACATTGTACCGTTTCGACGTGAGGACCTCTGCGTTTGAGTCAGACAGTAGGCCGAGCTTGTTACACTCCTGTAGCAGCATGCCCAGGCAGTCACAGCTAGGAGGAAAATTATTATTTATTCTACAGCGCTTTCTAACAGCTCTTCTACAACCTCTTTACATTGTACTAGCAGGACACTCACTTGCATCTTTGATCAGCTTTGTCCAGCAGTGGTGTCAGTTTGAGTAGGTACTGAAAGGCAACATTCACATCCTCCGTAAAGTCCTGGGGGGGGAGTAACATTTGGAGCATGTTACATCTTAAAGCCTCTAAAAAAAAGCAGGCAGTGAGAGAGAGTCACTCGTTCGTGTCCAAACATCGCTTTACCTGTCCTTTGTCACCCTGAGGGTACTTCTTCAGCCGGAGCAGAACTTGTGGAATCTGCAGATGGAGAAAAAGGAAAGTGAATTAAGTGGGGCATACAGGTTTTTCTAGTTCAAACTCATCAAACCACGCTTTACCTTACACAAACTCTCCCCAAAAAGTCCAATTATTGTATTGCATTGGCAAAATTAAGAACTGGAAACTAAGGGTTCTCAACCCGAGCCCTGATCGATTCATAAACTGATTAAGTAGTAGCTTTTGTGACGTAAAACACTCGAGTTTTACTAGACCGATGTGTGATGTGATTGTGTTTGCCATGACAAATCGTGATTGTGACATCTAAATTGGATCACTAACGATTTCAAATAAAGAAAAAACTAAAATACAAACCAACTCTCTAGCCTTACAAATTTAGAGGAATTTGTCTTTCGTCAGTGTTCACTGTCAGTAAGTTAAAAAGCTGGTCCACAAATTCATTCATAAATTCACCTTGAGGAATGTGAAGGCAGTCCATTTGAGCTCCTCGGTGCCCTCTGGTGACTCGATGAGACCGGTAAAACAAGCCTTCCAGAGCTCCATCACAAAGAAGGGAGTCGGGATTCTCTGCGGAGGACAGGCGATTTTAGATAACTACTCTTACTGTGCTTATTTGTTTTCATACTTTTTGTTCAATACAGCAATTGAAAGTACACTGGCGCGTGTGCCTATCCTTAACCACTTGTCAGGGTTTTACAACACACTGTACCTGCTGACGGAAGGCTATATTAAATAGCTAACATCGATACATTAGCTTGTGGTGGCGATCGCAGGCGTACTGTTGTGGTACAAACTGCACTTCCCTAGCATGATCCCTACAAAGCGTCGATATTTTGCTTCGACGCTTCTTTGCAATTGAATTATTCAAGTTATTCGATTAATCGTTGCAGCCTTACTAGAATTAACAAAATCAAGTCCAATAAACCTGCAATGTATCAGAATTGAAAATAGTTACAATTAAAAACAAAAACTTGGGGGAGAAAAAAATATTCTTACCTGCATTCTCTTGATCATCATCAGCTGCTCAACCATCGGCTGCGTCTCCCCTGTCAAATTCATGGTGCCTTCGAGCATGATGAATGCGTGGATTGACGGGAAGGAGGCGTGCAGCAGTGGGTCACACTGCACAGACAGCATCTGTGGGATGCTGAGGACAAAACGGATGTCGCTGATTAAGATGGGATAAAATGACATGCAAAAGCCTTGATAGCTTTGTGTCAGCATTTACAAATGAAGAAGGGAAGGCGTACCCTTTCACCAGTGACAAGCTTTCCTCTAATTGAGTCCGCAACGTTGGGTTAGATATATAGCCGAGGCCATCGCTCACTTTAAGAATAGCTTGCTCTACATTACTCCAGGACCCTTTGGAGGAAATCACCAGAAACGTGCAGACATTTAGTTGCATTCTGGTATTTCCCTGTGCTGCTAGCAGTCTTAAAAGTTTGCAGATAACAAAACCGGGCTATAAATCTGACACCTTGATCTTCCAGCCGAGCGATGTGCACCAGGGCTCTGTTCTTGGTGCTGCTCATGAGTTTGTGCAGCCTCTCCCGGCACTCTGCCAGACAGGCCTCGGTGCCGCTCAACGGACCCGGTTCCCTCAGCCTCTCGCAGTAGCAAGCGCAGCCCTGCAGCAGCCACACCACCACCCCGAGCAGAGCGCGACACAGCCCGATGCATTCCTCGGCTTTCCCGTGGCAGCTTCAGAGTCACAAGGGTGCAATTTAAACAAGAGGGAAACATTTCTTTTATTTTCATTTTAGTACGATAGTGTAGCGTGCACATTAAACATAAATGACTTACGTGAGACGATGGCAAAACATGTCCATGAGCTCCAGGAGAGACTTAACGCACAGATCCCTTGAAAAGTCATCAAACTACAAAGAGACAGGCATTTTTATTAGACCTCCTTCATCTTAGTTTATATACTAAAAACTGAATGCAGTCAACCCTTGCCGATTTCGCTATTTTGCAAAATGTTGTCATTTTAGCGGAGGAGTAGCTAGCGCTGGCCACTGGCTAATAGCGTGACGGAAGATTCCAGGTGAGGTTCCTTGTTGTGTTGACTGCTGATGCTGGAGGAAGCACAGGTGGTAATCTCCACAAGATGGCGCAGAGAAAGGTCCAAATCGCTATTGGCAGTGGTTGAATTTAACAGCTGATAAACTGCTAACGGAAATCAACCCAACATAAGGTACAGTGAGTGCCCAACTAAAGCTAAACGAGTCATTTGAGAAATAGGTACACTATTTAAAAAAGAATAAGGTTATCCATCTATCACAGAGTCAAAAACGTCATAAAATAGGCTTATAGGAAAGTAGTAATTGGCTATTTGTGTGGGTTGCAGAGTGGTGGCATACAGTGGATTTTTTCAACATCAAATATGCAACCCATGTATTTTTAAGGGTAATCTAATATCTGAGTTTGAAATGATATTGTGTGTTATTTGAACATGCTTGGGGTATATTTAGTGTTTAAATGATCACTCTAAACTAATGATTGTCAGTGCCGTATGGGGGCTCCCTCTTATGGTACGCAAACGAATAACTGCCCAAGTATTTAAGGCCAAAAGAGTCCATCAGTCCATCAGAAATGTATTACCTAAAAATTTATTTAGGCACAATTTATATATAGCTTATTTTCAACTGTGTTTTATTGTAATCATAATTTCTGTACAGTTTTTTTAATTTTCCTATATTCAAGCGCTGCGTTTATGCATACCTGTTACAGTGGCTTACAATAATATTGAATACACTTTTTAGGAATAAAGCCTCTGTCTTGTCTTTGATGAAACTTAGGTCTACTAAAGGTACTGCATTTTAATCTTGGTCATGAAGGTGGTAGTTACTGTTACAGGCAGGCAATACATTTCTATTACATTGTTTAAGCAGGGCATCTATACTCCTCACAAATTTTTGCTACGTGCAAAAGGTCTTTGTCTCTTATAGCGAGGGTTGACTGTATTGTCGTGGCTACTATGATATGAGTACGTCACCTTGCTAATGGGTACGAGCACGCTCGAATAAGACACCATCTGACAACAGAGAGTGGGAGTAATTGTCAAAGATTGCAAATGACTCAGCTAAACAGACACATTTTTAGGTTTCATCTCTTACCTGTGAACTTATGGCATATTTCAGATAAGACAATATAAGTGGGTTAGGAGATGGACCAATCAACGCCTGTTCCATTAACGCTTCTGGAAGATACACAAAGGGGAAGAAAACACTGTAAGAAGCGGCTAATATTTAGGGTGGGCCAAAAGTAGGTATATACTATACACTTTTTAAATTCATTGTTTTTTATTTTGTTTATTTTTTTTACAGATACTGCGAATAATGGCAAATAATTGAAGTTAATAACAAAGAAAGTGGATTCTAAGTCAGTTTTGGGCAGGTACCAGAAAAGTAGCTTTAGGGAGGGAAGAAAAGAATATGAAAGGAAAAGGAGAGGAAGGGAAGGAAAGGAAGATAAAATAAGGAAAAAGGAAGGAAGGATGCCAGGAAAAAAATCTGAGAGCAAAGGAAGCAGCAAAGAGGTCAGATAGGAAGGAAGGGTGACAAGTACGCTTAGGGATGGAAGGAAGGAAGGATGTATGAATAAAAAAAGATGTGACAGTTGGTAGAAAGGAGGTCAGGAAAAAAAAAAGAGGTCAGGGGGGGAAAAAACCTAAAAGTAATACAATATTTAATTTTCAAGTGTTTACCTACTTTTGTCTCACCCAGTATAATAATACTATGAGAAGTTCCAACCTGCGAGGTTAAGATACTCCCACGTTGCTCCCTTTGGAAAGTTCTTCTTGATATTAACAGCCCACTGGTAGTCACTCCAGCGCTCCTTCCAAGCCTGCAGAATGGCTTGCTTCAGATTTACCACCTTCATTCTGGGGAGGGGGAAAAAAATGCCTCACATAAAACACAAGTTGAAGACAACCCGCCATGGTCATTGGACGCAGTCCATTCTATGACAATCTTTGAATGGATGCTAGGCTTTCGCTAGCTATACATTCATTGACTTCTTGAGCCGTGTAAAATATAATACCAGAAGTAAAAACCCCACTCAAATAAGTCCTTGATTATTTCCTTACCTTGAGCTATGTGTTTAAATTCGTAACATATGTCTGTTTGAAGCACTCGGCGTTAATGTTTCTCAGCACCTGATCGACAGCGACGCCATTTTGCTTTCAGTGACGGGAGCGATCATTGGTTGAAGCTCGGACATAGCAATATTCTCTCCGCGGATTGGCTAAATTGAAGACAATAATATAACAACCACTAGATGCCGCGCTTCACCACCATATTGTGAAACTTGAGAGAAACGTAAATTGCAAAGTACAAATAAAACCCTTTCGGTATAAATGTAATAATATGTCACCGGAAGAGGATAAGGTATTGAATAAACTGAGTCACATTTGGACTTGAATTTGGTTTAAGAGGCATCAGCATACTCACATCTTTGTGAAGCGTCACTTCATCTCTACAGCATCCTCCTCGGGTGACACTGACAGCAGTGCTACGGCAACTGGGAACTGGCAAGAGCATCTGGCTCTTGCTGTTGTCGGTTACGCATAATCGGTGTCACTGTAAAAAAAAAAGGTTGAAAACTTTTGGTAGTTTTGATAAAAACTGTTGTTCCACTGGGATAACACTGCTTCATTTTCCTCACAACGCTATATATATATAAATCAATTATCCCATACCACACCGTTATAAAATCTCATACATTCAAGTACAAACACATACAAAATGAGAAAACAATTACAGGTTGAATTGTCATCGATTAAAGAGAAAAAAATAAGTATTTTAAAATTGATAGTTCCTTTTCAATTACACAAACAGCCATTCACATTCACGTCTATGGACAAAAATGCAGAATTGATCCTCTTCAAAGTAAATGTACCACAATTTTGAAAAATTAGTTGTTTTTTTTTGGGGGGGGGGAGAATAAACTATCACCGTCTGCTTTTGCTCTCGGCTTTGCATCATCGTTTATAAAGGGACATTGTACCCTATTCAAAACAGAGAGACTCCTGGAGGCACTGGAGGTCCCATGAAGGTAACAAAGGCGTCCATTCTTCCTGACACTGGAGACGTCCTGCTGGCAGGAGATGAGCCCTCTGTCCTGGCACGATGCAGGCAGGTAAGGCCATGGCGGGCTGATGGGCTCTTTAGTAATTTCTTATCTATTTTCCTTCCACTGGGAGATGAATTTGAGAAGGGCGCTGACAGGGGAACGAACCTGTTGTGCCATCTCTGTGTCCATTCTCACGCTTTTGGACAGATGCACTTTTGTTTATTGAAGCTTAACATCAGCACAAAACAAGCGACATGTTGTTGAGTTTACAAAATCAAGAGAATTTAGCAAGATTATTTCAATGTGTATACAGTTGCAAGGAAAAGTATGTGAACCATTTCACTTACTAATCGGTTGAGCCTCTTTTGGCAGCAATAACTCCAACCTAACATTCACTGTATTTGCAGCTCATGCAATGGGATCTCAATAGGGTTGAGGTCAGGACTCTGACTGGGAGTCTATAGAAGGCATTTTCTTTTTCTTCTGTTGAAGCCATTCAGCTCCCGGAAATTGTTTCTATGGTATCAGTTTAAGCAGACTGTTTGTCTGTAGTTGTGACTTATATGAATATCAGATCACATTTTATGACCAATCCTGTATATGCAAAAATCCAGGTAATGTAATTCGAAAATTCTTCGCAACTGTATGTTTCTTGAGTGGTGTTTATTTTACTGGTGCTTTGAGCCCTACCGTATAAGATGCACTACTACCTTTAAAGCAAATCACACAATGCGTTGCAATTAAATGAAGAAACCCTTAAGGAGAGACTGAATGGTGAGCATCAATCTGTATATTTTGCCCCAATGCGGATAATCTTTATGCAACGAAATCCAAACAGTGGCTCATGACTTTTATTAATTTGAGTTCATTTTTCCACGAGAACAGTTTTAGAGTTTCCCATATTATATTTCACTTAACTGCTAGATCATTTATATCCATTTATATTTAGTGAGAGTCACATCTATCTGTGGCCCTTCGGGCAAGGATAATTATCTATGGTGAGGAATCCGGAAATGAGAGCGAGCCCCCTCGGGTTGTCCATTCATGTCACTTCATGAATCAACATGGATACAATAGACACGTACCCGAGCAGAGAGGGTCGTAGTGTCCGAACCAACCGCCTCCTTCAAGTAAGTACAGGCACTCTGGCAAATCTGAGGTCGCAGTCACTTGTAGATAAGATGACGACTTTGTCATTCGTACGAGTAGTTGGTGTTTTCCGTTGACTTCTTACTCGACCGATTTAAAGTTGTTATTTCTAAGATGCAATGGGGACATTTCCTACTTCCGTCACACTTGAGTTCAGAATTAATACTCTTTGAACTGAAAAGGTAATGAGTCCCAGGTGCACTAGAAATGCAAGGAGCTGATTGGTCGGACACAAGGAAGTGGGTGTGACTGATGACACAAGCTGAAATTAGCGCTATAGCCTGAAACTAACACTGTGATTAGAGGTAATAATACTCCTAACATAAGTCCAAAATGACACTTTGGGTTTGCACTTTGTGTGGTGAAACACTTAAAGGTCCCATATTTTGGCTATTTAAACCTCTCTAACATGGACTTAGTATAAAAATGTCAATTATCGTAAAAAACACCTTGGTTTTGTCATACGGGTTTCCAGAAAAGGCCCCTCTGACAGCTACTTCCATTTGACCCAGTTTTGTATCCGCTTTGTCCATATTTGGCTATGACTGCCCGCTTTTCTTCTGATTGGTTGCCTCCGTGTCGAAGACCCACTCGTGAGAGTGCACGTGTTTGTTACGCTGACAGCGCTGGCTCGGGAGCGGAAAGGAAAGGCGGAGATCGCTAGTGACGTAGATAAGCTTGAAAAATTCGAATGATCTGATTTCCATGCCTCACAGCAGAAAAAACACCTAGAACTCGGGAATGCGTGGATGATTTTAATTCATATTTCACATGTTTACTGAGGCACCGTAGAGCCAAAATTAAATTAAGAGCCAAATACTAGAAAAATTCAGTTTGGCAAAATATGTCCCCTGTAACAGCATTTTCTTCGATCAATTTAAAATAAACAACACCCGATTTTAATTTCAAGATTCATTCCGGATGTGTAACGAAGTCATTTTACATCATTTTAATCCTGTTACTGTTTGTGCCATCACAATAAATCTTTGCGCTTTCTACCTTTTAGTCTTGACTATATCGCATCCATTACACCGACTCTATGTAAAGTTTATCAATATAAACTAAAGTTTCCCCTTGAAATTTTTAAATGCCAAGGCTTTACAGCCTTGATCTGGCTCCAAGTCTTTGTCAGGTGTTGTTTTTCATAGTATTTGAGAAAAGACGTGTACGCGTCTGTGTGTGCAGGCCCCAGCTGGCTGTTCTCTGGGAGCCACAGAAGGGACAATCCCGTGAGATCCTGGTTCCAAACTTTGCTATTGCATAATTACAATCAAATGATGAGATGTAAAATTCATATCCGTATGTCTTTTGTTGAACACTTTTTCCTTTCTTCTTTTCCTTACAAAGGAAAAAAAAAAAAGTTAGCATTTGTGTTAAAATATGTGATTTTGGTAATGCTAGCGTGTAACCAAAAGGGTGAAACAAATGGCTCAGCTACAGCGCGTCCACCTCTGCTGAGATATTTCTCATGTGCTGAACACTAACCACATATTTAAACGTAGCAGTGTACGAGTCTGAGTATGCAGTGTACTCGAGTTGACCAACACAACACAGCACACCACACATGGCAGTATCTCCGTCGATAGTTGCGAGCCTCCTCCTCCAAACCATAGGTCTGACGTAGTACCAAGACAGACCTGTGAGAGGCAGCATGGTGTCACAGGGCATCCAAATTGCCTGCAAAATTAAAAGCACACACAGTAGTAGTAGAAGAAGAAATAGAAGAAGCTAGGCTAACTGCTAGCTTATCTGGTAACTACAGTGTGTTCGGAAAGTCACTGTGCACTGACTTGTTTCAATATAGAATATATATGCGCTAGGGCTCAAATGATTAATTGAATAACTTGAATAATTCAATTACAAAAAAAGGTCGGTGCAAAATCTCTGCCTCGAATCTTCGCAGAGAACATTGTTCCCCACTGACTCATGTGAGTAAGTTGGCGGGATGGGACAGGAGGATACAGTCCGTGAAAGAATGTCCAAAGGTGGGGATTATTACACACCTACAAAAAGATTTAAGTGCAACCTATTGGAAAAGCAGAAATGGCTTACACAACAGCACGTCTACGAACTCTGACACAAGGTAACGTAAACATTGTTAGTTAATTTAATATAGCCTGCCACTACTTGTTAGAATTGTAGACACGGCCACCGGTGCACTCTCAATCACTTTATTTAACAAAAGAAACTGTTATAAGCACATTCATACATAAGTTTGTATGGCCCACAACTGCCACCCAGTCAACACGCAGACTGGCTAACGGTTAGCCAGTTGACTGCTAGCTGCTAGCCTGAGCCAACAACAGCCAACTTTAACGCCACACACATTCAAAGTGTGTATGTCGCTTTAAAATGTAAATGAGCAATGGATTGGATATGTTCTCATTTTCATAACGTTTCTGAAAACCCCCGGAAGAACCCCCCCCCCCCCCAAAAAAAAAAAAACATTCTCTAATTTCCATCTGGATCTCAGTTTCTGAGTAGTTTATCTCAACATGACCTTGATTGTCCGGAACTTCTCTGTGTCTAATCCTACTGTGATGCTACTATCATATCACACAGCGGCTATTAAAAGTCAGCTCATTTTCAAAGATGACTGTTCCTCAACAGCAATCTGAAAATCAGTTCTGTTTTTGTTGAGTTTGTGCTCATTAACGCTATTAATCCAGAAGGAATCTTCCCTTGCCGCTGTCCTCAAGTGTTCCGTAAAGAAACTTGGCAGAAGGCCTCAACGTGGCTTGTGTGCGCCCATTGTGTTTCCGTGCTGAGACCTGATCTGAGCGCAGCCAGTGGCCAGCATGATAATCCTAAATCTGTCACTAGCTGTTCATGGGCAATTTAATCACCACGACCTGAATCATTTAAGAACAACCGATCCCATGCAAATAGTTTGGGATTATTTATGATGAATAAATAACGTGAAGAGTTACAGTTATGTCTGATCTATCCTGCGGAATACATGCGCATGTAATAATCTGATATGTTGGACTGCCATGACAGAATTTGATGCTAAAAAAAGGGATTTGACTGACCCATTGATCTGATCAAATCCTCTTGTCAAGTTCAGTTTTGGCCAAAATGCCCGTGGCCCCTCTGCTTGCTTGTGTGTCATCGTGATTAATTGATGAACCTTCTTGAATAATTGGCCTAAGACCATGGAATCATTTGGCTGTGGTGACATGAATCTTGGTCTCATCTTGAAGCACCCTTCATGGTGATGTATTACCTTAGCAACCACTTCGACCGTTGATTAGTAGTTAGGCCTGGGTCTCAGAAACATACAAACAGCAAACAATTATTTTTTTCACTTTGTTTATTTAAATTACTTATGCGACTGAATGAAAATCAAAGGCCCAGTAGACAATTCACTGGGCATAGGAAGACTTCTACAGAGGTCAAAGTTTTTTTTTCCAATCATCCCTTTGAGAGAAATACCGCATTCAAATGCGCTAAATTGAACTTGAATCAAAAGATAAAGAAAAAAGACATTCAATCCACATTTCGGGCCAATAGTGATTCACTGTTGAATTCTGATGAAAACCGATACAAATGGATCATAAAGTGGATGAATAGATGGATGTATTCTATCAAAAAGAAATTTGCATAAAAAAATAAGATGCGTTACTCAGCCAATTCTGTAATGTTCCTATGCTATTACACTATGAGGTTTTCATATATTTATTATCATTATTTAAAACATCTGACAAAAAAACACAAATCTGAGCTAATATCATTTGAAATGTTTGTGACACTTCACCTTATTTTAAACCACTAAATGTGTGTGATCAGGTGTCGAGGAACATCGGCATTTAAATCCTTCCCAGAAGGCAATGAGCTCTTGTTCTCTGAAAAATAGTCTTTGTATCATACTTCATGCTTTGGAAATAAAATAAAATTAAATCAACACTTGACCAATAAATGTCAGGAATCCAAGTAAGTGTACCCTATATGTAAGGGGTTTAAAGTGACAAGAAAATTAAAAGACAGACATTCTGACCAACGTGACAAACTTTTCATGGTCCTTTCCTGAGCTATCAATTTCATGTTTCTTCCATACACATATCAAATATATTCTTCTGAAAGATTTTGCATCTTATTGCTTTACGCTCAAATGTAAGTCTACAATTAACATAACATATTAGTTATTGATAGCTACTTTCTAACGCCAGATGAATTTGTATTACCATTTTGTCTTTTTTTCCCCTTTAATGGAACTTTATTTCAGTGATAGGAAGATGTAAAAGTAAATGTTTTAGTTGATCAGGTTTCTTTCTACCTATGTTATTTCATGAATGTTCTTTTTGTAATGAATACATAGGAGCATACTGCATCTAAACTGTATCTAAACCGTCATTAATTTATTTAGTAATACCAATGTTTTTCGTATGCTGTTATGAAGTCATAAAAAATAATACATTATTATTCATTAATTTCAAAAGAAGCAGTGAAAAAATAAAGTCAAAGCTATGCTTCAGTGTTTATTGCTTCCACCCATGCTTTGCATCTTCTGTGTTACCCTATTGATCAAATCCCAGTTGTCCATAGGATGTAATGTCATATGATAAAAACAAGAATTTGTAATTATTAATATTGCATCTTTTTTGACCAGAAGCCACTCTCGGGCAAATAAATACATTTGGGTGTCTTCTAATATACTGTCTTTACTAAGAAAATATTTGTATCTAATTGTTATGACTGACATGTGTGAGATATGTATGTAATGATTACATAATGTTGCTCAAACCATAATATCATATTCAAACATTATTTTTGAATCAAGTATTTTAAATATGATCTTATCTATCCTATCCCCTGACATTGTGAACAATATGCATAGATTAGTTTTTGAAGAGCAAATAACAGAAAAGTGGTTTTGTTTTGTTTGTTGTTGTTTTAGTTGTCGTTAAACCTCTCAATTATATGAAAACATATATATAATGTCTGATAGTATCATGAAACGCATTTATATTTTGTCTCACATATCAGGTTATGCTGAAAGTTAAATTACAAATGATAATGTATAAGGTGCTTGTTTTCATGGATTAACAGTTGAGAACCCCGTCATTGGGAAAAAGTGTGGGTGTTGAAATACCTACATCCCCTACTGGTACCATTACATGTTGCATTTGACTTGTGTAAGTTTTGTTGTTGTTGTTGAACCCTTAGCAGTGCAAGTAATGTTGCCATCTCACATGAGGCCGGTCGTGTCACAACTTGGAATAGTGATGTTCTCACTGACTTGTGAGCAGGGCTTTGATTATGGCTCATTGCATTTCAATGCAGCAGTGCACACATTTTCAATGTGCCACTGAACTCAAGTCCAGCAAATTATGCAAATAATAAGAATGTTGTGCTCAAGAACAGGTTGATGGGGCCAATTCTTCTTTTATAATAGGTGCTTTTAGAAATTGGGAGAACACACAAACAATTAAGAAATGTATTTACACCTTAAATTGGATGATGTCAATTTGTCATAGCGTAATAGTATTGTTAATACACACAAAGTGACCATGTGAAAAAGATTCAAGTTTCCATGAAGGAAGAAGGTCTTTCTCTAGACTTTTCCTTGATTGTAGACATTCCTCACCGTGATTTTCTAAGCTGTATACCCTTAGTTTACGACATTCACTCCAGTTATGTCCCTTTTTCTCTCTCAGTCTCGCACAGTAGTCAATGTTTCCTGTGGCACTTTGCATTGTTCTGCATTTTTACAGTCTCTCACAGGAGAGCCTGGATCTAAAAGCAAGGGTCATATTTCTGACTCTCTCCGATAAGACCTTTGATCCAGAGTTCTGGTGGCCTGTAAGCGTTCAAACTCATGTCGGCTGTTCCGGTCTGGACTGAGGTTTGCCAGTACTCTACTCCCACCACCTACATCCTCCTCCTCCTCCTCCTCGTCACGGTTTAAGAAAGCCAGCTCGTTTTCGTAGCAGAATGAGTTTGAACTCGGAACAAGGAATTTGTTCTCTAACATGTCCTTGGCACTGCATCGAGGGGTGGACGGCACCTCATAGGTTTTGTGAAAGTGAGCGTAATCCACTTTATAAAGGTTCTTCTCCTCAAACAAGACCGGCTCAAACCTGTGCCCCCAAAGGATCTCGGAAGCTAAGTAGGAACTGCGAGCCTGAGTGGTCATGGCCGTTGCTTCCACCATTCCCTCCAAGATGACGACAATCTCAAATTCAGATGTCTCTAGATCCTGTTTGCTGATCCCAAAAAGGGGGCTCTCCTCGTCTATTTCATGGAGAATAGTTATGGGTGAAACCAAGAAAATCCTGTCCAGGCCTTTGTCAAAGCCCACATTGATGTCTAATTGGTCGAGAGGAATATACTCCCCTTCATCGGTGATCCGAGGCTTGATGAGCTGTGCCCTCACGTGGGCCTCCACAATGTGGCTCTTGCGAAGGTTTCCAACCCGCCACATGAGACACAGTTTTCCATCTCGCATCGCAATGACAGCATTGTGGCTGAACAACAGTGTTTGTGCTCGCTTCTTAGGCCTTGCCATCTTGGCCATGATAGCACCAATCATGAAGCAGTCAATGATGCAGCCCACTATAGATTGGAACACCACCATGAAGACCGCTACGGGACATTCCTCAGTGACACATCGGTAGCCATAGCCTATCGTAGACTGTGTTTCAATGGAGAATAGAAAGGCAGCCACAAATCCATTGACTTGGAGGACACATGGGGTGAAGTTGTCATCTCCGGCTGGATTATCCAAATCCCCGTGCAGTAAGGCAATGACCCAAAATGCCAAACCAAAGGCCAGCCAAGAAACGACAAACACAAGAGTGAAGACCACCAGCATCCATCGCCAGCGAATATCCACGCATGTGGTGAATATGTCGGCCAAGTACCGCTGTGACTTGTCGTCCATGTTGGCAAACTGCACATTGCACTGGCCATTCTTTTTGACAAAGCGATTGCGACACTTGCGGCGCGTATGGATCTTGCCATTGCCAAAACCATTCATGCCATGCATGGTAGTGAGGCGGAGGGCCTCTTCCTCAGATGACACAATGCTGTAGCGGTTGATCCTTCCCACGCTCATCCTCCCGGCACCTCCAGCTGCAGGATCAGAGCAGAAAGGCTGGCCATGGAGTCCCAGCGTGTGATCGAGACCCCTCACAGCTTGATCACTTGGAAAGTTGCATTTCAGTAAGCCATGGACAGGAAGCTGGGAGGGATCCTTGTGCTTGAATCCAGGCCCTATAAGGAGGAGAAGGACGATATTTTCATTGTACTGACAATGCATCATCCCTATGGAAAAGACCAAAAACCTATTCAACCACCCATGTCTTGGCTACTGCTTAAACTAGTCAAGCTCTGAAGGGCCTTGGGTGTGGTTCTCTCTGGCCAGATTCCCAGTCAATCAGAGGGTTGACATATCAGCAACATTTTCATCAAACTATTCAGTTCAACTCGTTTTCCATGGTTCAACCCTGATCATATTGTTTACACTGGAAGATGGCCATAGCTGCGTTGGGCTTCAACCAATGTTATTGTAAACAGAAAAGTGGCAATTCTCTGTGAACCATTCATATTTGACCAAATTAAAATATCAGTTCATCTCCACCATTAGAAACAGAGTTTTAAATGAGTTTTAAATGTTTTAAATGTTTATAAAGTCAGTCACTTCCCTTCGCCGTAAATACCACGCATCAAAATGCAATTTAATGAAGCTGAATATGCTGTAGAATCCGTGCGAAGAGACGGAATAACAGCCACATAGCATTGCCAGGAATATTTTAGAAATTAAACGGGTTGGCAGCAGAAGTGGGCAAGGTTCTCAACTACCAGATGTGATTCAAAGACATCTGAGAGGTAATGAATTTGACAACAAGTGCTGGTGTCTAGTTAGGCATCACAAACTGTGACAGGCTGACATTTCTGTCGCCAAAAGTAAATGCGAAGTCTATAAATTATTAGCTTTCACTTTGTCTTGGTTGCATTTATAGCCTATCAAGTGCATGCTATGCAGATGTGACACATCCAGTAGAAAAGCCTCCCTCTGTTCTTTTGTGGACCGAATTGTCTATTGTCCTTTCAGCAGAGTACTTTTGTCAGGGAGTTGGGGCTGCTGTGCGTCTGTGCACACTACTATCTCCCAATGGGCCTCTATGTGTGCCACTTATTCCGTGGACACGCAGTACCAGATGCTGCATGCAGGGATGTAGGGAGTGGGACTTTGTGTGACCCCAATGCGTACAACGTAGCGTATTAATCACTGTGGGAGGATGCAATTCATTTATATCAGCCTCCCATGGTGCTTTGTTCCCTGGCCTGAATGGCATACTTGTTGTAATTATATTCTGGGCCTTTAGTTATTAAGAGTCATACCAGGTAAAAACATCCTCTACTACTCTATGTGTTGGAATGATAGCTGATAACCTGGACATCATGCAATATTTTGAGCCTCAGGTCAAGGGCTTCTACCCATGAGGGACCGGACTGTGGCCCCCTCTGGGGACAGGCAGCTTTTATCGCCTGGCCACAGCCGCTCTGTGTTTGTCTGCCTGATTTGGGCCCTGAAGACTTGACAGATCACTCATGTGCACTTCTAAATCCCACATGCCCCGCTGCTTGGCCTTGAGTTGAAGTTGCCTGAATCTAGAGCCATATTACCTCATTCCCAGTCTCTCAAGAGGGACTTACTTACACCAATATCAGGTACTGTTGCAAAAACGAATTTGAATTTGGAAAAGGTTACCGTATCCCTCCCCCCCAAAAAACACAGCCGAAAGTACCCAATGATCAGGTGACCATAATGACCGGTGACCTGAGCAGTCCTCAACTCTGTGAGCAGTCTCTCATAGTCATGCGGTGTCAGGTGTCCAGTGCGTTGGTTGAATGAAAGTGAAAACCCTCCAGGAGTCCTTGGAATCATTACATAAGTACTTCTCTCATCTCTACCAACGTACAGTAACACCCGTAGTGTTGACATCTTGTAAGCGTTTCAATCATTCAATGGATGTGATGCTAGATGTTTAACTTATTCTGTAGTATGAATGGAAACAAGTGGACACGGTTGGACACACACACGCGCACACACACGCAGGTTGCCATCTATTGGGTGACAATGCACTGTAATTGTTCTGTCTGTCACTATACATCTCTGGCATAGATAGATAAACAAAGACGTATTTGTAGTAACACTGGTGTGCAACAGCACCCTGGTTGGGAATCACTGACATATTTAAACTTCCTCGTCAAAATATTCATTATATCTGCACACCTAAGAAGTATATCATTAGCCTAGTAGCATAATTGCCTAGGTTATTTTATTTTACTGTCACAATACCAACAACATCAAAATACAGTGGTTGATTGAGATACGAGTTTAAATCGTTCCGTGGCCACGATGGTAACTCAAAACACAGATCTCAAATAATCTTTAATCTGCCATTAATCTAGTCCATCTTGAACATCTTGAAGTCGTTCTTTGAAGAATTTTAGTTAGTGTGAACTCAATTTTAGTTGAATTTTTAGTTGAGTTCACTGTAGTTGAGTTCACTGTACCAATGCTAAAAAGGAGTTTTTTTCTTTATGGCTGATAGATTCATGTAGTCATGTAGGTCATGGTAATCCACAAATGTTGAATCAAGGCGGCTGGATTGTTCTTGTTTGGTTTGTTGTGTTTTTCTTGTTTTGCAAAAATGCTCAAATAGGATGTACCCAAAATAATATATCAAACAAAGTGCCTTTTCAAAGAGAATAATACTGACTTTTGACATTTCATTATATTCTTCATGTGCACTTAATAAGGTGTCGGGTCTGCGTATGTGGTATGAATAAATCATTTTTTGGGTCAGCTTTATGCACCTGTGCAAGTGAACATGCTACAGTGGCCCGCTGATTCATTTGGGAGGACTTTGTCAAATCATTTGGGCTGCATGGTCATTACGCGTGTCATTGAGTCTGCTGAACCTGTTCTCAGGGGGCCTTGAGAGCGAGACCGCTGATTAGGAAGAACAGAATGCATAATTGGATGTGCACAACAATGTTGGGGATTTGGAGGATAATGAAGTGGCGTGGGAGCGGGCACTTGATGTGATGTGAAGACGAGTACGCAGGAAACTGAGCTGAGCCACTGCGATGGCTGCCCACCTCCCAAGGCCATTGTTGAAGGAAGAGCCCAGGCTCAGGTGTCATTGGATTTTCCTATAGCTCACTATGTGCAACTCATTCCTTCTCAAGTGATCTACAGGTGTTTTCTTATAGAAATCAACGCCACTCGCACATACGCTGCCTCCATGTCCAGGCCTAAACAGCTCACGATTTTGCATGTTTGTGAATCCATTTTGAGAGTATGTCTGACTCCTCTTCATCTCAGGTGGCTCCTGAGAGAGGTGCTCGTCAAAAGTGTGCATTTAGAACTGAGTCACCTCGTGTCATTGCAGCAGCTGTCAAATTGTGTGTTCTTGTTGTTGTTGTTTCGCAAGCTGCACCTGTAGCTATTCTGCCATTTCAACACCTGATCATTCCCACATACAGGATCTTTATTTGCGCATTTTAAAATCCCATCCATCTGATGAATCACCCCTACATGTGAAAAATGTAAAAGGACCTCTTTGCAGGCTCGAAACCCTCTTTGGCCACTAAAAGTGAGTGGTGTGAACAAAAGCAGAGATGAAAAGCAGGATGAGGTCATGAAGCTGTCATGCCTGTGCCGCATTTCTGTATTCATCTGCTCCGTCCCCTCTCTGTAGGCTTTGTTTATGGAGTGATAGAAGAATATCCACACACAGCTCTCAGCTATTATACAAGTTTTTGTATTTAATCACTTGAAATAGTCCTCTTAGGGAGAGGAGTATCTCAAATGGCTTTGCTATCAACCTGTGGATTTATTGTTTAGCTTATTTGTTGGTTGTAAACCCAGTGATTTAGAGTGTTATATTTGTTTTAGATTTGTACTTTTTCGTACACCTCCACAATCTATTGAAATCCAATAAAACAGCTCCATCTAAAATTCTGAATTTCCAATGATAATAATGCTCAATTTTGATTTTAGATCGTCGGAGAGAATGCTCTTTAACAAATGTTTATTATGTGGCATGTAACTAAAGATTTTTTTAAGTTGAACAATGGAACCCGCATAGCGAGGTGAGGCCTCACACAAAGCCTAACGCTCAATAACATCAGACAGGATCTCATCAGTGCAGTCAATCTATATTGGCTTGACTTGAACGGTAGCAACTAGTTGTTGTGGATGACATTCATCTCTTATTAAATGGAAATTGAAATATGTAAGACGCTATAAAGTGCACCTGCAAACCCACCATTCATAGACCAGGTGAAGTTCAGTTCATTTTATTACTTCACGCATACAGGTTTATAATCAATGGCTACAGGTTCGTAGTGAATTGTATTCCTTACCTTTATTTCGACGTGTCTTCTCCCAGGCTGCATGCAGGACTAAAAGGTGCTGTCTTCTCTTCCGGCGTCAATGTCAGCCGAACTGAGACATCTCCGAACGGAGCTCTTCTGTTTTTTTGTTTTAATCTAATTCCCAAACAAACCACCCCATCATCCTTCGCACCAGTAGGCACGCGCAGCCTTTACATTTCTTCATCCTTGCTGGGTCGGAAGGCAGCGCATCGGATGAGAAAATCCACTTCAACTCGGTCAATCTTGGATGGGGGACGGGAGGGCGAAAACACTCGAACCCCCCAAAAACTGACTTTTATATCCGTGTTTCTTCACAGTCAAATCCTTCATTTGCTCCAGTCATCTTCTGTGAGGTGGAGACAATCCTAAAATTGCACAAGAGTTCCTCACTGCTTATTAAGTGAACACCTCTCTCTATCAATCTTTGCAATCTGATCTCGTTGGACTGAGAGACTCTCCCTCTCTTTCCATCACACTCTCCTTCCTCTCCTCCCTCCCTCGCTCCCTCTCTGTAGTGTCACAGAAGCTGCCATTTGCAGCCTACCTCTCTCTCCTTCTCTCGAGCCCCCCTTATTTCTCCGTTCCCCTCTCCCTACATGATGGCACTACCAGTTGACGGCAACTTGGTGCATCATTCAGAAAACGGAGGCTGACAATCCCTCCATTGTGTCGGATCACACGTGAATCCGAAAGTAAATAGAAGCCACATTATGAAGAAGCAAGGCTTTCTTTCTTTTCTTTTTTCTTTTTTTTTTTTTTTAACAAAGACTTCCCACATCAAATTAAGAGTACAGACTTTGCTCTGCCCATCTGCTCTGCTTCTACTCATAGTTAAGTCCTGTTATCGCACCTTTCTGGAAAAGAGCTTATTCACTGTCTCTCTTTGGGTGAAGCACGTGCCACGTGTAGCATTAGTTGTAATAGTTGGTTGTCTACTCCTCGTGTGTGCGGTGCACAGCAGAGTAAATATGGATGCATGCTGGAGGCAAATACGTCTCAGCGTAGAGTGACGCCTTTCACACTTGTCACCAGCTGGATTTGACCCCAAGATGTACAGTACGTATGTGTTTGTTTGTGAATATACTTCACCAACACCCATTTGTTGTCATAAAACCTTATTCGCTGTACAAAACACATTCAGTAACTTTAAAGATGAATGATGGAGGTTTAATACGAAGGCCATTCGCGTTACAGATTAGCATTTTAAAAAATGCACGGTCACGCAAGTGTAAAAAGAAGTTCGGTACTGTTCGTAGTATGACATAAAAACAATAAAACCCTTTGCCTTGACTTTGAAAACAAAAAATGGGGAAGTGTACTTAATGTACATTTCGTGGGAGTGACAGGTCAACATCTGCTATAAGAGAGCATACATTGTACTTTTTTTTAATTGATAGTAAAACCTTCAAATGCCCCTCTCACATGCTCTAAACACATTTAAATTGATTAAAATACACTTTAAAAAAAAAAAAAAAAAAAAAACAGTGAATGTACACTTCCCTTTTTCCCCATTCAATTTCAGGTATCAATTGGACAGATGTGATGCCATCTGCCTTTGGCAGTTTTTGTAAGCATATCGTTCCTGGCACCAAAACCTAGCGCCGTACTGACTTCAGCTTGTTGAAAATACATCGTAATCTTCCGCTTCAGTCGCTATGGGGAAAGGTTCATCTGCCTACGAAGCAGCCGCCGAATACAGGTTTTGTTGATTTCCCTGCCATCGCGTAAATGCCTGCTGTAGGAGTTTGGCGTTTTCATCATTGGCGGTAGTAGCAGGTCTTCCGCTGTGTGATTGGTCAAGAACAGATCCTGTTTTGAGAAACTTGACATGGATAGCGTAAATTATACCATGTGTTGAAACATTGTGTAAAGCTTCTCAGACTTCAATCGCAGACAGAAAAACCTCTTCCCAGGCGGCAGTTTTGTAACGCTGTCCGATGGCGCGCCACAGGCAAGGGAATGATACGCTTCCAAAAACTCCAAAGCCGAAGCTGCCAAATGCTGATGGCCTCACGTCTGTCCGAATGATACCTGAAACCAAATGGGAAAAAAAGCAGTGTGCTGTGACTTTTGGGACAGCCTGTATTTCAACACTAACAAATGTGCAAGCATAAATAAAAATATCATTTGTTAACGGTTACCTCGGCTCCAGCGTTTAACCCTGCGTTGTACAAATGTGCATTAGCTTAGATTTCATCTCAATGGCCAGAAATGGACTCCTACATGGACCCCTATTCCCTTGTGTACAGCACACTTACCAAGTGTGAGATGCTTCGAGGCGCAGAGGGCAAGTCATCAGTCAAACAGGGAGCGAGAGGACAGTGCGAGCGAAAGAAAGGGAGCGTGTTGAATGAGTGTGAGGTTTCTAAATCCGGCTCTGGTGGCTCAGCCTCAGCTTGATCACTAATGATTCATCAGTGTAGGAAACATCGTTTTTTGTTTTTTTTTCCTCCCTCCTTCTCTCTCACTTTGCGCGCTCTCCGCCTCTGATTTCAGACTTGTGCGGGGCGATTTGCAATAGCCTGTGTGTGATCATCGCCCGGCCATTGTGTTTTGAGCCGAGGACATCAACTAATGGGAGCTCAAAGAGTCCCTTGAAAGCCGTGTCGGCAACAGGTATTGTACGGCTCTCGTAGGGCTTGGACGCTGTTGGCGCTGCGAGCGCGGAGGACAGTAGGTCACGAGGTCCACGCGTCCATACTCTGGACCTTGTTATGTAAGCGTCCCATATTCACAGGTGGCAGCTCCCATATGCATGTCTGTGTCTCAATGAAAGGGTTTTGCCTCCTACGGAGATGGCAAAGTGGGAATCACTGTCGCTACCGTGGCTACAGGTATAACACATTTTGACTATTTTCAGACCAATTTGAAGAGGTTCCCAATGGTTCTGGGGGCGGGGTGCTGGTCATATAGGGGCACTGGTTAAACTAAACCCATTCAAATCATGACTCCTTACATTGCGATTGTGGGTCGCTCCGAAACAGACATTTTCTGCAATTTGTTGTTTTTTAAGGCCCTGTAAAATCTACTCAGAGATTTGTTTCTAGATGCATTACAGATTTGAAGATCATTCCTGAAAACATTTGCAATGATTGAGAACTAGGTAATACTGAATCGTGGCGGTATAGCATGAAACTGTTTTTCACCATTTCATTGTACATCAAGCGCCTCGCTCTTGTCAGAGTACATGCTGCGGATTGCAGACACAAATTGTATTGATCTAAGATTGTGTGGAGGCCTCCTTCCTTCCTTGCTGGCCAAATAGTTCACCGAGCAGCCCAAATACTCTATTCTCTGAGTTCCATGTCTGTTGAGCTATTTTAGGGACTTTGGTGCTATTGCCGCTTGTTTCATTTTTCTGCGACTTTACTTGTCAGCGGGGATTAGGAATGTGATATCGTTGTACTCACACTGGCGAGAAAGTTGTGAAGCGGGCCTCTTGTTCTTGAGCCCAGCTGCTTGTTGAATAAATCTTCAACAAAACCCGGGAAGTCGTCTAGATACATTTTCACCGATGTTGAATAGAATATCCCCCTTCAGATTCAGGACAGCGCTCACCTCATACAAGAAAGGCTTTGTCCTACACGTGAAAAGATGGGCTGCCGGTGCAATTGTTGTTGCTGTCATATGTTCTCACAAGAATGATCCCTGCGTAGAATTCCACTTTCAATTCACCCCAGTGAGTACGGTAACAAAGTGTTTGTACTTTGTTAGCAATATGTACACTTTTTACACCTTACAGTACCTTATTTTAGGTAAAAAAAAAAAAAAAAAAAAAAAGAAATCCCATTGTATTTCCTAAACAGCAGTTTCTACAATAGCACTTACAAAACTTCAATGACCGAGGTATGTATGTTGCGAGGGTGCGAGGCTGTAACATAAACCCTCTACAGAACAATACCATTATCGGAGGCTGGAAGTTTGCCATTGAACAGTTCTCACTTACTGAGAGTTGAACAAATGGGACTTCCGCCTCAGTCGCTCTCAGCAAAACTCAAGTGACAGCCGCGTACTGTATTGTTGTGATACAGAATGATGATACAGTCAAAAAATAACTGAATGATGGTTGGTAAGGCAATTCATAACACTTCTGAGAGGACAATAATTTAAATTGCAACGCGGTATAAAATGGCTATGCAAGACTTTCATTACCTAATGTGCTCATATAGTGCGACGGTGAGAGAAAAAAACAAAAGGAGGAATAGGGTTTGCTGACTGGTTTATATATTCTGGTTTACATTTATAGTTGTGGTTCAGTTGAGAGTCAGCAAGCACATTGTGACTTTATCACAGATGCAGTTCCGTTTGTGCTGCCTCGTTTCGCTAATCCTGACCTTGACGCCTCATCTGCATTGCGCTCGGACAGTTGCCGTGCATTTCTAAGTTAATCCTACACCAACAAGAACCGGATCACTTTCTGACGTATACAACTCGATCACACTTAAACCGGGAGCTACATTACGCCTCTTCGCGTCTCGTGTATTTTCTGTACGACTGTATTCATTAGTTTAAGAGTTGTATCGTCTGGAAGAGTGCTGTGAAGTTGTTTCACAGATTTGTCGGCGTGAGTGCTCGAACTTTCATGTCTGGATGTGTGTGTTTGTGCGTTTGTGAGCACACGGCTATTTGTAGCAGGTCCTGACTCCCGGGGAGCCCATCTTCCATCTGTCCGTTCCACTGAGCGCAGCCCAGCAAAGTCCTAATTTTATCCCAAATTTCCCAGCATCTGACCTTTTATTACCCCCGACGGCATCTTTCATCATTATTATTTAAACAAATGGTTGTTTCTTCTCAGTTCCGACAGAAACACACATTCATCTGTAAAGTCAGTCCGGGGAACAACTGGTCCTCACGTAACAGAAATGCATGACTTAGATGCCTCGCAGCACTGACAGCTGAACAAAAAAAATCAAACATGTTGCTGGTATGTTGAGATGCTTAACAAAAAAAAACCAACAACAAAAAAACACGAAACTACCGGCCTTGACAACATGAATTAACTAGTGGGACATATGGTGGTTTTGTGAAAGCATATGGTAGGATGCCACTTTCTCCTTCAGCTTGAGGCTTTTTTGGAGCAAGTATTAAGAACCCATTCATAAGACGATGTGATTAGATGCTGTCCTGTTCACAAGAGAGCGGAAGTAAAGAGGACATGTTAGCACCATGTGCTGTTTTTAAAAGATTTGCATTATCACCAACTCGAGGTACTTTATTGGCTGTCTCCTCTTGGGACAGATACCTCAGCCTCTTTTACGCAGAGATCCCATGAAACGATCATTTCACGGCCCAGGATATTCCCGCAAGTGTGTCTGCTATCACCCAGAAACACAGCAGAGCGCAATCAGATCGTTTCTTGTCGGATGACTACGGCGCCTGGTCTTTTAAACGCTAGTTACAAAAACAACAGGTCAGTGCTCGTTGTTCAGCTTCACATCGCTCAAGAATTCCCTGAGACCGGCGCCATCCCGCCTCTGTTACGGCTGTGGCACGATACCAGAAGGCAAAAGAAAATGACGGGTTTCACCGTTATTCAGTGTCGGTGCTCTTTATTTGGAACGTCATCGAAACAAGGCCATACGATGACGACTTTTAAAAGCAGTGTAAAAAATGGACAGGATGACTGCGTCCCCACATGTTGGCGAAATCTTATCTAGAATATTAATGCCAGTGTAACAACATGCAAGTTAGTGTTAATGAGTCCTCTCGTTTGAAATGATTAAGTTGTTGGTTGTTATTTGTTTAAAAGGACGAATACAATGCTTCTGCTACATGCGGCATCACTCTTCGAGTGACCTTTGAAAGCTCGGATAGCAACATCATTGCGTCAGTATTATTCTCGACTGAGGCTTTACACTCATTTATTGCATCCGATGCCCCAGCAAGGTGTTTATTGGCCTTGCATGCTCTGCAGTTCCGAAAGCCAAACATGTGCACCATTGTTCCCCAGAGATTGAGCAAATTTAAAGGGATAGCATGGGAAAAAGGGGCGAATGATCGCTACTGTTTACATGGATGACACTCACCTGAACGTGCCATTGATTTCCTGTGAGTGTTACGCATGTGTGTGTGTTTGTGGTTGGTTGGTGGTGACCCTGTAGGATTTCAATCTGTGTGAGTTGAAGCTTTTTTTGTTCGCCGTCCCTCTTTAACAGCTCTCACTGTGGGCGTGTGAACAGAGAAGTGCGAAATAGACTGAGGCTGTGTGAAATGATGAAAAGTCTGCCCCTCTTTCTATATGTGGGAACTACACAGAGATGATTGACACTGATTCAGAGCATACAACGAAAGAAACAAGAATAGTACGACAAAGAGCTGTTGAGTTGTTGTATTTGTTACGTTAACTCAGGTACTGGAGCACCTGCAGGGGGTCAAAATGACAGAAAATGTGCAGCGTCCACTCTCCTTTTTGGACGTTCCCCAAAATGCATTTTGAGACGGGTGAAGAAATCAAATTCAGGAGGAAGTATGGGGTCAACCGTCGAACCCAACCCCAGATTGATTGATTGAGTAATAAGTGTGTCTCAATAGGGCCTTGTGATCGTCAGGCTTTCAAGTGCATGGCGAAGCAACAGGTGGCGCTACTGAACGACCTCAACCTAAAGCCATTTTTAGCCAAACAGAAGCCTGAAAAAGGTTATTTCTGGAAAAGGCACAAAAAGGGTCTTCCATGCTAACATTACGCAACACTGCCTTGAAGGGACCTTAGAAAAGGATAGAGACGTTTCCAAAATGTCTCGGACTCAGCACTGACGAGCATTTCGTTGCTCTCCCGCTAAATTCTCGCATCTCCAAAACCACAACTTTACTCGGAAAAGTCTAATTGTGTGTAATATTGTGTAACTAACTTCATGTATTCATTTTGTATTGACTTTTGATTCATTTATCCCAATCAATCGCACAGCTCAAACTTTCCGAATGAGCAACACTTCCTTATGCTCAATGCAATAGAGCTGGGGCTGAAACTGGATGTAACATTTAGCCTAAATTCATCTAATTACCCACCAGTATAGCCGAACGCTCTGCGGTTTCAACATTATTATCCAACGGGGGGAGACACTGGGAGACGTGTGCTCTCATTACAGCAAAGAGCCTCCTGATTGAGCCCTCACGTCACCGTGGCGCAAACCGACCGTCACCGGTCTTCTCCGTTACCCTCAATGGGCGAGAGGCTGTTATTAAAGTGACAATACACTCGTCGGTAAGCGGAGGACCTGAGAGCACCCTCGGAGGTTTTGTTCTCACCTGTAACTCCATCTGCCCCCTTTCATTGGATGTCATTTTTGCCACGACACCAGTTTCCCCGTTGTGTATATGTGTGCCTATTAACCGTCCATCCTGAACAACGGAAGCCGTCTTACACCTTTAAATCCTTCACAAACCTGTATGTTTGAAAATTGTAACCCTCAACTGTCTTCTCGGCATCATAGCCTTTGCTTTTTTTTTTTTTTATCACCTCCAACCACTGTATCCTCCAGGGTTGTGTTTCACCACTTTTCTCGTCACAGTCTCCTTCCTGCGGCTACAAATTTTTCAGAAAGATACACATTAAACCACAGTAGTAGTAGTAATGATCCAGTTTGACCTATTATTATGTATTTATTACAAATGATATGTTTGTCTCTAAATTGCCCGTAGGGGTGAATGTGAGTGCGAATGGTTGTTTGTTTCTATGTGCCCTGCGATTGGCTGGCGACCAGTTCAGGGTGTACCCCGCCTTTCGACCGAAGATAGCCGGGATGGGCTCCAGCATGCCCGCGTCCCAAGTGAGGATGAGCGGAACGGAAGATGAATGAATGAAAATGAATGATATCTTTGTTCATCTCGCTGTGCCGGCGGCGTATTGTGACAGGTAGAACAATGAAATACTCTTCCACAAGTTGGCAACAGGTAGAATTAACCTGTGGATCCACCTGTTGCCATTCAGGCACATCGTGAAACTGTAAACACATCATTAACAGTGGCTTTATGTGTAAAAAGAGCCAAACCAACCAATAAGACCACCGCTTGAAGGATTTGTGGGAATATTGACTGGCATTTGTGTGTTTAGAATTGTTCCACCTTGACGAAGAGACAGTTTAAGAAGAAACTGCCCGAAAGCATGAGGCCGCCAGAACCATGCGCCACTGAAACTACACAAGGTGTTCCAAAAGTCACTATACACTTCCTTTTTTCTATTTGCTTTCAGGTATCATTCAGAGAAGCGTGAGGCATTTGACAGCTTAGCCTTTGCCGTTTTTGCAAGCATATCATTCACTTGGCCACGGCTCGCCAATTGACATGAGAGCAGCGTTGCGAAATTGAAACGTTATCCCGTCCACCAATGAAGCGGAGTACAATCTGCGCTTTTCATGGCAAGATTGAAGATTGAATCGGAGGACAGAAAAACTTCTTCTGGTCGGCAATTTTGCAACACTGTTCCAATGTCAATTGACGAGCCGACATTTTTTTCTGCCTTATGAGACCCCGAGGTCTCAGTCAATCAAAAAAGTAAAAGTCAAAAGTCTTCGTGCATGTGTACCGAATGAAGAGGGAAGTGACGGTTGAGCAATTCGTTGCGGTTCCTGGCAACCGGTGGATCATTGTGGTGAGCAATAGATGATTTGTGCAGGAAAGGGTCGCTCTCCCTCACCCACCCACGTACACAAACACGTTGGTTGAACAGTTTGGAGCAGTCATGGAGGCCGAGTTCTTCCAGGATCTTTTGGATTCATTTTGGAGCGATCACGCATCACCAAAGTCGCGCCCCTGCTGAGACAATCGACCAATTTCACTTAACTGTGTCAGACAAATGTCGTTTCTTCCCCACTTTCCTTCTTTTTTTTTAGTCGGAAACGAAGGCGTCACTTTGCGTTTGCTCAAGCATCCTCCCCGAGGATTGACAAAGTGCTTTTATAGACCCCGCCGCTGCTGACTGTGCGGCTGTCCAATGAGGTGACCACTGTGCTGTGAAGAAAGTGAGAGTCCCTGAGTACAGCGGGACTTCCTCTATTTCGCAGGGGTCACAGTGGCGTTTGTGGCGGTGAATTAAAAATGGCCAAACGCTCGAGCTCATCCCTGAATAACGGTCTGACTCGGGCGCTAGATCTAAGCGGCCAGGATTATGATGATTATGATGTTAACCTTGACTGTCCCGACTCGTCGTCTTAAACAGCCTGTGGTTGATTCTTCTGCGCTCAAGCCCAACTATTCGTGCAAGTCATTGTACATTAAAAACACAAAGAAATAGCACAACAAAAAGTATATTATACAATTTTGTATTTGTTTCTAAACGTGACTTACTACCACTCCTATTATTAATAGCTAAAAAGAGAACAATGAAACTAAGGTGTTATTGTTGCTGTGCGCTCACAGCTACAGAACAGGATAAATCCTCCCATCCGATTCTGCCGTAAATCCTCATGTCCATTTGCTTCCAATCAAGCTATCTAATCACATTACTTTGCTAATTAGCGGCGACCGGAGGCTATTTTTAGTATTGAGGTCAGCCTGGTATCCCCATGACCTCTGTCTGTTAGTGTTATTTGTGTGGCCACCTCTTAAGTATGACATGAATCTCACTGACTCGTGACTAACAACTCAAAATAATGTACAAATATGTTCAAACAACCACAACGTATCCCATCGGGTGTTTTCTCAAGTGCTCCGACCTTTTGGCAAAAATATTATTCAAAGGGTAGGTGACGAGTTGAGACATGCTGTCTTTTAGAGTGAAGGCCATTACTTGAGGAAATTTGGTAAATAGTTATTGATCCTTTGCGGGGAATTGTTTCGCTGACGTAGCCACACATTACAGTACAACAAAGTAGGGCTTGGGTGATATGGCCTTTAAATAATAATTGTGTTCACCTTCATTTACAGAAAAAAACTGACAATGCTTGTTTGTCTGTCTGTGTCGTGTGATGTACTGGCGACCAGTCTAGGGCGTGCACAGCCTCTTTCCCAAAGTCAACGAGGACCCGTGATGCTATTGGGAATAAGCAGTACTGAAAATGGAATTACAGTCTCTAAATTCTTATGTGAGTCGTAGATGATGATGTCATCAAAATAGAGTTGTTGCAAATGTGAGAGGAACATTATTATTATTAGCCAGCTCTTACTGTGATGTAGCACACTTGTACACAAGAATAGTCAAATTGGAAGCTAAGTGTTATTGTCTTTGTAAAATTGCTTATATTGGATGTTCTTAGGCTGTACCTAATGACGTGGCCGGTGACGGTGACATTCATTGAGCGGGATGAACAGCAGACAGACGACGCTCAAGACTGATTTGATGTGACAGGAGCTATCCGCAGTGACTTGCTCATTCAGGCAAACATCAAGTTAAAAAAAAAGCTGCTTCTGAGAAACCAACCAGTCAGAAAAACTAAGGGGAAATGATCCTTAATTTGTGTACCCTGTACCGGGTTTTGAGGCTGCACATACAATATAACCTCCTGCATTATTTTGAATTAAACCGCAAAAACTTGGTGCGATTGTCAAGGAAGAGGCAGATTGGCACAAAGAGAGAAAATAATAAAGGAGGGCGTGTGGATATTTTGAAAGGCTGTCGGCAATGAGCCATTGCCCCATTCACAGATTACATCCGGGCATTTCAGCGACGGAGACTCGCCACACTTTGCTTTCTATCCAAACATATATGCTTGCCATGGGTCTCGCTCACGTTTAGAACCCATAAACTTTATTTATTTGTATTTTTTTTGCGTGAAAGCTTATGTACATTTTTGATTGGCTGTTACTGCAACGTTGTGACACTTGTTCATCAGTGATTCAATTGCGGGGAACACTTTTCTTTTTTTTCCTACTTACAGGATATACTTTTTGGAGCATGGACTGAGATAGCGATTCAAATGCCTTCAGAGCCGCGGTGAGCGTTGCCTCATTTTGTCTGCTCTTCAGAATGATTCATCTGCCACTCTGCGGCTATTGTTTAGCACCAGATTACCCGCTGCATCAACAAGGGTTCGCCGTGAGCCCAAATTGCATCTCGCTCTCTTTTCTTCCGTCGTCACGGTTTGCAAAACGATGCTTGGCGTCATTCAAAAGTGGATGACTCCACAGGTGAGGAGACTCTTTTCAACAGTAGAAGCAATTAACACCCCACATCCCTCTGATTCCTCGCCATACAAATGTTAATGTGCCAAGCGAATTACCAACAGCCTTTTTTGACCCGTAGCTAAAATTAGACCAGCACATTATAGCCTTGTCTCTCGTAACAAGGCACATGTAAAGGATGTGCAGATGATCACACTTTACCGACCTGCAATTATTAATTTACACGTCCCTGGCAACTCGGAGCAAGAAGCATGGCTGAATGAGCGGAACTGTACCGCTTGAGTGTGTGTGTGTGTGTGTGTGTGTGTGCGTGCGTGCGTGCGTGTGTGGCTTTTGCATGTATTGCGATTTTCTGGTTTCTCGACAGCGTTGCCGTCGCCAGCATTGCTGCCCAGTGCGGCCGCACACGTCGCACATGCCAAAATCCACCACTGTTTGTGTGTATGCGTGAGACTTTCAGCTTGATTACATGTCGTCGAACAAGTTTATTTCTTACCATTCTCTTTTATTATGCTTTTATATTTCTACTTTACAATACGGTGTTATTTTTCTTTATTAGAAACAAACAAAAGTCGGTTAAAAGAGGAAGCCTCTCAAATAAGCATTTGGAACCCACTGTGTTGTTGTTTTTTTCACCGATTACAAAGAGAAAGGTTATCTTTCCTGTAACGCCTGCCAGCCGTCCTCCCCGCAGCTCACTACCTGGCCCCCTAACCTTTTTTTCCATTTTTGCCTGATGAGGCTTTTCAATGAGGCTCCTCACTTTCACCACGGCGTGCTGACGCACACTGCCAGGCTCGCCCTCCTCTTCCCCCGCCGAACCCACCGCGAGCCGCCCGGCGAAGATGTAAACTAAGCTAGCGGGAGCCCAACACGCGCTGCTCCATTATTCATCGGCCCACTTTAATGAGTTTTCCATCCACCTTCATGCATCTAGCGCAATTAAAAGAAATGATTGCGCTTGATCACTTTAATTGAATTGTGCTTTTGTACTGATGCCTTTGTCTGAATCCGTCCCTGTGTGTTAAGTAGTAAAACGACCTAGAGATCTTAATAATGGACGCCGCGATGCAACATGGGCTCACTTTGTGCTCATGGTGTAAACACTAATGCAAACCATCGTCTCATAGTGGTTGCAGCATAGAAACTGATTTACCGTTCACGCTCTCATGTCTCTTGAAAATATATTCAATCATAAACAAATAAGAATACCCTGTGTGGTCACACATATTGCACATGCCAGAAACATTCCGTGAGAGATCATCGGCTGTGCCATAGGAACATTTATTATTGACTACAAATAATGTATCTTTGTTCATCTATCTATGCCAGCGACGTGTAGTGACAGGCAGAACAATGAAACACTCTTTCACCAGATGACAATTCATCTGTGTATACACCTTTGGATGACATTTTTTTGTTTGTTGGTGTGGGGAAACACGGGTCTAAATCACAGTTGTCAAACTCAAGACCCCGAGGCTTGAGTTAATCTTTTCATTTGGGCAGAAAATCTGTACCAAAATTGCATTTTTTAAAAATGGGTATTACAAGCATCTCCCCCCCCCCCCCCCCCCCCCCACCAAAGCCCTTAACACAAGTTGTATAATAGGAGTTGAACAACAAAATATTTTCTGTGGTAGATTGTAATGTGATGAAAGTCAAGTCAAAGTCGATTAATCGATGACATCATTGGTATTTTTTTCCAGCATTTCTGCCACGGATCAGTTTCACGGAAAGACATATTTCGACGGACTCACGTAGAAACGAATCAAAACTGTGACTATACATTTATATGGTATTTAGTCATATCGGTCATCTGAGGGAAACCATAACAACAAAACAATGAGTTTGTCACGCCCTCTAAGCTCTCCCCCGTCATGCCATGAGAACAGACCACTTGTCAATCACACAGCTAATATGTTTGTTTGCAAAAAGGAGGCCTGCTAAATATTTGATGGCGTCTTCGAGTTACCCAAAAGTAGCCGCCCTGCGACCCAACACCACGGCTGGACCTCTGTGTGCATTTTGCACTCCTGTGGGAAAATGTTCTATGTTCAGATGTACCAGTCGTCCAGGCAAGAGAGACAAAGCGTGAGTGGGACAGGAGTGAAGGAGCACGGCATGTTTATGCCACTAAAGTGAAACCAAACTTGATATTTATTTAATGATGAGTTCAAATGTAGTCTGGACAACTAAGAATGTGATCTGCATGGAAATCCTTAAAGCAAGTTAACTGGGAAAGATGAGGAGACGACTCGGCTATTTGCAAGCCTCTAATTACCTTCTCACATTCACTGTATAGCTCCTGCATTATTCTTTAGCTTTGACTTTTTTTTTTTTGATGCTTCGTCCACCATATTTCCCCCGGGGTCTGTCTATGAATCCCCTAAATAAAGCACCCAGAGTGACGGGTCTTGAATGGGCTCTGATGGATCACTCTCCTCTATCTAGGGATGGTGCTTGGATGGATTCATCATTTCCTAACTGGTATAATGCTGGCAGGTGAATCCTTAAATAAAAGAATACCCCCCATGATCTAGTTATGGGATGCAGAAAAATGGGTCACGGGACTGGTTTGGAACTGCATCTGTAGCTCCATTTTATCAAATGATGTTATAACATATTTGTATTATGTTGCCATGAGACGTTAATGATCATATGGAGGGAAAAAAAAAAAAAAAAAAAGACCTTCATTAGACACAATCTAAAATTTGAAGGGTAGATATTTACATTTTTAATCCAATCAAAACTGACCAGTCCGGTAGCACTTTGAAGTAATTTTGTTTCTAAAGTGCGCTAAGCAACTAAATATTTGGTATGCTGTGACATCTAGTGGCCGAACATGTCACTTGATCCAAAAGACCCTATTGATGTCTTATTGCAAAGCCCTCCAAAATGTGCGAAAGAAACTTTTTATGCTTCTAAAAAGTGAGCCAACTGATCAGTATTTGCTATGCAGTGACGTCTGATGTTTCAAATGACATTCGCGCTCGCAAGTCAGTTTAATACTGCCTTTACAAAAAATAATAAAAAATATAGAATAATAAATTAATTGCAAATATAGAATATATACTAGTTCTTGACATGGCGCAGCATGATGATGCATGTTAAGAGAAGATAATAACAAACATATACTGGAAGTGTCTTGATCGTGAATAACGCATGGTCCTCGAGCGCCAGTGACACATCAGCCCCGCAGGATGGGCTGGTGACGCCACCCTCGAGTTCCGTTCTCTGGTAGCTCGGCGTGAGCGGACCGAGCATCAGGTCTCCTCGTGTGACTCCAAATAAATTGGCTTGGCCTGCTTCCTCAGGCGCTGCTGTGCTCGCAGCTTCCTCCCTTTCTGAGTGGCCAGTCCCAGTGGCGGCAGGTACGTCTGCAGCGAAGGAAAGAAAACACAATCCATCACATTTTTGGCTTCATGCTCCCGTGCAGGAAGGGGGAGGAACTTTTACTTACAGCCCTTGGATACGGGATCCTGTAATGTAGACCTGTGAGACAAATTACATGAACATTAACTAGAATGTAAAGAATTTTTGCTTCAATTCAACGGACATTTAATTGGTATGGTGCGGCTCCTTCCGGTGTGCGCGTGCACCACTGTATATAAAATGAGTTGACAAAACAAGAAAGTGTAAACGTGCCTCCTCTTACCTATTTCTATCCTTGCTTCGCATTCCCCAATACATTTCTTTATTGATTCTTGATCGGTCATCTGTAAAAGGAGCGAACACAACAATCAGCGATTAGTCTGGACAAGTACCGTCGCACCTAAATCCACAAGTCGCTCTCACCTGCTGGTTCTGTCGGAACAAAGTGCGGGCCTCCTGAATGATATACTTCCTCTCGGCCAACGTGTCACTTGCCACCCCACTCTGGGCTTGCCAGGTTCGTGCAATGCGAAACACCCGCATGTAGAGCGACAACACCGTCCTCTGAGTGGAGGCCGTCATCTGGACTCACGATTGGGACCTGCGCAACAAATGGGTCAAATTGACAGATTTGCTGCTAGATAATGATTTGTTACTTCCTGATGAGCATAAGGAGTCTAAATCAGTGATTCCCAACCACTGTTCCACAGGAAATTATCCAATTTCACTGACTTGGTCTGAAAATTGGTATTTATTCACTTACAAATAATGTATCTTTGTTTATCTATGTACACCAGTGACATATACTGACCGGCAGAACAATTAACGACTCTTCCACTACCACAACACATCATCATTATTTGAGCAGCTCTACTTTTTGTGGTATTTGGTCTGGCGGTGTGCTGTGAGATTATTCAAATATGAAATGTGTGCTTTGGTTCATAAAGGTTGTGAAACACTGATCTAAGCAATATACAGTCTATTAGTCTAATAATATAATGATATCTAATATAAACATTTATTCCTTTTAAAACAATTACATCTGATTGAAAGCTATAAATTGCAGTGGTGTTTTGTGTGCCAAGTTATTAAAATGGGTATTGTACTTAATGGACAGTAAAAATAATTCATTTTTACTTTAGTATCCAAGTACATGTTAGAGTTTCTATTTTTTTTACTGTAACATTAGAGAGTGGAAAAAAAAAAAGAGTGGAATCTGTAATTATACTTTTTTCAAAAATTGCAATTTACTATATTACACAGTGTGACCACTTTGATAATATCGCATTAGTATTTAGTAACTTTAAAAAAAGCCAAAAAAAAACATTACCGTTCGTATGACCCTGCAATCCCGCCAATTTACCCTAGATGTCGCTCAACCATTGTTTGCTAATATAACATCAGGTGGATACAAAGTGAATGACAGTTGTGAAACAGTCTTACATACTGTATATTACTTTCGATATAGCACCTTAAAAGTGTTATCGTTCGCGTGTTTTCTGTAACAGTTCCATTCGCAATTGGTTTATTATGCGCTAATGAGTCATTAGCAGTTTAATGGCAACAACAAATAGATGTAGCACTCTTCAGCTAAACACGAATGTTTTTTCTGATGGAATTACCTTAAATTATTATTATTATTTTAAATAAAACTGAATACCAATAAGCCAAAAGATTACCTTTGCAAAGTGAGTTTGAGTGCTCCTTTTGAGATGAAGCTGCCTGGCTCGTGTGTCTCAAATAGTTGTCGCATGCTACTGACGTCAGTCCCACCGCTTTAGAAAATGTATTTTAAAAAAATAGCGAAGCGCTCACTTAATTGCATGTTTACGTGAATTAATTGCTCAAACGTATTTTAAGGAAACGTGCTATACCCATTTTATAATTCATCCTTAGCGTGAAGTAATTTTGTAGCTTGCTGGGCACAATATTAATCTCTTAAGGAGCTCTTGAACGTTCGACAGAACATGTCATTCAGTTGTTTAATTATTTATTTATTTTATTATAACAGCTGTAATTCCATCTATACGATCGCTGTCGTTTCACAGAATTAAAGGATAATCGTCAGCGGCGCTGCGGTGAAGATCAGCTGTTTTGGCCGCTTGCAACAGGGGAGGAAGTGATGCGTTGAAATGCCCGTAAAGAAGCTCCTCCAAAAAGGGGGAAGCACAAAGAAATCGCCTCCCGTGTATATTTCGCGTCGACGTGCGAACTGGACTTTTATGGAACAAGCATGACACGTCTTTAACGTTAAAGGCTTAACTTCTTTTTTTTCTTTTTTTTTTCTTACCAAGTTGCCACCGCTGTTACATTTGACAAGTTATTATTATTATTATTTTAGCTGCTTGCTAGCTCGGCGAGCTAATGTGAGTGAACGCGACTACTAGTTTGTCTTCAGTTCGTTTCTGGACGTATCGGCCAACATAGAACCCTTTTTATGATCACGGCTAGATACCGGATGGAATGTTTATCCGACTCCACGCCAATGGAACTTCAAAAAAGGTACGTTTGGGACTCTGTTTTAATCGACAGACTTAGCTTAGCCGATAGCTAACTTTTACTCCTTCGGGCCCCGGTCGGTGGTTCTGATAAACTGCTACTCGGATACATCTTTATTTGGTTATTAATGATGATCTAAAAGTGATGACATTTTTGTTCTGCGCCTGGCAAAATCAAAACGAGCACTGCGTTGCTACGCTAATTTCCGGACCAACATAACACAAACTTGTTTAAAAAAAAAAAAAAAAAAAAAAAATTATGTATCTTATTAATATCAAAGCTATTCTGTTTGTAAACAGTATGATACAGGGGTTGCTAAAGGATACAATTATGGAAAATTGACTGCATAAAGAGTGGGGTGTCTGGAGTGCCTACCCACCCAAAAGGTTGGATTTTACCCACCCCCCTTTTTTTACCACCGCGTCTGAGGAAGGACAACCTACAGAGAGACAGAAGGTGTGACTGACGAGGTGTCAATCATCTCGCACCTCCAGTCTTAATTCGCAAGCACTTGCCCTGATCTGCCAGCTTGGGCTTCAGAAAATGCTTGCACCATTTTGGAATATCTGCCTCACTTAAAAATAAATAAATAAATAAATAAAAATCCTCATTTGCTAACTACGTAAATGTATTGCATTTACCTGGATTAAAAAAAAAAACTTTTTCTGAGTTTTTTTTTTCTGTTTTCCTGACTATTTTTCTCAGTTTTTCTGTCTAACCCCCCCCCCCCTGTTTTACGACTATTTTTTCGCCCCCTGTTTTTTTGTCATTGTTTTCCTAATTACTAATAACAATACCATCTATGTGACTCAAAGACAGGTGTATCTCCCAGTGTCTTAAACCCATATCAAAATAAAACTTGATCAAACTAAATAAGCTGGTCATGTTGCTTACTACGTAGTCCGCAAAGAGTCACTTGCAGTTCGCAGGTTCTCGCGTGAGTTCGATGTGTCCTGATAACTCAGGAAAAAAATAGTCAGAAAACAGGGGTGACATTTTTTTACAGAAAAATAATTACTCAGAAAAATTGAAAAAAATACACTGAACAACAGGAGTTTTTTTTTTAAATTATTATTATTTTTTTTTAAATCAAAGTGAATGCAATACGCGTCCGCAGCTAGCAATTAAGTAACTGAGGGGATTCAGAAGCGATGTGGAGTTAGCAACATTTTTACTGGACAAGTACGTTTATCACTGCTCTGTGATTTGTAATCGATTGCATATTCCAAAAATTAGAAGTCCAAACCAATAAAAGCACTGCTACAGTAGCTCTCTATTATGAACAAGGCTAGCAATGTAGCAGCTGTAGCTAACATCTGCTTGTTTACAGTACTAATGCTATCTTAGTATTGCTAGCGCTGTTATTTTGTCACAGTTGGACAGTGTTTTCTCTCTCAACTTCACACATTCACATGCCATTTTGAATGGCCGTGGGCCATGTGAGCCCTTGTTTGAGAGACGTGGCTTTGTTTAGATTCAAAGGGTTGGGGGATTAGCGAAGTAACGCTACATTCATATCTTGCTGGCGGTTGTAAAAAGTGAAAAGGCCCCCTTTTAAGTGTGAAATTAAACAACGGAGTATACATTTAGTCGTCCACCCATTTCTGAAAATGTTTCTGTGAGCGAGCGCTTCTGTGCTGCACTACTGCCCCACTGTTACCAAACAGTAACAAGGCTAATTAACATAATCACCACCACCCCACACACAGTTTCTTAACCAATGACACGATCAGCTAGGCTGGTCAAAGTTCCAGAGCGAAAATACATTACTTATATGGTGGTTCTTTGACTTTGGTGAGTTACTAGCCATCGTGTCTTCAGTTCTTTTTGACTTTTTATTGGGAGCCAAAATTTGAGGTACGAGCCAGCTTCAGGTACGCCGCCGGTCGAGTGAAAACCAAAAAAATGGAAGCAGTGAAGGTACTGTAATACCCTCGTACATGGGAAAGGAGAGATGCACACACTTGGGAACTGTATTGAATTGCGTAATATGTAAATGTGTACTTATCTATTATGATTAATTGTCATATGTTCTGTGTTAAAATTTTATTTATCTACAGCACTGGTTCAGTTGCGTTTTTTTAATTTATTTATTTATTTATTTTTTTAAAATAAGTGAACTAAGTAACATTTTGTTATCTCGGGTAGTCTAAGGATAGCAGATTTTGATGAAAGAGGTTGACTACGTTATTTGGTGTTCCATGTAGTTTGAGAATGATTATTAAAACATGAAATGCCTTAATTTTCGTAAAGATGTGTTGGGTGGAGTTGTAATCAGTGCACTCATGGGGAGATGTCTGTACATGCCCAGAGCAATGCAAGTGTATCAGCTCTGCCTGATACACTCTGCCTGCTCTGAGCAGTATTCCCTAATCACGACGGTACTATGAAGTGTGGCCTCGCAGGATCAGAAATATTTGGTAATAGTTTGGCTGTTAACCTCTTATTGTACCAATGTATGTGTATAACATACTGTGTGTGACTACTACTTGGCACGTTGAAATTTCATTATTTTATTGTCTTTAATTCCTCTCAAGTTTCAATGTACAATAGAACTATTATGCATGCATGTTACGCATATTAACAGCTGTACATTGAGGGGATTATAAATCTATATATCACTATCAATAATACTTCCCACTTTACACTTATTTTTCAAATATTATTGTAGCATAATTAGACAATATTAATCACTTACCATATACCAACATGCAACAATTTAGTCTTGTTTTTTTGGTTTTGTTTAGATTAGATTTAAATTGCTTTTAATCCACCCTCTATCTATCTTGTAGGTACTGTATAGCTATACCCTTTTCATGTAGTAAAATTAAGCAACCAAAATATTGCAGTAACCGCTCTATCACACTGTGCAAACCTCAACTGCAATAATAAACACATTGCTAAATCAGTTAATCTATAACTGTGTAAATTAGGTTCTGCAGCTATCGAATAGTTTTGGAATAGCGTCTTCTACTGATAATGCCATCAATTCAATTAATTGGATAACAAACTGTTTTGCAGTTATGTGCATGTGAGGAGCAGGTACTATTTTTGTCCACTGGGGGTTGCCATCCTCATATTCTACTGTAGTATCTGTAACTTTTGTGTGTTTAATTGTATGGTTTGAAAAGGCAGGGCATGGCCTGGTGAGTGACGTGGGCGTCAGTGAATGAGCATGTAGAGTTCGCTGGCTGTTTTAATAGCTAACTTGGTGTCTTCAGTAATATTAGTCCGTGAAGAAAGACAATCACTGCAAATCTTGGAGACAGATCTTGGCTTTGTTTTTTTTTGTTTTTTTTGTCATCAAATTATTTGATTCATCATTGCAGACAGTCCTACTGTAAATTGAGCATTAACCTTTTTTCAAATGCAGGACTTTTGACACAGCCAGTTGGATCTCTAAAACAAATGCCTGGAAGTATATAACCAAGTCTTGTCCATCACAGCATGTTTGTTATGTTTATAGTTCTTACTAAGATGACAAAACGCTGTCTTTTCAGCATTGCAGGTGTCAAGATCACAATGATGGGGAAGCATAGAGAGAGACTGATTTCTGGTCAGTGCAAGCAATAGTCTGTAAGTCACCATTTTACACATTATCACACTGTTAGTCCATTTCTATGTTTTCATTTGGCCAATACAGACACCTTTTGGTGAAATAAAACGTATTCTACATCAGCATTATTCTTATTCTATATCAGCCTGAAATGACATCATCAAAGTCTATTGTGCAGCGGGAAAGTATTCATTGGGTTTGACTTTTTCCACATTTGGATATCTTTCAAACAATACCTGTTTGATAAAGTCACACATTTCCTCTGTTGAATTTTGAGGGGAAAGAACATGAACAAAATAAAGATGTCAGAACGATAACCATGAGCATTTTCTATTGTCCATCTCGCACAGAGGATGGCAATACGTTGGGGCTTATTCATACTGCACTTGGCAAGCCGTCTTGACACCCTTGACTTTTCCATTCATTGTGTGTGTCTTGGGGGGGCGTCAGCGCGTTTTGATGTGACGGCGAATGTTGCGTCAAAGCAGAAGGCGTCTTGATACTTAGCGTCGCATCATCGGATAGGAAAATTTTCAATTCCAATGGGACACAGGGTGGCGGAGTGATTTCTGAGTGCTATTTTGGCGGAATTGTACAGTAAACAGAAAAGGGGTAATAAATAATAAAGGCATAATAATTGCGGTGTCCCGCTATTCCGAACTTTGGGCCAACAGAAAAATTATATATCGAGACGTCTCTGCGGGAGGCTTTCAAACTCCCTTTCAAAGTTCCCTGCTCAGCCTGAAATACACCACAAAGCGCTCTTCCTGGAACTAGAAAGCTCACGAACGAGTTTAACTTCGAGATGCTGCCGTGAAATTAGTATGCGATAGTCCCATTCCCTTTTGATCTGCTGCTGCGTCACCTCCTCCTCCTTAAAATAAGCAAAGTTAGGGCTTTCCTTTCCAACAGTGACAAATGCATATTGCCAAGTTGGGTTTCACTCCGCGGGGAAAGCGTCCCGACTTCCTTCTAGGCTGCTACGTCACCACTTCCAAATATGGGATGGCTTCACCCCCGTTGCCGTCGTCTTTCTGCTTTGACGCGGGGGGCCTTTCACACTGAGCAACTGCAGTGTGAAAAAAAGGCCTCAAGTCCTGTTATTTTTCTGCTGCTACAAGGACTTTGCTCTTGTTCCTTTTTAGGGTTTGACGAGTGGCAGTAGAAGACCTGGATCGTGGGATATTTGGCACAGGTAGCTGTAAATGTACATTTGTATCTAACCTTTTTGCAATCATTCTACAGATAATTTTCTGTACTGAGGCGATTATTTGGTTACTATAACAGTGGGTGTGAAATAAAACAGGATGTAATCGAAGTGTAGACTTTCGTCAAGTTAAGATGCTTCAAAACCATTTTAGGAATGTCAGATGTTTTCGCTTCTTCCATTCACTTCAAGATAAGCAGATAAGTCTGGAGTTGATATTGAGTTGATGCTACCAATATGGAATCCATGGTGATAACCATAGCGCTGTCCAAATACTTGTCAGCCTGTGGAAATTGAGGTATTTTGTGGAAAATGTTTGTAAGTGCGAAACATAAATGCAAAATTATTATTGCGAGACCTCTCAGATGTACGCTCCTATCTCGATAACGTTGAAAACTCTGTCATTGTCCAAATATGTCTGGGCCTGATTGTATCAGTCTTTTGCTAAGGGGCAACCTTTGATCATTGTGGTTTGCTCAAGGCTTGAGGGTATGTTGAGACATCCGGACGGGCCAGAGCAGAGGCGTCTAGGTGGTTCGGACGGCGACTGAAGGGAGGAGGAGGATTGACCGACGGGCGAGCCGGGAGGAAGACATGGGCCAGTGCATCACCAAGTGCAAGAACCCCACATCCTCGCTCGGCAGCAAGAGCGGCGACAAGGAGAGCGGCTCCAAGTCCCACAAGAAAAGTGGCTGCATGGGTAGCGCCGGAGGCCACAAGGAAGAGTCGTGCGGCAAGCTCGGCACCGAGCTGTCGAATGGCACCAAAGCCCTGGAGGTTTCCGTGGAGACGCCCATTATCTCGGCCTTAATGGGAGAACCATGCAAGGAGGAGAGCCCGGACGGAGACGGGCTGTCCATAAAGCACATCGAGGAGCTTTTCTCCTGCTACAAAGACGAGCAGGAGGACGCCATCTTGGAGGAAGGCATGGAGAGGTTCTGCAATGACCTGTGCGTGGACCCGGCGGAGTTCCGCGTGCTGGTTCTGGCCTGGAAGTTCCAGGCAGCCACCATGTGCAAGTTTACAAGGTGAGAGGGCCGTTTGAGGAAGAGTCATGCTCATGTGGTGTTTTCTTTTTACTTTAACCAGCCCCTCTGGTACACAGGAAATGTACTCTGCACTGCCAATGTCAGTGTGTACTTCATCTGAATAGAATAGCCTTCCGGATGAGTCACTAACTCCCCGCTCTGATTTTCAAGCTTGGACTCTTTTGTAACCAAACGCTGATTGTTATGGAAGTTAGTATGTACATTTCGTTTGTGTAGAACTTTTCACAGAGGACTCACAAAGTGCTTCACATAGTTAAACCAATCATATGTACAGATTCACATTTTACAGTAAATACAAGAAAACAAATCTAATAAAAATGAATAAATCAAAACAAATCTAGTCTTACTGGAATGTCTGCCTAAACAAAATTATTTTTTAACTAATTTTTTTTTTTTTTTTAAATCACTACAGAAGAGGCAGCTCTTAGCTCAAAAGGAAGTACATTACACAATTTCTTGGAAACGGACCGCAAGGCTCTATTAACCTTTATTTTTTAATCTCATGTGATGGACATTTCGTCAGCAGACCGAAGTGTCCTAACAGGACTCAGCTCAACTGTATTTATATAGCACTTTCAAAAAACAACCGCAGCTGTAATACAGTGTCGTATATAAGATCGACCATAAAAACAGTAAATATAATCATGAATGAATGAAAAGTGTTCTCCCATTAAAATGTACAAAATGCCATCAGAGTGCACGAGGCGTCACGAGTTGAAGTTTGAATATATACAAATCAGTGCCGTTTTCTAACAGCCGTTTGTCTGTTCGTTGGCGAGTAACACACATTAAAAAGGAATGGTTAAAATCCCGTTCCATTTGGTCCTCTCTCTCGCTTCACAACAATAAAATGACACCTAATCCACCAAATATGGAAGAGCCCGATTGACCATTGAGGGCTCTGGAAGTGGCGGTTAAAATGTTGTACTGTGGCTGAACCTACCGGATCTAGACAAAAGTCTAGCGGCGGCAGTCTGAATTGATTGGTGACGATGTGGTGAAGTTTTGTTGAGACGTGTGAAGAGAGAAATCATTCATGAATTGACCTTTACATTTTACATTCACATTTTTTAAAAACCGTTTATTATCTGTTCATATTTTTGACATGAGACCTAAACGCATACAGAGAGACTATTTTACATCATTAATTTCCCGTTCCGCTTATCCTACAAAGCCTTTTGTGTCCATCCGTGCTGTGATGTGTGTTACGACAAGTCTGTCGTGTAGACTGAAACTACCACCACAATGCTACTACTTTTCAAAAGTCATTGTGGGATACATTGAGAGCACAATATTCAGATAGCACATTCAGATAGCACGACAAAATTGCAAACTCCTTACATAGGGCACTGCAATGTATATAAAAAATATATATATGTAAAATATATATATGTATATATATATGTATATAAAAGTCTACACACCCCCTGTTCAAAGGCCAGGTTTTAAATGATTTAACTTGTATCATTTTTTTAATATGACAAATACCTGGCCTTTGAACAGGACTGGGAAGACTTTTTATGTCCACCATATATAGTGACTAGAGTGATTCCAAACACACTCTCCGGGGTTTGTTGGCCAACTGATGCGTTCAATGGGGCACGGAACGCCGACTCCAGTAGTAGTTGTGTTGTTCTGTGACTCTGATTTACTGTGAATTATTGTCCCATGTTTGGTGTCACCAGGAAGGAGTTTGTCGAGGGGTGCAAGGCCATCCAGGCGGACAGCCTCGAAGGCATCTGCTCTCGCTTTTCGTCTATGCTGCTGGAGGCTCAGGGCGAGGAGAACTTCAAGGACCTGTACCGGTTCACCTTCCAATTCGGCCTGGACGCCGACGAAGGCCAGCGCTCGCTGCAGCGGGACATCGCCATTGCCCTGTGGCGCCTGGTCTTCACCCAGGACATGCCCTCCATCCTGGAGCACTGGCTGGACTTCCTGGCGGAGAACCCCCCGGGTATCCGGGGTATCTCTCGGGACACGTGGAACATGTTCCTGAACTTCACGCAAGCCATCGGTCCCGACCTGAGCAACTACAGCGAGGACGAGGCCTGGCCCAGCCTATTCGACACTTTCGTCGAGTGGGAAATGGAGCGCAGGAAAAGAGAGGAAGAGCGGTCTCCGCTGGCAGCGGACCGTGAGGGCACGCCCACTGAGACGGAGTGTTCCCTGAGCACGGACAGGTTTCAAACCGACGGTGGCCGCGGATCACAGACTTGGGGGGGCCACTGACCAGCAAACGAGAAGCGTTTGTAAGGCAGGAAAACTTTGGCGACCATCAGATGACCTTGAGTATTATCACACAGCTGATCATTTCTGTTGGGATGCGATATTCCTGCTTTGCAATTTTTGTTTTTTAGTTTTTTTTTTGTTTTTTTTTGAAAGGGCTCTATGAACTGACATTTTTAGCACTTCTATTTAAATTATTGCTCTACTCACTGCTGTGTTTTTCAGTCACATTTTACTTGCACCTACCCACCATGATACAGCATATGTACCTGTCGATAGCTTTGTTCGAAAAACAAAGAGCTACAACTTTACCCTATTCCTGTTCCATAAATTAGTGCGGTGCTTTGAGGTAAAAGTTTTGGGAGATCCGAGCTGTCATTCGGCCGATTTGTTGCTTTGACTTGTGATCAAAAACTTGCGATACCGGCACCGTATGGTGTCAGTGTACTGAAGTCACTTCACAATTGCAAACACCTAGTTGAAGTTTACTGTCAAGCTAAACATAAACCAAAAATTACACCTTGTGCTTTGAAAACAACCACACAGCCTTTCTAGCTGCTAGCTTAATGCTAAATAGCATCTATGTTGTGGTGCTGTAACCCTGAATGAACAGAGTGTAGCAACACATATAGACAGGCAATATAACAGTACTCAGTCATTTACTTTTTATCCACTGCGAAAAACGACTAATATTAGTGCAGTACTGATCAGCTGAAAGGAGTTAGACAAGGGGGGCACACTTGAAAGAGCAAAATGGCCATTCAGTTAATGCAGTGACAAAATTGTCATTCCTGTATGTTTTTATAAAGTACAATATTATAGAGTGCAATTTGTCCCTCATTAAAATACACAATTTTGTTTTTGGAAGGAAGGCTGGATTAGATCAATTAATTTCAATGGGAAAATGAGGATTTTACGTTGCAAGCGTGATCACGGAACTCGTATCTCAAGGCACCACTGTTCATTTTAATCTGGTAACACTGCTGATTTGTTGTCTTTAAAAAAAAAAAAAGGGAAAGGGGTACACACATACCTTTGGGAAATGTGAGGGTCATGCTCATTGGGCTAATGTGGTTGTAGTGTTTGCTTCTATCTTGCAGTGCTGTGAGGATGACTTAGTTGCACTTGTATTGCCTTGGCCACTTTTGGCAAAAGAAACGTACAATTCTATTCCAAGGGCATTTTCTATACGGACGCAATTCCTCTGACAATTTCATTCAGCCGGTGGAAATCTTACTTCCATGGTAACGGCGAGTGCGTTTGGGGTTTGCAGTGCTCCCTTATTGACCTCTTGCGTCTCCCAAATGTCCATCTCCTTTTAAGAAGCAGCTAATAGTGTTTAAAAAAAAAAAAAACTCACAATGAGGCCGGCTTCTACTTGAAATCCAAATGAGCGGGTCATTTCTGTTCAAGATGATGCTCACGCAATCCTGTTGCTTTTGAAAGAAATATGAATATTGTTTACCTCCAGGCGGTCAGGGGTTGATGCAGCCTGTCTGCACACAAAAAAGTGCACACTTCATGATGTTTTTAATGGTGGTTCTAATATTGCACAAACCTCTGTGGCATGCTAGGTTGCTATACTGTTGCTAAACTGCAATGCTGTCTGTCCAGCCGCATTCATTCCATTGAAACCCTTCATGAAGGAGATGAACAGACTCGAGTATGGAAAGCCACTTCAGGATTTATTGGATATCCAGTTTAACTCATTCACTGCCAGCCTTCCCAGTTAATATTTGACGTCTAAAGCCGTCAATGGCAGTGAATGTGTTAAGGTCCTTGTACTTGTATGCTGATTGTCCTTTTTAGTAAGACCAATTTATTTGATAGCCTTTATATCCAGCTTCAAGTCCATCTACTAGTGCACTCTTTGTCCTCTAGTAGGATGACTACATGTTACTAGTGAGGCAAAACTGCACTAGTTGACATCTGAGTGCCTCTAGTGAAGCGCTCGCTGTATGTTAACTAGTAGAATTCTATGTCACTAGTGCTAGTGACCTAGCGCAACAGTACAAAAGCAATAGTCAGTGTCCTGAGATTGAAATTACCTGGACGAATGAGATTATGCATAGGCATGTTTTCAACTAGAGCAGTTTTGCTCTAAATATGTAGTCCTACTAGTGAGTACAAAGTGTGTACTAGTACATGGGCTTGCAGCTGATGTCAAGGCGATAAAATAGCTGTTTTGAGCTTTTATTTGCAAAATGGGCGCTAGTAAGACATTCTACTAGTGCGTTCAATTGTCTCACCAGTAAAGACAAAGAGCGTACTAGTATATGGACCTTAAGATGGATATAGACGTATCAAATGAATGCTCCCAACGGGGGGGAAAAAGCTCAAAGGGCTTACCATACTCTGGTGACGATGACGAGTGAATCTACAATGAATCTTGTGGTAACAGAGGGTGACCATAATCTAATCTATTGAGTTTACATCCACATCCAACGGTTTTATTTCAGACCTCATTTTGTCCCCTTCGTTTATGTAAACTGTATTGATTTATAATGAATAAACGGTGTTCAACTTTTGACTGTTGACGGCAGACCTGTGTGTTTCGTATTGTGTCTTTTGGGGGGCGTGGCCTCGACGCATGCGGCTCTTCTGATTGGTGGAGAGCCATCCTGGTAACCTCGCATCACAACATAGTGGGACACATGAGCGAAGAGCAGCAAGCTCGATGCTAACATTTTCTATTGTGAACGTAGTACAACGACGGTAAGTGTTTTCAGTATTAAGTACGTTTTGGCTTAAGTCTTGACAAGATTTAGTGTGAAGAACTCGTTTTTTTACATTTTTCTTTAATGCGGTGGCCTCTACAAGTCAGTCAATTATGCGCTAACTGTTTACGTTAACGTTTCCTGTACTTACTGCTTTACATTTCTGTTATAAATTCTTCTTACTAGTAAACGCATTTAAACGGCTAATATTTGTCGCCGTTACAAATTTGGCCGCAGTTGTGAACACAGCCGTGATCGTTAGCTTAGCTTATGTCTACGTTGTCTCCGTTTTAGCGTAACGTCATTTTAAAAATCACATTTTATCGACTACGTTGTAATTAACGGATGTTTGTCTGCCGTTGCTAGGCAGGGAGGAAAATATTTCCCATTCGTAGCTAACCTAGGGTGTTGTTTTTGCCCGCATCTGTATCTGTATTCACCTGCAGCGTTAAACAGACGGGAAGGGGAAAAAAAGAGATCGGCCTTATATAATGTGAAGAATGTCGATTGGGCTGGAAGATGGATGCAACCTGGAAATCAACGAGGAGCACCTCGAAAGCACTGAAAAGGGGAAAAAGGTCCGTTTGAGCTACGAATGTTGGAGTTTGGGACGCATTTGCGATCTGTGTGTGATACTACCGTAAGTATCAAAATGTACTGTGTTTCGGTCTAAATCCACTCAAAGAGCACACGCAACTGTGAACATCACATAGGCCTATAATAAAGGGATTTGTATAATGACACATCGTGGATGTATTCACCGAAGCACAGCAATTATATTCCCTTACTCAAAAACAGCTCTCGGAAATGTATGAATAAAATGTTTCCCCTCTACAGCTTCCCATCTATGCTAATACGCGGTGAATGCAGCCCTCGCGAAAGTTGAGGTCTTTCCTCGTGGCGTATCCAAGGTCAGGCGGGGCGGTGATGTTTGCTTTTTCCGAGGGGCACCGGAACGCACCACGAGGTGATGTGGACCCAGCATCTGCTTGACGGTCTGCCGCACAATGGATTATAAGAGCCAGGTAGGCCACGTTCGCCCGGTGTAGTGACTCATTCTCCAAATTCACAGTCCGGCGGCCTCCTTTTTGACTCCCCGCATCACGTGGGAGAGGAGGTGCTTTGAATTTCAGCACTTATGTTCCAATGCTTTTCCTTACTCCTTGAACTATGCCATTAACCACTATTCCTGTGTTCCTCTTCCCTGCCTTGCTTGTCTTCTGCTCTCTCTGCTCTTTGACAGATGCAGTAGCCTGTATTAATACACAAGTAAGGGTCTTGGGATTTTCCTCCTTCCTGCTAATGTTGCATGATGGTGCACGGATGCTCCTTCCAATAAAAGCAAATATTTGATCCTTATTAGTGGACTTGTCACTGAATTGGCAGATATTGTGAAAGTTTTGGAAATTACTGCACATGTATCGAGGCCCACTTTCTAGAGGAACAACTTATAGCATAAATGGTGGACATTCCCTTCATCAGAGAGGTGTCACTCGATTTGCCTTAGTGGGCCATATAAAATGATGTGGGCCGGATCGGGCCCCCTGTCTTTGGGTTTGACACCTGTGTCCTAAATTATTGATTGCAGTCATGTTGTGTAGTCAAACAACTGATGTAGGAGTCACACAAAAATGGCCAATATTGGGACTAATGCCAATTGTGTTTTTCCAGTTTATTATTTGAATTTGATCACACTTTTACGTCAAGGACCTCAGTTTCTCATTTTTTAATTTTTTTTAAAATAAATTCTTCATTGGGTCCTCGTCTAGAAACCTTTTGCATGAATAGTGAACATGTATTGATTGTAGTAACTTCATTTCAAACATGGTGACGCAGCATTCAGTTGTTATGCTGCACAGAATTGGAAGAAGTTGCCAGCAGAAGCGACATCAGCCTCAAGTGTCTGTGTGTGTTTTTTGCTCTTTTGTTTTTAAATGATTTAAAATTAAAAAATTTGCTATATAAATTTGGGATTTTATTCTTATCATCTTCAAAACCAAATGGTTTATCCTTATTAGTGGCCTTGTCACACCGAAATGGCAAATTTTTGCACGCACGCATTTTTACAGATGCTAGCTTGCAGTTTTGTGTCACACACTTTGAAATTATTGCACATGTATTTTTTTCGGTAGGTCCTCATCAAGAAAACAACTTTTTTTTTTTTTTTTTTTTTTTGCGCAAACAAACATAGTTGACATTCCGTATGTGGTGGTTATTGATTATAGTAGTAATGACGTGTGCTGCATATTTGGACAGCTGATGTAGGCCTTCCTGACATGTTTGTGCATTGTGTGTGCGGTTGAAGGAGACTAAGGCGTGCCAAGGAAGGAAACTCGCTCCCGCTGTGGACTACAACGCGGATGAATATTTAATCGGTCTCCAGCACAAAAACAGGTGACGTGCGAGCACGGGCTCTCGAGGAGACATGTATGGGATTTCACATTGAAGATGCTTAACTCTTCTGTGACTTTTAGTGCTCGATTAATGCTGCCAAAAGCAATGATTAGTTCAAGGTGGAGGAGGTTTTGGTACATTGTTCCTCATTTTAGTCATAGAGCTGTGCATAAAGTTGTCTGTGATCCACAGGATCCTGAATCGACTGAAAGTGAAAGGCCCCAGAGAGATAGAGCTGGAAAGACTAGAACAAGGCTTTTCCATTTATTTCAACGGAGCCAATGCGGAATCCTGCAAGAAGCAGCACAAGAGCTCCAACCACAAGCCTGTCACCTCCACGCCTGTTTGGAGGACTGCGTGCACAGAAGGTTTGTACTGCGTGTTCTAGGGAAAAACACTCTCACTCGTTCCAATGAGCATTATTATTCAGGAGTTGATGTATAGTGGACCCCACTTACTCGCAGTTTGGCACCTGTGGATTCACCTGTTCGTAGATTTTAGTTTTTAAAAAAAATATTTTATTCCAAAAATGTTCAGGTTTTTATTTTTTATTTTTTTATTTTATTTTTTCGCTCCCCCATTAGGAAAAAAAAAGTTTTCATTTTTCAGGGTTTATCCCATTTAGTCAACAATATTTTGGGTTTAAAAAAAGTTTTTTTTTTTCTTGAATGCATTTTATAATTATTATATATATTTTCCATCGAGTTCGCATGCCGTGATCCCGTGCCCAGTCCACGCTGAATACATGATAAGTGATAGTTGTCGGTGGCAGCAGCTTTTCCTCGCTTCCCTCATATGTGCCGTGGACCGTCCGCATGCATAATTGCAGTGCTCCATCTGCGGCGAGCGAACGCAGCGCGGCACGCTCTTCATGTTCCCTTTTTCGTGCTGTGACTCATCAGCAGATGTCTGTCGAAGCGCCCACCAGTTAAGCGAAGATTTGGAGCCCAGCCACAAGCGGAGGAGCCACACCGCCCCCGGAAAGGTCCAGAGGAAAGAATGGACTCAGGTACACTCTTTTGACATTTATCTGTACTATCTATCCATTTGTTTTGAAATCCAATTCCAATATTTTTATGTTCAAGCAGGATTCTATCATAATCCGAACAGAGGATGGACCAAGTTTGAAGATATGCCCGGACAAACGCTACTCTGATGAATTTGAGCCTTATGAAAGCGTAGACATGGAGGTAGAAAATGCACACAATGGCCACCAAGCTTGTGTTATTTATTTATTTGTTTAAAAAGGGGAGGGGCTTTGTGTCGGCTGCAGCTGTCTCTACCATTTAGCATCTCTCCATCTTTGCCCCCCACCCCATCCAATCACTGTGGCTTGCGCAGAGCTCCGGCCCACGCTCGCCTCGCGCTCTTTGCTCGCCGAGTGACACCTGTATGCTTTCGCGCTCCTTCGGCACCAGGCCCGAGAGCCAAGCAGGACAAGCGAGCCAGGAGCACGGCGAGAAGGTGCTTCTCAATCTCGAAGAAGTGAAGGTCAGTGGGGGGGAGTACCGAGGTACAAATACTGTGTTGTTGTACTTTAATAGATTTTCTTGGTGTCTGTACAGTACTTAATAATTGATTATTTCAGACAGCATTTTACCTTTCCTCCCTACATTTGAAAACAGATATGCATTAAGCATATCTGAGATCATGTGTACACACACTCCTTATAACTGGGATGTGACTGTGTTCAGAATTAATTACATTCAGTCAAGCTCATGTTAAGTGTTAACACACAGCTGCCGCCCTTTAAAATGTCTCTGATTAACCCCAAATGAAGTTCAGTTTTTGTAGTAGTCTTCTACCTTTATAGTACTCTGTTCACAACGTGTGGCAAATTATCCAAACGGCTAAGCTTAATGAACACAACTGTACATAATCCTGATCTGCTGCTGGCTGTATATCACTTAATATACAAGCGCAACCTCCCGTCCACCAGGTTTTAAGGCGCAGCCTGGAGAACAGCATGCGGCGGAGCAGCCGCGGCTCTGCGGGGGAGGAGTCCGACGAGGAGTGGGTGGAGGAGCAAATCGAGCGCGACGAGAGCACGGAGAGTCTCGACGAACTGGGACTTCCCGTGTCATCCTCCAAGTCTTCCTCCAACCCTCAGCCCGTCAGTTCGCATTGCCACTTTGACCCAGCGAACCTCATTGTCCTCGACTTCGGACCGGCACCTAAAGGTGGGTGTCACCCTCCACTTTAAGATGTCAAATAATCTTCTTGAACTGTACACGATGAGAATAACATTAAAAAAACCAAAAAAAACATTTATAGCATTTCACTAGAGATGCTAAATAAATGTGTTATTGTTTGCAGATGGCCTCATATGTTTTTTGCTGCTCGAAATTGACTCGGTGAGCACAGAAAACGTGATGTCACGGCTGACCCTGTGAGGACAAATTTTTAAATCGGATTGGTTCAAGAAGCAGACCCTAGTGTAGTTTAAGTTACATCTGCCATCACTACTGACTCTGAAGGCCTTGGGCAGATTAGATTTACATGGCAACGCGTAGAGGCTGAAATCTGATTGGACACACACTATTTAAAACATGCATGTACAGGAAGTAAGACAAAAACAAAGAGCCTGTTGGGAATGAGTCCATACAATTTAATTGACCAACTGTTAGAATTTAGGTCGTAAATGTAAGTCAATGCTTTTGATAGTGTTTAGGGCAGCAAGAACCTTTTCCACCCTCACTGTCGGGTGGAAACCAATGTCCAAATTTGGTCAATTTCATAGTTTGCACTAATCGACACTATTGGTCAGTCCCCAATGTCGGTGTCTTATCATTTATTTATTTATTTTTATTATTTTTTTACAAATTATGACCCAATCTAAAGAGTTTAAAATAGCTTAAGAACTTTAATGATAGAATGTTTGATAACTCAAAAATGATGGTTTTTGTTGTTGTTTTTGTTTTATGTCCTGTAGTTATGGAGATGCAAAGATTCTGCCTGACAGCGACGATGTGTATTTTTTTTCCAAGAGTGAAATTCTTCCTTACCCTCATTTGTTCTAGGACGTAAGCTTGAGCGTTCGTTGTCTGCAAAGAGGAAGGATAACAGTGACTCCTTCATACCCACCAAGCCAGTGTTGGTGAAGAGCAAAACATTAGATATGCCACCTTCAAAAGACAGCTGGGGTAGTCCGAGTAAGTCTTGAGCTTTTAACTAGCATTGTTTTTTGAGCAAAACGTTTCCGCATGGGTCACTGACCCTGTGGTGCCGAACAGGCAGCCTGGGTTAATTCCGACTCCGAGACGCTGTGAACGTGAGTGTGAATCATCTTGTTTTTCACGATATGTACCTTGTGATTGACTGGCAATCCAGGTTGTAGTCAGCTGGAATAAACTCTCGCTTCCCGCCACGCTCAAGAGACAAAACAAGATGGGGAGTGCGGAAAATGATTGACTAATTGCTTTATTCAAACATATAATCTGAAAAAGCTAACGTTTATAAACTAAGAAAGATAAAGAAAAAAGTGGCGATAAATGGCACATTTGGCCCATTCATGTTCAACAGGAGTAGGAGGGAGTAAAAATGTATTTTGTTTTCGTTTTCATCTCATCAATATACTGCTACACCACATAACTCAAATACCTTGTGTTACATAATATATTTAAGTGAAATGTGTGGCTAGACAGAAAACACGCATTTGTCTATTAAAATGTCAGTCATGACATGTTGTTAATCTAAAAAAGTATTTGAGTGAAATTTATGCCATGTTCAAGAGAAGTTTGTTTTTGGAAAACAAAATTAAGATAACATACGTTTTAATCACAACTGCGAGTTGTAATGGTATATATAAAAAAAAAATATATATATATATATATATATAAATAAATTAAAAAAAGTGGTATCGCTACATCCCTAATGACTATGTGTGTGTTTTGAGGGCCAGCAAGTCAGGCGGAGAGGCGCCTGTCAACAGCCAGGAGGGCGTTCACTGAGGAGCAAGACCAGGCCGAGGTCGCCCGTGGGGTGTGCCAGGCCATCCAGAGAGAGAGCAAGAGTTCCGAGCTCTTCACTCGCAACATGGTTCGCATTACACCCTCAACCGTTATGACCTGGTTCCCACTGTCACTGTATGCTACTCACTGTACGCATGTTGGTGGTTTTAATCCAGTGACAGATTTGGCTCACAACTAAACCCTAACCCAAAAGCTTTGTGTGTGTGTGTGTGTGTGTGTGTGTGTCTGACTCTAACATTCTGCTTCACTTCATCCAGGGCAGAGGGCAGCAGATGATGAACGGCTTAGTGCATCGCAAAAGCAGCGACAAAGAGGAGAGCGGTGTCACTGTGGCCATGGAGAGAATCACATTCATGGGAGCCAGGTTGGAGCAAATAAAGCACCCATGCAAAAGTTGATATTCTTTCCCCCCCCAGGGGTTCTCAAACGTCTCGGGTCCAGGGGAGACATTTTTCCAAAGATTCTCCCGGACCTCTGTTTGAGAGCTCCTCTTCTAGCCTCTTGTATTTATGCTAATTCATTACATTTTGCAGGTCGGAAGCATGAAAGCGTGCTATTATTTATAGAAAATACATGAAGCTGAATGTTTTCTTTGTCCCTCTTGAGTACCATGATGATGAGAAGGAAGCAGCCGATTGTCATGTTGCCTTTCAGGGAGCAGCACAAACTGCTGAAAGCCTTGGAGGAGCTGGAAGCTGCACCCACCTTCAACCTTCCTCCGGGTGTCAAAACAGACTGCGGCAAACCCCCGGTGAGTTCCAGAAGCTGCATGTCAGAATAATGCTGAGTCAGGAGTCCTTGAGAGCACCTTTTTTGTTTTGTATTTTTTTTGCATATGTTGTCACGCCAGCTGAGGCCGTCCTCAGAGGTCCCCCCCGCTCTGTACGTCACGATGGAGATCCTGTCCAACTGGGGGCACGAGCTGCAGGTGGGCCTGACCGAGCTGCAGTTTTTCGGCCCCGGGAATAAGAAGCTGTACGTGTCGCCGCATGACCTCGACATCAGGAACGTCGACTATCCCGGGAATCTGGCGGCGCTCGTCAATGGCAAGGCGAAGGTCGGTCTCCGGCCTCAAGTATAAAAATGAGATTCTACTTTGAAGAAAGTGATTAAAAACACAGCAGCCACAAAATTAGGAACCCTTTATGACCTTAGTCTTTGATAGACCGCAAGGCATTTAGGGGTATAGATTATTTAAATCTCCGTAGATAAATGTCTCCCTGTACCAAAAACTTTAATTAATTTAGCTGCATGACAGCTAAAATGCAATGGCGTGCTACACCACTGCAAACTACAGCCTCAGTAAAAAAGATTGATGAATCAAGTTCAGAATTTAGGAATGCAACAATTAATCGATCACTCCACAACTACGGTAATCGATTATCAAATTAATCGACAATTTAATCAATTGATTTGTCCAGGTTATAGGTCACGTTAATGGGGGGAAATGGGTAGAAATGTTTTTTCTTGGTCTCATTTTTTTTTGGTATCACACAACAAACCTGCCGTTTGAACCGGGGAGTGTAGATTTTCTATCCACTGTATATTATGAGTTTGTGCACAGTCGCTAGGTGTCGTAATTCATCCAAGAAACTTTGGATAAATTCAACCCTCCTTTTCAGTGAGGTATCTGCAGAAACGCAATTTTATTTTTCAATGCTATGCTTGGATAAGGAACGTGGGTGGCGTTGACTGATTTGTTTGCGTCTGCTGTGGGGGGCTTGCAGACGACCAAGGTGCGCCACATGTGGACGTGTCCCTTCCACCCTCCCATCCAGCTCTATTTCGTCATCCGGAACACGGAGCGCTCTGCAGACTTTGGGATGTCTCGTATCAAAATCTGGAACTACAACAGAAGCCTTAACGTAAGCGCCCTCGCTTTTCCTATAATTGCGGTGCTGGGCTTTGGATTGAGACGGGTAGGTGACCTTGTCAGTGGCGTTGCATCAGGCTGAAGTTCTTTCTAAGCAGAGGCTGGCTGAGCTGCCACTCAGTCTGTCCCAAATGTGGAGCACAGAGAGATTAGCCCTGAAGATTAGTGTAAGAGGAAACGTGGGCTTGTGTGCTTTCATCCTCACTGTTGGTCATTCAGGGGTACGTCTTGCCCGGTATTGCTTTAGTTTCTTTCCACTATTCTAGAATTCTGTCTCAAAGTCTGGCATTGAGCGAGGGACCATGTCAGGTAAGGACATGTGGGTGGGAATGTTTTAGGCCGTCGGAGGTTTCTGTGGGTTCTCTGCCAGGAGGATCGGTCGGATTTAGGCTGGGCGTCAGCCATTTCTTGTTATCCATAATGGCTACTTTGCTCAGGGGACTCATTCAGTGCGTCTATTACATACTCTATATCTACATTATTTAATCATCAGTGTAGCTATGCAGTTCTGCTCCTGATGTGTGACAACGCTAGCCAAATTGTGATGATAATGAAAAGAAATTAAAGCCTACTGTAGAGCTAATATGCATGTATTTGTCTCTGAAGATAGTGGCGGGGGAAAATCCGTCGTCAATTATGTATTGTTGGGATGCATTTCTAAGCTATACTCTTTCCCTCATGCAAATTAAATTGGGAAAAAGTCAAGTTGTTGAAGATTCACTACACCGCTGTTTATAAAGTTTTTTGTTGTTGTTTTGTTTTGTTCTTAACATCTTTGCTTTTTGTGACTTTTTAAAACCTTTGAGCTCTTCACTGCAAAAGAATAGTATTTATATTTAGTTTGGGTTATATTTGTGGTTTTGGAGTGTATAAAAAGCGCTCTACAAATAGAAAATATTTTTAGTACTCTAAATGAGGGCTTTTTTTTTTTTCCCTTTTGCTTCCAGGAACTTGACTTCGGTGCACGTCATGTAAAGCTGTACCTGAACAGCACGCTCGTGTTTGAGGGCGAGCTAGAGAGAGGCTGCGGCAACCAGGTCTTCGACTACAGCACCACCATTGAGCTCGAGGACTTCCAGGCTTCAGATTCTTTGTTTTCCAGCCCTTCATCCTTGGGATACAACCTCCGGGGGACCACCCCCCAGCGACACGATGACAGCGGCACGCACCAGCACCTCAGTTCCGCTCTTCTGCCATCAGATGCATCAAGCCAGGCTATGATGGACACTCAGGAGAGCTCGCACGCACCTCTTCCTCCCATCTCCGCTCGGCGCTCCTCCACACAGAGGAACTCTTTTGACGAGCCCGCGCCCATGGCGCAGACCGTCACCATGCAGCCGTCCTCATCGCGGATGACCCCGCAGTGGCTGCAACCCCTGAAGAGATCCGCCCCGGAGGGCTGTGAGGCCAGCAGGGAGAGGCCGCGGTGGCTGGTTCCGCAGCAGTCCCCCGCGGAGCCCAAATCGGCATCCTCAGCCTCGTCGTCTTCGTTGCTCCCAGAGTTGCCGTGCAACCCCGGTCGTGTGTGCAGGGGGGGGGAGAGAGCGCCTAACGGGGCACAGTGGAAGGCCGATTCTCTGGACTTCAACTGTGACCTGCTGGACGAGCTCAGAGAGCAAAAGCACGAGCGGCCGTTCAGCGGCCGAAGGAGCTCCTTAAGAACTAGGCAGACAGAGGAGCAACACGTGAAATCAAAGACAGGTGGGAACGTTCATTTGGACTTTTTGAGAGAGTTGGCAAAAGTACTCGCACTGTACATAAGTACAAGTACAGATACTGGTGTAAAAAGATTAAAAGTAGAAATACTGATTGTACTCTCTCCATGTCGTTGCTGTCCCTGTTTTTTCCTGCCTTACAACACCCCAAGATCTCGATCAAGATCTCAACTGCGGTTGACTACCTCTATATTTACATATTTTTTCCATAATGTTGTCATCCAATCCACAGCGGTTGAGAAACTGAATGAGCCTATTTATGTCTTTGGATCCTGAGAAAGTCTCACATTTGAGTTTCCAAAGCAAGACCTGAAGCCACTCACAAAACCTGTAGTTTGGGTTTGAATGACCGTATTATCTTTTGTGACACCAGTCCTGGAACGTTTCTAACACACCTCGTAATGTTTGCGTATTGTGCAGAGGCAACGATGTCGGCCAACGCCGGCAGGAGGCAGCGGTCCCCGAGGCCCCTGGGGCACAGCCACCGGGACGACACCCTCATGGAATCGTGGGACTCCCTCACCAAGTTTAACCAGTGCCAACGTGGTCGCCTCTCCAACACGGGCTTCGAGGGCGACATATTTGACGACTTTCAACAGCAACCCAGCCGCGGCTCCCCCGCGGTGCCCGCCAACGCCTGCGACGCGCCCACGAGCCCACCTTCCTCCTCCTCGTCCGCCCGAGGGCTGCCATGTGAGGGCCCTGATGGGGATTTGTTTATGGAGCAGGAGGAAGACTTTGAGATCCCGGTGCTCCCTAAGGGCCAAAGGTTGGTCATCAACATTCTGTCCACTTGGGGGGACCGCCACTACGTGGGCCTCAACGGCCTGGAAGTGTTCAGCTCCAGCGGAGAGCCCCTCCAACCCGCTCAAATTAGCGCGGACCCCCCTGACATCAACATACTCCCGGCGTACGGCAAGGACCCCCGCGTGGTCACCAACTTGACGGACGGCGTTCATCGCACACAGGACGATATGCACCTCTGGCTGGCCCCGTTCACGCCTGGTCGGAGCCACACCATCTTCCTGGACTTCGGACGCGCCTACCAGGTTGCGATGATCCGGGTGTGGAATTACAACAAGTCCCGCATCCACTCTTTCCGAGGGGTGAAGGAGGTGGAGATGCTGCTGGATGGGAGGTGCATCTTCAGGGGCGAGATCGCGAAAGCTTCCGGGACTCTTTCAGGAGGTATTGAAGAAAACACATTCAAGTTACAGTAGTATCTTGACTCGATGATCCACCTTGATTTATATACTGATGTATATCATTTGAATTCAGGATTGGATCAATTCGGTGACACTATTCTGTTCACTACCGACGACGATATCCTGGAGGCCATGTCCCGTTTCGATGAGACCTTCCTCGGTGACGGCGAAGGATCGGACAATCCTGTGCACGAGGAGGAGCTGCACAGGCCGCGCACTGCAGACGGAGAGGGAGAGGAAAGACCTTTCACCCAGGCTGGCTTCCGCGAGGAGGACCTCGCCGTAAGTACATGGCTTCAAATGTCTTTACAAAGATAATGAGGCTCCGCTGTCAGGGAGTTTCTCATTTGTGTGAATGCTGAAGAACATTCAGGGCATGTAGGGAACTATTTTCCACTTTACAAAAATCCTAAACAGGCCCACACTTCACGCTGAGCGCGTCAATTTGCGGCTACATTGAGATGAGATATCTTGATATGGAAGCACTGGTTTTCACCATTCTCTACTTTTCTGAGGCACAAGAAAGATTCTGTGAGCCATAATATTATGGGGAAATAAAATGGGTACATCTGTTCTCGCAGTTGAAACTTCACCTCAACATAACTGTGAGCCAGTTGGAGAACATGGAGCCGATTCGTGGGATGTACACTGGAAAGTGTGAGCGCACGTTTTGAACATTTTTGCCCCATCTTACCAAGTTTTCTGTTTGCGGTCACTGAATCCCGGCGGCGTCTCGCTTCTTTCAACCCCCGGCTAGGCCTTCGTCTGGAGCTGGCGTCAACGTGGGGCGACTCGCACTACATGGGCCTGACGGGACTGGAGGTGGTCGGCAGGGACGGAGAGGGGTTACCCTTGCACCCCAGTTTCATGGTCGCCTCACCCGGGGACCTCAACGACCTGCCCGAATACGGACAGGACTCGCGCACCCTCGATAAGTATGCCTGACTCTGTGTCAATACTGAAGACGCTTGGGAACTTGTAAAGTTTCCAAATCGTGCTGAACAATTCTAAAGATACAGGAGCACTTTGGAGGCAACATTAACCCAAATAAAAATTCGGACCCCAAAATAAAACAATCTGATATTTTCTTTCATGAGTGCGTCTCCCCGAATAGTCTGCAGTTGAGTAAATAAATTCCCCTGGCCTTTTAAAAAAAAAAAAAAAAACTATTACAAATAATTCTACAAATCTCCTCTCGAGTGTCCTACTTTCTTGCCATTGACACAATTCTGCTTTTTAGAAATGGCATGTGTCATTTTTGTATCTTCATTTTTTCAGGCTCATCGACGGCCACAACATCACCACGGACGACCAACACATGTGGCTGATCCCTTTCTCTTACGGAGAGCCTCACACCGTGACCATCACCTTCCCCCAGGCCCAGACCATTGCTGGGCTCCGCACCTGGAACTACAACAAGTCCGCCGAGGACTCGTACAGAGGGGTGGGACACTGTCATTCGTAACAACAAACACCTATTGAAAGAGGAAAATGAGTAATATTCAGAAACAGTGGACATTACTTCTTTATTTATTGCACGGTTGAAAGTTGACAAATATTGTACAATGTTCCCCCTATAATGTATTTTTTTATTTAAATTTTTTATTTTTTTATTTTTAAGGACACTATTGCAGGTGGTCCTGAAACGTTTACCACGTGTTAAACAGTACCACTAAGGACAGGCAGCAAGTGAGATGGGTGGTTAATATATTTAATAATAAAAAAATATATATATATGTGTTGTACCTAGGTGAAGGTGATCCACGTGATCATGGACAACGTCACCATCTCCCCTGTTGAAGGCTTCCTGATCAGGAAAGGACCAGGCAACTGTCACTTTGACTTTGCCCAAGAGATCCTCTTCTTGGACTACCTCCAGACGCCCGCTGACAATAAGAGCGCCGAAGAGTATCCCAACAAGTAAGAACGTGTCCGTGTGTCATTGTCGGTGCTGCTGGAGAAATAACGTTTATGCAACTCACTCAGGCGGAGCGCGAAGAAAGCAGAACAAGCCAGCATGGACTACGAAGCTCCCATCATGCCCTGCGGATGTATCCTTTTGCAAATTTGAAGTTTGTTTTTAAACTGGCAAGCCAAGGTACCACTGCACTGTTTGATAACTTTAGACTTCATGTTTTGAATTCCTTAATTTTGTTTTATGAACTTCCAGTCATCTTTCAGCTGCAGCTGTTAACCACCTGGGGAGACCCTTACTACATCGGCCTCAACGGCCTCGAGTTCTACAACCAGAATCATGAGAAGATCAGCCTCAGTGACCACAGTATCCTTTGACCCAGTTGATACTCCCCCCCCCCCACACACCAAATATCGTTGCTGTCATAAAACAATAGAAAAACATCCAAGCTCTCCTGCATTGTGCAAAAACACACTTCAAATATCCCAAATGTAGGAAAATGTGTTATAGCCTGATAAGGCTGAATTTTCTTGGCCGTAATTCCAAAAGGCATATTTGCCGCAAACACAACGCTGCGCAACACCAAAAAGTTTTCCCAACCCTGCTCAAAATGGTGCAACAGCTCACCGGTTTTCACCTTTTATATTAAATGTCAGGAGGTATCAGCTTGCCCAACGTAATCAGTTTACACTTCACCTCCTCGCCCAAGTGTTGAAAAGAAGAGTAATAATCGTGTTGTCATCAACTGTATCTGCTCCTCAACGTCTGTCAGACATTGCTGCTTTCCCAGACAGCGTTAACGTACTGGACAATGTGAGCGGCGACGTGAGGACTCCGGATAAATTAATAGACGGCTTCAACAGCACGCAGGATGGAAGACACATGTGGCTGGCTCCAGTGCTCCCTGGACTGGTGAGGAAGGGATTTAAAAAAAAAAAAAAAAAAAAGATTTTTGAAAGGCTTTTGTCTTTGCTAATGAACCTGTTGTTTGTATGCAGGTAAACCGCGTGTACGTCATCTTTGATCAGCCGGTGACCGTGTCCATGATCAAACTGTGGAACTACTCCAAGACCCCACAGAGAGGAGTTAAAGAGTTTGGGGTGAGCCTCCTAACTACAAAGTGGTGCCTTGAGAATACAAGTTGAATTCGTTTTGTGAGCACGCTCCTAATTAATGGTATTTAGGTTTTACACAATGTCCCAACTTCACTGGAATTCGGGTTTGTATATTTGTTTTATGGACCTTGAGTCCCATATGTTGGTACAGTATGTACTTTTTTTTTTTAAATGATACCGCATATTAAGATGGACCCAACAAACAAATGTTGCTTTGAGCTGCTTTTTACAAACGTCTACAGAAGAGACTGCTCTTAGCTCAATTCAAAGGTTTTGCGTGCGTGCGTGTAGCTGCTGGTGGACGACCTTCTGGTGTACAACGGCATCTTGGACAGCGTGAGCCACACGAGCCGCGGCATTCTGCCCACGTGCGACGCGCTGGTGCCGTACCACACCGTCCTCTTCACTGACAACGCGTACATTGCACACCGTGAAAGGAACACTGTCATCAGGTAAAGATACCGTCTGGGGGTGGGAGCAATTATCTCATAATGGCCTCAAATACAAACACGAAGAAATCTTAATTTCATACCTTAACAGTCAGTTTTGCATTAGCTAAATTAAGCTACCGGACTTTCATAAGTTCTATGGTTTGCTCAAATACACTTGTGTAATCGTCTTTGTTAACTTCAAATGGGAGTGGCAATAAACAGCTTGACGCAAACGCTGGCTTCTCTTGGCCTAAAAAATAAAAAAGGACATGAATCGAAAGTTAAATACTATATGAGGAAGAATGAGCTAAGAGGGAAGCCATTTGCTGGGAGTGAGGTGACGTTAGTATGAACCGGCTGTGCTCTTCTCCACTTCAGCCCCCGCGGCAGCAGACGCCCCCAACAGTGAGTAATACTGCAGAGCGCTCGCTTGCGGTCACTCCTCACATTGAAGATTGCCCCCTTAAATGTCCTCCACTTGGTTTTCTCCCACCCTGACCACGCTTCCAATTTGTGATCCCTCACTTCATCCCCCCCCCCCCCGTCTTTCCTTTTAGCTTCAGTATTTGTTGAGCGTTTCTCCACCCTGATCAACAGCTGATTCATGATGTGATTTTGCCCCCACCCCTCCTTAATCTTGTCATGTCGCAGTAATTACGTGGAAGACCAAGATGTCAAGATGACCAATGAAAATCAGATCGTCCATCACAGCAAGACGCAAGCGGCAGACCCAGGTAAGCAACATAAACATGACAGCGTCATTTTCACACACCGACCGGTGGATATAAAAAGTCTACACGCCCCGTTCAAATGTAGCTGAACATCAGAACTCTATTTGGGGTTCATCGTGGGTGTGCACACTTGTGCAACCACGCTATCTCAGTTGTTTATTTTTACTTCCTCTCAAAAATATGTATCTTCAAATAAACAGCCCTTTGTCCTTGTTTAAGCTCTCCCTTTAAATAAGATTAATATTTCAGTAAAAAGGCTTTGTAATTGCCCATTCTTGCCACAAGATGACGGCAAATGACTACTTTTGTCTAAATGAAGCTCCTCAACTCACTTCAATTGTTTTCTGGGCACTAAGATGCCACCAGATTGCACCAAAGCCATGCTGTTGCAATACTTTTATTGCTTTGGCATGAGCACCAAAAAAAAGCAAATATTTTTTTAGTCAGTTGCGCAGGAAAGGTTTAAAAAAAATAATAATTAATTAAAATCAGTCCACAGACCATGTACCCAAACACTACAATATAGCCAGTCTTTTCGATACATTTTATGTTTGTAATTTGCTATTTTATGTTACCCCCTTGTTACCTGTTTTGAAGTTAGAACCTCACGAAAGAATATTTAAAAAATACTTGAAAAAAATGGATGTATCGGGGGAACGCTGACACTTGAGCAATTTTGAACTCCGCTCACTAATAATGTGTGCGTGGTCTTCCTTGTTTCAGGTCTTCGGCCTAAAACGTGCATGACCGACGTCGGGAAACACGGACAGAGGAGGTACTGACATGTAGCTCGCTTTACGCCCGCGGTGGCTGAAAGCTCCCGTCTCCCTTTTATATTAACACGCCATGTGACCTGCATGAGCCACGCTGAAGAGGACACGTTTTGCACTGATCACAATGGGTTTGCGTTGCGCGCGCGCACACACACACACACACACACACACACACTACAAACGGAGAGTCAGTCGCTCCCTCAGTGCCAGGCTAAATAAACCCGCCAGGCTGCTTTCTGCCAGCCTTATTATTACTGTGCCTGTACTCTGCCTGTGCCGTGTAAATACATCAATATAATAAATAGCCAGTCCAGTTTCACAGACAATTTCTACATCCAGTGTTTATTCACAATTGAATCCACTGACGAGCCTAGTTCTTTGCCTCACCAAATGTCATGCTATGCACACTTATTGGTAGCTATTAGTCGTTTATAAATGTGGGCTAATGTGTCAGAGAACTCTTTGTATTGAGTATTCATATGTACTAAACAAAAAGCTGACACCATACATGAAATCCATGCTCCAATCTTCAACACAAACCCCATTTCCTCATTTAGTGCCCGTGGATGTGTTTACTCACTGGAGGTGTCAACTGGGTTGTTGGCAACATAATAGTTTTTCTGAATCCCTGGGAGACTATTTTTTTTTTTTTTTTTAAATATAAAGAAAAGCAATGAGCAACAAATCCAGCCACTTTTTGGGCCGTTAAAATTCTGGAGACTCCGAAGATGTTCGCCCTTCCGTGTCCAGACTGCAAAGCCACCACTGGTTAATGTCACACAATTCAAAAGTCAATTTTTCATACATCTCTGAAAATTTAAACCCAAAAAATTATTATTATTGGAAAAAAAAAAAAAATGGGCAGAACTAATAACAATGTTTTACATGCCTTGGTAGGTGCTGCTGTTTTTGGTTAGCAACAAAGGGCATGAGTTAACAATCGTGTCTGAAACGGGAATTCGTAGTTACTGGTTAAAATGTGAAAAATGGGGTTGTGGGACACGCATTGAGAAGGGGCCACCATTTGAGAAGATAAGGTAAACGTAGCTTCGCAGCGTATTTTGCCAAATGCTAGCTTGAGCTCAACATCATGTAGAGAAATAGTTGAAATCCAAGTGACCTTTACTAAAGTTGCGAATCGGCCGTACGACTTTTAAGCCACTTTGGTTGGTCATTTGATCGGGTCTATTTGTATTTCTAAGCTTAGATTTTTTTTTTTAATCGACGCTGTTACAGGCGACTTCCAATATGCAGAAACTACTGACTTTTACCTCAAATTGCGAGATCAACGATCTCACGACGGGACGCGTTCACTTTGACATCGGTAGTTTGGGTCGTTCAATACATTTTAATTCACAGCCACTGTGCTACCGTCGCATGGGAAAGTCTCACCAGCTGTCACATTTGAGTGACGATTATTGTATGCGTGGTACTTAAGTGTTTTTGAAAAAAAGCTATTTATTTTTCTAATCTTGATTGACGCTGTGTATTACATGTAGGCTTATTTCAAAGACAAATAAAATGTTTACAAGTGTACTCCATGTTGTTTTTCCTTCAGCACAGCGTATTGTTTTATGATTTCAACTTTTTAAAGGGATCGTTTTTTTTTGGGATTACTAGTTTTTACAGTATACCGGAAAGCCTGATTTAAGAGTTGCACATCTCCAGTGTAGTACTACATTGTGCCACAACATGCCGCGGGCAGCACCAAGGTCCACTAAGTGACATACAATGTAATTAAGAGCAAGAAGAAGAGGCAGAGAAGGTCCCCTACTAAATTCAACTAAACATCATTCCACCAGAGCAGAAATAATTGTTGTATGCGCTGTTTGTATGTGTTATAGTCGCAGTTGTTGGGCATTTTACAATTACTGTAACATATATGCTAATTTCAGTTGGCCTGTCTGTCATTTCACATTCTGTAGCATAAACTTTTTTCCAGACTTTTGTTGAACAAAATTAATTAACTACGGTAAACTTCAACTAGGAGTGACGGCTTGAAGCAAGCGCGCTTTGACTCTCATTTGGAGGAACTTTGTGAGTAAGTGAGAACAAGCACTGAGTCATACTTTTTATTAGGTTAAAATGTCTTTAAAGCATGTGGGAGGGGTAAAACCAGTTTAAAAACAAATTTGTTATATCGTCTGTCACGGATTTTCACCTATTTATGTATTTTCTGCATCAGTCGACAACAGCTGATTGACTTAACCCTCTTGGCTTTATGCTGGCCATGTCCACCTGGCTTCCTTTTTTTTTTTTTCCAAGGCAGGGATTTTTGGTCTGATTTAGTCATTTTCTGCTCTTTATACCGCTTACATCAATCAAATTGTAACTTTTTGGCTCTATTGTCGCCGCTTTTGCTCGGTCGGCCCTGCGGTGAAAGTCCGACGTTCGAGTGATGAGCTCGCGACGTCCACAGCCGTGCGGCACCACGCAGACGGTAGGGCGGACGCACCGGGTCACGTTGAGCCCGCCGGCGGCTCGAGCAGCGACCGGGGTTCCACTTAAGACACGTATACAGCCAATTTAAATAAATCAACACCCCCCTCCCCCGATCCCAGACTCTTAAAATTCATATTCTCGCGGTGAAATCATCACATGTAGACAATATAATTCTTACAAGCATATATCTATCCTCCACAAAAAAAATGGCTAATTAAAGCATTTTAGTTGACATAGTTGTCTTCTGCATTTTGTCATCAAAGTGTGGTATATGGGCGTATACTTTTTTTTTTTTTTAGTTTTGTTGTTGTATTTTTATAAAGTATAATGCTAATGCTATAACTATTTTTCTTATTAACCAAGTTGTCTTTGTTGGGTTTTTGTGGGTCTGGAACACATTAATGGCATTTGCATTTGTTTCAATGGGGAAACATGATTGGAGATAAGAGTTGGCACCATTATACGTTTTAACATTTAAGTGTATAATCGTGTCGTACTAAATGTATGAAAAAAATGTGAGCGTCTTTATTTTCCAACTATGAGCGATTGAAAGTTGATTGGCAGTAGATTTAGTTAATTAGAGGTATAAAATAGTCCCAGATGTTTAAAAAATATTTTAATATTGAACAGATTGAGAAACCCCAGCTCCCCTGAAAGCAACACATTTTCACTAATATACAGCCCAAAGAAATATCCTATGGATAAGTCACAAATATACTGTAAATCTGATTAATAATGCTCTACAACCACACTGCAAGAACTCACTGCATCATCAATACTTTACAAACTTGAAAAAAAGGCACAGCCTGAAATCAAACACTTGACACAGCGGGAACGAACAGAAAAGAGCAAGGAAGTCCGAACCGAGCGACCGGTGGAAGGTTCGTTCAATTATCGCTGAAGCGCAGCCTGTTGAAGGCCTCCTTGATGCTGTTTTCCGTGTCGGAGGACTTGCCGTCGCCGATGGGGCACACCGTGCTCTGAGGCACGTCGTGCTTCAGCTTCCACTTGCTGAGGACCACCGTGCCTTCCTGTGTCCTCGGTGCCGGGACCTGTCAGCAGGATGAAGGCCGCGTGGCGTCCTCTCTCCATCAACGTAGCTACGACAGAAATCCCAAAACCGCTAAACTGGGCTCACAACGGTCAACTCTTCCAAATCCACCCAACATTGGGGAAAATCTGCGATAACTACTTTGTCTAATTAAAGCTCTCAAATCACTTAAAAGGATTTCCTTGGCACCAAGATGGAAGCAGACAGCATCAAAGCAATGTTATTTCTATGTCCTGAGTACAAAAAGAACAAATGTGACTTTTTATTATTATTATTTTTAGCGAATAACAGTGTATATGTTCTAAAAACAAATACTGTACAGTGAACCCCCGCATTTTTTGCAGGTTACCTCTGTATAAACATTTTAATTTTCAGGTATTTGCAGCAGTGGTCGCTCCCGATCACTGTAATGTGTAAACCCATTCAAAAACTATTGCTTTAAAAACAAACAAAAAAAACACTGTAGCAGGGGAAACGCGGTACCTTTAAATGTAATGATGTGGTCCATGACGTTTTCAGACTGGAGGAGCACGTTAGAGTAGAGAGGATGCAGCATGTAAGAACGACGTTCACCAGCTGACGGTACCTGAGGGAAGACACTCCATTCAGACTTCATACGATCGACAGCGAGCAGCATGTGTGATGATAGACTTACGGAGGAGTTGTGCTGCTGGGGAAGCAGCCCCCAGAACACAAAGATGGAGACGGAGTTGATGGTGTGCACGGAGGTGGGTCGAGGCGTGTCGGCACTGGAGAGAAGGTCCACATTCCACAGCACGGCACCGGACTTCCCGTCGACAATCAACACCTGCGGGCAAAACGCAAGCATTAGAGTTGTAGTGAACCTCCTGCGATAGACGAAAACCCGCAACCTTAAAGAGACCATATATATATATATATATATATATTTTCATATATATAGTTTCACCTCTACGGCACGCTTTAAACCCATTTGTACACTAATACAAGGGTTGCCCCGATCCGATGAAGTAAATTTCAAAAAATTTAAAAACCCATCAAATGCTTTAAAAAAAATAATAATAAATCAATGATATAGCGGGGGCGTTAACAATGAAGCGGGAAACACTATTCCAAATCAAAAACAAATATAAACTGACAAGTGACAACTTACCCTCTTGGTTGAGTTGTCCATATCCTCCTCAAGCACAACATCAAGTACGCCATCTTTGTTGAAGTGACCAAAGGCGGGCTCCCTAAATGAATGACATGAGAGCAAATATTAACATACATTGATGCCCCCACTAATATAGTTAATATGCCCTATTAAATGTAATTTAATCGTAAATATACCACAAACTAGGATCAATCATTTCAAATGTCTTACATTAAACTTAAAATAAATGGATTACCGGTGATTTTATTTCGAAACAAAATGTGCTTTCTAATAGCCACTCAGAAGAGCAAAAACATACAAATGCAGCGAAGACTATCTTTAACTTCTGCTAACAACCCAGGCTAAACGTAGCTCCTCCCCAACACACAAAGATCTTAAGCTTTCAGTTGAGATGTATGACTTGAACATACTTCCTTGACACCAATTACCACTTTCCTATTAGCTAAAGCTTTGGTGACATCTTAAGAGTGTTACAGAAAGAGCAGAAAAATAACAAACATATGGAATGAGTTTTTGGAGCGGATAGCTAAGGACAGGGATATTGTACTTCAAAGTTAAATACAACTGAACTGTACCATACTCATTAATAAAATACAATCAATAAAAAGTTTGAACCACTTTAAAATTGCAGTACAAATGCAGTTTGAACATTCAATTTCGGAATTCTTTTTCATTCCACGAGAGGGATTCCACATACACACTTTGACCTTTGGATCCTTTGACCACAGGTTCCTTTAGGTGAAGCTATGGCTTCAGACTAGGTGCACGTGTACCTAATATCATGTTTGTGGGTGTATCGTACTGAATATGAATACAAAATAGTTACCTGAAGACCGTGGTGGTATTGAACGTCCACAGGGGCTGTAATGTCTTCCCGTCTATTAAAACCACCTCGCTGCCCGTAACCAGCATCAAGTTGGACGTCTGATCCTTGTCTGTTCTCACCACGCGCCTCAACGAGTCGGACCTGCAAGCATCGGGCTCAAGTTAGAACGCAGGCGCGAAGCGGCGGCAAACGGCGGGCTGCGTTCAGCGGCGCCTTACTCGTAAACCGGTACCAATCCAGATGTGGCCGCGGCTTTTCTCTCCATTTGATTAGCCTTCTTGAGGCCCGCCTGCAGCCCTTCTTTGGCTTTGGCTGCAATCCTCCACAGGGCCAGTCCATACAAGCCAGTGTCTGGAAAATATTCAACGACGTTCGGGTTGGCAAAATATTACAAATGTGCAGTGCGGTTCCACACCACTGCAAAACTACAACCAGGATAAAAACCCAAATGTGTAAAACTTACAGTAAAGCTGTGAAACTATTAGTTGGGGATCGGGACTGAGCCCTGCCATGTATAATAAAAAACAAAAGTACATCCTTGAGACGGACTGCTGCTTTGCTTATTGGGTTTTGTTGGCATTTTGGAGCGATAGAGAATGAGCGTAAAGAACACGAGAGGTGTTCTTCAGCAAATAGCTGATGATAGGTTTCACAGAGGTGAATTTGGGAAAAGCAAACCGCGAGTGGGCAGGGTTCGCTGCATTCACTGACCTTTTTGCAGCAGCAGGTACTGCGCGCCCTCCCCGGTCGTATGGAGAAGATGACCGGCGGTTTGTGTGGCGTTTAGAGCCACCGTGGATCCAATCTGGATGCCCGTACCCCCCGAGAGGAACACCAGCTGAGTCTGCGAGGTGGAAGAACATTTAGCTTGCGCAAAAGCTTGAAAAAAATTATGTTTTTATGTACGGCTGCAGCTATCACACATTTTTAGAGCAGAGTATTCTACCGATTATGATACCAATCAATGGAGTAATCGATAAAAATGGATTTTGTGTTTAATTAAACAGTTCTCCACTTTAGGTTGCTACCCTCACATTCTATAGTGTAGCATCTGTGACTTTTTTTAAAAGGAGGGGCTCGGCCTGGTAAGTGACGTAATGTCAGCGCATCAGAGTGTAGTTGGCGGTCGTTGAAGGACTTGGCCATGTATCTAGTTTAAATGTTAAGTTTCTCTGATTTTGGTCAAAACAATTTTTCCGGATCTCTTCATTTTCCCCCCAGACTTGTATATGTCTCTATTTTGAAATAGCTGCTGTATGTTGTGGCTGGTGAGCGTAATATTGTTTACCTGCACGCTATCAGAGGCCACCAAGGCCACGTCGCTGACCTTGTCCCCATCCAGATCCGGGACACTGAGCACGGGCACGCTGCTGTGGAGGCCAGGAGGCTGAGGCCGCTGCCACCTGACCTCACCTGACGACACACACGATCAGGTCTGACATAAGATTTTAAAATTACGTTGACCTACAACGGACAGTTGATTTGGACTTTGGCCACCGCAGAATTAAAACAATTCAAACATTACTATTCCGAATCAAGATTGTGTCGGATGTCTAAAGTTCCACCATGCAGTAATCGTCATCACCGTTAGATTTGTCTAGAGCTGACAGTTGGTCCGAATGGAAGAGCAGACAGTCCCATTTCTGCCCCGTGTTTGTGTCCAGGCCACACTGAGCCCAGTGGAAGTCAGGATCCAGCGGACGCTCCCACAGAGTTTCTCCGTCCGTCCCGTCCACGGCCAGCATGAACACGCATGGCGACGGCAGACCTGGCAAAACACACCGACACGGCTCCTTTTCTCATTTCTCTTCTTTTTGAAATGTTCATTTCAGTCACGTAGTCCATCTTACCCGCATTTCCACATGTATTGTTCGGACTGGCTTCTGTGTCCTTGACCACAAGCAAGACATCCATCACCTTGTCTTTACTCGCATCTTCAAATGCTAAAAAGTCATAGGTTTCTGTGGCAAACAAAAATACGAGTCACATTCAATCCCAGATTGTTATCAAGCGATTAGGGAAAAAAATAAAAAATAATACACACTCGCTCCCGAGAATGTCCTGTTCCAAGAAGCAATATACTGCGGTCTGACAGGACAGGGGATGATGAAGGAGAATGCGAAGACCACGGTGAGGCAGAGGAACAAGGAGAGGAAGAAGACAGCCGTCCGCCAGTGGGTCAGTTTGGAAAGTCCCAGGACTTCCTTGCAGCCTCTCTTCAGTTCTGTCGCCGGCGGTGCCGGTGCCTGTGCCTGTCCCGGTCCCGTCTCACCTCCGTCCTCGCCGCCCTTCAGGGGCTCACCCTCGGTGGGACAGCCCGTGGTCTCCATCGTTCTCTTAGCGCATCGCTGCACAACTCTGCTCGACACGAGACAAACATTCAATTGACTCCAATCTGTTAACGCACCCATCAAAAATAACCAACTGTATTTCCTGTGTGTGATTTCCAGCTCTTTCTGCTGCACGCACCTTTGTAAACGCGGGCCTATTGATGCAAGCCAACAGTCACTCCAGAGATTTCTCAGCACAACAACAAACTAGCTCAACCTGTTATTTGTTGTTTACAGCCACAGGCTGTTTGTGGCATATAAACATTCGGTGTACCTGGGTTAGTAGCTTAGCTCCTATGGTGATAAATCATCGAATGCACGGTCGTGACACTTGTTTTGGGGCGTTTTTAATTTGGGAAAAGTTCACATTTATACAGTTGGCTAACTTGTTGAGCATATGCGGGCCAAAGCCCACCCACCAACCCCCACAACAGCTGCAATACCAATTGACACGAAAGGCTGCGTCGTTTCAACGTAATTTGACTTAAAATTCACGTTTTTTTTTTTTTACTCACCGTCAAAGAGTCGTTTTCCGCTAATGTTTAACTAAAAAGCTAAACCAAAAAAAATGTACGCTGGGCTCCCGAACGCAGACAGTTGGGGGGATAAATAAAATATAGGTGCCCAAATATTTTTTTACCCTGACTTTACCTCACAGGTAAGCGCTTCTTGTGTAAAGAAGTTCGAATGCTTTATGATTCATTATAATGTACGAGCCTCAATCGTAATCATTGCCTCGCGTAAAGTAGCATTTACTAGGAAAACAACTTACACGATTAATCGACATACGTAGTTTAAAGGTGTTGCCTGAGAGACAAAATGTGGGACACAGAACAGAAGTGTCATAAAGCTCCGCTCTGATTTGGTGTAAGTGCACCGAGACTCAAGAAGCTCCGCTCTGATTGGGTAATAGGCAATTTCTCGAACGTTTTTGATTGGTCCATTTCAGAAAGCTCGCCACTCCTTTAAAGTAGCGAAACGGAACTTTGCAGTTGGGTTCGACGTAATTTCCCCTAAAAAAAAAAAAAAAAAAAAAAGACGACGACGAGCGAACGTCTGAAACTGGCGATGCTTTGCCTTATTTTTCAATCGTACAAATAATCCGGAACTCCTCTATTTTTTTTTTCCTGCCACTTACTTTTATAACAGCAGCATCGACGAAAGAGGCCGCTCCAATGTCCGCCCAAGCTCAAATGAGAGCTTTGCTCGACCAGCTGATGGGGACGGCGAGGGACGGTGAGTCGCTGTTTGCTCGCTAGCCCAGCTAGCTTTAGCTCGCTAGCCAAGATGGAGCCAGTGTTGAGGCAGGCTTGTGTTGGCGTGTGATGGACAGGCCTGCGTGAATGCAAACGAGGGCTCACTTCATATCAATATATTTGCGTACAACGCCACGGTTTAATGTTTGTATCCATTGGGTTGTTCAAGTGAAACGAAATGGGCCGCTAATAACCGTCTTATTTCCTTTTTTGTATTTTTTTTTTAAATTTGAATTTTTTTTTTTTATAGCATAAGGTGGCTAACAGTAAAGCGCGACCGCACTCAATAGCGATCACTTGTAATGCTGCCAGAAATATGGATACAAATATTTAAATTCTGTCCAAATAGTTTTTTACTTGGGTTTATATGTCGCCGTCATTAGGTTATTCGGCGCACATATGACGTTAAAACGCAGTTAAACGTCAGCGAGCTATCGCTTATGCTGAATCATGAAAATGTGATTATTATTATTATTTTTTTTTTTACATTATCCACTTGTCACATATAGTTTGCGATAAGTATATGGCTTCAGATTGAACCTAAAAAGCACAAGATCCTTGTTCGGGAACAACAACCTGTGCAAGAAGTACTGAAAATTGGAATTACAACTGCAACTAACTATTATTTTGAGAATTGATGAATCTGTTGGTTCTTTTTTTTTTTTTTTTTTTAATTAATCGATTATCTTGATTTAAAAAGTCCATCCCATCAAAAATGGGACATTCATTTTGCAGACGTATGCAGTATCTGCACCGATACATCTATAGTTTCTATACTGTATGCAAGTCTACAATTGAAAAGAGCTTTCAGCCATTTTGGATACAAACATTAACAGAAATTAATTGAGTCTTAAAGGAGGCAGAAAGCATATTGCTAGGCTGCCCTGTTAAAAATGAGGTTCATCTTAACAGTAACTTGTGGATCATCCTCATAAGTGTGAGTGACTGTGTGTGTGCGTGTGATGAAATTATCAGCAAATTCTTCCCATGCATATGTTGCATACAAACTGAACAATTGTGGCCCCTTTATTTTATTCATTAAGGTTCAGTGTATCTTTGCCAGCCTACATCAATCTGCAAAGGAGTTGCAGAAAAGCCTCATGTTCATCGAGCCGTGAGTCACACATAATTTTTAAAGCTGTTATGATCAATATCCAAACAGTATGTTTGCTTTTCGGAAGTCATTGTAGCCTGTTTTTTCATTTAATTTTTTTTTTCTTTTTTTTTTTAAAGATATGCAATTTGGAGTAGTGCTAAGCTGCTAAAGACACCTGGTCGCGCTGAATGAACACAAAACACTTCTCAGCATACCAGTAGACGTCTTATTTTTCTTTTTTTTTTTTTTCTTTTTTTTTTCTTTCTCCAGACGAGACACACTTTACGCACATCATTTTTCGATCTGACTCTTGTATGACTCCCAACTTCTTATGCAGGTTTGGCAAGAAAACTGTTCCAATTTTTACTTTCCCACAGCCGGTTTAAAATTCTGCAGCTGAGGGCTTGAAGAAGCAGAAGGGTACAGTATGTGGTGCAGATCGCAGTGTGTATAAAACCTACTTTCTGTCAATGTTTCATGTCTGTAAATGGCTTGGCCCGATTGATTAGCGTTTTTAACCTTATGTGTTGACGGTAGTGATGCACCGAATTTTTGGCCACCGGAAAATTTCAGCTGAAATTGGCTCAAAAGAGCATTTTCTGTTTCGGACTGAAAGACTTTTGCCACCAAACTAAAACGGCCGAAACAGGATGTTGTTGTGATGCAAGCAAAACTCGGTTGTCTACACTATATATATTTTTTTTAATTATTATTTTTTATTTTTATTTTTTTAACGGTGCGTCCGCAGTCGCCCAACCTTCCTGCTTTCCTCTGTTCGTGTACTAAGGAGGGGTGCTTGCTTGCACGCTATTTTGCGCCTCTATGGCTAACGTGGCTATACACGATAGCGAGCCGCGGAGGCGAACGTTCGCTTCGCGTCCGGTATCGATGCAGCACAAGCCACTAATCATGGCCTCCATGCCAGGGAACTAATCATGGCCTACATGATTAGTTCCCACACTTTACACTTCTGACAAGCGTCTTTACCGCAAAAGGACAACGAGGAGTAATTAACAGGAGAAAGGCAAAGATGTCATGCTAATTGCTAAGCTATCGTAACATCTAGTTGCAAAAGACCAAAGTAAGTGATTGGGGGATATAGTTAACTTGTCACGTAGGTCTGGCTGGAACCACGTTGCTGCGAAGCAGCTTTGAAGAGCAAAATGCTGAAGCAATTTAATAAGTGTCTGGAGAGAAAATACTGTTAAAGGAGCAAGTCATGCTAGAAATGAATTCATACATCATCGCTAGTGTGCTACATCACTTGAGATATGTGCTGCAGTAACTGTCCCGCGTTAATGTTCGTGACATAATTTTAAAAAATGGGACAATTCCTATTGTTCTGGGTTGAATTTCTATAGGTTGGCAGCTCTGCGGTTATAGCCATAAATGCAATTTTATTAATAATTAGCATAGTAATTTCTCTCGGCTTTTGGCCTCGGGTTCCTCGTTTTGGGCCAAGAATTTTCATTTCGGTGCATCACGAGTTGACGTGCCATCTAAAACATAGCATTGTGGACACTGAGCCTTAAAACAAGCTAAACTGAGAGTTGAGGCTCTGCTTAGTGTCATAATGTCATTGAGGCCTGGGTAAGTCACACAATGAGGCCACGCGTTGCCTCGTGTACTTCACACTCATGCCAACACAGGCAAAGTTTGTTTCCAAATAGTTCCTATGACAGGCTAATGACCAAGATGATTTCTTTTTGTTGTTGTATTTTTGTTTTTTTGTTTGTTTTTTTGATCCCACTCTTTAACAAGGTCTCGGACTGTTTGAGTGCCGCTATTGTGATCTGGTGCGACACTTTGTTGTATTGTAAAACGGCAGTCCGATAAGTCAAAAGCTGAATCCTCGCCCTGGCTGACTAATACGTGAGGTCTTTCTCACTGGACACCTTTTGGACTGTTTCAGGGGACGAGACGCGGCAGAGGGTCAAGTACTCGGACGAGCGAGTCTGCAAAAGTCATCTTCTCGACTGCTGTCCGCACGACATCCTGTCTGGAACCGTAAGTGTCAACGCAGGACCGTAGTAACATTTTACATATTCAGTGTAGCCGCAGCCTCGTAGTCAGTCAGGTCAACGTAATTTATACGGGTGTACCTCGACTCAACACATTTTTAGAGGGGGGGGGGGGGGGGGGAAATTCGATACGCAGATTAGGTTGTGGTTGCAAACTCAACTCACTTCACAGTAACAGTTTGTCAGATAGTGAAATATTTTTCAGAAAAGAGACTTCAACTGTTTCTTGCCACTCCGAGTTGGTTTTTCGAACTAATCATAAAAAAAGAGAGTTACTTTTTGTTACTTAAACAGCCACATCACTTTGAATGCCCGCTAGCTTACTGCTAACATACAATATAAGTTTGCCATAGGTGAGCTAATGAGTAGCATCAGTTTGGCGGTGTAATAACGGATGTTTGAACACAAACGGTCGAGCAACATATGTCGACCAATAATATCACAATACTCACGGGCATATATACTTCATCCTCTGCAAAGAATGACAACCACTTAGTTGTGAAACTATTCCTAGATTTAAAGACATTTCGAAGTATTTTCAAAACAATTGTTGGTTTTAACTGGGAGCCAGTGAAGAGAAGTTAAAACCGGAGTGATGTGATAAACCTTGATTAATTTATTTTGTCAGTATATTCTATCTGCAGCATTCAAGTGTCCTTGTGTGTTTTTGCTTGGCAGCGCATGGACCTGGGAGAGTGCACCAAGATCCACGACCTGGCACTCCGAGCAGACTATGAAATTGCCTCCAAGGAGAGAGACCTGTTTTTTGAGCTCGACGTAAGTGATGTTTCGGCAAAGCAAAATACGCCAGCGTGACCAAAGTCAAAATGGCAGTTAAAACCGCCACTCTGCACATAAGTGTTTTTTTTGTTGTTTTTTTTTTTGTGTGTGTTATTTATTTATTATTATTTTGTAATGTCGCCGACTTGTTACTCTCCCCCTTCCAAAGGCGGTCGATCACTTGGAGTCATTCATCGCCGACTGCGACCGCAGGACGGAACTGGCCAAGAAGCGCTTGGCGGAGACTCAAGAAGAGATCAGTGCCGAAGTGGCGGCCAAGGTTTGTTTATTAAAAAAAAAAAAAACACACAAATACAAGTGGTGTAGTGTCGGATTTTATTGGCCCCCCCCCCCGGGCAGCAAATAAGAGTGTCGAATCCACGCTGCAGGCGGAGAAGGTGCACGAGCTGAACGAGGAAATCGGGAAGCTCCTGGCCAAAGCTGAGCAACTCGGAGCTGAGGGAAATGTGGAGGAATCCCAAAAGGTTCTGCAGGAAGTGGAGAAGGTCCGCAGCAGGAAGAAGGATGCGGAGGTGAGGCCGAAGCGCTCGGAGCAGCGTTCCAGCAAACCTTTGAGGGCCTGGGCATATTTGATGTTTAAAAATGGATGATAGATGAGATTTATAAAAAAAAAAAAAAAAGAAGAGAGGTGAATTTGTTTCTTTTAATAACAAAATAGTAATTTATTTTCTTATTGTAGTTTTAGTTAATTTGATAATAATCAGTCAAAATTATTTATCAATTAAAAACTAAATGCATTTACTTGTAGTTGTTCGTTTGATTAATATTTGTATTCTATTATGAATCATTTGTTTGATAAGGTTTTGTAATGTTTTAATGATTAATTCTCAGTTGTATTTATATTTTAATTACAGATTATTAAATTAAATGTTTTTCACATTTCATTTTTTTATTTTTTTTTAACTTATGGTAATAGTTAACCAATAGATTATTAAATTAATAAAGGAATACAAATAAATAACTTATTTTAGCAAAAAAAAAATGGTTCATTTAATGCAACATATTTTTTTGAATGTAAAAAATGTTTGTATTCAGAGGACAACACAGTGGGCCGCCCTTTGTGCAGTTTTTTGCATATGCTAAATGTTCTTCCACCTGCAGACTCAGCTGGTCTTCCTCGCTTGTGGTCACCTGGTCTTCCTGTTCAACTTGATCGTAACGCTTCCATCTTCTCGTCTTTGCGTGTTCTTCCAGGAGGAATACAGAAACTCCATGCCGGCCTCCAGTTTCCAGCAGCAGAAACTGCGCGTTTGCGAGGTGTGCTCCGCTTACCTGGGTCTCCACGACAACGACCGCCGTTTGGCCGACCACTTCGGAGGCAAACTCCACCTGGGCTTCATCCAGATCAGAGAGAAGCTGGACCAACTAAAAGTGTGTGCGGTACACGCTCGCCACGTTACCGCAGAGCCCTTCCTGGCGCAGTCTCGTTAATCAAGCAGCGACTTTTGTTGTCGTCAGAAAACGGTTGTGGACAAGCAGGAGAAACGCAACCAGGAGCGCCTCAAGAGACGGGAAGAAAGGGAGAAGGAGGAAAAGATGAAAAAACGGTGAGGGAGTGAACTTTGCCACAACAAACCGTTAACCCTTGTCGTATCACGATACGACACAGGAGAAGCTTGGTCATATTGTTTATTGTTTTTAACAGTCATCTATTCTCTTCACAGAACAAGATCCCGAAGCAGAGAGCGTAAAAGGTAAGAAACTTGACGAACGCCCCGCTAGTCCTACTTCAACCTTTTACGCCCGGACGTTCCCAGCGGCCTGTAACACCACGTCTTATTTTTAGGTCTCGTTCTCGTGACCGAAGGAGGCGCCGCTCTCGCTCCTCGTCACGAGACAAGCGCCGCTCGCGCTCCCGATCCAGAGACAGGAAGAGACGACAGAGGTCCCGCTCCCGAAGCCGAGGCCACCGTCACAGCCACGAGCAGAGCTCCAGACACAAGTACGCTAGCGATGCACCCGTATGGTTATTTTAGGGCAGATATCAATTCTTAGTTGTCAAGGAGGCCGATAACCGATATTGGGAGCAGATATTGATTTGCTGTAAAAGGGAAAATACTGGCATCAAAATTTGGATTACAGTGGACCGCCGCTAAAATCCACGGCTAATTGATGGTCTTTATAATTGCACTGAAATAGAATAAAGTTTTTTTTAAACCCATAGAATTCTTGAATAAGCGGGGATGAACTGCCACTTAGTGTTTTGGGGTTGCCCCCCCCCCCAAAAAAAAACAAAATGGTGCGTATTAAAACACAAATTCCAAATGACAACACTCGCCAAGAGCTGCTGTCACCGAGGGCCGCAACTCGCAGCCAAACGCTCGCACGCAGACGAACCGGCCAACTGCTTAAATCCTGCGCGTGTGTGACTTTGGGCCCAGGTCATCCAGAGACCGCGAGCGCTCGTCCAGAGACGAGTCGCAGGGGCGCGAGCGGCGAGACGGCGTCAACGGCAGGTCGGACTCTCGCAGGGCAGACGACAGAGAAGACCCGTGAAGGCCAACGTCCGTCCCACACGACGGTCACCATCTTGTTCCACATAGTCCTCCATAAACCTCCTTGCTTTTCCTTCCTTTGACTTTAATGAGACCCAAATCTGATTCAGTCGTTATGAATCGACAGAATTTCAAGCCAACTTTCATCCTCGGTGATTTGGTGGCCTTTCTTTATCAAATAAACAGACCATACATTTGTGAATATTCTTTTATTAAGTTTCTTTTACTATACAGACTTTGGAGTATGTCTGGAATTAGTTTTGGTTTCCTGTTCTTGGTTTGATCAGTGCCCTTCCAAAGTCTTAGGAACCCTCATGCAGAATTTGCGAGTGTTAATTCTTCAAGTCCCTCCACATGTCCACCATGTTTTCTCGTCCAACCTATTTTATTTTTTATTTTTTCCCCCCTTCTCCGCGGCCAGTATGTAGTGAAGGTAAAATGAAATGTGAAGTCTAGTAGAAAAAAAAGTTGGAAATGTTTGCGTTGCGTTATCTATCATGTTTTGTTGATTGAGTGAAAAAAAAAAAAAAAAAAAAGCATATAAATGTTCACCATTTAAAGAAAATTCATTTGAGTTAGTTTTGGCAATTGAAAAGTTGTACAATGCCATTAAAAAATAAAAAATACATGATGACCTGAACTGCTTTGTAATTACGTGCAAACAGATTGTAACGGCTGCGTCGCTTTACATGTGTGAAGGTGTCGATTTTTGGTTCCGCTGGAATTCATATTGGAAAAAAAAAATAATATTCTCAATTAAACCATATTAAAGACTTTATTGCCTGTTGGTCATTTCTTGCACGGTAAGCCTTTGTGTGGTAGAGGTGCTGTATTCAAATACAGTTGTATTTTTTCCATTTACTGAATATTACTGTCAATTGATGGTGAAATCCACGTGAGAACTATAAATTAACAGCGCATGCTTGCGTTAAATATGAAAGTGAACTCCAATTGACAACAGGCACAGTGATACTCACAGACGGAAGCTTACATCATGGCTGCACACTATTTTCAGATAAGTACCGTATATATTATCTTTCTGTATCATATAGCTATATAGTCCATCTGTGATGCATCTGCTCACAATGTGCTGCTCTCCAATTTCAGATCCACCTTCATTTTCTGTCTCTCCATGACGGCCTCCAGCTCTGTGGCCCTCTGAGCGTCCTGCGGAAAAACAAAAGAACCGATGAGGACCAAAGAATGGACTTTGAATTGTGCCGAGAGTTCGTGAGGGCTCACCTCCAACAGTGCTTGCTGCACCGCCATCTGGCTGTAAACCCGAGCGCCTTCGTCCGGGACAACTTCTCGCAGCTCGTCCTTGCTGAGGGAGAACAGCTGAGCGCCCGTCAGGACCCCCAAACACGTCACCGTCCTGGGGGGGGGCGGGAAGAAGAACACAGGTAAGCTGCTACTTCGGAATTGTCAGAGTTTACTGGAGTGGCCACCGGATGGCGCCAAAGCAAATCTGTTACAGCTTTGACACCAACATGGACTTTGAGGAAAGGCCCCTAAGTGCAGTCAAATTTTGCATGCGAGTTGCGTTCAAGCCCGAGTGTTGACTCACGATTCACTGAAGCCTTTCCCCGCCAGCCACCTCGCCACCTCCGCTGGGCTGGAATGGTAGTCGAGAGGGAGAGAGGTTTCTGCAGATCGAGGGATGATCAGAGGCTTGCTGTTGGTGGCTTTTCCGTTGGTCAGCCTCTGGAGCAGCTCGTCGTTGACCAACATGACTGCAAGTGTTGTATACAAATACAATTTGTCACGTCACCCCCAGAAGCAATCGAGCTGATCTGAACCACGGGTTTGTTACACGACCTCCCTCGGCGTCTACCTCTATCGTTGTCCTCTGTTGCAGGCGCGTGCTGGTTGTAGGTGGGCACGCTGTGCGGGGCGCGTTGGACTGAGGGGTTCTGGCGCAGGGGGGGCAAGCTGGGTGCAACAGGGGGGAAAGTCTTGGCGAGGGGAGGCGGGGCCGGAGCCTGAGGGAGGAAAGAAACATCGGGTAAGATGTCCTGTCAGGGATGGTAGCGGCCCTGTTCGGAATAATTCACTCATTGTCCTTAATCACTATAGAGAGAGTTTTTTTTTTAATAGTGGACTAGACAGTTTCCCAAAAGAATCCACAAAAAGCCGTCTGCTACAAAATGGCAAACTTATTATATAGGGCACTATATAGAGCAGGGGTACTCGATAGGCAGCACCTCTCGTCTTAAATATTTTACTTTTGTGTCCATTTGTATATTTGTTATTCAAACAGAAGCAATTCATGTGTCTGGAAACAGGGTTGTGACTCAAGACGGTGGCGATTATAAATTGAGTTGGGCTGTGTGCGTCAATGACAACGTGAGTCGCAACACACGCCATTAGCTTGTTGCGCCTGAAAGTGTGGTTTGAGCGTTTTATGTGATGTTTATTATAGTGAATGTTGGGCGTGTCGATCGCTGAGTAAGCAACCTCTGCCACCGGAAGTGGCGCACTTTGTCTTTCAGATTAAAAGCATTAATACAGGAAGTGTGGTATGTTAACTGTGTAAATGTTTATAACTTAATAGTCTCCTTTATCATTAGTCATGTTTTTATTAGCTATCGATCTGTATTTGGTTATTTTTTTTTCTCTTTGAGAATACCACTAAAATCTCGTGACGTGACCAATCTCGATGAATCGACCTTTGACTTATTCCAAACGGTTTTTGCAGCCTTTTAGGATTTCTTTTTGTGTAGCCCTGATATGCTGTCGTAGCTAGGTAGCGATTCGGAACACAGACGGAGTGACGATGCGCGTTTTGTGCACGCCTTACAACGGGGGGCCGGCTGGTGACGGGACTCTCCACGTGAGTGACGGGCTCCAGGATGTTGAAGGGAACAAAGCCTACCTGGTTGAACCGATTGCGACACTTCCACCAGCGCTTGGATGACTCGAGCACCTGTCGCACACAAACAGGGAATGGAACCTCCGGACAGGAAATGCCCCCCCCCCCGGTGAGTATCGTAGCAAAGTCAATGGCGGCCCGCACATTTGGTACCTGGGCCTGAATCTACCTCTTGATTACATCACTATCGTATCACAATTGTACAAATCTTTTGATACTGTACGAAAAGCACCTCGAGCGTCTCCCCTTGTTGCACAGAAAGCTCCGTGTTGTTCCTGGCAATGAAGTCGTAACTGCAGCTGTAGACTTTGTCAGATTCTGGGTCTCCTGTGTCTCTGTGAGGGGAGGAGGGGGAGACATGCTGAGATTACAACAACACGAGGACAGTGATCCCACGCTATGGTGTGTTTTTTTATTTATTTAATTGTTTTACTGTTTAAAAAGTGTGTTTCAATAAGTTTCGGTGTGTGGGAACTTGTTAAGAGTTGTTAGGTTCCGCTACTGCCTGTTCCCATATGTAGGTTTAGACTTTTTTTTTTTTTTTTTTTTTAATAAATATGAAATTATTTTGCGGACCCCGGTACAGAACCAGTGCTTTAAAACAGGGCTTACATTTCATCACCAATGTGGCTGTTGAGCTGCTGCTGCTGCTGCTGCTGCTGTCAAAAACAGGACACACACACAAACAACTTATTTTTTATTTCATTTTATTTTTTTACATTTTGTTTCTTACCTCAAATTATTAATACCCGCTATCTGTACAGTCATGTCCAGTTTTCTAAATTTGTTAGAAGTTAACAAGCTTCTTTAGAATAGTACAACAAAAAACTTGAATTGAAAACAAAAAACAGATTAGTAAGAACTAAAATAAAACTCAGCATTTAAAAGGAGCTAATAAAACAGCAAACATGCTCTAAGAACAACTAACTGAATTTGGAAAAAAGAAAGTCAAAGAAATCTCAAAGTATTCGAAACTCGATGCGCAAACTCGAACTATTTCGCGGCATTCCGTCCGTACCTCTTGTTTGAGCCGGAAGGCTTCGTGTTTGTGCTGTGACTCGACCGGATCCTCCCAAACCTGCCCGTCCGCCCGGAAGGTGTTGGGCTTCCAGCCATCTAGGAACACGGGCGTGTACGGAGCGATCGGCCCTCGGAGCTCAGCGCTGACGGCATACGGAGACGAGAGGCTCGTTAAACAGGGTTTAGTGACGGCGCAGGTGGGACCGAATTACAAGTCTGTCTCAAGTCTTTGCCCTCAAGTCCCGAGTCGAAAAAAAAAAAAGATAAAAATTCCTCAACTCCTTTAAATGTCACTCCCAGTTGACGCTTACTGTCAACCACAACATAAAACAAAAAATTATGTTTTTAACCACGACCACATGGCTTTACCTTAGGCAAGTCTGCTTAGCTCAGTGCTAACAATCATGCAAAAGGCCATAGACAGGCTAACGAATAGCATGTATGTCGCGGTGTCGTAACCCTTTAAGCAACGGTTATTTGAACACAGTGGAGCAACACGTACACCGATAATGTACCAATACTCATAGGCATGTGTTCTTTATCCTCTGCGAAGAATGACTAATATTACTGCGGTTTACTAAGAATCTGTGACCATCTCCACCTATAACCATAGATCTGTATTATGTTGTACTCGGGTGGCCAAGGAGAAGTAGCACAATGTCCATTGAATTGAAGCAAAAACTTACAGTATGTTTTTATAAAGTACAATATTATAGAGTGCTATTAAAAAAAGTGACTAGATTATTGGCATTTCTATTAATTTGAGTAGCACAAGATGATTTGAGATACACCCGTGGTCACAGTGCAAATTAAACTTGTATCTCAAGGCACCACTGTATTTCTATTCCCGAACTCAAAATGAATAATTCCCTTCTCCTGTTGTCACCCCACATGACTTTTGTCACTCCGCCCCCCCCCCCCGCCCCCCAGACGACCGCAAGCGACGGCTGTCACCGACCGAGCGTGCGTCCAGTTGGGACCCAGGGACGTCCACAGTTGCCTCTCGTCCACGGTCAGGTTCTCTTGCAGCAGGGACACGGCAGCGTCGGTCAGGGCGGGGCTGGACACGGAGGCCGCCAGAGCCGGGCCCCCTGTCGTCTTCACCATCTGGACACACCCAGATAAGACAAACAAACCACTGTTCACATGCCCGCTCTGATAAGCAACACGCGAGGGTCACACACCAACACCACTCTTTTCATGCACTTGCGTACCACAAGCTAAATATATATATATATATATATATATATATATATAATGGCATAAATCAGGGATAAAGAAAGTATGGCCTTGCGGGCACCATTAGGAGTCCGAAAATATTTATTTATCCATTTTCCCCCCTTAACATTATTGAGGTAAAATGTAAGCATTTTTATTTATCTAATTCAGTACCTGGTTTGCTGGTTTATTATAAATAATGAAAAAAAAATACATAAATATTTTGTACATTGAGTGATTTTTTTGTAATTAAAAAAAAAAAAAATTTTTTAATATATATATATATATATATATATATATATATATATATATATACACAATTGTAATTTCCTGACAGAATATACCCGTTCAACAAATTAAAAAAAGGAAACAAGAATCACTTCAACTCAAAAGTTTGACCATGGTACGAATAAATGTATTATATCTGTAAATCTAATATTTGTTACATGAAGATGTTTTTTTCCTAAAATGAATTAATTAAAATGTTTGTTGTAGTGGGGATTCCAGACCCAGCCACAACAGGTGAAAATCCACAAAACTTTTTTTATATATACTTCTATCCCTCCCACGCACTTTAAACACATTTAAACCTATTAAAAGTCACTTTTTGTGTGTTAAAGTGGCCGCCCCTGCTCCGGTCTCCAACTGTGGTTGTCTGACGTGTTCGCGATCGTGATTGATTCGAAGTCGCTCAATTTTCGTGAATATGCAGAACACTGCACAATAAACGTTATTCGAGAGACCATATTACATATATACAGATACAAATGGTTTATTATTGTTTTTGCACATCTGTTTAAACGTCATGTTTTGTTTTTTAATCATACTTATATAACACACAGTATGTACGGTACACCCTATGTACACTACTACAGGACTGCAGCGAGAGAAACAGCCAGAAGCGAATTCCTGGTGTGTTTAAAATTAACTGATGACTCTCTTGCAAGATGTATACTATAAAGGAATTAATAACATAATTGCAATGATTAAATAATCAGAAACGTGCAGTTACATATCAGTGGCTGTAAAGACTTGTAAACAGACCCCTTTGTAAACCGTTTGCCATGTTATGTACAGTGGGAGATTTAAAAAAAAAAATGTAATTTGAAATTACATTCAGCAAATTATATTTACTAAAATAAAAAAACGTTTTGTTTTAATACAATGGCGTTCTGCATTCCTATTTTGTCGACATTGATTGAAAATGATAGGTGGACGATTGAAATGTACTCGCCATATCCAGAGGTTTGAAGACATGATGAACAAGCTCGTCTGAGGAGGGGCTGGCTATGGTGGATTTCAAACGGGCCTACGTAGTAAATAAATCTACGATAAGGGAGCAAGCAAAAACAAAACAACAACAACAAAAGTACTAGAAAAAGTGACGTGGTTGAATACAGACCAGCAGACTGAAGCAATATTTGAATTTCTGGAAAATATCAACAAACTCCCCTTCGGGTGGCGGCCTGGCCCTCACGGTGAGTAGATCGTCTGTTGAAATAAATAACAAGAAATTATAAAAGTACGTTAGGCGTAGTAGAGATTGCATAAAAAAAAAAAAGAATATAGAAGTACTAATTCAACAGAGCGCCTGTGGAGCCACATCCCAAAAATCAGGAATACGGAATTGGTTAAAAAAAAAAAAAAAAACAGCTGAAGGCTATTATATCCAAAATTGATTCATATATACACGTTTGAAGATGATTGCTGAAAACATGCAAATGTATTTGGAAACAAATCTCTGAACTCACTAAACAGAATAAGTGCAGTAACTACCACTGCAAATAGCAAAGCTATATTTTTGCACGTGTTAGCAATTCATTTGACCTTCAGCACTCTGCTTTTTGGTTTTCTTCTTCTTCTTCCTCTGGCTGAGCACGATGGCGGCCTCGGCGGTCTGCTGCAGTTTGGACATGAAGCTCTCGATGTCGTCGAAGCAGTGATTGAGGATGCCCTGAGGAAGAGGAAGTTGCTCTTTTAACACTCTCCTCGTGACTCGCAGGTGACGAGACCGGACCGAAATGGGTGGGAGGCGTACCACTTCTCTCTCGGCTCGAAGTAACGAGATGTCAGGGCCTCCGTTGGCTGTCGCGAGAGAGGTGAGAGCTCAGTCGCGGGAAAGCTGTGCGAATAAAGTCGCTTTCTTACCTCTGAGTCCCGGGTACGGCGGGGGGTTGACTGGCGGGGCGTTGGGAGCGTGCGGTACGGGGGGGCTCGGAATGCCGTAGGGGTCGAGCATGTCTGCGCCGTTATGGGGAAGCCTTCGGGGAAAGACGTACGACGGATATTCCGCAACGTTAAAAGCCGACGACGATGGCGGCGGCTGCCGACTCGGCACTGTGTGTGAACTTTCGCATACGTGGAAACACAAAACAGAACATACAGTATACAGTACATCGTTAGCCTGATGGCTAAAAAGTGACAAAAGTTACTTGGCAACTACACTTTTTTGGGCAAATGATATTTACAGTTGTGTTCCCCTGCGGTTCACCTGTCACCGCTACGACATAGCTCAGATTTGTTTTGTGGAACCCTACACTTAAAACGTTTATCGCGGGGGAGAAGCGTCCTAGATCCACCCGCAATAGGTCAAATTAGTTCTACCCTTTCCACACAAACTTGTTAAAACACACTTTACGGACATCATAAACACATTGTTTCCAAATCGCAAGCATAACATGTAAAGAAATTACCACGCCTATCGTAGCGTCTGTGTACATGCGTGTGCCTTTAAGAGGCGGGGCGGCGTGTGACATTATCGAGTATGCGCGCGAGCTCCGGCCTGAGAGCTGCGGCCGACAGCAGCTCCTGCGTGCGCGGCGTCTTTTACTGTTTTCCCCCAGCGTCCGGTGAACGGCTGAAAAGTGCACCGGCGACTGTGGCTCTCCTTTCCCCCATGCGAGGGCGTCACACTAAGCAAGAATGCTGTAAATAAACAATGAAATACACTTGCAGATACAAAAGGAAGGTGATTATAGCGAATGATGCAACTTGTCTGTCGCCGAAATCCCTGTAGTTCATGAAAATCTGCGGTTTATTCACAGCGAAGTGAGAATACAATTTCAGAGCGCGCGAGAGAGAGAGAGGAACACGGTCTACTTTCTTTGCACTCAAATAAAAGCTTGAGGTTGCAATAACGTAGAGTAAATTTCACGCCAAGAGCATCTATTTTCAATCGTGGATTTTCACCTATTGCGGGTCGTCGGGAACGTAAATCCCCTGCGATAAATCGGGATTCGCTGTCCGCTCTAACGTAGTGTTTCCCAACCTTTATTGAGCCGAGGCACATATTTTCCATTTGAAAAATCGCACCCCACGCAACCGAACAAAAATGTCGCAAAAAGTATCTCCCGGTATATCGAAATAACGATGATCAAGTCTCAGTTGACTCGCAAATATACTGTAAAATCCTTCTGTTCTCTGAATGGCAACACGGTTTAATTCAACTTTCTGCCATCTAGCGAAAGAACATTTCATTGTATTGCCTGTCATAGATGAACAACCTCGAAGTTCCGCATATTTCTTACTCCGTTAGCGGTCCCTCCGCTGGTCCTTTTGAAACGATCCCAGAGCAGGTGATCCGTAATCCCAAAAGCCGAGGCCCCCTGAAACTATTCCGAGGTCATCCCGCCGCTGCACTTTGTGCCTTTTGCCACAATGGCCGCGCTGTCTCTGTCACACCTTCTCATGTTATGCGCGAACCGGTAGAACAGGTTGTTCTCTGTCAGCTGTTTGCACTGCCCTCCCTCCCTCTCGCGCACGCACGCACGCCAACAGCCGCTTTGATTCAGCATAATGGCGGCAGGAAAGCAAACTGGCTAACAGGAGGCGAATTGTTTTGCCTCGGCTGTTCACTGACCCAAGAACAGTGTAACCACAACATTAAGCTCCTACAAGTGCCAGTACACTAACCGGATCAAACCGAATCTTTTTTTTTTTTTTTTTTTTCTAATATAAAAGATGTGCCTTGTCTTCACGAGGAATAATAATGGATTTTAAGATTTGGGACATTTTTGTTATTTGTGTCACAAGCTGTCATATCCGCTGTATTACTGTTAGTATTGCATTTCTAGCCATGCGTAACTGTAAAATACAACAAATGGTTACTTTTTTTTTTTTAAGACAGGTCAGCGAGTGTACCTGATTGGGTCGGGAATGTTCTTACTCTTGCTGGACTTGGAAACAGCCTGCGTGATGATGTCGCACATTTCTTCTGCCTGTGAGAATGACAAGCTAAAAGTAAAAGTAAAAAAAAAAAAAAAAAAAAACCTGAGCCACGCAGGTGAAAACATGGCGGCGCTTTGACGGAACTCACCTTGGTGTTCTCGCAGTTGAAGAAGAGAATGTCCGGCTTCTTCTCGTTGGCGCTTTGGCACACGAGGAGCAGGAGGGATGGGAAGAGCTCCTTGGAGTGAATGGACTCGCAGCGGAAAATGGAGTTGAAGGAGTAGTTCTCCAGCTCCTCCTGCATAACATAACGTAACATAACAACAACAGCGGTAATCATCGGCCATTTTCTTGCGTTTATTCCCGGCGCGGCCTTCTCGTTGAGATGAGAGCGCACTGTGCGGTGTGTATGTGAATAACAGGTGAATTGTGTGAATTAGTTTAATTCATTTAATAAATTTAGCAGCCGTTATAGCCCCCCCCCATGCTGACGCCGACTCTGGAGCCGAGCCCGTTTGGGGAGCTTCTGAGGCCACAAACGTGCCCCAAAGCTGCCTGGAAAGCGATGGGTTCAGAGCGTACAGGCACCCGTGATACACCGCGAGCCGAACTGTCGTGCGCCTTTGAGCCTCAGCAGCCCATAATTGCCGTTTTAGCAAGACATGAATCCGTCGCATCTACCCGCCTTAGTCTGTATGTCTCTGAGATAAACGGCATCCTGTCCGACATCCAGCAGCATCTGTTGGCTCCACAACTTGTTGCCCCGAGCCAGCTGGAGGAGGCGAGACTGAGCCTCTTCCACGGTCTTCACGTCTCCTTTCTGGAGCGAGAAGGTGATCAGGTGCTGGGAAAGGCAAGAAACGGACAAATGACTCAATGAGTACACAATCTCTTACAAAGAGTCCCAAGCCTGTGACGAGACTCACGTTGACAAAATACCGTCGGACGTTGGTCATTCTTTGTCCTGCGTGTGTAATTCACTGTGGATGAGAACATCGTTACACGCGGTTATTAAAGGGTCTTTGAGTCTCCTCCAAAGGTGGAACAATTTGGAGTCCAGCTAACGTTTTGTGTGACCGCATGACTCCAAAAGTTCCAATATCGCCGTCATGCTTAACGTCCGTGGGTTTTGTGCTCAAGGGCCACATTTGATTTTCAAAGAAACTATTTCATTCATCCATTCGAACCGATACGCTGCACACCAATTTCCCTCGTCGTCTCCTTTTCCAGGCTGTATCGCTCTGTGATTCCGTAACCGGGCGATTACGCCGCGAAAGCGAGCTGCCCGACCGGTTTGACGGCAACACGGTATCTTACAGGCCGCCTTATTTATAGGGCTCATCGACACCGCGTGTCCTCCAATCGTCGGTATCGCGCGCGCTCATTAGTATCGCTCGCGCTTCCTTCGCCGTGCGTCTGCACAGACGGACGTTACGAAATTACCGACACATGTGCGAGCTCAGCCAAGTAGAGTGCCGAACGGCAGAAAATCCCTTCACAGGCCCACATTCCCCAAAAACGATTCAAGTTCTAATAAAAAAAACAAAAATTTAAATGATATATAAAATATTGACTTCCTTCTTGTATTAAAAAATATATATAAATATATATTTGTATATCTAAAATATTGTATTTAACATGCACTAATGACATAATTAAATAGATTGTTTTAAAAAAAAAAAAAATGGAACTGTTTTTGACAGTTTTGTTCTTCAGTTCAATGGATATTGTGCTGCTCCTTCTGGGGGCAGTGTAATACATTGTTGTTTTCTAAAGTCAGAAAGCAGTGAGCGTGCGAACATCAGGATGTTCGATTTAAGGTCATCCGTCACTACGGTTCTGGCAATAATAATTATGAGAATTAATTTTATTTATAGGCACCTTTTAAGTCACTCAAGGTCAACAATGGAGTTGAAAGAATAATCACACGCACTTCCTTTCGCATTAAATTTCACACGGATAGAGTCCAGAATCAGTCTACATTGTGGTTTTAAGTTTTAATTTTTTAATTTTTATTTATTTATTCCCCACCCCCAGTGTGAAAGGTTTTTTTTTTTTTTTTTTTTTTAGGTTCATGCTTTCTCGTCTTTGCTTTTTAAGGTGCTGACGTCAGCATGTTTGATTCCAGCTAATCCTTCTGACAAACTCTCGGGGCACAAATATGTAGCGCAAAACTAACAATTTAGCCGTCAATGACAATAAAGGCTTTCTGTTTTATGCCTGACTGTCAAACCGCATGAGACTAAAAATAGATCCGACAGCGACATATGTCATTACGTTACATGTTCAACTCAACCAAAATGTGCCCTACTGGCTCTTTCCTTAACTATTTCAAAATGTCAACTTACCAGGACCGACAAGCTTCCAACACTTTATTCTTGATATGAAAAAGTATGTCTGCGTTATTAAAGGAAACTATGCCCGATGCGAGTGCAGGTATGACACTGCCCTAAATGCTTTTTAGCAGAACAGAGGTGTGTCAACTTTTGCCGTTCCCATCCTGCCCTGCCCGCCCTCGCTGGAATCGTGCCCTCATCTCCTGTGTGGTGTTGACGCACGTGTAGGGGTCGTCGCCAGGGGCGACGACGAAGGGAGCAAAGTGATGACGTGGCGCCTGAAGGCCCGGCACGCCGTCACTGACGGGGAATAGGACAACTTTTTTTTTTTTTCCCCCCCCCGAACCTTTTTGAAGTCAAACCGACATTAAGTAACTCACAAAAAGTTCGGGATATGGGACTTTGTGGGGACATTTCAGGATAACCTCAAATGCATTATATAAGCTTTACAGTTCAACTTCATTTGGCCTTCTGGAAACCATTGAATGCACGTGCAACTGTACCTTTTTTTTTTTTCCCCCCCCCCATCAGTTGGGCCGATCTTATCGACCGGGTAGATATTGTTTCTTTTATTTTTCACTCGCTGACTCAGACAGAAACAAACTCCCTCCCTCAAGCCAAACACTACACGGCCACATCATTATGTATACTGAGGCCACACAACTGAACAAAGATGATCACAAAATGCACGATTGTCGACGACCACATCCATCATCGAAACGGTGCAGTGTTGCACGACTTTTTTTTGCGCAACTCGCTGCTCTCCAACAAGAAACGGAATGGCAAACTTGGCCAACAGGTGTTTGGTCGATGACTCTGAAATGAAAGCACGCAACAATTCAAGTTTCAAAAGGAATCATGGACTCGGATCTCGAAACAAGAGTGCATCGTAAACTTTTGACTCATTAGAAGTAGCGCCCCTGAGGCAGATGTAACAGCCAAACACTTTTGTAGGATTCTTGCTACAGTGGAAACCGAATATTTGTTTGCAGAGGTTCTCATAAATGTGTGGTTTTGACTCTTCTGTCCAGCTTCCATGGGCTTTAAAATCTGGACACTGCTTTCTAAAATGTAGATTCTTTTTCGGGTATCTTTGTTTTTTTTTAACCTCTGGGCAGGTCACCGCTTACCTCTTTGTACCATTTCCAACTAGTCAGTGGGCTTATGCGTTTTCTGAGGGGAAATGCAATACGAAGTGGCGTTCAGGTGTCACTTTTCACAACAAGCCTCCATCGTGCACTCGTGAAGGAGAAAGGCGGAGTTGGGACAAGTGGCAGCAAAGCAACGCCAACATACTTGACTTTTGTCTTCAGGACGTTTCCCCCCAGCTGTTGTTTCTACAAATAAGGTATTTACGACATTTGAATAGGTGAAGCGTGTGTGCGTTCAAGTGCGGTCACATTTTGTTTGGGACTTTAAAAGCGGGCATACGTGGCAAAGCGGGTGACGATGCGCCCTGCGGAATGAACACTCACTCGTGTCGACACGGTCGAGACTGGCAATGGAAATGAAAACTGATTGTAAGACTTTTTTTTTTTTTTTTTTTAATTAACGAATCATTGCTTTAGTGATTGGGATCGGACGTGCACGGTCGTGCCGCTGGTATTGCGTCATCTTGCGTTTGAGTGTTTTTTTTCTTTAAAACAATAGGAAACTTTACAAAGATTCCGTGGATTAATAACGATTAAGTGGGGGGGGCTGAATTTCAAAGGCGATGGTTCAATGAACGTTACTTTTCTTACAAAAACACGCAAACGCACAAAGTGAAAGTATATTTTGTAACAGTTTAAATTAAATACGATGTGATCGAACTAAAACTACTTTTTGGACATGTTTTCAATGATGATGCATGCGTTTGTAATTTTCTTACAACCAGTTTACGTAATAAATGTGGATGTTAGATTGTGCCTAGTTCGAGGCCCCGGTGGACGTAGGAGATTTAGCCTCTTGGTGTGAGTTTTCGACTATAACTACAAGTATAACTGTCAATTTTATTATAAAAAATGTCTCCCACTAAGACAGTTGAGTACAGTTGAGTACAGTTGAATATTGGCTTTAATGTGACGTTTACTTGTATACTTTCCGGTTTAAATCATCGCTTCTCACTTTTACCGACAACCAACAAAGCTTGTGAATGCAGCACGGGGGCGAGGACGTAACATTTATGTTCGGAAATAGTATATTGTGATGCCTTCAGGGCCCTTGCAGAGTGAGCTTTCAAATACGTTCAGTATAAGTGATTATTACAAATCCAAATAGCAGTTTCCTCGTGAAAAGTGGAAGCTTTTAAAACAGCCGGGTACAGTAAAATACGACTTTCAGATGAAGCCACAACAATGCCAGTGAACGCACCATCAGAATCAGAATCATCTTTATTTGCCAAGTATGTCCAAAACACGCAAGGAATTTGTCTCCGGCAGTTGGAGCCGCTCTAGTACAACAGACAGTCAATTTACAGAACACTTTGGGGACATCAAGACATTGACAAAAAACAATTGTGCAAAAAGATGCAGAGTCCTCGAGCACTTAGAGCAGTTCGAACGGCTAATATTGCAATAGTCCGGTGCAATGACCATTGTGCAAAGGGCGGTGAGACTTCAAGGAGTGTATGCGGTTTAAAGTGACGAGTAGTGCGATCATCTGGGACAATGTCGGTTGTGCAAATGTTACAGCTACTCCTCAATCGGTGTGCAAATGGAGCAGATGCTACTCTGGCAGGAGTGGCCAGTATATGCAAATAGTGCAGCATGGCGAGACAACATGTAGGTGTGCTCAGCACGCGGTTCGGAACAGTTTAGAAAAACGCGCTAGTACTATTTTTTTTTTGTTTTCTACCAGCACATCTTGCTCAGGTTAGTTTGCGTGGGGTCCGTGTTCGAGTCAAAGGCTGCAAATGGACGTGTTTTCGGCGATAAACGATGCCGAGGAATAACGTCAACCTGAACATCGTTAGCCTAATAGCATCATTACCCATTTCATTTGGAACGTACTTCCACAATATCAATAAAAAGGTAACAATTGTGTCTATGTACATTTTCAGGCAGTCCAGGTCATGGCAATACGCAAAGGTTCATTAACGTTTCTCAATATCTAAAGTTACTATAATAGTAAAAATGTTGAGCATTTACAAGATTAAACTGTTTAAAAAAATGGGAGCATAAAATGTATTTGTGTATTCCTACTTTTGACTGATTCTTTGTATTTGAGTATTGTCACGTCGTGAAGCATTTTAAATTTGATAATTCGCGATTTCTGGCGCCCCCTAACGCTGGAATTCGGCATTACAACCAAGCCTTCGTCGCTTTGATATGACGTCGTCGAAATGCTTGTCCGGGCTCATCCGCCTCCTCCCAACCGCGCACGACCTTTGCGACCCCCAGCCCCGCGTCTCTTCAAGAGTGCACCTCAAACATTTTGACACTTTCCATCTTTACTAATAATCCTTCATCCGAACTAGGAGCAGGCTTTTTCTTCGTGGTAGGATCCACTTCGGATGTTTTTGGGGGTTCTCGTCCGACATGTGGCTTCAATTGCGTTCTCCTTTCTCTGGCTCGGTCGACCTGCTCGCTGTCCATAATTGGGCCTGCCTTTTAGTAGGTTAAAAAAAAATGTATGTCCGCTACGCCACCAAGTGATCCGGCATGGGAATGTATAGGATAGTCACTAAATATTAAAAAAGAAAAAAAAGAAAAATGTAGCAAGATGTGTCAGAAGATGGTAGGCTTAATCAGCATTCTTGTAGTGGCTTGGGTGGAAATCACTCTTTTTTTTTTTTTCTTAAACAAAAAAATAGTTGATTATAGCTTTAATCTAGTTTATTGCTCAGTTCTCATTTTACAAGCTACTGCTATTCAATATATTGTTAGTCTGACTTTGTTGGTTTTAATAAGACTTTTGCGTTATTCTAGATGGAGAAGCAGCTCTCGGAGGCGGAGGCGCACTGTCAAGAAGATAACCAAGACTCCACTGAGCCTGAAGCCCGAGCAGGCTGGAACAGTAAAATCGAGTACTTTTTGGCTCAAGTGGGATTCAGCGTTGGGCTTGGCAACGTCTGGAGGTTTCCGTATTTGTGCCATCAAAATGGAGGAGGTGAGTGTGTGTGTGTCTATATATATATATATATATATATATATATATATATTTTTTTTTTTTTTATTTTTTTTTTAATGACACTTTTATGTTGATAAGTACTTGGACTCACTGCTTGTTATTCCCTGTATCCCTTCAGGATCTTTTTTGTTGCTCTATGTGCTGATGATGCTGGTTGTGGGTATTCCCTTGTTCTTCCTGGAGCTGGCTGCCGGTCAGGCCATCCGGCAGGGAAGCATCGGCGTGTGGAAGTCCATCTCCCCACGGCTTGTAGGGATTGGCTACTCCAGCTGTGTGGTAAATGAAGTTAAAATGTTCTCGGTATCGGGATCTAGTTTGTCAATAAAGGTTGGGCAACACAACAACAAAGGTTGGGAAACACAACAACCTCCAAAATCATACGGTTACCTATTCTTATTCATAATTTGTGATCATTGTATTCCCTCAGGTCTGCTTCTTTGTGGCTCTCTACTACAACGTAATCCTCGCATGGAGCCTTTTCTACCTCGGCAACTCCTTTCAGTCCCCTTTACCTTGGACAAGGTGTCCAGAGGAGGCGAACGTGACACGTACGTGCAGTTCTCGCGTCGGGTCCTTGCAGACAAAAACATCATCGCGACAATGGTTTCTTTACAGTTTACAAATGTCAGGCCAACTCCACGACGTCCTACTTTTGGTACCGCAAAGCGTTGGATATCAGCGACTCCATCAACGACACGGGCTCGTTCAACCCGTACGTCGTCGGCTGTCTGCTGGCCGCCTGGGTCGTCGTGTGCCTGGGAATGTTCAAGGGGATCAAGAGCTCCGTCAAGGTGCCGCAACTCTCCAACTCTCAACTTTGAATTCTTCACAAAAGCAAACCACTTTCCATTTTCAACGAAACAGGCTCACTCACGTGTAGCTAACGTCGCTATTTTCACGCGTTGTCTCTAAAAAGCACCTGCACTTTCAATCTTGAGGCGATATAATGTTGCACGGCTCCCGCAGACTGAGGGAAGAGGATTCTAACAACATTTCTCAGAGCGTGCAAAAGCGTTAATAGATTTGTTCTCAAGCTAATTTGAATACTTTACGTTGGTTAATAATACGTTAAAAATAACGGACCAATAAGATCCATTTGTGAAAATTATACCCTGTTTTGGACAAACGGGTGTAACCCGGGCTTATAAACACAAGCAAATGTGAATAAATATTGATTGCATCTTATTTTGAAATGAGATTTCCCAGCCCAAGGAATCGAACACCGTGACGACACGTTGTCGGTATTGACCCGGCTGGTCAAACTGCTGAAAAAATGAAAGCACATTTGACAGACACTGTAAAGGACGAAAAGGGCCGTTTTTTTTTTTATAAAGACAATTTTTTTTTCATTTAAATAGTTTCTGTTAAGCGCGCAATTTTGTTTATTGTTACGATGTGTATATTTGGATCCGCTTAGTAAATCCCATTTCTATACTAAGAATTGTATACATTTTCTTCTGTTGCCATACACATCTCGGCGCCCACGAGTCTTCTGATTATGCCCGACATGTTTTATAAATTGGCATTAACAGTAAAGGGAACTTAGCATATCGGCCAATTGAGTTGCAGAAAACTAAAAGGTACTCCCGTACGGCGTGTGGACAAGGTTTCCGCCAAACGGCGACAGTATAATGTTTAGCAGCACATCTGTGTCACAGTTCTGAGGTTTGGGCTTATCTGAGAAATATGCTCCTTCTTTCAAACTTCTTAGGTGATGTATTTCTCCTCCATCTTTCCCTACGTGGTGCTGTTCTGCTTCCTTGTACGAGGTCTTCTCCTTGACGGGGCCTTGGAAGGAATCACCTACATGTTCTACCCCAAGGTACTGGCGGATTTGACACGAGTTCTATCGAAGGGGGCGGCACTTCTTTTCGCACAGTCGACCCGATTGGCTCACGGTGGTGTTTCTCCGCATGCACAGATGGAGCTCTGGGCCAATATGCAGGTGTGGCGCCAGGCGGCCACCCAGGTCTTCTTCGCTCTGGGCTTGGGCTTCGGATCCATTATCGCTTATTCCTCCTACAACCCCAAGAGCAACAACTGCCACCGCGATGCCTACACCGTGTCGTTCATCAATTTCTTCACATCAGTGCTTGCCACCCTGGTGGTGTTCGCCGTGCTCGGCTTCCGTGCCAATAAGATTGTCTTGGAGTGTGTGGTGAGGTATGGAAATCCTCGAAATATCGCTTCAATTAAACACACAACGGTGTCCTAAAATCCGGAACATAAACTACAAAGCTTTAAAGGGCATTGGTGTAGTATTCACTGTGCTTCCGCATTCTGAAATGGAATCAATTCCCTTTCCCTTTAAAATGCTGCACACACCACCCTGTCATGACAAAATGAGGGGGGAAAAAAAAAATCAAATTGTTGGGATACGAAAAAAAACAAAAAAAAGATCTCAATAAATCATGTCAAAACCTTTTCCACCATTTGTGTGACCTATTACCTGTACAAATCAAAACCCCCCCCAGATTTTTTTTCAATTGATCAGCTATATTAAAACACACGCAAATTTTGTGTCCGGTAGATAAAGCCGCTAGTACTACAGCAAACATGCGACGAGAACAAAATATTCATTTCGGATGTAAACACGAAAGGACAGCGAGTCATTACGCAATATAAAGTGTCCAGCAGTGTACTGATGCATTTTTAAAAAAAGAATCTTGGGACGAACAAAACATAATTAACCCGGTTGCATCAATATGCACACCCTCAAACTAATACTTTGCCTTATATTAGAGCATTCAATCTTTTTGGGGTGGAAGTCTTATCAGTGTGGCAAGCATCATGCGGTCTAATTAGCATCTTATTATGCCGCACCTTTGAGGTTAATGGATTCTCTCGGCAAAGTAGAAGTGCACCCCGACACAGATTTAGAGATTTGTGAGCAATATTTGAGAGATATAGGCCTTTTGTGGACACAGAAAACGTCTTAGATCCTTGAGTTGAGCTCACGAGACAATCTGCCTCTTTGTTTTTTGTTTTTTTTGGTCTTTCCTTAGGAACCTGAAGCTGCTGTTGGCGCAGGCCCAAAGCGGTGATGCGGACCAAAGCATGTTGCCAAGCTTCAACCACTCGGACCCCGGCTCTTTCGGCCTGGAGGCGTACAGGAGCTGGTTCGAAGAACACAGAAGCCGCATCCCAGACAACATATCTGAGTGCGACCTGGAAAAGGAGATGCAGAAGGTGCAGTTTTCCAACTGGAACTTCATGATTGATTTGTCTCGCGTGCACAACACCTTGCAGCGCGGTTGTGTGTTTGTGTTCAGGGTGTGCAGGGGACGGGCCTCGTTTTCATCGTCTTCACCGAGGCCATGTCTTTGTTGCCCGGTAGTCCCTTTTGGTCTGCGCTCTTCTTCCTCATGCTGCTCAACTTGGGCCTCAGCACCATGTTCGGCACCATGGAAGGCATCCTGGCCCCGCTCACGGACCGCTTCAAGACTCTGGCAAACAACAAGACCAAATTCACAGGTTCACTGTCACGCCAGCGCTTTCACCTCGCCTTTGCGCATTCGTGGCCGGCGGGAGAAAGTATTTGCGTGTATCCGAACATTTCTTCTTTTTTGACTTAAAACAGTTTTGAGCTGCCTCATCGGCTTCCTGATTGGCCTGCTGTTCACCCAACGCTGCGGGAACTACTTCGTCATGATGTTCGACGATTACTCAGCCACTTTGCCTCTCATCATCGTGGTGGTGTTTGAGAATTTCAGCGTGTCTTGGCTGTATGGCGCCGACAGGTGAGGACTGTTTATCCCCCTATTTTCGACACGTTTTTTTTCCATTAAGCTCGGTACGTGCTCGGACTGGGTCGTATTTTGGGGTTTCTTGTTTTTTTTTTTTTTTTTTTTTTTTTTTACAAATGCGCAAAGCCGCAACGTCTGTGTGAACTTGGTTTTATTGCCAATCCCAGTTCAAGTTTACTGTCAAAAGTAAATGTAAAACAAAGATAATTATTATTTTAAACAACCAGATAGCGTAGCTTTTCAGTCCGCTATCCTAATACTAATGCTAAGTAACATTATGCTGCGGTGGTTGAACGCTTTAAGCGAAGGATTGAACACAAACGGTGCAACAACACATGCAGACGGCCAATATAATATTCATATTCTTTATCCTCTGCGTAGAATACCAGTATTACTGCTGTTGTGATGAGCAAGGAGAGGAGTTAAATGTCTCAAATGAACAGTATAGCTGTCTTATACGGCCCCCAGGTAGCCCAGGCGGGCACACCAGATGGTGCAGAACGATGGCCATTTATTTAAAGCAGTGACAAAAACTTCTTTTAATTCTATTTATGTCATTACTGTACAGTACGTCTCTACGGAAAGTACAATATTATTGATTGCGATTTTTCCTCATTAAAATACACAATTTGTGCGTTTTTTGGGGGGAGGGGGGAGTAAATAGATTCACAGCATTTCCATTCATTTTATTGATTTGCGATACAAGTGTTTTGAGTTAGGAGCGTGGTCACGGAACAAATTGTTATTACTACTTGTGAGTGACTTGTTTATGCTAGCTAATACTATTCGTGAGCCTCATGTGAAGGTGGTGGGTTTGTTTGTTTTTGGATTTGGTTTGTGAAAGGTTTCTGGACGACATCGAGGGGATGCTGGGTTGGCGTCCGTCTGCGGTCTACAAGTACCTGTGGAAGTACATTTGCCAGCCGGCCATGTTGGCGCTGCTCGGAGCTACGAGCATTCGCATGTTCATCAATGCGCCAACTTACATGGAGTGGCATCAAGAGACGGTACGAAGCATTACACTGCGACATCGCAGGCCAACCGCGACCTGGTGTGATTTGGTCGACTTTGCAACCAACACTTCCCACTGACTTCATTTAGTTAATTGAGCCACCATTAACTGTCAGTGTAAGTTAACTAGTCTAATGTTATCACACAATAAACCGCTCATGGTCTATTGAGGTGCTCCAAAGCTTTTTCTCTACTCAACTGGCGTATCTCATTGATTTTGCAGGTTTCTGAGCGGGCGGTGCCATACCCGGGCTGGGCTCTGGCCGTCTTAGCCTCGCTCATCATATTTGCCATGTTGCCCGTCCCGCTGGGCTTCGTCTACACTCTTGTGCAGGACAGGAACAGGGCTCGCTCCGGCGGGATAGCGGCGGACGAGTACAGAATTGTCAGCACCAAGAATGAAACCCCCATGACCGATGTGTCGAACGCCAACCAATGGAGCGGGGACGCGGCTTCAGCCTAAATCGGGATGTTCGGTACAAAATGACCTATCCAAAGTTAATATTTGCACTTTGAGCGTGTCAATTTGTTTTTCAAGCATGTGGCCTTTGAGCAACACAATTTCATTTGGGGATGTTTCATGGGGTCATTGCCATAATCAGCAGCCATGTGACGTACTGCGTTCTCGATACGGAAGATTCAGGCCGCTGTATTCATTCCCATTACCCACAGTTACAAAGATAAGCTTACTTTGTGTTGCCACTGGCAACACCGTATTCATTGACCAACATTAGTGATTCACGGTCCTTTGTCGAGGTTGCTTACAAGTGTGATTGATGTTTTTCCTCCGTCTTGCCAACCCGAAACTCTTCTCTATGTGAATAGTTAATGTAAGACAAATGAAATCATGAGCCTCTCGGTCATTTGTGAGTTTTTATAAATACGACCCCAATTCCAATGACGTTGGGACGTTGTGTTAAACATAAATAAAAAACAGAATACAATGATTTAATTGAATACACTACAAAGACAAGGTATTTAACGTTCAAACTGATACACTTTATTGTTTTTCGCAAATAATCATTAACTTAGAATTTTATGGCTGCAACACGTTCCAAAAAAGTTGGGACAGGGTCATGTTTACCACTGTGTTACGTCACCTTTTCTTTTAACAACATTCAATAAACATTTGGGAGCTGAGGCCACTAATTGTTGACGCTTTGTAGGTGGAATTCTTTCCCATTCTTGCTTTATGTACACCATCAGCTGTTCAACAGTCCGGGGTCTCTGTTGTCGTGTTTTACGCTTCATAATGCTGCCACACATTTTCAATGGGACACAGGTCTGGACTGCAGGCAGGCCAGTCTAGTAGCCGCACTCTTTTACTACAAAGCCACGCTGTTGTAACACGTGCAGAATGCGGTTTGGCATTGTCTTGCTGAAATAAGCAGGGGCGTCCATGAAAAAGATGTTGCTTGGATGGCAGCATATGTTTCTCCAAAACCTGTATGTATCTTTCAGCATTAATGGTGCCTTCACAGATTTGTAGGTTACGCATGCCATCGGCACTAACCAAGGTCCATACCATCACAGATGCTGGCTTTTGAACTTTGCGTCCATAACAGTCCGGATGGTTCTTTTCCTCTTTGGCCCGAAGGACACGACGTCCACAGTTTCCAAAAACAATTTGAAATGCAGACTCCTCGGACCACAGAACACTTTTCTACTTTGCGTCAGCCCATCTTCGATGAGCTCGGGCCCAGAGAAGCCGGCGGCGTTTCTGGGTGTTGTTGATAAATGGCTTTTGCTTTGCATAGTAGAGTTTCAAGTTGCACTTACGGATGGAGCGCCGAACTGTATTTACTGACATTGGTTTTCTGAAGTGTTCCTGAGCCCATGCGGCGATATCCTTTACAGATTGATGTCAGTTTTTGATTCAGTGTCGCCTGAGGGATCGAAGGTCACGGGGATTCAATGTCGGTTTCCGGCCTTGCCGCAAACATGCGGTGATTTCTCCAGATTCTCTGAACCTTTTGATGATGATATGGACCGTAGATGATGAAATCCCTAAATTCCTTGCAATTGTACGTGGAGGAACATTGTCCTGAAACTGTTCGACTATTTTCTCACGCACTTGTTCACCAAGAGGTGAACCTCGCCCCATCTTTGCTTGTGCATGACTAAGCATTTCAGGGAATCTCCTTTTCTACCCAATCCGAGCACCCACCTGTTCCCAATGAGCCTGTTCACCTGTGGGATGTTCCCAACAGGTGTTTGATGAACAGTCCTCAACTTCCTCAGTCTTTTTTTGCCACCTGTCGCATCTTTTTGGGAACGTGTTGCAGCCATAAAATTCTAAATGAATGATTATTTGATTAAAAACAATCAAGTGTATCAGTTTGACCATTAAATATCTTGTCTTTGTAGTGTATTCAATTCAATATAGGTTGAACATGATTTGCAAATCATTGTGTTCTGTTTTTATTTGTTTAACACAACGTCCCAACTTCATTGGAATTGGGGTTGTAGAAATGTATTATGTGGGCCATTTTTAGCAACCCGTCCTTTCAAAGCTTTCAGAGATTATTATTATTATGGTCAAGGAAGAAGCCTATTTATTTTTGAATGGTGTTTGTAAAAATCGGTTTCACTCCACAGGTCATATTTTCAGTTTTCAACATGAAGACATTGACCAGACTCTAATTCCAATTCATGTTGGACTATTCGGATTTTTATATATATATATATATATATATATATATATATATATTAATAGGTTTATTAGAGCTAAGGTGTTGTTTCATGTACATGTTTACTGCTTAAGATGAATGTACAGATGTCAAGTGGCCTTAATTTTGTTTATAAAAAAAAACAAAAAAAAACACTTGTGGCATGTAAAGTTTTTAACATTTGAACAAATGGAATTTGCCTTTATGTAATGTTTTTTATGAAAACCTTTTCTCATTAAAGCAGTTCTTTGAACACATTTTGCTCCCTTTTTTTTTTTCACCTTATGGTTAACAGTGGCAGTTCTTCAGGGGGAGCAGCGGGGGGCCAGTGACCCCCTAACACAGTATTTACATTGTAATTTATATGTATAATTGCAATATTTGTAAGTTCTTGAGCATTTGGTGTTCTTCCAAGGCTGTGCCATTTTGACGTTAAGCATGAAACTTTTTTTTTTGTTTTTTTGCATTTGAAAGTGACGCAATATGTGCTTTGAACATGTTAGTTCTTAGTTCTTCGTGTCTGTGTTTGCGTGCTTGTTGCGTGGAAGACTACTCGCACGTGTCCCCCCCCCCCGTGGAAACTCGGTGTCTCGGGAGCTCCGTCGTCTTGGCTGCGCGTTCTCTGGTGAAGTCAAGACAGGACAAACGACACGGACTCCTGCTTCCACCTCAGGTAGGCACAATTCACATGATCCCTTTTAAATGTTCAAAATGAGTCTTCGTACGAGGGAGAATTTTCACTTGTCAAAAGCTGACTAGGATGCGGGGTACATTTTCAACATTTAGTCGATATTCCTGATATCCAGCTAAAGATCCGTTTACTAGTACGCTCTTTGTCCTTAATAATAAGACAATTCAGCACACAAGAACAACAACTAGTACTAGTATTGGTAAAAACATTACTAGTAAGACGTGCAAAAATATGCTAGTATGACAGTAGTCTACTAGTACGCTGAATTGCCTTATTAGTGAGGGTACAGAGTACTACTAGTATGTGGACCTTATTTATTCGATATCCACCTTAAAGTTATAGTTGTACTAGTAAGACATAAGGGCCACAAATAGTGGAAAATCGTGAGATTTCTTCGACTAGCCCGCCCTAGTAGTTCTACCGCTTTCCTAAAGTGTCTTTCTAGGGAGTACTAGAACATACTAGTTCACGGATCTGAAGCTGGATATCAAGGCTATCAAATAAATGCTTGAAACGGCTCACGTTCCTCTTCCATTTGTCAGCGTGCTTTCGTCGACCTTCATGGCAGACCTCCTTTCGCCGCTCGTCCTGCTGCTGCTGCTGCTTCCCGTCAGCTGCAGCGGGCGCACCCTCGACACCCACCGGGACCCGGCGGCGCAGCCTCCGCCGGCGCGCATCCCGACTCCGCGGAGGAGCCGGGAGACGAGCCATCTCAATGCAAAACCCGCACGTGAGTCCGTAATGAGCACAAGGTGGCAAACGTATTTTGACAAAGTCGAGAGTAACAAGTGGCATATGGATCTCTTTACCTCGGCGACTGTCCATGTAGACCAAGACAACGCCAAGGTCGGCATCTTTATCGCGGCGGCAGCTGGCACGTGCGTCCTCATGGCGGTCGTGTACTGCATCTACTACAAGTTCTACAACAAACAAGCATACATGCACACCCAGCTTCACGAGGACCCAGGTAGAGGGCAGAAGTTCACATTCCTACTCTGGAATTATCCTCTTTCACTTAATTGGTCCAAAAACTATTTCGTTACGACAAATAATGTTTTTGTGTACGTGTATTTGAACTCAAAGGGTGGAGCAACACAGACGGAAATAACGGTACTCACAGGCATATATTCTTTATCCTCTGCGAAGAACTAATATTACTGCGGCTTATTGAGCAGTTTTGAGCGTCTGCACGACCCAAATGTGGTCTCAAGGCACCGCTGTATTTATAAAGTGAAGTTTGGACATGAAAACGACGCCCCAAAAATGGTGCCAAAGCACTACTTTTCTAACACACTCAACCTCATGCTAGACGGGAGCACGCACACACCGGTCACCATCTGGAGTGCCTCTGAGTCACCCCAAATAAAGTTCAGCTGTTCTAGTCAGTACTAATGTGACTGGTGAATTCTGAACACAGCCGCAGTTTTAAGAGGGTGTACACACACCAGTTTTGAAATTATATATCTTGGTTTTATGTCATAAAAGCCTGGCATTTGAACAGGGGTGTGTAGACTTTTTATATCCACTAGGGGTATATAAGTGCCATAAATGTCTTGCAAAGTCAATGTCATTTCATCAGAGAAAAGTGTCACTTCCTAAAAAAAAAAAAAAAAAGAAACCTCATCTCATCTTCTAGATCATCTGGATCCA